>NC_053489.1:201611121-202270288 GCF_905171775.1 Rana temporaria
AGAGAGTGAAATTGTTGCCCATTCTTCTTTGCAAAATAGCTCAAGCTCTGTCAGATTGGATGGAGAGCGTCTGTGGACAGCAATTTCCAAGTGTTGTCATAGATTCTCAATTGGATTTAGGTCTGGACTTTGACTGGGCCATTCTAATACATGTATATGCTTCGATCTAAACTAGGGTTGTCCCGATACCGATACTAGTATCGGTATCGGGACCGATACCAAACATATGTACTCGCACAAATGCTCCTGATGCCTCACCCGATACTTGGTCGGCGGCGAGCGGACTCTGGGCGGAGAGGGTAGGCAACGTCAGTAGGTGGATCGGGCCACCTCAGTGGGTGGAGCGGGCGAACGGATTCAGTGGGCAGGGAGGGTGGGTCTGGCATCAGTAGGCGGATCGAGCGGACGGCCTTAGTGGGCGGAGCGGACGCCATCATCTTGGCACACCCTACACTTGGCCACAGTAAGCCAGAAGCTGACATCTTGTTACACCCAGCCCATGTAGTTCGGGCTGGGTGTAACAAGATATCTTCTGATACTTACTGATGCCGAGTGCAGGGTGTACCAAGATGGGCGCTGCAGCATAGCATTTCCTCATGTCATTTATTGCTGCATTTCAGTGCCTGCCCATAAGTGCCTGTCGGTGCCAGCAGTGCCCATAAGTGCCGCTCATCAGTGCCATCTAACAGTGCCAGCCACGTGTCAGTGCCATCAGTGCCACTGCCTATAAGTGCCGCCTGTCAGTGCCAGCCACCTGTCAGTGCCCATAGGTGCCACCTATGAGTGCCATATTTCAGTCCCTGTCAGTGCCACCTATCAGTGCCCATCAGTCAAACTGTCACATGGCAAGTATCGGTAATCGGTATCGGCAAATACATGAAAAAAAGTATCAGTACTTGTACTCGGTCCTAAAAAAGTGGTATCGGGACAACCCTAATCTAAACCATTCCATTGTAGCTCTGGTCGTATATTTAGGGTCATTGTCTTGCTGGAAGGTGAACCTCCATGCCCTGTTTCAAGTCTTTTGCGTACTCTAACAGGTTTTCTTTTAAGATTTCCCTGTATTTGGCTCAATCTATTTTCTCATCAAATCTGACCAGCTTCCCTGTCCCTGCCGAAGAAAAGCATCCCCACAACATGATGCTGCCACCACCATGTTTCACGGTGGGGATGGTGTGTTCAGGGTAATGTGCAGTATTAGTTTTCCGCCACACATGGCATTTTGCTTTTAGGCCAAAAATTTCAATTTTGGTCTCAACTGACCAGAGCACCTTCCTCCACATGTTTGCTGTGTCCCCCACATGGCTTTTCACAAACTACAAATGGGTCTTCTTATGGCTTTCTTTCAACAATGGCTTTCTTATTTCCACCCTTCCATAAATGCCAGATTTGTGGAGTGCATGTCTAATAACCATTCCCTATGTTATCCAAAAAGCTTTAAAATAGATTTTTTGGCTGGAGCTACACTTACAAAATGTACCTGTTCCAAATTACAAACCAATTCTACTTAAGAACAAACCTACAGTCCCTGTGTTGTTTGCACCACCTGTATACTGCTGTTCAGAGTATATAGGGCCTGGGGGCCAAGACCCAAAGGGCCTGGTAATGGGCTGGGGGGTACCCATGCTGTTTTTCTCATAGATTTTCATCCATATTGCCGGGACCCGACATTACATTAAATCCGCAAGCAGTTTTAAATGGCTTTTATTCCTTTGGAAATTAAATTTTGCACAGGGACTGTTCTAAACACGGGAAACACGTGCCACTTTACAAGCATACTATAGACACCCCCCAGGTACGATATTTAAAGGAATATTTCACTAAAAAAAATTCACTTTAAGCATCATTAAAATCGCTGCTCCCGAAAAAACTGCAGTTTTTAACCACTTAAGACCCGGACCAAAATGCAGGTAAAGGACCTGGCCAGTTTTTGCGATTCGGCACTGTGTCGATTTAACTGACAATTGCGCGGTCATGCAACGTGACTCCCAAACAAAATTGGCATCCTTTTTTTTCCACAAATAGAGCTTTCTTTTGGTGGTATTTGATCACCTCTGCGGTTTTTATTTTTTGCGCTATAAACAAAAATAGAGCGACAATTTTGAAAAAAATGCAATATTTTTTCCTTTTTGCTATAATAAATATCCCCCAAAAATATATAAAAAAACGTTTTTTTCCTCAGTTTAGGCCGATACGTATTGTTCTACCTATTTTTGGTAAAAAAAATCGCAATACGCGTTTATCGATTGGTTTGCGTAAAATTTAAAGTGTTTACAAAATAGGGGATAGTTTTATTGCATTTTTATTAATAATTTTTATTTTACTACTAATGGCGGCGATCAGCATTTTTTTTCGTGACTGCGACATTATGGCGGACACATCGGACAATTTTGACACATTTTTGGGACAATTGTCAATTTCACAGCAAAAAATGCTATAAAAATGCATTGTTTACTATGAAAATGACAATTGCAGTTTGGAAGTTAACCACTAGGGGGCGCTGAAGGGGTTAAGTGTGACCTCATATGTGTTTCTAACTGTAGGGGGGCGGGGCTGGACGTGTGACGCCATTGATCGTGCTTCCCTATATCAGGGAACACACGATCAATGACAGCGCCACAGTGAAGAACGGGGAAGCTGTGTTTACACACAGCTCTCCTCGTTCTTCAGCCCCGGGGACCGATTGCGGGACTCCAGCGGCGATCGGGTCCGCGGGTCCACGGAGCTTCGCGCCCGTGACCCACAGCTGGGCACTTAAAAAGGACGTACAGGTGCTTGTGCCCAGCCATGCGATTCTGCCGACGTTGCATTGATACATGACCCCTGGGGCAGGTCCCCAAACCCTTTTTAGGACAATAACTTGCATATTAGCCTTTAAAATTCGCACTTTTGATTTCTCACGTTCGAGTCCCATAGACTTTAACGGTGTTCGAAAGTTCGTGCAAACTTTTGGTCCGTTTGCATGTTCTGGATGTGAACCGAACCGGGGGGGGGGGGGGGTGTTCGGCTCATACCTACTCCAAAAACACAACAAAGCATAGTAGGGCTGCACTGAGCAGAGTCAATGCATGCCAGAGTTGCTGACCAATCCAGCCAAAGCATGCAGAGAAGTCAGATTAAAGGATTATGAAATCTGCATTATCTTCCTCCCCGCAGGTTCACAATATCCAGTATCCAGTCACCTTTGCTTATGTACCCCCTTTGTCTACTCTACTAATTCTGGCATCATAGGTGTATGCACATGGTGTGCTACTGTAGATGTGGGGAGACATCGTAGGATCCAGTAGGATCCAGGGGACAAGGTAAGTAACTCTGCCTGGATACTGCAAGGTGATCCTGAGTCTGGCTCGGGGTTACCGCTATTAGTGCTGAAATTTCACCCCGAGCCAGACTCGGGAATACCACCAGGGAGGTTAGGGCAAATAGATTGTGCAATTTGTAAGTTGCTCCAGAGCTTAGTAAATGAGGTGAAGCTTCACTTTACAAAGAATACCCAATCACGTGCAAGGAGAATAAAAAATGCATTTTTGCTTGCACATGATTGAATGGTGGAAGTCAGCAAAGATCCCCCTCATTTACTAAGCTTTGGAGTAACATGTAGTGAAATATATATCTATTTTCTACGGGCATTTCGTCAGACTTTCTTTGTGTATATACAAGTATATACACAATTTACTGCAAATCTCCCAATCACTCCAAACATAATACAATGTACATGAATATCACAATGGTCTAATCCCTTGTTAGAACATATGTCATATGTAGTGGGAAAACTTTACTTACAGTATTTGGCTCAAATATTCACAAGACAGAATGGGACTATATAGATAAGTAGCCTTACAAGGGTGTGGAACTTGAGCTGTTAGTAGTGGGGTGTCATCAATTTGAAGGTTTGACAGATGGATACCACAGTGCCACTTTCAAGAACATCAGAGAATGACAATGGCTATTCTCTAACAAGAAAACACAGACCTGTCCAAAGATATAGCAATGACTTTGACAAATATCACAGCAAAAATGACTTTAAAGCAGGGTTTCTCAACCAGGGTTCCATTGGAACTCTAGGGTTTCTCCACAGATTACCAGGGGAAAATAGTATAAAAAAAATTACACACATATATAAATACTCTTTTTTCCAAAAATGTTACTTAGTTGTTTTTGAGACACCACATGTGTCCCGTAAAAGCAGCTTCCCTTTAACTGGTATTCTAGTCACCTTTTTTTTGTATTATTACATATGCTGCAGAGACCTCACTGACTTAGTGAGTTGGTATATTTCTATGGTTTAAACCATCTTACCTATTTCTAATTCTTCTCCACTGTATCCATCCCACTGGAAATTTCAATGAAATGCTACATGAAGTATTTTAGTAGCGTTTTTTGTGAATTACAATTTATTTTTTTGAAAAGCAGCTATTTTACTGCAACTTTTAAAAGGAGGAGTACTGTTAGAACAAGTTCACCTTATGCCGCGTACACACGACCAGTTTTTCCGTTGGAATAAACTCCGAAGGGTTTTTCAGACGGAATTCCACTCAAGCTGTCTTGCATACACATGGACACACCAAATTGCGACTGTCAAAAACACGATGACGTACAACACTACGACAAGCCTAGAAAAATTAAGTTCAATGCTTCCGAGCATGCGTCGAATTGTTTCCGAGCATGCATGTTTTTTTCTCCGTCGATATTCCATACAGAGAACGGAATTTCCGATATATTTTCTGTCGGAAATAAAGAGAACATGTTCTCTTTCTAACTCCGCCGGATTTTCCAAAGGAAAAAAAACAATGGGGCATACACGCGGTCGCGATCCGATGAAAATATTCCTTTTGACTTTTTCCATCGGAAATTCCGACCATGTGTAGGTGGCTTAAGGCTTTATAAGAGTTCTATACACTTTGCCTTCTTTTCTATAACAGATGTGTGAGCGGAGTCAGGTGACCTGTGTAGAAAGTCTTCGTTACTTTTGAATCACCCACAATCCACATAATCTGTAAAAACATGGATATGCTTCCTGAGCCAATGCATTTCATTATGTTAATGTCCCTGTAAGGACTGGAATGAAGTTTAAGGTTAAAAACACCTTTACTCATGTCAGGAAAATATGCAGGACTATTTCTTTTACATGCATAATACACCATGAAGCATTGTCCTTGCCATTAATCCTTGGATCCTTTACTGGCAACAGCCCTTCTGTTATGACCTTGAGAACAGACACACACAACTGAAGTCCATTTATCTCTCCGAGTGGCAAAGCAAACTGTGCTAATATCAGCTTTCCATCTGTATACTGAACGCAGATGTAATAGAAAGCAGAAATCAATGTGCATAGTCATCCATATTTGATGATTTTTCATGTATGCCATGTATAATGTTACTGCATGTAGCAGAAATTCTGCATGGGTATATATATCCTGTACAATGCTTGCCACAGGGCGCATGATCAGATTTCAAGTTTTAGACTTCATATCATTTATTTGAATCAGAAAATGTTATTACAATCCCCCGAGAACATGAAGTTTTCAATACAGCTGGATATTTGGTATAGCTTATTAGATAAAGAAGAGCAATGTTAAAGTGATTGTAAAGTCTCTGTTTTTTGTTTGTTAAAAATAACAAACATGTTATACTTACCTGCTCTGTTGTAGTTGGTTTTGCACAGAGCAGCTCTTCTCAGATACATCTTTGCTACTCCTGGCCCCTCCCTCCTGCTGAGTGCCCCCACAGAAAGCAGCTTACTATGGGGGCTCCCGACTTGAGTCACAGCTCCGTGTAATTCAGACACAGAACCCTGACCCGGCCCCACCTCCTTTATCCTCTCATTGGCTGACTGACCCAGCAGGAGCCAATGGTGCTGCGCTGCTGTCTCAGCCAATGAGATTGGAGGAGTCCCAGGCAGCCGAGGCATTCCTGCAACATCGCTGTTTACAGAGGGGGCTCAAATAAGTATTACAGTTGCTGAGGGGGGCTGCTGCATAAAGAAGGTTTTTTTTTATCTTAATGCATAGAATGCAAATTCTGCCTTTGCAAAGTATAACCTCTAGCAACTGCAAGATGAATTCTGTTTGGATGATATGTGTCACAAAACTTGCTATTTGTTGTTTGTGGTATTTTAAGTGAGCCTGTTTGCAATCCCCTTAAATTGTAAAAGCTGAACTCCAGTATTATCTCCAATCTTGCACAGCTGTACAGGATCCTATTTTGTACTGAAACTGCTCATACTGATTCCCCTGCACACTGCGAGGCTTTCATAGTACATTAGATGCTTCAGCAAACAAGATAGAGCCTGCCTCATTTTCTGGGTGGATATTGTCCAGCATTATCTAGCTTCCCCCCCCCCCCCCAAGCCTTACTGTCCCTGGTCCATCCATTTAATTTATTGGATTTCAGTTCTTCCAATCATGGAGGCTCAGAATCACACCTAGTGTGGTCTGTTTGCAAATTCAATCTTCCTTAGAACATTCAGAATTAATTTTACTTATTTTCCCTGAAACCACTTCAATTGGATTATAGATGGCTGGGTATTGTAGTCTAACCAAATGGAAGATCATAGGTGCATACATAAAATTCCATAAAGGCAATAATAACCTTTGTGATAGCAGCAATCATAAGTGAATTTGTCAACCAGGGTACATTTCTAAAAAAAACAACCAGGATACTCACATTTGTCAGATAAGAACATGCATATCAAAAGCTGCAGTCTGTCCTCTGTGGGGCCTGGGCTGGATATACAAGGGAGGCTGCCCTCTTAATTTCAGTCTTATACAGGTATGTGACACACTGTCTGCAAGAGCAATACCATCCTTGGTTGTAGCCAGAAGAGCTCTATGGCTAAAGCCTTGGGCAGCGGATCCTGCATTAAAGACTAATTAGTGTAAGATGCCTTATGATAACATCAACTTGTTCAGCTCCAAGTCATTTATAAGGTGACCAGCGGTAAGTCGAGCCTCATTCCATTGGATAAGAAGACCAATAGGGGGCCCATCTTACAGACGCAACCTCTTGGACAAAAACAGAGATGCAAGATCCTACAGAATTGGCAAGGAATTTAAAGTTAATTGGAGAAAGGACCAATCTTCCCTCTTGGGCCTTCAGAAGCCTCATTATTTTTCGGTTGGAGACTAGCTAAAGTCCTTTTGAGGACATGCCCACCCAGCCTCTAACTGTTGGGGCCATGCTCAGGTTCTACACATGGAACATGTGACGGGTTCTTGGGTGGTGTCCACCATTTCATTCGGCCACTGTTGCTGTTTCAAGGGGAAGAGCCTGAATGATAATTTCCAAACAACCATGCCTCCCTCAAATGGGGGTAAAATGGAAGATAATGGCCAAATACGTCTTAGATATCCTGCAAAAGCAGACAAACGTGGAGGTACCAGTCACTTAGCAAGGCCAAGGATTCTACTCTGGTTTATTTCTAGTGAAGAGAAAAACAGGGGATCTTTCACCAGTGCTGAATCTAAAGGGCCTCAACAGGAAAATTCATCTTGAGTCCTTCAAGATGGAGAGCAATACTGTTTGCAATGAATTTTGGAAACTGGGTGCTGTCCACAGATTTATCAGACTCAAACCTTCATGTACTGATTCACCACACTTTCCAGAAGTGCCTACACTTTGCCATCAATCACCAGCATTTCCAATTTCAGAGCTTGCTTCTTGGAATTACACACGATTCCCAGAACCTTTATAAAAGTGAGAGAGAGGCTTGAGAGTCCATCATTGTCTGGATGACATCCTCCTGTGTCACGTATGAGATAAGACCAGAACTGTGTGGACTGCAACAGAGAAAACCAGACGTGTTTAAGTGAAATATGATAATTTATTGAAGATAAGTGAAATAATATAAAAATAACTACCACCAATACCACACTGTGCACAACAACCAATACCAACAGAACCCACAAATAACAACAGACAGAGACCAATATGTACAGGTAATGGAAAAAACAGAATCATAACAGGGCCAGGCCAGGGTCGTCAATGGGAGGTCAGCAGCTGGGGGAAAGGGAAAACAAACAGGACAAGGAGAGGACAGATGGTTTACAGGGGGGACAGGTACAGGTACAAGGCTCAAGCTCCAGGATTCCAGGTTCAGGTAACAGACAGGATCAGGATCGGGTAAAGATGCAGAGCTACTCAGGGTCAGGGCGCATGGAGAGATACCAAGGCAAAGTCTGATTGTCACTGCCGGGTATTTGTACACATCTCCTGCACTCAGTCTCAGGTGATGCCTAATCGCAGGAGATGTCAGCCCCACACTGCCAGGAACCCCCCGCTGATGGATGCCAGTACTGCGGCCCAAAGATCACATAATACCACCACCAGGGGAGATCTCCCCTGGCAGTTCCAGACTGCCAGGAGACACTTTCTGGTGGACCACAGTACTGTACGCCAAATATCAGGCAGTGTCACCAGCGGAAGGAACCTTTCCTGACATCCTGCTTGCCAGTGACAGAGATTTTTTTGTCAAACAACAAATTGTCCCAGAGTCCCCAGACCATTTTCCTCCTATGGTGGGGCATCCTGGAAATAGATTTAGCAGCAACCCCAATGAATACCAAATGCCCAATGTTTCTGACAAGAATACTGTATCCTGAGGCAGAGGGGATAGACTGCCTTTACCACCCCTGTAAGTTCAGTCTGGGATACATATTTTCTCCAATACCTATAATCGCAAGGTTCTTCGCAAGACTCAGGAGGTCCTTAAACACAGTGATAGCAGTAATCCCTTTCTGGCCGAGGACAATGCTTCTGCAGCTCAGCGAGGAGGCTCCAATACCTCTTGTAGTGACCCCAGAACTTCTGTCCCAAGGACAGTTCCTGCACCCAGCACCAGAGAAGCTACACCTTATGGCCTGGAGGCTAAAACGTTTCTAGAGAACGGTTTCCTCTTGGTTGCCCAACAATGGTCCTGGGATCTGGTGTCTCCAGAGGTGGCTTAGGTCCTTGAGCTGTCTTCACCCCTTCTTGCTGCTATTAGTATCAAAGTAAACTTTAAAAAATGTCACTGCCAGACCCTCTCTTTTATACAGCCATAAGACACTGTGTAAGTGTTTGTTGAATACAAAGCCTCTAAATACCTTTTTTCAGATATCTTCAGGCTGGTCACGTGACTCCCGGCTGCTCTCCTCCCCCATTTAAGGGCTACAGCGGAAGGGGCTAAGCAGCCAGCACAGTGGTCATGTGACCTCCAAGGCTGGCATCAGAGGGAGATTTTGGCCCCTCCATTTATTGCCCGTAGATCAGAGGAATAGAGTGGCTGGGAGTCATGTAACTGAAGATATCTTAAAGAAGGTATTTAGAGGCTTAGGCCCAGATTCACAAAGCACTTACGCCGACGTATAACAAGTTACGCCGACGTAAGTGCAAATCTGCATGGTCGTGTCTGTGCGCCAGACCCACAAACAGACATGCGCCTAAAACCGGGCTACACCCCCCCCGACGTAGCTTGCTCACGCCGGCGTAGGGTGGGCGCACATTTAGGCTGGGTGCATGGTGCCGCTCCCATTGATTAGCTATTCAAACATGCAAATGAGGGAAATACGGCGATTCACGAACGTGTGTGCGCCTAAAGCATGCTACGTGAGGTGCGCGTAAGTTGTACATCCAGCGTAAAGTTATTCCCCATAAATGAAGTGCAACCCGGCAACAGACATGCACAGGTCAGCTGGAGAGCAGCTGCAGCAGCACCGTTACGGACGAGCAGAGCAACCACACTTGCAGGACAACACATCCGTATGCCAACATGCCAGGGGCAGCCATGGTGATAGCACTACTGCGTCAACAGGCACGGAGGAGGGCACAGGAGAGGATATACCGAACGCGCATGAACGTCTTTGGCATAGGGGAATCGGAGGTGTACCGCATCTTCATATTCAGCCACTGGTCAAGGTACTGGCAACACTCCATTTCCTCGCCAGTGGATCTTTCCAACGCACAAGTGGAGTCGTGTCTGGGATGTCACAATCCACCATGAGCAGATGTGTGCACCAGGTTGTCCCCGCAATCCTCACACGCATGTCCCACCACATCATCAAACCCAACCATGAGCACCTGCGGCAGAAGGCAATGCAGGATTTCTACAGCATTGCCGGATTCCCACGCACCGTCAGGGGCCATTGATTGCACACATGTGGCACTACGGCCCCCCGTGCCACAGAGCACATATACCGCAATCGTAAGCAGTGGCATTCCATCAACGTACAAGTGATAGCCGATGCTCAATGCCTCATATGGCACGTCCATGTCAAACACCCCGGGGCCAGCCACGACAGCTACATATACCGTCAAAGCACCATCCAAACAGAATTCGAACAGAATGTGTACATGGACAGCTGGCTGCTTGGTGAGTGACATGGGTGTGAGGCATGACTGTCCGACCCCATGATGCAGACATCACGAGGAGCACATGCACGGCTAACATCCTCCTGTCTTTTCCCTTCCAGGTGACTTGGCATATGCACTTGGGCCCCATCTCCTGACTCCATACCGGAATCCCCAAACCAGAGGCGAGAGAAGATACAATGCTGCACACGTACGCACCCGTGCAGTGGTGGAGCGCACATTTGGCATCCTGAAGTCCCGTTTCCGATGCCTGGATAAGTCCGGGGGGCCCTGTTGTATTCCCCAAACTTTGTGTGCCAGATCATCGATGCATGTTGCGTGCTGCACAACCACACCATGAGAAAGGGCCTGGAGATTAACATATGTGATGACATGACCCCCGAGCCACACAATCCCCCCCTGCCCAAGGCTACCCCATCTGCTGAAGGAACAGCAGTCAGGAGTTGCCTCATGGAATGCATATTTGCATGTTAAACACACACATTCATCATGGCACACCGACAATGCACACATGCACACCACTGTGGTCCCTAGCTCACACACACCACATCCACCTCACATTGGTTTCGCCCAAGTCCACCGTGCAGGACTTGGGAGCAGCAACGTCATGCCAAGGCACCATTGATGTTGCAGTACATTCATACCACATCCACACGGTCGTGGGGATAACCTCTCCCCGACGATCCAAGGTGACCCCTGCCAGTTGACATGCAGTGCTGGGAGAAATGGCCTTGTGCCAGTCTGAACACATTGGCCACACACACATACACACACTCACATACCAGTCACACAGTAGCACTGACATCACCGGGCAAACCCTGCCCCTGCAACCTGCACTCCTGACCGTGTGCAGTCTGATGGTGCTGTGACGTCAGTGATGGTGACACACATGTCCCGCGGTCTTGGTCAGTCAAAAGTTAACAAAAAAAGTGGATCATGCCATTGTCCGTCATTGGCAAACCATTACAGGTGCACGGCACATGCCTCTGTGCACGTCACCCCTAAAAAAAAAAGCTCAGACTCTGAGCTGCACTCCTGGTGCCATTGTCCTCGGGACAGTCACTTGCCCTCTCGCGGCCCATGCCTTGTGCCCAGGGTTCTGCTCCGCAGTTGTCGTGGCGATATCACTGTTTTATTACAATAGTACTCCCACAATTGCAATGCAACACATTGCAAAGTATGAAATGAATGATATGTGACTCAGAACAAGAGGTTGCTTGTCCCTATAGTTAATAAGGGCAAGCTGGATGAATGTACAAATCCATCAGCTATGGCACTAAAAACTGCAGCCCATCATTACAAGTAGAGTTAGGCTGAACACGCCTGTGGTTCATTTTTAGCCAGAACTCTCGAACATTGCAAAAGTTTGCCCACAAACCGTATTAAAGTCTATAGGAGCTGAGCTTGACAAATCAAAAGTCCCCATTTTTAAGGCTTATATGCAAGTTATTGGCCATAAAAAAGGTATGGGGGCCCGGGTAGTGCCCTGGGGTACCAATGCAAACATTTTCTTTAAAAAAGATAAGTGATTTTAAAAGAGCAGTGATTTTAATGATGCTTAAAGTGAAACAATAAATGTTATTTTAAATATAGTGCATGGGGAGGTTCCCTTAGTCTGCCTGTAAATTGGCACATTTGTACCTTGAATAGAGCCTGCTGCAACACAACTGCCATTTATAAAGATAAAAAAAATGTTTAAATAGATTTTCTTTTTGCAAGCGTTTTTGTAAATAACAGCTTGGGTACCTAGTCTGGATGACAAGCCCACAATTTAGTGCAATCAATACAAGATTAGAGATTTTTTGGATACATTCTGGTGTCTCCTTGGCAGACTTTGAATGGAAAAAATAAAGTTTTGCATCACAGTGAGCAAGTCTTATGTGAATAAGACAATTTATAGTACACTCAGGGCAAGAATATTTTTTTTTTAGATAATCTAGTGTGTCTCTCTCGCCGGCTAGAGTCAACTAGGGTCATAGAGGAGGATGCGTTTAGGAAGTCAGTCCACCACCTTCTCTGTATGCTGTGGCTGGATAGCAGGGCAACATCACTAAACAGACAAACATGCCCTGCATGAGGAAAGACCATGTCCACCTTTGCCTGTGGACACAGACGCTGCTGCCCCTCTCATAGTGGCATGGGAACATCTGACTCTCATTGTTGGCCTCCTAGACATGATGGGGGGAGCGTATTAACTATCCTTTAATAGTGTGGGGTGGGACTATGAGCACTGAGCCATGATTGGGCAAAGTCATCCTGACTTTGTCCAATTATGGCTCTGAAAGTGCTCTGTGTCCTGACTGGGCAAAGCCTTGCACTTAACCAGCCTTCAGGTGCATTGCTTCATTGAATAGGGGGTGAAAAGCACTGTCCAGCGCTTTGTGCACTGTGGGGCGCTCAGTGAGAAAACATCCCACCAAGCGCCCTACAAATTCAAATATAAACCCGTATAACTGTAATAGAACAGTCCATGTGTAAAACATATTTTAGGGTTTACAATTTTTTTGTTACTAATAAATTAGAAATGATATAAAAATGACTTTAATAATAGCATTTTAATGCAGGTAGAATTTATATATATATATATATATATATATATATATATATATATATATATGTGTGTGTGTGTGTTTATTTTCATACGTATATATCTATATCTATATATATATAAAAATATATAGATATATACGTATAAAAATAAACACACACACACACACACACATATATATATATATATATATATATATATATAGAGAGAGAGAGAGAGAGAGAGAGAGATAGATAGATAGATAGATAGATAGATAGATAGATAGATAGATAGATAGATAGATTTATATCTATATATATATATAGATAGATATATAAACACATATACATACACTATAAATTCCTAACCTATTCATTTTGGGGTGTGTAATAGTGGGGAAGATGTGTTCTGACTGTATGGCTGCTTGTGTGTGAAGCATGGAAGTCAAAAGACTTCCTTCTTCCTCCACAATACTCAGCCAGCTTCCTGCTTCTCTCTCTGATTCTCCACCTCTGAGATGGTGAATCAGAAAGTGAGAATTCTGTCACAGATCGCCAGTGAGGAGCTGAGATCGCACCTTCATAAACTGTCCGTTTCTGTGACAGTCAGTTACAGATTCGCACTGTGCTGAGGTAATCAGTGGAGAACATGTTCTCAGCTGATTACCTCAGTTTCATAAACTGTGTATCACCTGAGATCAGTGGTGAGAGTCGGATCGCCGCTGATCTCACTTTCATAAAAGGACACCATAAGTTCAAGTCATTACAACTAAAATAGGTTTGCAACCAGTTCAAAAATCATATGGCATGTATTTTCAAGGAAAGGAGTTTAAAATAAACCTGTTTTGTTAGACATGTATGAGCTATCATAGCTGATCTGAAAATTTGAATAACTTGGCTATTATTTTGTCCCACTGAATTAAATACTGAGTCAATGACCAGTAACAAGAATGTAGATCAGGAAACCAAGGGGTCAGAATAACAACCAGGTAACAATTATTATTGTGGTTTCCATTCCCTTTAAGAATTTTCATCCACAAAAGTGTATTTTAATGTTAAAAATATCATAGCATGAGAACATTTTGAAAACACAGCATAGAATGAAACATCCTCTTCTAGTACAAGAAAAAAAATTATGAGCAACACTTTGCACAGTCATCAAGGGAAGAAAACAGAGGCACAGACTGCATACACAAAGAGAGTGGATGAAATGAAACATGCATTCCATACAAATGATTTTCTCTAACTGAAGATACAGAAGTCCTGCAGCTAAAGGTTTAATTTGCTATGGTCACGTTCATATGACCAGAACAGATAACAGTAACTCACTAATCTATATGTAAGGCTGGGTTCACACCATTGCGAATTGGATGCGGGATCCCCGCATTCAATTGGCAACAAGCAGGAGATTTTGACCAGCTCTCTATGGAGCTGGTTCACATATATCCGCAGAGAGTCTAGTGCGTTTTGCTGAAATCGGGCCTTAAACGGTTAACCAGGATGCACCAGACCCCTGCTGTGACCCTCATGCGGCTCATATGTGATCTAAACCTAAGTTTATGTGTATGAGTAAGACAAATACCCCAAAATACTTTACCACTTCAGCCTCGGAAGGTTTTACCCCCTTTATGACCAGTACTTTTTGCAATTTGGCATTGTGCTACTTTAACTGGTAATTGCACGGTCAAACTAAATTTGCGTCCTTTTTCTCCCACAAATAGAGCTTTCTTTTGGTGGTAATTGATCACCTCTGCAGTTTTTATTTTTTTACGATGTACATGAAAAAAAAGACCCAACATTTTGAAAAAATATATATTTTCTACTTTTTGTTTTAAAAAAATCCAAAAACTACATTTTAGTCATACATTTAGGCCAAAATGCATTCAACCACATGTCTTGCGTATATTTATTGGTTTGCATTTTACATTTTCTGGAATTTACGTAGTTTTTAGTTTATGACTGCCTATATCATTTATTGAGGTTCTAAAAGGGCAAGGCAGTACAAAACCCCTCCAAATTACCCCTTTTTGGAAAGTAGACACCCCAAGGAATTTGCTGAGAGTCATGTTGAGCCCATTGAATATTTTATTTTTTGTCACAAGGGATTGAAAATGATGTACAAAAAATGTATGAAATTATATATTGCTCACACACACCATGGATATATAGGGAATTACACCCCAAAATATTTTTTTTCTAGTGTAGTACGGGGATACCACATGTATGAGACTTTTTGGGAGCCTATCCGCATACAGGACACCGAAAACCACTGCCTTCAGGCTTTTTAAGGGTGGACATTTTTGATTTCGCTCCTCACTACCAATTACAGTTTTGGAGGCCATGAAATGCCCCCCTCCAAATGACTCCATTTTGTAATTTTCTCCAAATTTGTGACAAAATAAAAAGTAATCCATATAACTTGGGTGTCTACTTTTCAAAATTGGGTCATTTTTGGGGGGGGGGGGGTTGAACTATCCTGGCATCTTATACCCAACATTAGAAGCTTATGCCACACATTACCCACTCTTCCAACCACTTGAACCACCAAGTCCTTTCTGACATTTTGTTTTGAAAGAAAAAAACATTTTGTTAGAAAATTACTTTGAACACCCAAACATTTTATATTCTTTTTAAAGCAGAGGCCCTACAGATTAAAATCGTGGGTGTTACAAGTTTTTTTTCAGGATGTACTAGGCCGCTGGTGCCTGCCAGTTCACCAGAAGGTTGAGCGACACAATTAAAGGTTTCTTTAAAATAGCATAACTAAGCTTCCACCTTTTATATAGCACAAATATGTCATATTTTAAGAACCATAAAAAATGTATACATGTTTATTAAAATTTAGTTATTTAAATACTAAGTAGAACAGTAATACAGGCTAATATGAGATAGCAGTATTTTTAGGTCATTGTAATGACACATTTCTAAGCCTAAATCATTTTCAATAATTAGGAGAAAACGGTCTAGTATTAAAACTGCCTTGACACATTGTAAAATTAATTTTATTTAAGTCTAAAATCCCTGCATACCTGTTCTTGTGAGGCAAACGTGTAGGCCTAGAATTGTTTCTCTGTTCTCTGCAGGTAGGCTGTTATTATCCTTAGTATGCGCTTTCAGATGTACAGGATTCACATGTGTCCTGTCCACAGTTGGTTATGCCAGGGGCATCCCGCAGACATTTTTGAATGTAGGGGAACAAATAAACAATTGCAGCACACATATTATGTGTGTAAATTTTATATATATATATATATATATATATATATATATATATATATATATATATATATACAGTATATATATATATATATATATATATATATATATATATATATATATATATATATATACATACAAACAAACAATATTTATATTGTAGCATGGTGTCTGCAGACCCCTGTGCTATATTCTTCACATTTGGTGGCATAATATGCATGTGTGGTATCAACTTAGAATACAGAAAAAATAGGATTCTCCTCAAATAGATTTTTGTACATAGAACCCCCCAGCTTGTGAAGCCAATCTGGGAATTATTTTTTCCTGGGGAACTTTGCAGTCATTAGAGATATAGGTAATATATATATTTATATTATTTATATTAACCACTTAAGGACTGCCTCCTGCACATATACGTCGGCAGAATGGCACGGCTGGGCACAAGCACGTACAGGTACGTCCTCTTTAAGTGCCCAGCCGTGGGTCACGACCCGGTTCGAAGCTCCGTGACCGCGGGACCCGCGGACCCGATCGCCGCTGGAGTCCCGCAATCGATCCCAGGAGCTGAAGAACAGGGAGAGCTGTGTGTAAACACAGCTTCCCCATTCTTCACTGTGGCGCCGTCATTGATCGTGTGTTCCCTTTTATAGGGAAACACAATCAATGACGTCACACCTACAGCCACACCCCCCTACAGTTAGAAACATAAATGAGGTCACACTTAACCACTTCAGCGCCCCCTTGTGGGTTAACTCCCAAACTGCAATTGTAATTTTCACAGTAAACAATGCATTTTAATTGCATTTTTTGCTGTGAAAATGACAATGGTCCCAAAAATGTGTCAAAATTGTCCAAAGTGTCCGCCATAATGTCGCAGTCACAGTGGCACAGTGGCTGCAATTGATGGCACAGTGGCAGCATTTGATGGCACAGTGGCAGCATTTGATGGCACAGTGGCAGCGTTTGATGGGCACAGTCACAGCGTTTGATGGCACAGTCGCAGCATTTGATGGCACAGTTGCAGTTTTGATGGCACAGTGGCAGCGTTTGATGGCACAGTGGCAGCGTTTGATGGCACAGTGGCAGCGTTTGATGGCACATTGGCTGCATTTGATGGCACCGCGGCTGCAATTGATGGCAAAGTGGCAGCGTTTGATGGCACAGTGGCAGCATTTGATGGCACAGTGGCAGCATTTGATGGGCACAGTTGCAGCATTTGATGGCACAGTGTCAGCTTTTGATGGCACAGTGGCAGCATTTGATGGCACAGTGGCAGAAATTGATGACACAGTGGCAGCATTTGATGGGCACATTCGCAGCATTTTGATGGCACAGTGGCAGCATTTGATGGGCACAGTCACAGCATTTGATGCCACAGTCGCAGCATTTGATGGCACAGTGTCAGCTTTTGATGGCACAGTCACAGCGTTTGATGGCACAGTGTCAGCGTTTGATGGCACAGTGGCTGCTTTTGATGGCATAGTGGCTGCAATTGATGGCACAGTGGCAGCATTTGATGGCACAGTGGCAGCATTTAATGGCACAGTGGAAGCGTTTGATGGGCACAGTGGCAGCGTTTTATGGCACAGTGTCAGCTTTTGATAGCACAGTGTCAGCTTTTGATGGCACAGTGGCAGCGTTTAATGGCACAGTGGCTGCATTTGATGGCATAGTGGCTGTGTTTGATGGCACATTGGCTGCGATTGATGGGCACAGTGGCTGCGTTTGATAGGCACAGTGGCAGCATTTGATGGGCACAGTGGCAGCATTTGATGGCACAGTGGCAATATTTTATGGCACAGTGGCAGCGTTTGATGGCACAGTGGTTGCATTTGATGGCACAGTGGCAGCATTTGATGGCAAAGTGGCTGCAATTGATGTGTTTTTTTTTCCAATTTTATTTTAGTTTGTTTGCCCCCCCCCCCCCCAATTTTTTTTAGCTAGCACCAGCCGCCACTGGTTTACAACTGCTTTATCATAAACCTTAAGCAGGAAATCAAGTTAGAATCTAATTGGTTGAATGGCAACATTGATGCTTTATGATATGCAATTTTTTACACAATTCCTGAAGTTTTGAAATCCAGTTTTCTCTAGAAAAAAACGATAGTGTGCTGAGCTGTTTAATAATCTCATTGAAAAGTGTAACATTATACATTCAGTTTTGACGCCCACCTGAAGCAGAAGTTAAGCTACATTAAAAGATATATGGTGACCTTAATGTCAAAAACACACCAGATTAAATATTCCAAGAGAAGCACTCTCACCTTGTACCATTGCCTTCTGACCCAATGCTGTTAGTTTTAAACAATAAAAGTAATGAGATTTTAGATCCCATTTATTCTGAAACAACAACGGGAACCTGAAAGAAATAGACATGTTTCAGGAAATCGACTTGACATTGACATTTTTAGTGAGCAATGACTTTTCTATGCCTTGTGGTTAGTCAAGTTGCAAGATTTATCAGCTCTGTGCAGTGTGGGCTTGAAATGATTTCTAGAAGGAAACTCTGGGAGCTAAATATAATTCACTCTACAGAGAAGGCCTCATTATGTTTGGATAAAGTGCAATGGAACCTGATTATTTTATAAACCTTCCTTACTTAGGCATATAAATTATTCCTTTCTTGTAGGAACAGAAAGACTGCTCTTTTCAGTTGGGTATAAAGTTGCCTGTAATTGGGATGCCGAGGAATGAAGCGTTTCACCTTCTTCATCTTTTTATCTACTTTCAATATGATAAAACATACAAATAAAGCAAATGTCGCAAGAGCCAATGTTAAAAAACAGCCAATTTCTGGAGTGTTTCCCCTTGCCATTACAGCTGTCATCTACCATCAGGAAAAGCACTGCTCACTTGTCTACTGCGTTGACATTCTTTATGGTTCATTTTGTAATAAAAAGGTTAAGGCAGAGCAAGGTAAGGCTGCCAACTACCAGGGAACACACTCTCTTTTTCAGAACCACAAATGCCAATCAGTCACTGCCTCCACTACAATACAAATGCATGAGAACAAATGGACCCCTGCCATTAAAAAGCCATCCACTTCACTAAGTAGAATTTCTTTTGGAATCCTTGCCAAGTAAAGTGATGATTATAAAAAGGTAGAACTAACATGCCAAGTCAATGAAAGTGACAGAAGAATTTTACTCATCCCCCAGATAGCCATTTATATTGTTCTTGCATATTTGTCTACAACAAATTTACCACTAAGTTGTCAGTGTCTTAGGAATCCTGCTTTGTTTATTTTTGCATTGCTATTACAATGCTGAACCACATGCCTGACACTCGTCAATTTATTTTACACTGTGTTCTTCAATGTACAGGTACAAGTAATTGAATTTTTCATACAATTTGGTCAGGCTATTTTGCAGATTTCTAGAATGAAAAGGAATTTCTGCTCACTGCTCATTAACCATAAGCATCTCTGATATGTATGCTAGTTAGTGCAAGTTGGTGAACAAATCTCAGGTAAGGGTTCTTTCATGAATGCAAATATCCTGCTGTGAACGGACTTTAGTGACAGATGAATAAACAAAAATGAATTCTGCAGTAAACTCAGGAGGATCCTGACTGCATTTGATAAAAATACTGATATAATCTTCAAAGAAGAACCATTTTGAGGATTTAAATATAAAATATAAAAGAAAAAACACACTACGTAATACAAATATGTCATGTAGATAAGCTTATTAGTTGAAACTGGAGTCAGGTAGCAGTGTTTTTTGTTTTTTAAGGTACCGCCACCTAAAATGGATAGTTTAGATTTGGGTTCGGAAAAGAAAGCTTACACCTGCAGATTACATCACCTTAAAATTTGAAATAGTAAGGAACATTGAGATTAGCACCATCACTGTAACTATAGCTAGAGTTTATTTTGCTTATATCCCTCCTTATCAACATGCCCATGAATGTTTAAAATAAAACATTTCTATTTTCATTACATACTTTATCCTAAACTTGGGGATGTCATTTATGTTGCTTCTCTATGCAATGCAGGCAAACCATGGCTGGTGAGGAGTGCTTTCAAGGTATTTTACAAAGCTTCTGGAAAATGTCACAGCAGCCTCATTTCTGCTCTAAAAGCTGATGCAAGCAAAATGCCTTGATGGGTAAATGTTAGTGTGGAGGAGTAGGCATTCCTGGGCAGAATACATACCCATTCAGACCAACCTAGGTAATGTCCACATATGATTCTGAGTCTCAAGGATTGAAAAAACTGAAAACCAATTAAAAATGAGTGGGCCAGGGTTAGTTAGAATGGGAAGCAAAGGGAACTTCTAATGCCCATTGTGAGAAGCTCACAAGCTTATTTATTTTATAGGCTTTTGCTTCCATAAAAAGGTTGATATCTAGGGAGTCCACAGTAAACATACCTGTAGACATGACATGTATTAGATTACTATGCTGTGCTTGCTCCTGAGCTCTTTCATTTTTTTTAATTATTTTTATTCATTTGCATGTAACGTTACAGACAATGTCTGTGCCACGAACCGCCACGCAATATTGGACATAAAACAAAAAAATATATATACAACCAAATATACCTGTGACCATACAGAAAAAGAAAAGCACTCTTCATCCCAAGGAAGATTAAGGTTTTATAAATATATACACAGTACATAACCCACTTGCAAACATCATGGTATATGAAAGACAGATTCCACACAAATGTTTCAGATTTCCAAAAAGAAGGCATCACAGATTCACAGATAATGAGCCTGGGCAGATCTTAACATCAACTCACTCAATTCATTCCAACAGCTTAAAAAAATGTGAATAACAGCAAATAGGTGGTTAGTCCAAAACCATGAGATGGTACTCAACCCATCCTCCCCTCTATTTGTGTAGGTTGCCTTAAAAAAGAGGAGGGCTCTATTTATCAAAGCCATCCACACTGCTAAGGACGGGGGCACACCGTTTTTCCCAGGAAAGTATAACAAGTTCTCTGGCATAATATAGTAAAAGTATTAGGAGGGTATGTATATCTCTAATGGAAAAGGGACAAAACACGTTGTATAGAGAGAAATTGCTGCTCACCCCGGTAAAGGCGTCAGAGAGATTTTTCCCAGTGGGGTTTTTAGGCAGCTCAAGTAATGAATTAGGATACAATGTGTAAAAAAAGGGTTTATTGGAAAAGGCACAATACAAAATATCCCTAATGGAGGCCATGGTATAACCTGTGTGAAAATCTGTAATGTATTAAGCAGCCTCAGATATCAATCTATTAAAGGGGGCCTCCCATATATCCTCTCAATCCTCATTATCCATTTTACGCACTACAGATGTCCACAATATTCGGCATGGTTGTGGCAATTTGGTAGTCTCAGGAAACAGGCATATATAATTAGTGGACAAGGGTTTAGAAAGGTCTGTATCCTGTGACATAGATTCCAGCTCAGAGGAATGGAAGGTGGTCTATACGGAACCATATTGAGTGCCAGAGACATGCCTCAACTGTATGTAACAAAAAATATGGGAGTTAAGAAAGCAGTAGGTAGATTTGAGATCATCAAAGGACCTCAACACACCATTATACACAACATCCCCTAGTACTCTGATCCTAAATTTAGACCACACTACAGGGTCCTCATAGGTATAAAAATGAGAGAGGTTGGAATTCTTCCATAAAGGTCTGTGAGGTGACATCCAAACTCTGATCCATGGGTCACTCTCCAGGCCTGTATAAAAGATTTCATAGAGCAAGTTTGATTACAGGGTGACTGGAGACATCTATGCACTAGATGGGACAATGCTTCATATAACCCTCCCACAGCCGCTTCCAGAGCCACCGCAACATCATCCCCAGGATTGGACAGCAATCTTTGTGCAAACACCAATTGCCCAGCAAGAAAATACTTGTAAAAATTTGGGACTACCAAACCAGCCCTCCATGGCTGTTGTGGAACAGTGAGGTGAATCCTGGGATGTGAGCCCTTCCACTGGAAGTCAGAAAGCAGCCCATGGAGGGAATTAAAGATTTTTTTTAGGGATCCACACTGGAGAGTTACAAACAATATAAAGAAATAAAAGCAAAAACATCAGTTTGAATAGATTGACTTTGCCAATCAGCAAAAAGGGTAAATTCCACCAGGCACCAATTGTATGTTTGAGGTGGGCTATTAGGGAAACACATTAATTCAGATAAAATTGGACACTGAGTTGGTAATTGTGAGACCAAGATATTAAACTTGGCATACCCATTGTAGAGGGGTGGCAATAAGGGAGTTAAGGATGTCACTCAGGGAGAGCGGATAAAACCCTAGACTTGTGCCAATTAACACGCAAGTGAGAGAACTCATAAAATAATGAGACATTATGACCAAGGTAAAAGGCTAAAGTAGACAGAAGAGAAATCTCTGGGTCCTCTAGGAACAGTACCACTTCATCTGCATATAAGGCTGCTCTTTCCTCAAGGCTACCCATCCGAATCCCACAAATTAAGGAGGAAGTACGAAGGGCAATAGCAATTGGCTCCATCATGAGAACAGACAACTGAGAGTGGGCAACCCTGCCTAGTACCTCAGCCCACCAAGAAAAACACAGAAATTGAACCCCTGTTTGGATAGCTGCCACTGGACGCTCATACAGTAAAGCGAGCCACTGAAGGAACACCATCCCATGCGGACCAAAACCTCCCTCATATACATCCAATCCACCAAATCGAATGCTTTCTGCTCCTGGGCTCTTTTGCTTTAACAAAATCTACTGTGGTCCATCATTGATAATGTCTTTACACCATCTGTTCTCTATGGCCATAATTATAGATTCTAGGTAATTTAATATTATAAAAATGGGGCAGAATGTATTTTGCAACTACCAGACAGAACCACAGAATCACTGAATGTTGTGTAAGCATTTGTGACCTTTTTTAAAAAAAATCTTGTGCCTCACTTAACATTCAGTCATCATTTTGTGTGAAATTATACTTAGATTATCAGAATATAAAACTGCATCTAAACCCTTTCATTATAATTTACTTTCAAACAATATATCAGAATACTATAATATGATACATAGTATATAAACTATACAACCTCAATAAAATTGTTGAATATGCTTTGTAAAGTATTCACGGATTTAGTATTTCTTGCATATTGTCAGCGTTCTTCTTTATTACAAATAACATGATCATGCTGTGATATACACAGCACCACGATACACTCTACTGATCACCAGTCTTAGAAGGAGCCTTGTTAGCATTCAGCTTCTACCCCAATTAATAAATAAACTGTCAGCATGCAGAGCTCTAGATGACGACTGAGGTTGTTTAACTTTTGACAAGAGGTTACAGAGAATGTCTACAAGCAGTAATTGTTTGTCACGTGAAATTGTGTGGCTGCAGACACATGAACAAGAAAGTAATGTAGAAGGAAGGGGTCACAGTCAGACTAAATTCAGTGCATTAGGAGATATGCAATGAACTTTAAAAGACTGTGAGGACCTGTAAAAGGTAATGCAAAAGGCATGATTTAATTTATGTCACAGTCACCTCCACACAAACCTTATTTAATTATAGTTGTCATAAATATGAGGTTGACTGGTGTCATATGCAAACATACATTAAAAGAATGCCTTTTATGCAACAAGGGCTGCATTTCTTTTGCTTAATTGGTTATTCTAGTCACCGCAATGCACTTTCCATTAGCGAGAAAAGAATTAAGCTTGAGCTGATATCATGTCAGGAAACAGCACTGGCTTATACCAGTGTTTTTCAACCGTCTTTCAGTGAAGGCACCTTTTAAAATAATGCCCAATCTTGAGGCACCCCATTTTAACATGTAAAAAATGAAACTAGTAGTTGTACATATCACAGCAGCATCCACGCACCTGCTCCATCCAACATTAGAGGTGATTTATTCCTCCACCTTTGCACACTGGCACTGACTTGTATTCCAGCATTAGTTTTTCTCCTTTTCTTTGCTAACATGACCCCAGTGCTGATGTGAGGCGAGGAGGGGCAAACAAGGTTGGTTGCTGTGCAGGCACCCAATGTCCACCTTATTAACTGATAACATCAATGGTTGTTAGGAAGTTGGTGGCTGGAAGGTTGTAATGGTGCACAATAAAAACTTGTGGCTTTGTGTAACTAAAAGGCAGGCCTGATCCACCCGCTGGCTTGTGTACACTCTTTGGGAAATTTTCTGGCAAGCTGAAGATACCTGAAGGAAGGCACCCTGGTAGAAAAGGCTGGTATAGAGTAACAGTGAATTGGTACATGATTGCATCTCCTTTCTCTGAATCCTTTTTTTGGGCATACTCAGAGGCCCTAAGAATTCTACTAGTGCTCCCAGCATGCACTGGCAACAGGGACTGAAGACATAGGAAAAAATAATAGGCAACACATTTGTTTTTATAGAGGTGTAGGAAAGGTATCCTGGTTCAGGAAAAATTACACCTTATTAATACTAATGACAGTTATGCACATATCATTTATGAATATATAACATTGTGTGCACTTAAACTGGATAATATTATTTATTTTGACAGTGCAAGGCCCTGCCATGGTGTGAGTTTAGGAAATGTATATAAGAATGACACAGGATTTACACAAAGGTAGTGTGTAAAACAGATTGGAGTCTGGAGCTTGGAGACTTTGAATAGACATTGTTGGGAAAAAGATTTCAATCCTGTGTCCAGGCCTTATTGGAGGTGGTATGAGAACACAGGTGTGCATGCTACTTATAAGCCAAGCCTGAGAAAAGCTTGGGGCTCTCATTTTGAGACACAGGCTTTATGCAAAGACAGGTGTAGGATCCTGCCAGAAGACCTAGGCCCTCCAAATGTTGGAGTGGTTCTTTGTCAATGGGACTGAGGAAATTAAGGCAGCTACATGAGTCTGGTAGACTGAAAAGGGTGGGTCAATTCTGCGAATCCATGGGACTGATGGAACCTAAGTCTCAGAAAAGTGCAAGAGCCCAGGGTGTCAGGAGAACCCCTATCTATTGGCCATAAGTGGGCAAGTGAAGAGAGGTGCCTGTGGTGTGGGAGACCAGAGACAAGAGCAACGATGAGACTGAGAATAGAGTCAGGTGGCTTGGCATTTGTGTTGACTGCTTGCTTCATGAAGCTGAAACCCCTGCCTTGGCACGTCTATCAACGTGGACACTGATTCAATCGTTCCAGCAGTCGATCATTCATGAACTTTTTATTATTTTTTCTATATTATTTTAGCGCTACACCTTCACCTTTTCATACACCACAAGAAGCCTATCCTCTAAATCTTTAACCCTATGTTAGGACAGATAGTGTTCAAATCGAGTTACAAGTCATAATAAAGATCCTGCACAGTACAGCCAGGGTTATTTATGGCAAACACAGCTGCCCAACCCCCCTCATAAAGAAAGAGAACTATGTAGAATTCTTCCTTGCTTGAGGGCCCATAATAGAACAGCTAAATTAAAGGTAGTCTGCAATCTTTAAATATTTTTTTCGTTTACAAGCTATTTATTAACCACTTACGGACCGCCCGCCGCAGGAATGCGTCGGTACTAGCTAGCTACCATAACCACGGTATTCTCTTCTCCAGCGGGGGGTCCTCTTTCAGATAAAAGTCGTCTCTGCAGCGGATACGCTGCAAGATCACTTTTATCAGCGGCGGGAGAGGGTCCCCTCTCCAGAGCCCTCCGCCACTTACCAGAGCCAACGGCAGCAGTGGAGGCGATCACGTCTGTCCCCTGCCTGGGTATGGAGATGAGTGAGGGGAAGATGGCCCCAACCTGTCTCCATATTACTGCAGGGCGGAAGCGACGCCAAAACGTCACTTCTGCCCAATGATCTTAAAGGGCCATTTTTTTTTTAAATATGAGATCTGGGGTCTTTTTGACCCTAGCTCTCATATTTAAGAGGACCTGTCATGCTTTATTACAAGGGATGTTTACATTCCTTGTAATAGGAATAAAAGTGACCCCATTTTTTTTAAACAGTGTCAAAATAAAAAAAATAAGGTAAAATAAATAAGAAAAAAAAAAAAAATTCAAGCGCCCCGTCACGACGAGCTTGCGCGCTGAAGCAAATGCATACGTGAGCAGCACCCGCATATGAAAATGATGTTCAAATCACACATGTGAGGTATCGCCATGATTGTTAGAGCGAGAGAAATAATTATAGGCCTAGTACCCCTCTATAACTCAAAATATGCAACCTGTAGAATTTTTTAAACGTCGCCTATGGAGATTTTTAAGGGTAAAAGTTTGTCCCCATTCCATGAGCGGGCGCAACTTTGAAGCGTGACATGTTGGGTATCAATTAAGTTAACAAAAAAAATGTTCACAGTATAAAAAAAATTGTGCTAACTTTACTGTTGCCTTTTTTTTCAATTAAAAAGGGTGATCTTTTTTCCAAAAAGTGTGACAAAAAGTATTGCATTCACCGTTATTTTATTCTCTAGGGTGTTAGAAAAGAATATATATAATGTTTGTGGGTTCTAAGTAATTTTCTAGCAAAAAATATGTTTTTAACTTGTAAACACGAATCAACAGAATGGGGAAAACGGGGGAGCACTCACACTGCCACATCCGTAAGTTTAGAAGACAAAAAAGGAAAAATGACTTGAGAAACGGTAATTGATGGTCGGACTTTAGAGGCAGGACAGGAATATCAAAAAATATTAGTTTTATTACAAAAAATAGAAAATTTACAGAACAGATCAATAAAAAAACATATAGGATATATGATATGTAAAATATCCTCTGTGCATCGTCTACGCGTTTCGCCGTTGGGCTTCCTCAGGATGAGCAGAAGAAAGTAATAGTAGAAAAATACATTTCACTATCTGAAATGAAACATATTATATTAACATATTGACAGCCAAAAGAGATTTAATGGTTTTAAAATAAAGTAAAATGAGCATGCATAGAAATTCTCTCATAGCACCAAACTGAGTAGCAGCTATGCAATATTACCTTAGAATAATCCGGATCATATAAATATATGTCGGGAAGATCATAAAAAGAAGTTCCATGTATAGTAGAAGATGGCCAGAAATATCTCCAAACACTCTAGTAGACAAACAAAGATGCAAAAATAAATAATATTGAAAAAGGAAATTTATTCCAAAAGGGGGTGGGATAAAGGGTAAGTATATAACATACCCAAAAAGGCTCCCTCTACCTAAAATGTTGGTTGTAGGGGTGCACCATATATTCAGTGAACCAGTTCTATAAATAAATAGAACAGTCAGTATATACGGCAACTTATTTGAATAAAGTGCAACAAAAATAGATAAAAAAAAAAAAGAAATAATGAATAGATACCCATTGGTTCAAAGATATAGGAACGTTCGTTCCGGGGAAGTCCAAGGAGAGAATAACGGAGGCAAGTAGGCATCCAATATAGAACAATACAGAACAGAAAACACCCAAAGTAAATATCAATGAATATTTAATATTAAATATTAATATTTAAATTTAATATTTTAATACAAAAAAATTTCAATCGTGCAGGCAAACATAAATATAAATAGAGAGAATAGGGAGGGTGATAAAGAGTACTTACATTGCAGACTGTGTGACACCGTATGCCCCGGGGGATAGCCTGTGCTATACACAGAGCTAAACTGAATTTAAATAGCCCACAAAGTGGGCGTATAGCGGTGACGTCTAGCGTGATGACATCACATGAGTGCGCTGTCCAATTAGAGAGGAGCATAAACAGAAGCTGTACCCAGGGACAAGCGGAGGCGGCCGGCGTGATGACGCAAACACGGAACGCTCCGCTGATAGGGCATTACATCCCACAGCCAGGGACACCCACAGGAAGGGGGGAGGAAGGAGAATGAGAGAGGCCAAGCGCCACAGTCAGGACGGCCCACATAGCCACCGAATAAGGACGGCACAGAAAGACAAGAAGGGGCCCGCATGAACGGGGGACATTAGCATTAGAGATGTTCCATTGAGCTATTTGGGAGAAGCCGCTAAATAATACAACCAAAAATTGGGTAATCCCAGACTGCCAGCACACTTGAGGCGATTAAGTTCGCATTTGTTGCGCTATACAAGTTACTCACACTCACTGAGATTTAGAAAGAATATGTCTAGAAAATCTGGAGGCATTTATCCTGCCAGATGAACCTATTAACATCTCTTTGAAGGTTATCAATAAAAGATTTTGGGATAGTGATAGGAAGGGCTCTAAAGAGGTATAACAGTTTGGGCAACAGATTCATCTTCATAGACGTGATGCTACCTAAAAATTTGATTCAGGGATGAATGCCAGACCTTAAACACATTTTGGAGCTGGGATACACATGGAGGATAATAAGTAGCAAAAATAGAGGATATGTGTGGAGTAAGATAAATTCCGAGATTATTTTATCAAAGGACCATTGAAATGGAAAGAATCCTTTGAGAGCTTTAGGCCCCGTACACACGACCGAACATGTCTGCTGAAACTGGTCCGCGGACCAGTTTCAGCAGACATGTTCGGTCGTGTGTACGGCCGACCGGACAGGTTTCCAGTGGACATTTGTCCAGCCGACCGTTTTCTGGCGGACAAATGTTTCTTAGCATGCTAAGAAACATGTCCACTGGAAGCCTGTCCGTCGGACATGTTCGGTCGTCTGTACAGACTCACCGTACATGTCCGATCGGCCGCCATCCCTCGCATGCGTTGAAATGATTCGACGCATATGTGGAAGCATTGACCTTCCAGGGCCGCGCACGTCGCCGCGTAATCGTCGCGGCGACAGCGTGGCCACGTCACCGCGGATCGTGTACGCGCGGATTTCTGTCTGATGGTGTGTACAACCATCAGACAGAAATCTCCGGGCGGACATGTCCGCTGAAAACGGTCCGGCGGACCGTTTTCAGCGGACAGTCCGTCCGTCTGTACAAAGCCTAACACTGGGCAACCGATATGTTGATGGGAAGAGCTGTAGGATTAGTAATATTGACTGAAAGTCCTGATATAGAGGCAAATCTAGACCATATGGAAAATAAATTGGGTAAGGATACGTTGAGTCAAAAAGAGCATAACATCATCTGCATACATGCAGAGTTTAAGCTGAGATGTTTCAATGGGTTATCCAATAATGTTGGGATGTCTTTTAATAGCAATTGCTAGGGGTTCCAGTGCTAAGGCAAATAATAAGGCCAAGAGGAGACATCCCTGGCAGGTACCTCTGTCCAGTGAGAAGAAATCTGAAATAAAACCTGTTTTTTTTTCTCATTTGTGTAAGAAGGTAAAGGGCTTGTACACCAAAAAAAAAAATCATCCCTAAAGCACATACATTGCAACAATGAAAATAGTTAGGGCCAAAGAACACTGTCTTAAATTGTTTTTTGAAGTTATGTTATGTGAACGGGGACATGTAACAAATATAAAGTAGGTGTTATCCCAATTTGGCTGCAAAAGTAGAAAACATTTTAAGAAAATGCTTAGCAGAGTGCCATTTATACACACCAAGGGCTACCTTTTAATGTCTTTATGCAAAGGACATCATTTTTTGAGTAAAAAAATCCCTAAGACACAAAAGGTGGTTAAAATGTTGTAGGCACCCTGTTAACACACTGAAATGGCATGACAACATCAGAACGGGGCAATAGAGAAGAAAAATATGCTTTCCTTTGGCTCTTAAACATATTGACAAACGCATCTCCACTATGTCAGTGTGAATTTGGAAAGCTTTGATTATGTGTGCCCATTTGGATGGACGGGAAAATATTTCACTTCTTACACATATTGATTTTGCCATTTGATTGATCTGCATTACACTGATTCATGTTGTGCCTCTTATGATTTACTTGATGTTTTAGAATCACGCCTGCACTTGCCAATTCATCTGGATGGCTATGAAACACAAAGGCTGCACAGGGAATAATATGTGTATACTCTGCATGACAATAGCTGTTGCATCAAGCAGGCTAATAGCATATGTATTCATTTCATGACTATTGAGTAAAGATATTTGCACACCTTTTTCTGGGTTTCTACATCAAAAGTTCCTAAAATGCGTTTTGACCTAAATCTGACCTGCCTCTGCATAGCAAGTGTCATTGCAGGCGACAAATTCATGTAACCTGTTGTGAACAGGTACATTAATCTGGGGCAAGCACAACTTGTGAATGCGCACTAAGGCTACAGTTTTCATACAGACACAGGGGTTGATTTACTAAAGGCAAATAGACTGGGAACTTTGCAAGTGCAGTTGCTCCAGATCTTAGTAAATGAGGTAAAGCTTCACTTTGCAAAGAATACCCAATCACATGCAAGGAAAACACAAAAAAGTGAATTTTTGCTTGCGCATGATTAGACGATGGATGTTGGCAGAGCTTCCCCTCATTTACTAAGCTCTGGAACAACTGCACTTACAAAGTAATTATGTTGTCATACAGATATAACAGTTAGAGGGATGAGATAAACCATTAGAATGGGAAAGACACATGTGGTGAAAGGTGCTGCACACCCCGAGAAATACAACAGGAAGGTTCCCCCAATGGGGTTTTTTAGCAGCAGAGTTTAATAACCAAAAATTATATAGGTTAAAAGTATTGTCTTTATTAAATGTGGATGTATATTATGGTCATAACAGTTAAAATATGAGCTCTGGCAGAGAAAATTGTTAAATTAATACATATACAAAAGATTCAAACACAAAATTGTTACACAGCATTACATATCAAAATGCATCTGTAGGTATACAAGTCGACCCATAAACGGGGACTTCTTTAGAGGATTGGTTTGCTGTATAAAAGTTTATATAATAAATTCAAATTCTTTACCAAAACTGGATATTAGTGGCAAAAAATACATAGGGCCAGATTCAGGAATAATTACGGCGGCGTAACGTATCCCCTTTACGTTACGCAGCCGCAAGTTTTCGGCGTAAGTGCCTGATTCACAAAGCACTTGCCTGTAAACTTGCGGCGGCGTAGCGTAAATCTGTCCGGCGCAAGCCCGCCTAATTCAAATGGGGCGTGTACCATTTAAATTAGGCGCGTTCCCGCACCGAACGTTCTGCGCATGCTCCGTTTGGAAATTTTCCGCCGGTACTTTGCGCAAAATTATGGGCCCCGACGTGTTTTTTGAACGGCGACGTGCGTAACGTACTTTCGTATTCCCGGACGTCTTACGCAAACAAAAAAATTCTAAATTTTACGCGCGAACGACGGCCATACTTTAACATGGATGGTGTAATTTTACACCATCTAAATAGCACTCTTAACTTTACGACGCGAAAAACCGACGTAAGAGAATGCGACGAACGCGCGTACCTTCGTGGATCGCCGTAAACAGCTAATTTGCAAACCCAACGCTGGAAAACGACGCAAACTCCACCCAGCGGCCGCCGGAAAATTACACCTACGATCCGAAGGCGTACGAAGCCGTACGCCTGTCGGATCTTTGCCAAAAGCCGTCGTATCTTGGTTTGAGGATTCCTAATCAAGATACGACGCGGCAAATTTGAAAATAGACCGGCGTATCAGTAGATACGCCGGCGTATTACTGCTGTGAATCTGGCCCATAGTATGTAGTTACCAGAGATAGAGGGTATTAGAGAAAAATCTCTTTAGCCAAAATTCTTCCAAAAGCTTCCAAGAGGTCCTGTAGGCTCCTCGGCTCCTCCTCAGACTGACAATGCTGTTGTCTATGGGTGTCTCTGTTGGCCCTCCATCCCAATTGGGGGAAATCTAATACAGGAGGTGTGTTACTGACCAGATCACCAGGTGAAAACAGAGGGAAAAAGGCCTAGAAAAATAATATAAATGAAGCCACCATATCTAATGGTTGGTAAGCTGCAATGGCGGAAAGCGCTGACCGGAGTGTTCTGGTGGGGGGCTGTCCCCCTCTCAGAGCACAATAGCACAGCATGGGAGATCACTGTACTAACATCTGATAGTTATTACATCGACCCATTGAGGTGAATGACAATAAAAAGCTATTAGTGTGTATGAAGCTTTATACTGCAACCATTTACACAGCCACAATTTCTCTCTGCCTCCCTGATCATCATCAAAGAGAAGAGTGGCTGTGGTGAGAAAGGGCAAAGAGAGAGACAGAGAACCGGACATTGGCAGGGCTGTATGCAGCCACAGAGAGAGTTGGAGGAAAGCCCTGGTCATCACCCTGGAAAAACTGAGCTCTGCCATTTTTGATGTAACTGATGGCTGATAGACTACACCATCGTGGCTTTAACAAAATGGACGCTGACACATTTCCTGTCCATAGTTTATAAATATAGATCATCACAACCACCCCTGATGAAGTCACGTGACCAGAAGTGATGCAAGACACCATCTCATGTTGAGTATACAGATGTTTTTATGCACTGTTTTTGTGTTTCAAATGTAAGAGTCTTTTTAATGCAATAAAGTGTTGTTTACAATATTACACTATGGGAGGCGTGTTATGCTTTATCCTAACATGTTGCTGAGTGGATGCATCAGAGGCTTAACCCCCCTGGCGGTGTTCCCGAGTCTGACTCGGGGTGAGATTTTTTGGCTACGATCGGTAACCCCGAGTCAGACTCGGCTCGCCTCGCTGGATCCACAGGCTTGGTTTACTTACCTTTTCCCTGGATCCAGCGATGCCACCGCACTGTGTGAGCGAGCGGGACCTCGCTCGATTCACACAGTGTCCCCATGTGCCGCCGATCTCCGTTCCCTGCGACGTTACGACGCACGGGGGCGGAGAACGGCGCAAAATTCAAAAAGGTAAACAAACACATTGCATACAGTATACTGTAATCTTATAGATTACAGTACTGTATGTAAAAAAAACACACCCCCCTTGTCCCTAGTGGTCTGCCCAGTGTCCTACATGTTCTTTTATATAATAAAAACTGTTCTTTCTGCCTGCAAACTGTAGATTGTCCATAGCAACCAAAAGTGTCCCTTTATGTCAAAAATGGTTTTAGAGCTGCTAGAAAACAGCGATAATAAATTATAATCACTTGCAGAATTGTGCGATAGCGATTTGTGGGGAAATTCGTCATAAAAAAATAAAAGTAATGAAAGCGACAATTCTGCAACTGAGCAAATTTCAGTGATTTTGAGTTGATTACATTATTGAATAATTTTTATTATAATTATATTATTATTTGTTATAATTATTTATAATATTATAATTTATCATTTTTTTTTTAAAAAAAAATTCATACCCAGGATGCCTACTAGACTCTTGTTTGGTCAGATTTAAGTGAGTTATTCCTAAGAATTACAGGCCTACAGTACAAATCACCAAATTTCCTTGCAAATAATGGTACCGCTTTCAGCACCTTTTTTCTGAAAGAATCATACCGCCAGGGAGGTTAAAGCAGGGATCCTCAAACTACGGCCCTCCAGCTGTTGTAGAACTACACATCCCATGAGGCATTATAACACACTGACATTCACAGACATGACTAGGCATGATGGGAATTGTAGTTCCTGAACAACTGGAGGGCCGTAGTTTAAAGACCCATGGCTTAAAGGGACCAATTGCCAAGAGACAAGTACCATATTACTGTGCCCTGAGTAATAATCTACATGAAGTGTAGGTGGAAGTGCACTGCATTGATTATCTAGGAACACACATGGACTTTTTTTAAATAGAAGAAGGTGGTTGGCAGTTTATCACAATTGAAGATTGGAACTTGTCAGTCTATTTTTATGAACTCACTTTTTGCATAATTAATAAGGTCATTTATGTGAAACTTATGGAATGTTTTTGCACTATTGTATTTATTGTTATATTATTTTCATTTTAGCTACTGAACACTCAGTTTGGTTTCTTATTGTGAGGCTGTTCAGCTCTATTTTACACTTCATTATCACTTATATTGTGGGAACACAACAGGGGCTGCAGCAACCAATACACCTGTTGTTAAATTCACAATCCTGGAGGGTTACCTCATGGACTTACAGTATATTTTTCCCCATTCACATAGCAAAACATTAATAAAAAAAAAAAATAGAAAATGCAGCTTATTCTTATAGATGCTCTTTGTTATGAAGAGGGGCTGGGAAGATATGTTTCCCATAATTAACCCTGTTTTAAGGCCAGTAGTGTATTTAGGTTTTGTGCTACCCTTCCTGTCAAGGCCACGCCCCTTTTTTTTTGAATGGGGACACTAAATCTTAGGGCCTGGGGGGGGGGGGGAATTGGATTCCCTTAATTTGCATAGCTTTCCTCTCACTTCCTGTTTGGCTATGGGGAAGGAAGTGAAAGGAAATCTCTGCAATGGGACAGGGATGGTAAAAAATAAACTGACAGGGGCTATAACCCTCCCTTACTCTATCCAAAAAAAAAAAAAAAAAAGTGTTGCCTATAGTTCTACTTTAGGCACAAATTTCTGATAATTTTATGGAGAGGACTAAGAAGATATAACCATGCCAATGGTGCAACAGAAAACATATAGCACGGGAAGGTTTGTGGTCAAGGCTGATAGGACAGTCAAAATTAGAAGCAGCTTGCGTTACACTAACAGTGTAGCACAAGCCGGCAGGGACACTTTCTGTGCTGCCCCCCTGCAAAGTGCTGCCCTAGGCCTGGGCCTTGTTGGCCTAGGCCAGGATACAGCGTTGCTCGAGGCAGATATCTTATTGGTTATAGTAGATTTGAACGCCGTCTGTCTTAGCAAAAGGGTTAAAGGTTTAGGACAGTGATGGCGAACCTTGACACCCCAGATGTTTTGGAACTACATTCCCCATGATGCTCATGCACTCTGCAGTGTAGTTGAGCATCATGAAAAATGTAGTTCCAAAACATCTGGGGTGCTAAGGTTCGCCATCACTGGTTTAGGAGTTGGGCTCCTACATCGTATGCTATTGAGAACTGGACTGAGACAACTATAGGGACAGATCACATTGTTCTAGCTGAGAAATGCCTGCAGTCAGCACTCAGCTATGGCTATGAGGTATCTGTGTGAAAAGGTTAACAAACATACAGTGCGGTTTTATGAAATTTGACTCCAAAAATTGAAAGTGGAAATACACTTTAAGAGGTGAGCTCCTCTTGGAAGACAAATCCAAACATTATTTACACTACTCTTTGGGGTTGATTTACTAAAACAGCAGAGTGAAAAATCTACTGCATCTCTGCATACAAACCAATCAGCTTCCAATTTTTTTTTTTTTTTTTTTTGTCAAAGCTTAAATGAGATTTTGCATCAGATTTTGCACTCTGCAGTTTAAATAAATCAAGTCCCCTAAATGCTTTACTTATTCAATTTAATATTACAATAAACCTTCAGAAATGCAAGAAAGTGACCAGAGACCTTCATACTTACCATTAAGTGCAGAGAGTGCCTGAATTTGGAAAATAAGTAAATTTGACGGGATTTAACTAAACACTCTTGGGGCCCAGAGTAAATAGTTATGTATGTAACTATGTACTGTAGTACACTGTTGGTGTTTCCATTGACTAAAGCAGATCTGCACAATACACCTATTTATCTGCAAAAGTATGCTACAAAAACTCATGTTGTTAAAATGGAAACTGATTTGACAAGTAAACAGGTACTGTACTTTTTGATAGCAATGAAATAAATGTTTTCCTTTTTTTTCTATTTCTTTGTATTTTTAAAGTGCATACACTGCAGAGTTCAATGCATACTACATTTATGTTTACAAAAAAAAAAAAAAATGCTTTCTACTTGCTCAGGTTCTTTGCTGTTTCATTTTTTATGCAGTATTCTAAAAAACTAGGAGGGTGGTTATGAAAGGCTATAAACAGAGAACAGCCTCTGGCACAATGTATACTTTCTGCCACAGGAAATTACCTTTTAACACTGAACTCTAGACATACAGTATATAAAATACACAAATGAATGCAGCCCTATAATAATGATATATCATTGGGGGGCCCATTAAGACTTCTCCTGTAATACAATGTGGTAACATATGCAATAACATGCACATTACATGTGCTAGTCATTGTCAGTGGTACTCCAGCACATAATCCAGTGCAGCACACCACAATACTTGGTAGAACACTATCATGTAATGTGGTGCCTTGCATAAAAAAAAGAAATGGTGCATGCCAGATTTTGGTCCTTTCTGGTGCATTGGAATCTCATCCACTTGAATGTGCTGCCTTAAGGTCACTTTCAACCTAGGGCTTTTTTCAGGTGCTTATGGGCTAAAAATAGCACCTGTAAAGCGCCTGAAAAACACCTCCAATGCAGCCCCAGTGTTAGAGCCTGACTGATTTCACATTGGGGCAGTGCGCTTGCACGTCATTAGGAAAAGCTCTGCAAGCAGCATCTTTTGGGCGGTGCGGGAGCGATGTATACACTGCTCCGAAACCTTCCCTGCCATTGAAATCAAAAGTGCCGCTATTACAGCAGTTAAGCTCCGCTAAAATTAGTGGGACTTTACTGCTAACGCCCCTCCACCCCAGTGTGAAAGTAATCTAATACAATGCACATTACCATTAGGTCATCAGTGTAAGTACCTGAGTTTGTCCTGACATAAACCTCTTGACATCCCCATACAGCATAAACAGTATGGAGCATGAAAGGAAGAAGCAATACAAAGAGCCATTTAGTTCATATGTTGACAAGAAGCATGCTGATAGGACTCAGCAAAGTGACAGAGAGATGAACTAAAACTGTGCTGCTCCTTCTTTCGCTGTCCAGTCACAGGCTAGGGCTGGTCCAGGAAAACCTTATCTCAGAGGAACTATGTGAATGATGCTGGTCAGTGACCATCACACTGAGGAACCTTTGGCTCAGAGGAAGTATGTGACTGATGCTGGTCAGTGACCATCAGACTGGGGAACCTTGGCTCAGAGGAGATATATCAGTGACCATCAGACTGGGGAACCTTTGGCAAGAGAAAGTATGTGACTGATGCTGGTCAGTGACCATCAGACTGGGGAACCTTGGCTCAGAGGAGATATATCAGTGACCATCAGACTGGGGAACCTTTGGCAAGAGGAAGTATGTGACTGATGCTGGTCAGTGACCATCAGACTGAGGAACCTTTGGCAAGAGGAAGTATGTGACTGATGCTGGTCAGTGACCATCAGCCTGGGGGACCTTGGCTCAGAGGAGATATATCAGTGACCATCAGACTGGGGAACCTTGGCTCAGAGGAGATATATCAGTGAACATCAGACTGGGGAACCTTTGGCAAGAGGAAGCATGTGACTGATGCTGGTCAGTGACCATCAGACTGGGGAACCTTTGGCAAGAGGAAGTATTTGAATGATGCTGGTCAGTGACCATCAGGCTGGGAACCTTGGCTCAGAGGAGATATGTGAATGATGCTGGTCAGTGACTATTACACTGGGGAACCTTTGGCAAGAGGAAGTATGTGAATGATGCTGGTCAGTGACCATCAGGCTGGGGAACCTTGGCTCAGAGGAGATATGTGAATGATGCTGGCCATCAGACTGGGGACAACAAGTGATATTAAAACGTGAAGGTGAAATCTCTGGATTGAAAATGAATATTGCTGCAAAATTTAGTTGTTTTACCTTTTAGTGGGGTATTCAATTTTATTGTGTTATTTTGTGATGCAATTCTGCTTTCATTTTTCATACATGCCAAAAACAAAATCTCCCTAATACACAATCTAGTTATCTGTTTACTTGTTTTCCTGCTATTTGGTTTATCAAGCATGTGAAATGTTGTCAGTGCTTTTTCCTTTTCTCCTTCATGAAATGTTTCAGATTGGAATGTTTCTGAAATCAGCAGTATATCTTTGTAGGTCTTTGTTGCTCAGTGATAAACAGATCAATTTCGGACTTGTGACGCTTCTAAATATTGCAAATATCATTTGTACAGCCCCTCCTCTACTCCTCAGATCTCTGGGCTAGCTTTTCCCATATCAGACATATTGAATAGGCATTTTTGCAATTCCCAGGCCCAGCACTCTTAATATATCACTTCAATTTATCTCCGCACTGCAGAAAGTCAAACGCTGACTGCTCCATTACTCACATGCTGGATAAATTGTGTCACATTTAGCAAACTTGCTGCGTATCCAGTTTTCACACACATTATGCTCTTCCTAGGGATCAGTTTTTCTGCATTCTAAGAGCCATTTTCTAATGAGTACCCCAAGAACGCAGATGATCTATCAAAAGTGGGTCATAATAGAAGCAGAAAAGTGACATGCTGTAGAACTAGCAGCCCAGTACATCTATGTATGAGCAACTAACATTTATCTAAATAAGACTTTTGCCACCTCTGGACCCAGCAATCTATTTACGTAAGTCAATTCTACTGTGTATGGGGAACACAAGTTGTAGGGGAGTTGTGAATTAATGGTCAGTATTAATCTTAAACAAGCAGGTTCAGTAGCACTCTGGGACTCTTATTCTTGTACTATATGTTCCAAGGCTGCTGATTCAACAGCTTCACACAAAAAGCCACAGTGAACGCTATAAGAATTGTTCATCCTCTCTGTGTTTTTTTTTTTTTTTTTTTTTCGAATGAACTGGATCTTTTACAGATATACTGCATCTTGTTTTCAAAGAAGAGCAAAGGTAGATTGGTAACCTGCTAACCCACTGACACTATGAGTATTTGCAAATTTACCAATACTACAATTCTATGGGAAAATTCCCCTCTGTATTTCATGAAAGCTTGCCTATTGAAGATAAATGATAATGATTTGGAGTCTGTTGTATTTATTGATTTTGGGTTTATACATTTTTTTAATTATCTTTTACATTTTGTGTAGTCACCCTACCATAAGCAGGAGTGTTTGCATGACTGCAGTCAGCTAATGCCACATTTCCTAGTCTGTCTTTTTAGCTTCCCCAGCCTGGCTGTCAGTTCTCCCTTCTGACAATAGGTGGCGTTGTCACCTCTGGCAGTACTGTAAGTTCGCACAGTGGGTTTAGATTATGAATATTCATATATTTTTTATAACCAACCACTATGAGTTTCTTTTCAATTGGTGCATCATGGGATAGAGTATACATATTTGGGGTGGGCTGATTCAAGTTCTCTTTCTCACAGCCTGGGGAAGGTGCATGTGATGGAGTTGCATCTTAAGGCCTGCTTGCCCAAAAGGGGCCTAGATGTGACTAGACCTGCAGTTTAGGCCAGTATGTAACTTGATTTGAAACTGTCTCTGTCTGGAGGCAGGATAGAGCTCCAGTTGTTGCTAGTGGACACGCCTGCAGAAGATGGGGCATAGAATGGAGTTCCAGATGGGGCTAGTTAACTTTTCAAGAAGAATGTGATTGCTACTGGTGACGTCTACTAAACAGGAATGTCGAATTTGACATAAAGGCCCTTTCCTGTGCAGTAACATGTGGAGTCCAGATTTCTGCTTTAAAATGGAGCATCTATAACCTTAACCCTCTCTTCCATGGTGTCGTGAGTGAAAAAAATCCCCTTATGTTTCACCTAAAAGCGACTGGCACCCATCTGTTCACATTTCCCATTTTTTTCCTAAGAAATCTACACCCAAAGATGAAGTGTCAGTCCACCATGTCTATGGGGGTACCACGATCCCTCCAGGACTTTGGGGGTGGATTGATGCTACATTTGTTTAAGTATTTAATATAAAAACTTAATTTTTCAGATAAACATTTAATAAAACTGGTGTCTTAGAATATGGATTGTCTAAAGATAGATTACAGTAGAATATTTCTGCTTTCTGTCTGTCTCTCTCTAATTGCAACTAGGTTTGAGCTGTGCAGAGAAGAGAACAGGGCTACAGGGATGGTCGATAATAATTTCCTTATTCAGATGTCTTTACATTTTTATTTAAGCACTGGACCCATGAGGTTATCATGTTGTTGTTGCTATCCTATCCTATCTTAATGTAACAATATTGATATACAGTAGGTTATCTCGTGCCCGGGCAAGCAGCAACTACACCCCAGAGGATCTCCACAGTTCCTTTGGCTTGTAACAATTGAGAACTGAAGTGCCTCACTACTGCTGAAAAGTCAAGATATGACATTATATAAGGAAGGGTCAAGGGGACAGTTGAAAAAGTATCCCAACACATTTTCAAAAACTAGGGCTTCAGATAGAAAACAATATGGACTAGAAGTTAATTGGACCTTTAGCCCTGGTTCACACTGGGTACGATTTGGAACGATTTGAGATGCGATTTGACATGTCAAATCGCATCTCAAATCGGCGGCAATTGTCGGCAATGGCACTGTCCTAATCAGTGCGACGCTGCATCTGCGATTTCAAAAAGTAGTTCCTGTACTACTTTTTGCGATTTCGGGCCGCGATTTACATAAAATCGCATAGAAATCGCTGCAAATCGCGGCAAAATCGCGGCCGCGAAATCACGGTAAAATCGCGAATTTTACCGCGATTTTGAATTCGCAGCAGTGTGAACCTAGGCTTAATAGTATTTATTCCGGTGTGATTAACTGCACAGGTCTTGTTTGCAGTTTTAGGCTTCCAAACCAGCTGCTGACACAACCTATGCAGTTAATCACATGGAGTATGCTGCAGGGGGAGGGAGGGAAGATAACTACAAGGACTTTCTGTTTGTAGCCAATCAAGAACAATCACAGTGGAGGTGCAACAGGGGGATAGGATATCTGACTTTCTCTGTACAGCCAATGCATGACACTTACTGTGGAGGTGGGAGTAGCAGTGAAGGCAGGTGCACAGACCCATGCCCAGACCCACAAAGTAGGGCAATCTGTTCTTTGGTGAGATGCCAGCTGAAAGTGCTATTTTGGTTAAGTATTATAATGGGATGAGTTTGAGTTTTTTCCTAACCTGGAAGTCATCTGTGAGGTGTTCCCCAGTTAGCAGCTGATATACACAAAGGGGCTGAGATGCTTGTGAAATCATTGGCCTAATACCAAGTTCAGAACAAATACAATCTCATCCCTAAGACACAAAGGAATAGAATGTACACCCTAACTGGGCTTTTTGGATGTACATTCCAGATTGTAAGCTCCACGAGCAGGGCCCTCCTGTCTCTTCTATATTGAACTGCAATTGTACTGTCCCCCCTACATTGTAAAGAGCGGTGCAATATATATACGTCGGCTTGGCGCTATATAAATCCTGTATAATAATGATAATAACTTGCTGGAAGTATTTAAAGACAGTAGACAGTAGACATGTGCACACTAAAATATTTAGTTTTGGAATTTCGTTTTCGTCCGAAAAATAAATTAATTTAGTTACTCCTGAAATTAGTTTTTATTTATTTTGTTTAGTTAAAAAATGCATTCGTCTGAAAATCGGAATTAATTAAGGTGTAATCTGTCATTGAAGGCTTATGGTGTCTGTTGAATGTTCTAAGAAGATTAGCTAAACTGCACGATGCCACAATCATACATTTCTGGTCGAATGTCCCGCCTACAAGCTATAAAAGAATTCTAATGTTGTATGACACTAGTAATAATTCTATTTATAAAGTTTTATAACTAATCAACCAACATTCGAATTCTTCTATAGTCTATGGGCCGAGCATTTGACTGGAAATGTACGATTGCGGCGTACAGTTTAGCTGCTTGTCGAATCTTCTTAGAACTTTCGACAGACACCAAAAGCCTTCAATGACAGAATCGTTTGTATGTTTTTCGCTGCTTCATCGAATCTTCATCGTTCATGTTGAATGGTCTATCCCAACACTGTCTCTATAATGTTGAATATTTTCTCTCTATGTCTCTATGTCGAATTTTTCCTCTCTATGTAGAATAATCTTGGACTAATAGAGTTAAGGTTAGGCACATTCGACCACAGATTCAATAGACACAGATTGCTATTGTGAGCGTCATGTCGAATCTTCTATCTGTATCGAACTGTTGTAGCAACGACAACAAAAATAAAGCATATTTTTATGTCGGATCTTTCAGATTTCGGATTCTGCACGTTCATTTTCGTTTGTTAAAATGATAAGGAAAATACCCGAAATTTGGACGAAAATGCATTCGGACGAAAACAAATGCACATGTCTAGTAGACGGTCTGCTTCCCAGATTGGAAGACATTCTTACGAGGGCATTGTGTCCTCTTGGTGCACACAGCAGACACGCAGAAAGTGCATTAGAAATAAATATGACCTTCTGGCTCAGCTGCTTCACAGTGCTAATAGGGGGTCTCTTGCTCTTCAGCTCTTACATTCAGAAAACGTCTTGTATTATTTTCACAAAATACAAGGCTTTCTATGAATGGACAAGGAGAAGGAGGTTGAATGGCAGGATGTCACCTTGTCCATGGACAACAGTGAGATGCAGAGAAATACAGTACAAAAGAGAAATGGACAACAGTGGAATGCGGCAAAAGACAACAAACATGTTTAGCATCCCCAGCAATTCCCCGAGCATTGTACACCAAGACTTAAAATGGTTCTAAAGGCACAAGGTTTTTTATCTTCATGCATTCTATGCATGAAGGTAAAAAATCTTCTGTGTGCAGGCAGCCCCCCTAATATTTACGATACTTGCGCTCCAGTGATGTACATGAGAGCCTCTCTTTCCTCATTGGCCGAGACAGCAGCGGGAGCCATTGGCCCCAGCTGCTGTCAATCACAGCCAGTGAGCCACTCAGAAGAGAGAGGGGCGGGGCGAGCCGCAGCTCTGTGATTGAATGGACACGTAGAGCAGTGGATTGGGAGCGAGTCTGCTTAGGTACCCCCATTGCAAGCTGCTTGATCTTGGAGCACTTGGCAGAAAGGAGGGGCCAGGACCCGGGGACATGAGAAGAGGAGGATTATGGCTGCTCTGTGCAAAACCACTGCACAGAGCAGGTAAGTATAACACGTTTATAATTTTTTTTATATATAGATATAATTGTCTTTAAAATCACTTTAAGTTAAGCTCGCCACATGGCAAACATTTATTCTCTTGTATTTCAACTGTAGGTACAGTTAACCTTTAAAGGGAATCTATAATGGTTCTGATTCTTTTTTTTGTAGGTTTATGCTTTCAAACTGACATTTTGTATGTATTTACAATCTGTATAACATGTTGTTTTACAAATAGGTGCTTAATATAGGGTGGCACATGTAATTCACAAGGTAGAATATGCACAATTTACTTAAATTTAAGCATATGCTACTGTAAATTATGTACACATGAAAGAAAATGTGTAATTTGTAACAATTACTAAGCAGCAGCAGCAGAATGCTTTACCGTGTTAGCTATGGATGAAAGCAGATAGTTTGTCATTTAAGTGATACAATAGTGGATACAATATTTATATAGAGAGCAAGAAAGCATTCCATTGAGTTATTTCCACACACTATTTGGCATACCAGAATTAAATAGTGCTTCAGATCCTCAAACGTGGCATACCTTATAATGTTTGTAAAATGCCAAACATAATTCTATGTTGATGAGATGGGTCAAGTTTCATGGGAATTAATAAATCTACACAAATTCACAGTTAAAAACAAAAATTGTGTTTTTGTATTGTTTTTTTTTTTTTTTTTGCAGGTGGCCACAAGATAAATAATTTTAGAATTACAAAGGTATATCAACATTTCTAGACCATTTGACCTCATGAACACTCTGTCCTTAGTGCAGCTGTCACATGGACAGTACAGCAACCTAGGAGCTTTGTAGATGGATGGACAGAACCTGATAGGGCTTCAGAGACACTCAGGCCTCGTACACACGACCGAGTTTCTCGTCAAAAACCAGCAAGAAACTTGCTGGGAGTAATTTTTTTGCCGAGGAAACCGGTCGTGTGTACATTTTCGTCAAGGAAACTGTCGAGAAACTCAACGAGCCAAAAAGAGAGCAAGTTCTCTATTTCCTCGACGGGAGTCTCAAATTGACTCGTCGAGTTCCTGGTCGGGCTGGTTTCCGACGAGAAACTCGAGCGTGTGTATGCTAAGAAACCCGCGCTTGCTCAGAATAAAGTATGAGACGGGAGTAAAAATAGCATTTGTAATGGGGATAACACATTTTTCATGCTGTAACAGATTGAAAAGTGCAAATCGTCTCTTAACAAACTTTTACTTAACACGCAAACACATGAGATTAGCAAAACCAGCCCCAAGAGTTTAGCCAGTGGAATCGAACTTCCCCTGCCGTTGTGTGTGTTGTATGTCACTGCGTTTGAGAACAAGGAGATTTTGTCTTGACAGTGTGTACGCAAAGTAAGCTTGTCAAGTTCCTTGACAAGCCTAACAAGGAACTAGACAAGGAAAACGATGTGTTTCGCCCGTCGAGTTCCTCGGTCGTGTGTACGAGGCCTCAGTTCCCCATCAGGCCTGCCCTTCTTTTGATTGACAGCAGGCAGTCAGTGGATGGGGATCCACAGCCTAATGGAGAATTAGTCCCTCAGTTCCCACCACAGATCCCACCCACTGTCAATGTCACTGGTTGCTAGGAGCCATTGACTGTGAATCTGACAGTGTCCTTGACAACTAATGACTAGTGAAAAGGTAGTAGCAGTGGCAAACATGCCGATCTAATACACAGCATATAGAAAAAGGCACTCTGCCTATCTCTGTAAGCCAAGTTAGAGTTAGCCTTAATATCCTCCAGTCTTGATATCTATGAAGTGAAGGTAATTATTTGTTTATTTATTCTGGCCACTTTTACAGAGTAGCACTATTAAGAACTGCCTGATTCTGCTGCATGCATCGGTAAAACTACCCAAATGCACAACAGGGATTTTTTTCATCTGGTACAGGCTATTTTAAAATGTTGTAAGTGCTTTGTTGAAAATCCCTACAGTATATGCGTCTTTTGTTTCAGCCTAAGTAACTATGTGACGATGGGGGTTATTTACGAAAGGCAAATCCACTTTGCACTACAAGTGCAAACTACAAGTGAAAAGTGCATATGAAAGTGCACTTGGAAGTGCAGTCGCTGTAGATCTGAAGGGGACATGCAAGGAGAATAAAAAAAAAACAGCATTTTAGCTTGCACATGATTGGATGATAAAATTAGCAGTGCTTCCCCTCATTTCAGACCTACCCCTTAGATTTACAGGAACTGCACTTCCAAGTGCACTTTCAGTGCAATTGATAGTGCACTTTGCACTTGTAGTTTGCACTTGTAGTGCAAAGTGGATTTGCCTTTCGTAAATAACCCCTATTGTTCTGTGCATAAATATGTGTTATTGTAGATCCACTATAGCATAATGCCTGATGAAAAAAACAACATTTTAAAAGCTTACATCTTTAAAAACATGAGCTAACCAAAGAGTAAAAGGTATCACTCGAATGAACGTTAACATTCTGCTTGCAATTTCTAAATAAAGAACACAGAGCACAAAAGACGCCCTGTGGAGCACACTGTAAATCCCCCCCTTTGACTTTCCCACAAGAAGAGCACACCACTGCCAGTCATGTCAGCCAAGATCCTCCAAAACATGGAAGGCTGGCTGAAATAATCAAAGAAAACCCAGTTCCCTTGTTTTTTATATGATTATGTCAATCGGATGTGTACAAAATAAATAACTGTATTAACTATATACCTATATGTTATATTTTTGTGAGCAAAAATAGCCTTTCATAGACTGCATAATCAAATGTGGCTTTTTGGTGTCTGTAATGCAGCTCATGGAGCCCAGCTATTAGTAGTTGGAGTGGGATCAGTGCAGTGGCATAACTACAACCTTTAGGGCCCTGATGTAAAAAACCATGAAGGCCTCCTCTGACACCCGGCCCTCTCCTCAAAATACGGTGGCCAGTTACCAGTCCCAAGCGTGACCTTTGTGACCCTGGTAGTTCCACCACTGGTGTCAGTAGTTTTTGTTTTTACAATATTATTTCCCATTGGGGGGTTTGGTGAGACATCAGGGGTCTGAACAGACCTCTAATGTTTCACCTTTGAGACAGAGAAAGGATATTAAGGATACAGTCCTCAACCTCCATCTCTGCAGTCTCAGCTGCACAGAATAAATGATCAGGAATAGCTCTGCACAGAACTTCCTATTCTTTCACAAACTGAAGCATAGTAAACACAGTTTCTGTTATGAATGGACAGAGTCAGTGATCGGTGCAGGTCACTGACTCTTCATTCAGAAAAGAAAGGGGTCCATAAATTTAACATTTACCGGCCCCTTTCCTGTTCTCCATCCTGACAGATACCCCGCAAAACCCAGCAGAAAAGGGGTGGGGGGAACCCAGAAGAGCTGCAGGGGACTGGGGGGGCAGCAGGGAATAGCTGGATAGGAGGATGGCAGGGATGGCTGCATATAGAGGCTTCTCCTCCTCTCCCTCCCACATGCATTCAATGGCTGCAGGAGTAAAATGGAGAGATTGGAGGGATTGTGCAACTGTCCCCAATGCTCTTCCTATCCAGGTGTATGGGGGACATGCAGCATGGGCACCCTGTGACCCCTGTAGGTATGCCCCTGGGTCAGTGATTTGTAACAGGTAGAGATGAGCCGAACACCCCCCAGTTCAGTTTGCACCAGAGCATGCAAAAAATTTGTTCGAACACGGGAACACCGTTAAAGTCTATGGGACACAAACATGAAAAATCAAAAGTGCCAATTTTAAAGGTTAATATGCAAGTTAAAGCGGGATTCCACCCGCAATTATTATTTTTTTTAAAGTCAGCAGCTACTAACAGTGTAGCTGCTGACATTTACTAAGGACACTTACCTTGTCCTACGTGCCCGCGCTGATGGCCCCCCCCCGATGTCGATCCCACGATCGATGCAGGTCCCGCGCCGCCATTCACACTAGGGGAAACAGGCAGTGAAGCCTTACGGCTTCACTGCCCATTTCCTACTACGCCTGTGTGAGTCTCGTGCCGGCTTGTGAATGGGCGGCTGCTCTCTGAGAACACACACAGTTCCCAGAAAGCAGCGCGCCCCATTCACTAGGAGAAGAAGAAGAAGAAAACATTCCGCGGTGCCGAAGAGGCAGATTACGGACTTCCGCATAGCAACAGGTATTTCGGGTGAGTATAATTTTTTTTTTTTTTTCACTTTTATTTTATTTTATTTTTTTAATACTTTTGGCCAAATGTTGTTTTCCTGGGTGGAACTCCGCTTTATTGTCATAAAAAGTGTTTAGGGACCTGGGTCCTGCCCCAGGGGACATGTATCAATGCAAAAAAAATATTTTAAACCCGAGGGTGGGGCCACTTGTGACATGGACGAGTGACCCCCGCCCCGTTCTGACATACGGGGGTTTCTGGCGGCTTCCCCGTGGTGTCACGGGTGACTCTGCCCCCACTGACGCGTCACGCAGGGTTCCCCTTAATATCAATACCAGACCTGAAGGGCCTGATATGGAATTTGGGGGGACCCCCACACATTTTTTTTTGGTTCCCTGCACAAAAAGGTAATGTTTGAAGGAAAAACAAGTAATTTAAAACTACTTGCGCTATTAATGAATTGTCGGTCCTGGCAATACAGATAAAAGTCATTGAAAAAAATGGCAGGGGTTCCCCTTAATATTCATACGAGACCCAAAGGGCCTGGTAATGAACTGGGGGGGGGACCCCTGTCATTTTCTTTAATTACTTTTCTCTGTATTGCGGGACTGACAATTCATGAATAGCCGCGAGTAGTTTTAAATGACTTTTTTTCTTCAGAAATTACACTTTATGCAGAGACAATTCTAAACACGGGAAACATGCGCTACTTTACAGGCATACTATACACACCCCCCAGGTACGAAATTTAAAGGAATATTTCACTTTTATTGTTTCACGTTAAGCATTATTAAAATCACTGCTCCCGAAAAAACTTCAGTTTAAAAAAAAAAAAATTGCATTGATACATGTCCCCTGGGGCAGGACTCAGGTCCCCAAACACTTCTTAGGACAATAACTTGCATATTAATCTTTAAAATTAAAAATTTTGATTTCTCCCATAGAATTTTAAAGGGTGTTCCGTGGCTTTTCAATTTTGCTGCGACCCCCCCCCCTCCCCAAATTGTTCGCTGTTCGCCGAATGGGCAAACAGCCCATGTTTGAGTCAAACTCATGTTCGACTCAAACATAAAGCTCATCTCTAGTAACAGGGTAATGCAGTGTTTTCTGCTAGCTTTGTGCGACATGCCCCCAGTCTTCTGCAGTACTTCTCAGGTCTCCAGTCAAACCTGTAGCATCACCTGAGTCTCTGACCATCACCTCTTCCAGAGAGTCTGCAGTCCATTACATACACTGAACATTATGTGAGGCTTTTTGGTGATGTCACAGCCATAGTAGAGACCACCTGTACCTTGTATGTTGATAACTATTAGTATAAAAAATATAGTTCTCACTACAATAAAACACGTTTTCATAATTTTAAAATAAATGTCAACTTTTCTTAGCATATGGTGTGAATCTTTCTAATGGGCCAATATTCCATTTTACAATTAACCAGGAGAATCCTGCCATTTTATTTTCACACCTGTGTAAGTTGCTTTTTTTTTAAGAATTACATACAATCATTTAGATATTTGATAGTGGCTAACCATTTTTCATTTCTATGTAAGACTGTGTTAAGCCTTCATGCCTTCTTTGGCACAGTACTTAACCTTTATGTCACATAATTCCATGAGTGACATCTGGCTCATTACATTTTCCAGAGCATGCATTGTGTGAGTTGCCTACAGGCATGTAAAAGCACTTCTTTCATTAGAAAAAAGAGGCAATACTGTAACGTGCTCCAAGTGATAACATTGAACTAAAATGTACAGATTGAAAGGATACTATAAAGGCAATATACTATAGACAAAATGTCTTACATTGAACATCTAATTGTGTAGTTATTCTCCATACTGAAGAGGAATTGGAAATGCTTAAAAATGTTCTGTATTTGTTTCTTGATTAATTGTTCAGTATACAGTCACTTACCATTATTTTTGCACAAGCACACTGTAAATCATGACATAATTTCTCAACATAACAGTCCTCACTAGACAGAAGAAAAATGCATTTATGGTGAAGCACAACCATAGCTTTGATTGGAATTCAATGCACACAAACACGTTTCTGTCTGTTTTTAGCAAATAAGGAGAACGGGGCAGGGTGAGTAGTAGAATTAAAATGTGCATTAACTTCCCTGTTCACTTAAAGTTACATTTATTCTACCGTCTTAAGTCAAATTTCTTTTGAAAAACAACAGGCCTACTGGCTAGATTACCAACAAAAAGAAAGAAAGCCTAAAAAAGAAAACAAATGCAGCTATCGCATCTGATGCCCCGTACACACCATCACTTTATGTGATGAAAAAAAACTACATTTTCTGTGAAGTAAAAAATGAAATTTTTGAAACTTCAATTTTCAAAGACGAAGTTGCCTACACACCATCGTTTTTCTCACAATGTTCTAGCAAAGCGAGGTTACGTGCTTGCTTCATAAGTAGCTTCTGGGCATGCGCGGGGGAAAAAACGTCGTTTTAAACAACGTTTTTTGCTACACACGGTCAATTTCTGTGAAGTAAAAAATGACGTTTTGAAAAACGACACATAAAATTGAAGCATGCTTCAATTTTTTTTGTCGTTTTTTACAAGACATAAAACGACGTTTTCCCCCACACACGGTCAATTAAAGTGACGTTTTTAAAAACGTCATTTTTTTCATCACATAAAGTGATGGTGTGTACGGGGCATAATGCTGCGTACACACCATCACTTTATGTGATGAAAAAACAACATTTTTAAAAACGTAAATTTAAATGACCGTGTGTGGGGGAAAACGTCGTTTTATGTCTTGTGAAAAACGACAAAAAAAAATTTAAGCATGCTTCAATTTTTTGTGTCGTTTTTCAAAACGTCGTTTTTTGTTTCACAAAAATTGACCGTGTGTAGCAAAAAACGACGTTTAAAACAATGTTTTTAAACCCACGCATGCCCAGAAGCTAGTTATGAAGCTAGCTTCAATGGAAAAAAGTGGTGAACGTAACCTCGCTTTGCTAGAGCATTGTGAAAAAACGATGGTGTGTAGGCAACGTCGTTTTTGAAAATTGAAGTTTCAAAAACGTAGTTTTTTACTTCACAGAAAATGCCGTTGTGATGGCGTGTACGTGGCATAAGAATTGGTAAGCTGCAATGTAATAAATGTTTGCTTTTGGGTTTAATACTTCTTTTGTAGGACAAATTGTAACCATATTTTGCTAGCAATTTGGTTCTGGGTGTCAGTAACATGTGAGGGTGGCTGTGTGTCACCCCTGACAGCCTTTGCTACCTTTAGACCTTGTCTTATGTTGACTAAGCAAAAATCCAGTCTTATGTCTATCGTAATAAGCAGATCCTACTCACTTCAGTTCTGGCCATATGACTGAAGCCAGGAATAAGGTCTTGTGGTAGTCCTGCATTGAGAGCTTTAAGGTTACCATTTAAAGCGGAGTTCCACCCAAAAATTGAACTTCCGCTTCCTCCCCTCCGGTGTCTCATTTGGCACCTGTCAGGGGGAGCAGATTCTCACTTCTGGGCATAAATCGCTGCAGTATCCGCACGATCTACACCATGGCCGGCCCCTCCTCCATCCTTCTGGGAGACGCACATGTCCCAGAAGACAGCAGTGAGATTGTGCAGCGTGACTCGCACATTCGCAGTAGGGAACCAGGAAGTGAAGCCGCAAGATTTCACTTCCTGTTTCCCTTACCGAAGATGGCGGCGCCTCCACTCAAGAGCTGAGGGACAGATCGGCTTCGGGTGCTGACATTGCGGACACCCTGAGCAGGTAAGTGTCCTATTAATAAAAGTATTTGTAGCTGCTGACTTATATCTTTATTTTTTTTGGTGGAACTCCGCTTTAACAGCTATTGTTACAGTTATATTTCCTCTTATGCCGTGTACAGACGATCGGACATTCTCACAACAAAACCGTGGATATTTTTCCGACGGATGTTGGCTTAAACTTGTCTTGCATACACACGGTCACACAAATGTTGTCGGAAATTCCAAACATCAAGAACATGGTGACGTACAACACGTACGACGGCACTAGAAAAGGGAAGTTCAATACCAGTCGTGATAGTAGAAGTTTGGTGAGAGACGATTCGCGCTTTTCAGCCTCATGCTTTACAGTCCGTTACAGCGTGACGAATGTGCTATCTCCATTATGAACACTAGTTTTACCAGACCGAGGGCTTCCATCTCGTACTTGATTCAGAGCATGCATGGTCGAAATTTAAGAGCACGGACCTTGTTGTCAGAAAATTTGAGAACCAGCTCTCAAATTTTTTTTGTCGGAAATTTCGAGCGTGTGTACGCCGCATAAGTCAGGTCCTGTACTCATAGGTTCAGCTTTGTATAAGTGTAGTACATACAGCAAAGAATTTCAGCAAGTTTCAGGCAGCTTTCTTGATCTTTGGGCCTCGCACATATAGACCTTGGTATGTAAGTGTTCAAAAACCTATATTTGTGAGAAAAACACAAATATATAAAAAAAGTCTAAAAACATATCCACGGGTTAGCCATCTGAGATTCAGGCCTCGTACACATGACGGAGTTTCTCGGCAAAAACCAGCAAGAAACTTGCTGGGAGATATTTTTTTGCCGAGGAAACCGGTCGCGTGTTCATTTTCGTCGAGAAACTCAACGAGCCAAAAAGAGAGCAAGTTCTCTATTTCCTCGACGGGAGTGGAAAAACCTGCCTTGTCGAGTTCCTTGACAGCCTAACAAGGAACTCGACGAGGAAAACGATGTGTTTCGCCCGTCGAGTTCCTCGTGTGTACAAGGCTTCAGAATCTGTTTGATTGGGTCAGCGCATTTTGCGGGGTAGACCCACTTCACCAGGACCTCAGATTTTATTAAGACGTACTGTAACAACATACACAAGTACATATTGAATAACATAATGCATCATTGTCATTACCTAAGCATTCAACATAAACCCATAATAAATCCACCATTAAATATCAAGAGGGATGTGTAAAATCCATGCTAAAACTTTGGAATTTAAATACTTAGACTAATACATATTTTGTATACGTACATATTTTGGATGTGGAAAAACTCTAGGAAGCACTGGGCAATTCCCCACGGGTCTGGCAGGCTTTCTATCACCAAAAATTTACATATTTTTATATCTATATTTGCCATATTGGCGATATATAGACTAGGCTTATATATTGGCTATATATTTGATAAATACCATTATTCGATTATACAATATGGATTTTACCCTTTCCTCTTGATATTCCATGGTGGATATAATATGGATTTATGTTGAATGCTTAGCTAATAACAATAATGCAATATGTTATTCAATATTTGTTGATTTATATGTACTTGTGTATGTTCTTACATATTTTAATAAAATCCGAAGCCCTGATGAAGCATGTCCACCCACGAAATGCATTGACCCAATAAAACTGATTCTAAAGCCAGGAAATTAACCATCTCGGATGACTAACCTATGGATATGTTTTTAGACTTTTTCATATACATTTGTGGTATAAAATTATGCTTTTATACATAGAATTTGGATCTGTTTACTATACCCTAAGAGGTATACGTAAAGTCCCATATAACTTGTCTATTTTTTAGATGTTCTATGTTGGGGAAGGGTAGAAGCTTTATGATGCTCCACCCCCACACATAAAACCACAGAAATTTTTAGGTACCCTAGTTTGTCACCATTCCACTGGCAGGTACAATATTAAAGTGCGACACCTTATCTATTGGTGTAACATTAAAAAAATTGTGTGTTATAATGTGTTTGTGTGCATTAAAATGAATTCATTAAAGTGTATTTTTCTTGAAAATTTGCATTTTAACCACTTCAGCCCCAGACCAGGCCAGTTTTTGCGATTTGGCACTGCATCGATTTAACTGACAATTGCGCGGTCGTGCGACGTGGCTCCCAAACAAAATTAACGCCTTTTTTTCCCCACAAATAGAGCTTTTATTTGGTGGTATTTGATCACCTCCGCGGTTTTTATTTTTTGCGCTATGAACAAAAATTGCTATATTAAATTGCTATAATAAATATCCCCAAAAATATATATATTTTTCCCCTCAGTTTAGGCTATTTTTGGTAAAAAATAAATAAATTGCAATAAGCGTTTATTTATCGGTTTGCGCAAAAGTTAAAGCGTCTACAAAATAGGGGATAGTTTTATGGCATTTTTATTATTATTTTTTTTTTATAGTAATGGCGGCGATCAGCGATTTTTATCGTGACTGCGACATTATTGCGGACACATCAGACACTTTTGACACATTTTTGGGACAATTGTAATTTTTACAGCGATCAGTGCTATAAAAATGCACGGATTACTGTGAAAATGTCACTGGCAGTTAGGGTTTAACCACTAGGTGGCGCTGTAGGGGTTAAGTGTGCCCTGATGAGTGCTTCTAATTGCAGGGGGGATGGGCTACACGTGACAAGGCAGTGATCACCGCTTCCGATTACAGGAAACGTGATTACTGTCATTGTCACTAGCCAGAGCGGGGAGGTGCTTGTTTACATAAGCATCTCCCCGTTCTATCTCTCCGTGAGATGATCGCGGGTATCCCTGTGGCAAACGAGTCCGCGGGACCTGCGGTCAGACTCACGGAGAAGGCGGCAGGTTCGCGAGCGTGCCGTCGGCAGTGCGCGCGAGACCACACTGAGGCATCTTAAAGGGGACGTACCTGTATGCCCTTATGCCTGTCTGTGCCATTCTGCCAACGTAAAAAGTCGTGAGATGGTCCTTAACCTTCATGGCGGTATGATTATTTCAGATTTTAGGTGCTGAAAGCAGTACCCTTATTTTGCATGGAAATTTGGTGTTTTATATTGTAGGCCTGCAATTCTTAGGAATAACTCACTTAAATCTGTCCAATCAAGAGTCTAGTAGACATCCCGGGTATAATAAAATTTGAAACACAAAATCATAAATTATAATATAATAAATACATATAAATAATTATAACAATTAATATAATAATAATAATAAAAATTATTACTTTAAATTTTTTTGATGAAGAATTTTCCCACAAATCACCATCGCTCAATTCTGCAAGTGATTCTAATTTATTATCTCTGTTTTCTAGCTGCTCTAAAACCACTTTTGACATAAAGGGACACTGTTTGGTTGCTATGGACAATCTCCAGTTTGCAGGCAGAAAGAACAGTTTTTATTATATAAAAGTGCATGTAGGACACTGGGCAGACCACTAGGGACAAAGGGTGTGTGTATTTTTTTCATACAGTACTGTAATCTATAAGATTGTATACTGTATGTATTGTGTTTATTTACTTTTTGAAATTTGGCGCCGATCTCCGCTCCCGTGCATCGAACAGAGCTCGGCGGCACTCGGCACTGTGAATCGAGCGAGGAGGACACCGCAGGATCCAGGGACAAGGTAAGTAACTTGGGGACACTGCGAGGCGGCCCCGATCTGGCTTGGGGTTACCGCTTTTGGTCCTGAAATTCCACCCCGAGCCAGACTCAGGATTACCGCTCGGGGGGTTAAGCAGTTAAAAATTGCTGTGCAAATATCATGCACCATAACGAAATTGCAACGACCACCAATTTAATCTTGAGGGTTTCAAAAATGATAGAATGTTTGGGGGTTCTAAGTAATTTTCTAGCAAAAAATACAGATTTTTACATGTATGTAAGAAGTGTCAGAATTGGCCTGAGGTCAAGTGGTTAAAGTGCATCTGTACCCAGTCTACAAACTAGTTTTAGTGGGCAGTAAAAGTGCTCGGAAGCAAGCCTTCCCTGACCTCTTTAGCTGCTTGTAAAGTGAAGTAAGTAATTCCCAAAGATCATCAATGATCACAGCAACCACTCAAACAGCTCATGTATACCTGCAATCAGGAAAGGAAATGCAAAGGGTGCCAAAAATAAGCATCTAAGCACCCTCCCATTTCCCCCCCTTAAGCTTCAAAAGCACGCACATGAGGTTATACACAAGCTTCCCATAGTCTAGGAAAATCTGAAAATAGACTCCCACAATGCCTTTCAACATTATATGTTTTATTGAACCAGTCCGTAGAAGGGGTGTTTCCATTAGAAAATAAAAAAACAGCATTTTAGCTTACACATGATTGGATGATAAAATCAGCAGAGCTTCCCCTCATTTCAGATCTACCCCTCAGATTTACAGCGATTGCACTTCCAAGAACACTTTGTAGTGCAAAGTGGATTTGCCTTTTGTAAATAACCCCCATATGTCTTTAGAGGTTAGAAAACCCCCTGTTAGAAACCACTCATATTGCCCTCAGGGGGTCAGACTGAATCTAAACTTGTAAATAAAAATAAATATGAAAAACAATGTATAATGGTGTTTCCTTTTCTAGACTGTTCTTCTTTACTCAGTCAATAATAAAACTATAAATGATAGGGAAAGACTACCAATGTCATAATTAATAATACTTTCTCCTCATAAATATTTTATTGGTGCCTTTCTATACATACAGTATAATTAGATTGCTCAGGGACCATATTAAACATGAGCATGATTGTGAGTATAACATCATAAATAGTTACCTAAAGCAATATAACCTGGTGCAGCAACTCTTTTATGCAAACAAACAGGCCGCACACGCACACTTATGATGCCATTTGGATCTAATTAGATTTATTTGACAGACAGCTCAAACTGCATTTTTCTGCTGAAGGCCACCTCTCAAACATGTTTCACCCACCCATGACTTAGTTGTAAAATATGGGGCAGTCAAGGGCGGGGTACTTAAATACCTTTAAAAACAATTAAATGTGCATACAAGAACTGTTTAGTAAAGTCTTGTCCACTGATATAGGCTATACATAGTACACATGCAAGATAATAGGCATATCTATGAATCCCTTTTTGGATCTCAGTGTATATTTTTAGGCCGTTTTATGTGTGCCCCTTATTTAGTACATTATGAATACCTTTATTACAATCAACTATTCCCCTCAACCTATTGCAGCTCAATAAAACCACTTTTACATATTGTACTGTGGGTTGATTAAGGTATTTAAAGTGTTACTAAACCCAGGACCCTGCATTCACTATATCTGGTCTCCCACAGTACGCCGAACATGGAAATGCAATTATTTTAGTAAATATAAATTGCAAAATACGTTTTCTCATTAGCAGTTAGAACAGGCTTGTGACTTCTATCAGTGTCTGGTAAAGCTTGTAGGAGAAGTTTTCATTCTACTCTGACTGTCCTATGAAGCTGCAGGACCCCTGATCCTCTGTCTGGACAGTGCTGATTGGCTCTGTGCTGAACACATGCACTCTCCCTCTATGTTACTGCTTTTTATATTATCCTTAACAAATTCCATACAAAATTACTTAGCACCACAAAATGATATTTGGTTCTGTTTTCTCTAAAAGGGGCCGTACTGGAGATGGGTATGGGGTGGAACCAAGGGACGGTGCTCTGAGGTAGGTAGGGGGTGGAGACAAGTAATGACTTGGAAGAGGGGAGTACCTGCACCTATTCTCTGAGAAAAAAGCCCTTATCAAAATAAAAGTCCTACATTTTGTTTTGTTTCAAAGCAGCCACAGCGTGACTAGTAAATCCAATGTCCTGTCGGGGGGAACAGAAACCTTTAGGCCAGGTTCACACCCATGCGAATTGAGTGCGGCTTAAACCGCACCCAATTCGCAGAACAATTCTAAAAACATTGTTTTCTATGAGGCTGGTTCACATATGTGCGATGCATTCGCACTGCGCCTTGCAGAAAAAACGTGTGCGTTTTTTAGGCCTTGCGGTGCGGCTCAGGTGCGAATTCAGGCCCATTATCTTCTATGGGAACACATCTAATTCGCACATGTGTTGCGGTTTGAACGGATGTTTTCTCTCCTCCTCCTCCACCTCCCCCTTTTCCAAGTTCCTCCCCTGTCTGTTTCATGCCGCTGAGGTGAGTAGCCATGTCGAAAAGACGGAGCAAAAGAGTGACAGAAAAGGTGAAGGAGTGTGTGGATTGCGAGGAGCTTATCCGCCTTGTCAGGGAGAACCCAATGCTCTATGACACCCAGCATCCTAAATATAAGGACAACGGGCCAGATTCACAGCGGAGGTACAACGGAGTATCTCAGATACTCCGTCGTATCTCTCAGAGTATCTATGCGACTGATTCATAGAATCAGTTACGCATAGATAGCCCTAAGATCCGACAGGTGTAATTGTTTTACACTGTCGGATCTTAGGATGCAGTACCGCGGCCGCCGCTGGGGGGAGTTTGCGTCGTAAACCAGCGTTGGGTATGCAAATTAGGAGTTACGGCGATCCACGATGGATTTTCGTGTTCGCTACGTCGCCGCTAGTCTAGTTTCCCATCGCAAAGTTAGTCGTCGTTTTTGGTGCCTTAACTTTACACAGCAAACGTATTGCTGTATAAAGTATGGGCGTCGTTCCCGCGTCGAAATTTAAAAATTAACGTCGTTTGCGTAAGCCGTCCGGGAATACGGAATTACGCTACGCGCGTTGCCGTTCGAAAAAATGTCGTCACCGCGCGCAAAGCATGGCGGGAATTTCGAAATGGAGCATGCGCAGTAGGTCCGGCGTGGGAGCGCGCCTAATTTAAATGGCACATGCCCATTTAAATTACGCGGGCTTACGCCGGAGGCCGCCGGCGTAATTTTTCACGCAAGTGCTTGGTGAATCAGGCACTTGCGATGAAAAATTGCGGCGGTGTAACGTATCTACGATACGTTACTCCACCGCGATTCTACCTGAATCTGGCCCAACGTTCTTAAAAAACTAACATGGGTTGAAATTGCCAGAAACCTATTGCCAGAGTGGAGCATGTACTCATCCCAAGTTCAGGCTGACAAAGGTAAGTTTATTTTTCTTCTTCTCTACCTGTAGATGTTTGCCTATTATTTAGTTATGTTCAAAAGTTATATTTAAAATAAAACCCCAATAACCAGAGTGCGGTCCCCCACAAATCCAGACCAGGCCCTTATCCAAGCATGCAGTCTGTCAGGGCATGTTAAGTGTGCTAGGGAGCCCTCCCACATGCTTTCAATATGGGCAGGGTGTTTTTGGCTCCCTACTAATGCACCCTGTCCCCATGTTGATGGTGACAAGGGACTCATTCCCACATCCTTGGACATTGTTTGTAGGAGTCTGCGTGTGTGTCTATTTGAAGAATATGCAAACTCACTTTAACAAGTTTGTTCGCAGATCCTTGGGGGAGTGGCTATCTGTATTTGTCAGCCCCTTTTTACGTTATGGCCCATGCTGGTCGTACAAAGACATCATAATGACAAGTGACAATTTAACTTGGCCTGACCCCTTGCTCTTGTGTACTATGACCCCCAGCAGAGCACACATAACAGTGTCAGACAGCGACGGATGAGGTAATTAATTTAGCTCTATTTTCAGGAGTCGCAAATATTTCAAGACACAAATGTGATCATTTATTTTTATTTTCTTCAGCATTTAACTTACACATAGTGACATTTTTTATCAGTATGTAATTTAAAAATTTTTAAAGGGCCAGAGAATTTTAGGGCAATGCAAAAAAGGTAATTTTTAAATTAAATTGACTGCATCTGCTAAGGTAACTCACCAGCTGGCGACATAAAGTAATTTTGGAATAGATCTCTAATCAATTTCCCACTGGTAGTGCCCCTAGTCACATTCCACTGTGCCGCCTCCATGTTAATCATCAGGGAATCCTCAAAAACGAAACCATCAAGTTCTCGCACATAGTTGTGCAGTGCACAGGCAGTTTTTACAGCAGAGACAGCATGCTCCAGACTGAGGTTGATGGCAGTGTGCAAGAATCTCCATTTATTGCAAAGTATCCCAAATGCACACTCCACTACTCGGCGTGCCCTAGTGAGCCGATAATTAAAGTATATTTTTTCATTGGTCAGCGCTCTACTAGAAAAAGGTCTCAGCATATTTTTCCCAAGGGCAAACGCTTCATCCCCTACAAAAACATATGGGAGGGCAGGCTCATTTGTTCCGGGCAAGGACGAATCGTTTGGTAAATCAAGTCTATTCTCCTTCAGCATTCTCCCAAATGAGGAATGGGCAAATACACCTGAATCAGAGCTGCTGCCATAAGCACCGACATCAATATAAAGGAATTTATAATTTGCATCTGCCACTGCCATTAATACAAAATAAAAACAATGTATAATTAATAAACTGACTCCCACTATCAAATGGCTTCAGGATGCGAATGTGCTTCCCATCGATGGCTCCCAGACAGTTTGGAAAATTGCATCGGTCCCAGAATTTCTCGGATACCTTCAACCATTCTTGTTTTGTAGGCTTTTTGAACACCAAAGGCTTAAGTTCTTCCCATAAAAAAATGCATGTCTCATGAACAATGCCACATATTGTTGATTTGCCAACCTTGAATTCATAGTGGAGACTTCCAAAAGAATTGCCTGTAGCTAGGTACCTTAAACAAAATTTAAATAATAGATTAGTATTCTTTTCTCAGTTTTTTAGTGCAATACATAAAGAGAAGGTGACAAAGTATGCGGGATGCCTTCAAAAAATATAATCGACACCTCAGAGAAGTGAAGAGTGGCTCAGGGGCAACAGCTAGAGTACCATAGAGTCATAGAGATGAGAGAGTAAGTTATCATCTACATTATCAATGTATCGGGCCTACATATTTATTATTTTGCATTATTAACCTAAAATCTTTCTTTTAATACAGGACTGAAGCTAGTTGGGATGAACAAGACGTGTTAGAGGATCTACCGGAGAGCCATTCTGAGGCACAATCAGAGGCACCAGTAGATACAGTTTTGATGGAACCAAATGAGGATCTCACACAAATCCAAATCTGTTCTAATCTATGGTTAGATAACACAGAAGAGGAATCTGTAGTGGCAGAGCCGATCCCCGGGTCCTCCTCTGTTCATGCAAGCATTGCTCGGCCTGCCAAAGTGGCACATAAGCGAGCGCCAGTATCGCAGACGGACATAAGTGAGCTCCTACTAGATATGTTACAAAACATTTCTGAAAAGGTGGATGCTTTCATATGTCCGGCTACGATACTGGCGCTCAATTTTGTCCCTTTAATAAAAAAAGTTCTACCTGAGCGATATTTGGAAATGAGAACCACTATAGAACAAGTTCTGCAGTCGTTTTCACTGCCTAGTGAGGAACCATCTGTAACGCTATTAGCGTTAATTTGTGTACAAGGAGCGCAGCTTTACCTGTTATGACAGCTGCGCTCCATTCAAGAAGACATCCGCGTCACTTCCGGTGCGCGGACGTCTGCGCTCCACGCTGGAACGCGGAAGTGCGTTCCAGTGTGCGGCGCTCGGCTCTGATGACAGACCGGGCTATTTAAACCTCCAGCACTGGCGGCAGGGTGTTGGAATATTCCTGTTGGACCCTGCTGCCACCTGGAGACCCTGCACCAACCTACAGAAGCCTTGTAGTCCTCCCCTTTGCAGGACAGCCTCACTTGGACTCAAGTCTTCATTCCTATAACTGGATAAAAGACCACCACAGCTGCATACTGCTAAGGAGATACCATCAGCACCTGTGCGAACTTTCCCAGTCTTGACTACCTCCTAACCGCAAGTATATTTTGATCCAATTACTGCAGATTTAGAATTACCATCAACTCCTGTGCAGAGAGACCTGGTCCAGACTACCCCTTTACTGCAAGTGTATATAGACCATTTTGCCATATAGATAGTGTATGCAAACCATTCTCAGGACTGTTTCCTTCACTCTCTCAGATTGCATATTAACTATTGAAATACTTGCTCAAGTTATATTGGGGTTCTTTCTTTGTGTTATATCAGAGTGCTATTTTCTTCAGGACTCATTATCACTACCTACATATGTGGAAAACACCTACTAGAGACTGTATCCTTATCATATTCTAGACAAATGCTATAACATAGCTTAACAAGTATTAAGCTATTATCACATGTTTTGCTCCAATCAGAGGATATGATGATATAGACCCCATACTCTTATAGTTCAGTGAGAGTGAGCTGGTGGTTCAATTCTGATAGGCCTCTACAGCTGGAGTCTAAACTTTAGACAGAGTCTTCTTATAGTCAGGGTCATAACATAATATTCCAACCCCCCTAAAAAATAAAAGGAACACACAAGATGGATCCAGCTGAACTTGCAAATCATTTAGTTACACTCTCTCAAAGAGTGGATAATCTTACTGCTAACATGAACGAAATTGCGTGTTCAGAATGATGCCCTACGCAATCTGAATCATGCACAAGCTAGAGACAGATCTGAAGCTAAGGTCTGCCCGCCAGAACCTTTTTCTGGTGAAAGGAAAAATTATAGACAATTCATTAGTTCATGCCGCTTGATGTATGAATTACGTCCACGCACTTATTACTCTGATAGAATAAAGATCCTCACTTTAATTACCTATCTCAGAGGTGAACCCAGAGTATGGGCTGACACATACATAGAGGAACATGGAGATCTTTTGGGAGCTTTTGACACTTTTATTAATGAGATGTCTCTGTTATATGAAGATCCCAACAAACAGCTAACAGCTGAGAATTCAATCAGAAACCTCAAACAGGGAAAGAGGCCTGTGGAGGACTTTATTTCAGAATTCAAATGCTGGAGCAGGGAGACCCAATGGTCAGAGATTGCTCTTAGAAATCAGTTTCGTTTGGGGTTATCAGAGGCCATGAAGGATGAGCTTGCTCGCGTTGTGCTTCCTGATACTCTAGAAGATCTCATGCACCTATCAGTGACTATCGATCGTCGCCTGCGTGAAAGAAAGGCTGAACGTGCAAATACTTACCCAGTCACTTCCTTCAGGAGATCTAGATCGCCTTCAAAAGAGTCTCCAATGGAACTTGGAACTATAAGAGGACCTTTGACCTCAACAGAAAAACAATGCCGTAGAGCCAATAATCTTTGTCTTTATTGTTCAGCTCCAGACCATATTGTCTCCACCTGTCCTCTACTTAAGAAAAACTCTGAAGGTAATTTTTCCCACATTAATAAATTAGACTCATGCCCTTCCACATCTAATCGATATGTCTTTATCCTTCTTACTCTACAGTGGGATCAAGAAAAGATTTCCATTGAAGCAATGGTCGACAGCGGAGCCTGCGGCAACTTTATAGATTCAAGTATTGTAGAATCAAATAAAATCCCCTGTGTGTTTAAGCAAATTCCAGTGTCACTCACTTTTATTGATGGGTCCAGTTCATCTCATGGTCCTGTTATATCTCAGACATCTCCCCTAAAAGTTACATGTGCCGCTGGTCATTCTGAGACCCTCAAATTTGATATTATTTCATCACCTGTCTTCCCCATTGTTCTAGGCCTTCCATGGTTGCTTCTCCATCAGCCTATTTTTTTATGGTCCACCAAATCAATTTCTTTGCAGTCTGATTACTGTAAAGAGTTCTGTTATTCGCCATGCATCATTTCTTTTTCAGACGCCCTTCCACATAACCTGCCTGAATACTTACATGACTTTATTGATGTATTTAGTAAGACTAACGCAGATAAACTTCCTCCACATAGAATTTACGACTGTCCCATAGACCTTATCCCTGACAGTCCTATCCCTACTGCTCGAATTTACCCCCTCTCACAACCAGAGCTTGTACATTTAAAGGAGTACCTCGATGAGAATCTCAAAAAGGGGTTTATTAGGAACTCCACCTCTTCAGCAAGTGCAGCCCTCTTTTTTGTAAAGAATAAAGATGGTTCACTCCGACCAATTATTGATTATCGTTCTCTCAATAATATCACTATTAAAAATAGATACCCATTACCACTCATTCCAGAACTCATTGAGCGTCTACAGAACGCCAAGATTTATACAAAACTGGACCTCAGAGGTGCATATAATCTGATCAGAATCCGCTCGGGTGATGAATGGAAGACTGCCTTCAAAACCTGATACGGACTCTTTGAGTATTGTGTAATGCCTTTCAGCTTATGTAACGCTCCAGCAACCTTTCAGTGGTTTATTAACGATATTTTTCATGATCTACTTGATATTTGCGTTGTAATTTATTTGGACGACATCTTAATTTATTCTGAGAATCAGGAAGAACATCACAAACATGTGCGTTGGGTTCTGGCTAGGCTCAGGACACACTCTTTGTATGCAAAGCTTGAAAAGTGTGTTTTCAATCAGACTACCATTTCCTTCCTGGGCTACCAGATTACTCCTAGTGGAGTTCAGATGGATCGATCTAAGGTAGATTGCATTCTGTCCTGGCCTTCACCACAAACTAGGAAAGCTCTTCAGAGATTTCTCGGCTTTTCAAATTACTACAGCAAGTTCATAAAAAACTTTTCAGCTATTGTGAGACCACTAACCAGCTTAACCAGTTCAAAGATACCTTTTGTTTGGACCGAGGATGCACAGAACTCCTTTGATACACTCAAGAATAGTTATACTTCAGCTCCTATTCTTCAATTGCCAAATCCATTATACCATTTCACATTGGAAGTAGATGCTTCGCATTTTGCCTTGGGTGCTGTACTCTCCCAACAACCAACATTATCAGAACCACTACATCCAGTTGCCTTTTTTTCCAGGACTCTGTCCTCAGCAGAAAAAAATTATCCTATTGGTGAGAAGGAATTACTAGCAATAAGGGATGCTCTCGCTAACTGGAGACATTTGCTGGAGGGTTCAACACATACTATCACCATCCTCACTGATCATCGGAATTTACAACACTTAAAATCTTGTAAGACTCTCTCTGCCCGTCAAGTCAGATGGAGTCTATTTTTCGATAGATTCGATTTCGTTATTTCCTATCTCCCAGGTACTCAAAATACTAAAGCAGATTCTTTGTCTCGCATGAATGAAGAACAAACGTTGGAGATTCCACCACTTTCCATTATTCCATCCAATAGGATTCTTGGTACTACTATGACCTTTAATAAGCTGCTTATTCAAACCCTTTCCAAAGAGAGATCTCATTTACCTATGGGTTTACAGCAAGAGTCTAACGGACTATTAACTTTTAACAACAAGATATATGTTCCACCAAAATTGCAACTTATATTACTAAAACAACTTCATGATGCTCCACTTGCAGGTCATCCTGGAATTACTAAGACCCTTCACTTAGTCAAGAGAAATTACTGGTGGCCACGTCTGACAAAAACAGTTCAGGACTATGTTAATTCTTGTCACACCTGTGCCACCAACAAACATTCTAGAAAACCTCCCTATGGTCTATTAACTTCTATTCCAATACCTAATAGACCTTGGGACGTCATTTCTATGGATTTCATAGTTGACCTCCCAAGGTCAAATGGAACAAACACCATCTTGGTCACAGTTGACGTACTAACAAAAATGGCCCATTTTGTACCTTTGAAAAGATTACCAACCTCTCAAGAGACTGCAAAGGCTTTCATATCCAATATTCTTAAACTTCATGGCTTACCATCTCAGATAATTTCAGATAGAGGCTCACAATTTATTTCTAGATTCTGGAAAGCACTCTGTCAAACTCTACAAATAGATCATCGCATGTCTACCGCCTATCACCCCCAAACAAATGGGCAAACAGAACGGGTAAATCAAACACTTGAACAATATCTGCGCTGTTACTGCGCTCATCTTCAAGACGACTGGTTCCATTTACTTCCACATGCAGAATTTGCTTATAACAACGCCCTCAGTTCATCTTCCCAGTTTTCACCTTTTTACGCAAACTATGGTTTTCATCCTATTAGTTTACCGTCTACTTTTCCTCCAACTAATGTCCCTCCTGTTCAGAACCTTTTATCAACCATAAAAGATACTCTAGATACTCTCCGATCTAATCTTGAAGATGCACAGATTAGACAAAAGAAGTATTATGATTCTCATAGAACAAGACCCCCTCCATATAAGATTGGAGATTTGGTATGGTTATCTACTAGGAATTTACGACTCAAGATTCCTTCAAAGAAACTTGGCCGTCAGTACACGGGACCTTTCCCAATTTCCCACATCATCAATAATAATGCTGTCAAATTACTTTTACTCTCAGATTGGAAGATTCATCCATCTTTCCATGTTTCATTAATTAAACCTTACAAACCAAACCCCTTCCCAAACAGAAATCCACAACCTCCTCCACCAGTTCAAGTTTTTGGTGAGACTGAATATCAAGTAGAGAAAATTTTAGATTCTAGGAGGAGAGGTTCTTCCATTCAATATTTGATTCGTTGGAAAGGCTATTCTCCTACAGATGATTCCTGGGAATGTTCTTCAGATATTCATGCCCCTCGACTCATTAAGCAGTTCCATCACAAATATCCTGATAAACCATCTCTTATTAGGCGCCCCGGACGGGCCCCCTTGAGGAGGGGAGTATGTAACGCTATTAGCGTTAATTTGTGTACAAGGAGCGCAGCTTTACCTGTTATGACAGCTGCGCTCCATTCAAGAAGACATCCGCGTCACTTCCGGTGTGCGGACGTCTGCGCTCCACGCTGGAACGCGGAACTGCGTTCCAGTGTGCGGCGCTCGGCTCTGATGACAGACCGGGCTATTTAAACCTCCAGCACTGGCGGCAGGGTGTTGGAATATTCCTGTTGGACCCTGCCGCCACCTGGAGACCCTGCACCAACCTACAGACGCCTTGTAGTCCTCCCCTTTGCAGGACAGCCTCACTTGGACTCAAGTCTTTATTCCTATAACTGGATAAAAGACCACCACAGCTGCATACTGCTAAGGAGATACCATAAGCACCTGTGCGAACTTTCCCAGTCTTAACTACCTCCTAACCGCAAGTATATTTTGATCCAATTACTGCAGATTTAGAATTACCATCAACTCCTGTGCAGAGAGACCTGGTCCAGACTACCCCTTTACTGCAAGTGTATATAGACCATTTTGCCATATAGATAGTGTATGCAAACCATTCTCAGGACTGTTTCCTTCACTCTCTCAGATTGCATATTAACTATTGAAATACTTGCTCAAGTTATATTGGGGTTCTTTCTTTGTGTTATATCAGAGTGCTATTTTCTTCAGGACTCATTATCACTACCTACATATGTGGAAAACACCTACTAGAGACTGTATCCTTATCATATTCTAGACAAATGCTATAACATAGCTTAACAAGTATTAAGCTATTATCACATGTTTTGCTCCAATCAGAGGATATGATGATATAGACCCCATACTCTTATAGTTCAGTGAGAGTGAGCTGGTGGTTCAATTCTGATAGGCCTCTACAGCTGGAGTCTAAACTTTAGACAGAGTCTTCTTATAGTCAGGGTCATAACACCATCATCTAAAAGGACATATGTGCCACAAGATAAATCTCACATTCACTTCCCAATGTCAGGCCAGTACCCGGAACAGGGACACAAACCTTACCCCTATGTTCCTCCATCCTATCCTTCCAGTTTTCAAGAGGCTACTTCTATATATGATGCACAACACAGGCGAATTCCCTATCCCATCACATCCCCAATCCCTTCAATTAGGCCACCCACTCAAATTCAGGGGATGTATGTGCCACAGCAACATGTGCCACAGCAACATGTGCCACAGCAACATGGTGAGTCTAGCCATGCTTCCAGCACTGCCATTGCTGAGGTATACTTGAAAGCAAAGTTTATATTTTGTATATTGTAAAAAAACTAATTTTTATGTTGGCTATTTGAGCTATTATTTTTTATACAAAAAAAAAAGGTAAAGATTTTTCTTCTGTCTGGTTATTCATTTATAATTACACATGTTGGATAGTTCTACACACTTAATATTCCATGCTCACAAATAACTATGACAATGGACATAGGTGGTGAAAAGTACCTTAATGTGATGAGTAATCTTTCTGCAGGCTGGATGCTTGCTCTGTAGCATGTGTTCTGTCGCTCCAACCTAGGGTACATTATTCCTAACAATTCATCAAAACGTAAAAAAAACAAAAAATGTAAAGAAAAAAAAAATCAAAACATATACTATGTAACTACGGAATAATGGAGGAACAAAATGGCAAGGAAAAAATAATATTACCTATTTATTGACATATAATCAACAAACTTGTCTTTATGCCCACGGAGATCTTCATACAAGATCATGAACTGCCCTCTTTCATCCCTATTTGCAATGATGGGATGAACCCAGTATCTTCTTATTCTCCTCCTCCTCCTTCTCCTCCTCTCAACTTCCAGCAAGATTGCTGCTGTTGCAGCAACAACTGTAGGCATGATCATGGGCAGGGCAGCACACATTTCTTCTAAAATCCAAATCCGATTCCACACAATACTGACTGCTGGACAATCAGGAAGAGTCCAAGAAAGGTCACTCCCTTTTATTAGCTACATCATCACACAGCTAACAATGATTGGTCTTCACCAAAAACGCAGCTCTGAAGATAATTTCTGCAAATTCGCAGCTGATCCGCAGATAAAACGCAGTGGATCCGCTGAACACCTGATAGAGAAATTCGCAAAGACAACGGAGTTCAAAAACGCAACGCACTAGTGTGAATCCGGCCTTAAAGTTAGAATTCTGCCTAAGGATACTTGGCAACCTCCCTCTGTCATTCACTAATGTTGCTGTAGAAGTATAATGAATCAAAAAATTTAAAAAAAGGGGGGAGCACTCACATATGCCACATCCGTTAGTTTAGAAGACACAAAGGGGACAGTTACTCGAAAAATGGTAATTAATGGTTGGACTTTAGAGGCAAGGCGGGAATATCAAAAAATATACATCTTATTACAAAAAATAGAAAATTTACAAAACAGAGCAATAAAACCATATAGGATATATGATATGGAAAATATCCTCTGTGCATTGTTGCTATTTTTTGTAATAAAATGTATATTTTTTGATATTCCCGTCTTGCTTCTAAAGTCCGACCATCAATTACCGTTTTTCGAGAAACTGTTTTTGGCTGTAGAAGTATAAAAGCATACATGGGACGATCCCTAGGCAGTTGGTGGGCAGCAGATGTGTAGAATAAAGTCTTTCCATCCTGGCTTAGCAGACAATGACATATGTGTTCTCTTGGAGTTGGGTAGAGGGGAAAGAGGGAGTAGGGACTGCTCCCTTAGGTGAAGAGAAGGATCAGACTGCAACCCAGAAGAAGAGAACATGCTTTTGACAATGTGTGCAAGTGTGGGCAAGGGCAACTCCAGGAGTATTGGATGGTCATAAATACTCAGTTTGTTAGCAACTCATACTCACCGAACAGAAACTCTGTTGCATTCTGTCCCCAAAGGTTCCCCTAGTGGGTGCTACCATATTGCTTCTTGCAAAGCTTTTAAAAAGATGAAGTTGGGCTATCAATCGAAGACACCTTTGCTCTTCCAGTCATAGTGACAATTAGCTCTGGAGATGAGATGGAGATAGAAATGAAGATGAATTTTTTTTTACAAAGTCAGAATTTGCATAACATTAACAGTTATATTTAGTCTGTTAGGCAGGCCATACATAGTGCAAATTTATTTCCTGTAACCACGGGTCGATCGATCACCTTGGTACATTTAGCCTGCCCATTAGCAGTATGCACAGCTCAAAGAGAATACTGATATCTGTACTGTACTGCTATAGCCTGTATCTGCCAAAATGAGCAGATTTTGTAATTATTTCTAATCAGTTTAGTGTAAAGTTTACCCCATTTATTGAATGAAATAATAAATATTTTAATAATAGTTATACTTATACTTTAGCTACAAAGCAAAGATTCTAAGTAATGCTGGCATTATGGAGAATCACTTTAAAGCGGGGGTTCTGCGGGAATTCATATATTTTTTTTAATATGTGGATCTACTACTTTTCAGTTTGGTAAGCTTGTACTCACTTGTCTGTAGTTAAAATTTGTCCGCACTGTCATTTTGCCGTAAATAAGGTTTTATAAAATTTCCTCCAGGAATGTTCCATCTTGCTTGTGGGCATTGCGAAGCCCACAAGCAAATACTTCCGGGATTCGGTGAATGCTGATATCCCAGCATTCACCGCTCTATCCCGTGCATGAGCAGTGTTCCCGTTTGCCATCACAACTTACGTTTTGCTGAACTAAATGTAAAATATAAGGCGATAGTTATCTTGTCCCATCTTGTCCGGTGAAAGCAATGGCTTTATTCTCTGCATTCTTTCCAGTGTTTAATGGCATTCTTTACCCTTTTGCCATGAATTAAAATGGCGGAATTAGAGCCACCCTCGTCACGTGACCTGCTTCTTGAGTCACGTGACGAGTAAAATAGCGCAAGATTTCGTCTTTGGGTGTTAATACTAGTCTCCTGGAAAGCATGACGCTGTGCTCCCAGGAGACACTCGGGCACTGAGAAAGAATAGCGACACGCCCACTCCCGCGGGAGACAGACCAGGAAGTGTCTGAATAGAACAACAGATTACAGGTATTTAAATGATTTAAAACAATTTAAATAGCAAAATGTTGATGTGTAAAATAAACTCTTCTGGATAAGCTCTACTGTATATTTAGGGTGAACCTCCGCTTTAATGAGTATTTACTTTAATTCTAGGTTCATTGGTCTAATTTTTCACATTTCCCCAGTCTTATCTCTGCAGATCTAACCCTCCTTTTCTCACTATAGCTGGAGGTATTACAGTGAGCTCACTGAGCTGGAGCGTTGGTGCTTGCAGGCTTGTCTCTCAGCTGTGAAAAGCCAAATAACTTGGCTGGAAACTAGTGCACATTACATCCATATATTAATCTAAATTCAAAAAAAGGGCAATCAGTCCAGCACCCAACACTTGGGTGAGAGAAGTGGGTGTGTTGGCACATCACACACAGTGATAGCAAGTGGCACCTGGCAACCTCTAACCAAGAGTTTGTAATGCAGAAAATGTAAAATTCTGTATAGAGGATTTAAAACCTATTGTAAAATTACAACTGCATGGAAAAGAGCTGTTTAATTCGGCACAGGAAGTATTCAATTAAAAAAAAGAACAAGGAACTAGCTTTTTTTCCATTCAAATATATACATCTTTTTTTTATAAATTGCTATTCTAGGTATTTTTAAATCCACCCCAATGTGTCTTCAGTGTTCTTGGAGTTGTCCCTTTTTTGTGGGCAGTTTACTGTTCCCCTTTTATTTTTGCCACCTAGTTTTACGCTGAGGATTGCGTTGGTACCTGGCTACAATCAGCCTGCGCAGGTGAGGAATGTCTCTAGACATTGTATGGCAAATGTTTATTATCATTATTACTGATTATTTATTATGTATATTAGCATACTGAATATATATTCTGATGTTCTTTAGAATTTCTGTAGAATTTTGACCCCTATTACTCCTGAGGAAGCAGAGTAAAGTGCTTTTAGTTAGACACAGCCTACCATAACCGCCATGTGAAAAGATATATGCGAATATTGGAGATGACCATTATATGTTGATATAAAGTTTGGTTAGATGGTAGAGCTTGTAATTTGGGGTCTTTAAAGATTCTGTATTTTGTGTTTTATTTAGGATGTTAAAGGAAAAAAGTTTACTTTGAAAAAAATTAGGGTGTGGGGTTGATTTTCAGGGGTTGGACTTGGTCCCTAAGTTCCAGAAGGGAACTTTTTGAGACGTCAGCATGCCATGACATTTTGGACAATTTCATACTCCCAATTTTGTGGTAACAGTTTGGGGATAGTCCCTTCTGTTCCAACATGACTGCGCACCAGTGCGCAAAGCATGTTCCATAAAGACATAGATGAGCAAGTTTGGGGTGGAAAAGGCCTGCACCTGACTTCAACCCAATAGAACACCTTTGGGGTGAATTAAAGCAGGACTGCGAGCCAGACGGTCTCGTCCACATCAGTGCCTGGCCTTACAAATGCGCTTCTGTAAGAATGGTCAAACATTCTCATAGACACACTCCTAAACTTTGTGGACAGTCTTCCTAGAAGAGTTGAAGCTTGTATGCAAAGGGCGGACCAACCCAATATTGAATCCTGCGGACTAAGACTGGGATGCCATTCTTGTGCATGTAAAGGCAGGTGTCCCAATATGTTTGGTAATATAGTGTATGGTATATTTACGGTATGTCTTTTAAAGTTGTCACTATGCAGTGCCTTCAAAGTTCTGACATCATAGTTAAAACTTTATACATATGTCCTGTAATACTTCTGGATGGAAAGGCCACTCCCCGAGTCCTAATTGTAGATTGACTAAAGGATATTGCATGCAATATTTGGATCATGTGACATATTTTTTCTAAATATCCCATGTGATATTGAAAATGTCAATTCACTATCCCTTAAAGAGGAGCTTCAAGTCAGCAGATACAAATATGGTAGCTGCTGACTTTTAATATTAGGGCACTTACCTGTCTAGGGATCCAGTGATGTCGGCACCCAAACAATTTTTCAGTCAGGCTATTGGGTGCTGCTGCCGCCATCTCCACTAAGGGAATACTTGCGACTTCACAGCTGGCTCCCTATTGCAAATGTGCAAAGCGCGCATGCACATAGCGCACTGCCGGGGAAGAAGGAGGGGGTCAAACTTCCGGTTCAGTTCGCTGTGGCAAAGTAAGCCGGAAGAACAAGCAAGTACCTGTCAAAACCAGGTACCCGCTTCCCCCTCCTCCCCAAAAGATGCCAAATGTGGCAGCAGAGAGGGAGAGGCAGAGAAGTGGAGCTTCTCCTTTTGGCTGGAGCTCCACTTTAAAAATGTATTTGCCTCAAAAAGCAAATACCGCATAAAACAGTGTTAAAATAATTCACTAAAGTAAATAGATAAATATATACATATTTTAGTTTTCTTTATACCATACAGGGATGGAGATGCATTTGTTGATACCCCTATACATTTATGCGTTTTTTTCCAATGCTCTTTACTACCATACCAAGCATAGGTGGAGGCGGGGACACACCCCTAGTCACCTGTCCTCTATCTACCCATCAGTATTTATATGTCTCTATTGAGGAGACTTTAAAAGTTTAGTTAGGACTGCAGAACGCAGAGAGCCTTGTCGATGGCTCTGCAGCTTAATCATGTACTTGCAAATGTGTGCAACCAATCCTCTGCTTTTAACATATACAGTTACAGTTGAATTTGGCTTGCTGTTTGGGTGGTAAGTGTGAGCCTGGTTAAAAACGTTTACAACCTTATTTATACTTGCTGTTTGCTTAAAAACGCATCTCATTTAAAGTCCCAAAAACTCCCCTCTTTTTTGTAAATATATAAATGCGTTAAGTAGATAGTGGTCCAAGTATGCGATATTGAAGGCATGTATTACATTTGTTTGGTAAGATGCTGCTCCACCTCAATAGGCAGGGCATGAAAGTGTTTTAAAAAAATGTAATTTGTTCCACAAGATCCAACTCCCAGTCATCGCTTCTTCTTTTGCAAGGTCCTCATAAGTGTCCACCTGAAAATAAGTAATACCCACTGGATAAGACGTCATGCGATAATATATCATGAAATAAATATCACACATTCCACAGGAATAATGCATACTTTATTTTACAAACATTTTTTGATGAATAGCAAAACATTTTTTTAACAATGCTATGCATTATCTTACCACAAAATCTGAATCTGTAAATAGCATTTCTTGAATAGCCCATTGGTATAAGGAAGGGAAATGGGATAGGGGAATCTGCGCTAGGTGAAAGCAATAATAAAGCAATTAAGGGTGGGTCCCGGGAGGGACGTCCTGCAGCTGAACACAAATGTTTAGATACAAAAACAAAAAAAACGTATGGAAAAAGACAGTGCAGCGCTAGACAAAATATAACATCAAGTGTGAAAAGTGTGTCAATAGAATATTTAAATAAATAAATAAACCATGAATAAAAAATTATATAAGTGAAATATAAAAATAACTCAATCTAATATGGCAATTATCCTCTGAAGTAAACAGGACTGTTGCAAAAAATAAACATGATAACTAAACCTGTGAAGGTAAGTGATGCCTAAAACAAATGTATTTCTGCAGTGAAGCCAGAGAACCTGTCTCAGTGTTCCAACAAATCAGTGTAAATTATGCCACATAAATAATCACAGTGATAATAATACACAGTGTTTCAATATAAGTCCATGTTGCATGGAAAGTATAAATAAAGTTGAATAAAGGTGAGTAAAATTAAATAGAGTCCACAAAGGAAAAAAAGTGAAGGAGGGGTTTTGTAGTCCCCTCAGGTGAAGATGAGTAAAATTAAATAGAGTCCACAAAAGAAAAAACCGCGCGGGAGGGGTTTTGTAGTCCCTTCAGGTGAAGATGGTAAAAAAGCAGAAGATCCACCAAAAGACCGCAGATGGAAATAGGAGGAAGCAATCCACAGACAATCCAATGTAAAGAGAAATGGAGGCTTACCGGAAAGCCTGTGACCCGACCTTCTCAGGAAGGATCTAAACAGGCGTGTTGGGATACAGACGTCCCTCAGGCAGTGGAGATGGATCGATATCCTTCACGAATCAAACGTCAGGGTCCACAGCGTCGTAGCTCCTCATATGGGTCAGGGATGACAGCACTCACAGAGATATGTAGCAACGGTGGTCAGCAGATGTCATATGAAAAAAGGAAAAATTTCCATGGTATAGCCTGCTTGATATTGGTTTATTTAAAAATTCAATTAAAAATCCATTAAAAAGATTTCCCATACATAGGGAACAAATATATAGAGTCCTTGCAAGGAAAAGAAAAAGCTCCAAAATATAAACAGACCGCCTTGGGCCGTTAGCGCATGCACAGTGCGTGTGTTGCAGCCCGACGATCGTTTCGTCGTAATGACATCATCAGGGGCACCGTGAATAGCCCATTGTCAAAATAAATCTGGCAGATATCCACCCCAGGAATATGCACCACAGAGATTGCTGTAGCCAGGACAGGATAGCCTCCTTAAAACTCCTGGTGCCCCCCTGATGCTTGATATAAGCCTTAGCTGTGGCATTGTCCAACTGAATTCAGTAAGATGATGAAAGGTGAATTGCTCATACTGTAAAGCCCTGTACACACGGCCCAGAAATTCGTCAGGAAAAAAATGTTGTTTTTCCTGACGAGATTCTTGGCAAGATTCTCTTGCCCGCCGAGTGTACAGACACTCCATTCAAAAGAGCCAACGTTCTGTTTGAATGGCACGAACGCGTTGACGTCATCGACTACGACGTGCATGCGCTCGTCACATTCGATACCATCGCCACCATCTTGTTTCACCCTACCTATGCCTTGGAAGCTATCGCGCATGCGTCAAAGTAATTTCGAGCATGCACGGGTTTCCATGGAGAGGTAAGTATACACACTCTCGGGTTTCTCGGCAGGAAAACACTGCCTAGAATCTCACGACGAGAAAATAGAGAGCAGGTTCTCTATTTTTCTCGTCGAGATTCTGGGCAGTTTTCTTGACGAGAAACCTCAAAGCCTCATAGACACGCATGGTTTACTCGGCAAAAAAGCTCTGCCAGCAGTTTTCTTGCCAAGAAAACCGTGCGTGTGTACGAGGCTTAACTCCAGGATATTGATTGAAAGTGCTGATTCTTCCTTAGATGAACAACCCTGCACAGATAGGAGGCCCTGATCCCTGTCCCAACCAGAAAGACTAGCACCCATCGCAACAACATTCTGTTGTAAGGTCAGAAAAAAAACTGCCTTCCACCTCTTAAGAATGTTTTTTTACAATATTTTTGAGTTAAACAAATAGAACCACCAATAATCCCATCACTCATATGCAGACCAAGATCAGGACTGAAGTTTGCCGAAGCTGATTCTGCATTTTCATCAACATTCCCTGGACAGGAAATCCCTAGTCGGAAAGGTATGCAGAAGCTTGTGGCTGAATCAGAGAGGGCTTCAAAGTTAAGGATCCCTCTGAAGTCCTCAAGGTCTGCAGTACGCTTGATATGATGGAGCTTAAGGCTAGGAAAGTTTGCTACCACAAAAAAAATTATCCAAGTATTCAATGGCTGGAATAAGTCTGAGATGTAGAAGAACCAAAACTGGTGCTAGGACCTTTGTGAACACAAGGGCCAAAAACTGATAGTAATTATCCCTCACTGCAAAGCGAATTATCACTGTGGACCAAATAGATTCCACCTAAAACTTTTGAGGGTATAAAAAATGATTGAAAGCCTCCAAGATGTGGAGGCTTTTAGTTAGGGGAATGGAAAATGGTCTGGAATTAAAATTATAACCCCTGGGACAGCAAATATCCATGAAAATAATCATACATCTCCCACCTCTGATGGAACTGGTGAGACCTACATGTGGTGGGATATAAACAAGACCAAGGATAAATCCAAGGAAAAATCCAAGCTTTACTCACCGGCCAGCCTGCTGACAACCGAATAAACCTATCTAACAATATGCGTTAAAACAGGGGTTTAGTCTGCACACATTTGCAAATACATGCGTAAGCCACAGAACCTTGTCATGGCACCCTAGTATCTGTGGTCCTATAGCTTATGAGAGACTCCACAATGGAAGCACATGCATTCTGATAGATAGGTGGAGGTCCGGTGGACTAAAGGGAGTCCATCTCTTCTTAAAGGTACAGGAGCACACTGAACACCCAGCAAATCACACAATGGCCGCAAAGGTGTCAGTGCGCTGCCTGACCAATATAGCAGTAATACTACAACAAAAAATGGTGTCCACCACCCCCACCTATAACTGGCCATTGCAGCAAGTAGCATAGGAAGGCAACATATGATATAAACAAGACCAAGGATAAATCTAAGGAAAAATCCAAGCTTTACTCACCAGCCAGCCTGGCATAGCTGTGCACAGCATACTGCATTAGGGTGTGAACCCCAAAGTTCAAACACACATGCCTTTCTTTGCAGCCTCAACTGCACGGGACAGTGCATGAATTTGTCTGTGCTAAGTGGCTTCCAAGTCATTCACAAACTGAAGCATTGTAAGCATAGTAAACTATGTTTACAATGCTTCAGTTTGTGACACAGAATAGACACAGTAAACAAGTGTGTTCACTGTGTTCATTTAAAACACAGTGCTGGTAAATTACTAATTTACTAACCCCCCCCCCCTCCATCCTGAAACATCCCCCGCAGCACCTGGGAGGGAGTGGGAAGGTAGGAAGCTAGCAGCAAAGGGGGGCGGTAAGTAGGGGAATCGGCACCACGCATAGTGATTTGGCATGTCATTTTTTGGGTGGGGGGAGCGGGTATCCTGTTTCTACAGGCACCCAGCTCCCACTTCCCCCTGGCGCCGCAGCGCCAGAAGGATGATTCACCTCTCCCCCCTTCACTCCCTACAATGTTCTGGGACACGTCACAGATCCCAGAAGATTGCCTGGCCATTCACAGCGTGTAAAGCCACATCCGGGCACCCACAGTTAAAATGCAGGGGCCTCGGAGAGGAGGGGGAGAGGAGCGAGGCTTCCTGCACCCGCATCGCTGGACCGTGGGACAGGTGAGTGTCTGATTATTAAAAGTCATCAGCTATACTTTTTGTAGCTGCTGACTTTTAAATGGGTAGAACTCTGGTACAAATCCTCCCATATAAACTGTACTTCTTTAGCTTCAACCCATAGCCTTCTAAAGTACACAGAACAGATTGCATTTGACAGCTTCCAGGAGTCAGGGGACAATCACCTGAGGTCACACACACCATAGAACACAGAGCAGAAAGCAGGGTGTAATCTGAGACCCAAGTGCTTTCCACAGGAGGGAATGAACACAACCTCTTTTACTCAACCCTTTTATTAGCAATCGTCAATCATTTCCTGTGTGCTAAGGGAGGGGGGGTGTGGTATTTTGCTTTGTGTATTTAGATATTCCTTGCATAACAGTAGAAAATACCTCTGCTTAGAGGAAGAAGGAGAAATGAGCACCCAAGACTGAAAGATGAGGGGTCAGAAATAGCCATCAAAGTGGCGTAACTGGAACCTTCAGGGCCCTGATGCAAGAAACCATGAAGGGCCCCCCTGACCCCCAAACAGGGCTCTTTTCTCCGAGCCTGGTTTCAGAAAAACAGGGCCCAGTCGCAAGTGGGTGGCTGCATATAAAGGAACCAATTTCTCCATTTCCACCTGCTTCTTCTCCTCTCCCTCTCGCAGGCATTCAGTGGCTGTAGGAGGAAAATGGAGAGATCGGTTCCTCTATGCCAGTGTTTCTCAATCTTTTTTCAGTGAGGGCACCCTTGAAGTATACCCATAGGGGAAAGAGGCTACACTGCAACCACCCTGCAACTGTGTGCATCAGGGCTAAAATTCTGCAGGAACACGTGGGAACGGAGTCCCTGCACTTTTTTCACAGCAGGAACGCAGTTCTCTTTGCAGGACTAGAGTAGCCGAGCCGTCCGAGCCAATCCTTCACTAAGCGGTGATGCCCAGCTCGAGTCACTGTCAGGGGCAGGCGAACCTTAGTAATCCTTTATATTACTGGCCGCTTCCTGTATATGGATTCATCGGGTAGTGTGCGGGTATTCCGTCACTTCCTTGATGCCACAATGTCTCCTGGGAGCTTTTGTCATTGTTCCCAGGAGACATTGCGGAGGTCTGCCGCGAGTTATCGCGGGATTTAGAAAGAACTTGCACTACCTGATGAATCCATATACAGGAAGCGGCCAGTAACATAAAGGATTACTAAGGTACAGTGGATCGGGAAAAAAAACATGCGGTTTAGTAATTATGCATATGAGCGTATCATTTATTTTTGGTGGGGGAGTGGATCTTGGGTGGGAGTTCCCACACTTTTTTCCCCAGGACTTGACCCCTGGTGTGCATTGCATGCAGTTGCAGCATAGTGATGATGCATTTAAGGGGTTAAAACAGGCGGTCAGGAGGCAACATATTGCCTCTTTACCAGCTGTCAAATGCCTCTGAAAAGTGATCCGAGCATGGATGGATCGCTTTTCAGAGGAACAGCATTGTTTTAATGGTAGTATGAATCAGCAATAATAAAAAAAAAATAGCTTCTGATTGTACACATATAGGGGGTCGGGATTAAAAGTGCATACATAAAATGTGCATACATACATGTAAACACACATACATACACATATATAAACACACACGCACATAATACACACACATATACTGTATATATACATACACACACACACATATATATAAATGCACATATGCACACACTATGAACCAATGGCGACTGGTGCTCAAAATGTTTAGGCAGGCTTTGTATGACACCATCTAAGGACCCTACTTGCTCTTGCTATGCATGAATCTATCCATTGGTCGTAGAGGGGGTGACTGAAGAGGGGAGGCAGATCACCACTGATATAAACACATGCACATACATGCCCATACACATACATACACACATGCAGACTCACATAAATACATACATACATACATATGCACATGCATACATACATGCACATACACACATGCATACATACATGCACATATAAACACACATACAGTAGATATATAGTCTATAAAATGGTAGTCCTTTACCTTAGCCCTTCCCGGGTACTGCACTGTAGGAGGAGACAAAGGAGACAAAGAGCACAGCACACACTGTGCTTTCACTTTAGGTTAAATCAATGTGATGAGGTCCCTGCAGTGCCGATTACAGTTCGGCTTAGGATTGGGGAACTTGTCTCAGCCTCCCTTGCCACTCCTCCTTTTGAAGTATACAGGGGGCCCTCAAGGGCCCCCTGCAGCAAGGGGCCCAATCGTCATGGCAACCTCAGCGACCCCTATATGTCTGCCACTGAGCCATCAGCATATGACATTCCAAATGGAATATATAAGGTGTGCAGAAGGTACAAGCCTTACCTGGGCCAGGCTTAACCTTTATAAAGTGCAAGTAGGGTCCTTAGATGGTGTCATCTGCAACTGTAGATTGACCAACCCTCTGTTCAGCTCCAGGTATGCTGCTAAATTGGGTCGCAGTGTAAAAAAAAAAAAAAAGAAACTCCCTCAGGAATAGTCATGGGTCAGTATGGAAGATATTGCTGTGTGACCACTGTCACTTCAGGTGGAGCAAATTATACAGGTGTGCTGGTTGTCCCCTGCTGTGTCCTTAACCACTTCAATACCGGGCCTATTTTGGCACTTCTCTCCTACATGCATAAATCATAATTTTTTTGTTAGAAAATTACTCAGAACCCCCAAACATTATATACGTCTTTTTAGCAGACACCCTAGGGAATAAAATGCCGGCCATTGCAACTTTTTATCTCGCACAGTATTTGCGCAATAATTTTTCAAACGCCTTTTTTTGGGGAAAAAAACGGTTTTGTGAATTAAAAAATAACAAAACAGTAAAGTTAGCCCAATTTTTTTGTATAATGTGAAAGATTAAGTTACGCCGAGTAAATAAATACCCAACATGTCACGCTTTAAAATTGCGCACACTCATGGAATGTCGCCAAACGTCAGTACTTAAAAATCTCCTTATTTTTTTTTTACAAGTTACAATTTTAGAGTTACAGAGGAGGTCTAGTGCTAGAATTGTTGCTGGCGCTCTAACGCACGCGGCGATACCTCACATTTGTGGTTTGAACGGCGTTTACATATGTGGGCGGGACTTACGTATGTGTTCGCTTCTGAGCGCGAGCTACCGGGGACAGGGGCGTTTAAAAAAACTTTTTTTATAATTTTTTTATTTCTTTTACTCAATTTCTTTTATTTTTACACTTTTTTTACATTTTTTTTTTTTGATCACTTTTATTCCTATTACAAGGAATGTAAACATCCCTTGTAATAGGAATGGCTCGTGACAGGTACTCTTTATGGAGAGATGCGGGGTCAATAAGACCCCACATCTCTCCTCCAGGCTGGAAAGCATTAGATCGTGAAAATTTTTTTCACAGATCTAATGCTTTCAGCCGCAATTGCGGCTGTGTTTACATTCCAGGACCCGGGCGTGACGTCATAACATCGCGCCCGGGCCTCCGACGATCATAGAGATGACTGGTGACCATCTGGTCACCAGTCTACTCTATGGTTTCCATCCGACGCCGGCGGATCATTTCTCCGGGTCTCCGATGGCAAAGGAGAGCCCGGAGAAGCACCGGATGGCGGCGGGAGGGGGGGGCGTCCCCTCCCGCCGCCTATAAGAACGATCAAGCGGCGAAACCGCCGCTATGATCGTTCTTATGGTGCACAGAATCGCTGGCTGAAGAGATGGATATCTGAATGATGCCTGTGGCTGCAGGCATCATTCAGATATCCCCACTCAAACCCAGGACGTCATTTCACAATGGGTGGGTATTGAAGTGGTTAAGTGAGGATGTTAGCTAGTAGGAAAAAGAGAGCCATGTTTGTCTGACAGTTAGTTACGATGCTCCACCGTTGATTATTTTTACTCCTGCTGCTCAAGGGAGGTTGGTGCATGAGTGTACTAGTTCCTTCCTTGTTGCTGCTCATTGAGTCCTGACCTGAATGTCTAGTAGAGGTGGGAAATTCAAATGTCGGGTCTGCTAAAATAATGCCCACCACCAGTCAGAAAAAAAGCTACAGGTTTAAAGGAAGTTGGTGGTTTAAGGAACAATAGTGCTTGGCCTTCAGAGTAATAACACAAACTGTGTCCACTCTGCCCTAGATAAGAAATAAGGAGGAGGGTTGTCCTGTACTTAAAACACCAATGCCACGATTGCTGGTCTGTAATATAATAAAAAGACAACTATGAAGCAAAGAAAGAAAAAATCTTAATTCCACTTTATACTGTGTCTAGCTAACTAAAGTCACTTCTGACAAAAATGCAGGTACAATAAAGGGAAAAATGTTCACAACACAGTATATCCTGCTACATCCACTCATAAACGTGAGTCTTCAGACGGAAATATGCCAAAACTGTTACAGCTCTGGTGTCGATAACTTCTGAAGGAATTCTGAAATGTACTGGCCTAAAATTGAAAGCAGAGTCCTGTGAAAACTTTAGAAAGGCAAATTGTCACTGCCGATCACAGCACTGTCACAAAGAGAACACCAGTAAACTTATTACATTTGGAAAACCTGCAGTCAGCTAACTGGAGAGACTCCCTGGATGTCCAATTACCAGTCTGAATCTGTCAGTAGCTGTTGATGGTACAAAAATCTTCCAATTCAAGCCCTAAATATTACAAAAGGGAAGAAAACAACCACTCTCCACAAAACACTAATGCCGCGTACACACGATCAGGCTTTTGCCCGGCCAAATCACATTGGAATTCCATCGAAAAAAAAAATAGAACATGTTCTATATCTAAATTTTCGATGAAAAAACTCTGACGGGGCTACACACGATCGGAAAATCCGATGGAAAAAAAACATTTTCCATCGGAAATTTCGATTGTGTGTATGGGGCATAAGTGAAACATAGCGGGTGGGAGGGGGAGTAGTCTCAAAAGCCAAAGCCTTCAGTTTTCTATGTGTCTTGAGTTCATTTTTCCTGTAGACAGTATTATAACCTAAGGTTATTTCATTTTCACCAAGCTCTGTTCAAGCTTTTGCTCACATCCTTGTTAATTGCCAATAGACTGGTCTCCCTTAAAAAATCCATGTTGGTTGTTTCTAATAATACTATTTTCTCTGACAAATTCTTCTATAGAGTCCCTTACGTTTCCTGAAACATTTTCAAACTATTGATGTTGGATTGATTGGTTTGTAGTTTCCTGGTAAACATCTAGACCGCCTTGTAAATATTGGTAGCTCATTTGCTTCATGACAATCAGTTAGTACAGTCCCAGTCAATAAAGTGTGTTTAAAAATCAGGAATAGTGGCCTTACTATCACCAAGCTAAGCTCCCTAAGGACTTGTGGGTACAAGCCATCAGGTCCTAGCAATTTATTTACATTCAGATTTTTTAGTCTGTTTTGAACTCCTATTTCTGACAACCACAGAGGTATTTCCTTAGTACTGTATAAGTATAAGTAAACCTATTACATCTAATAAACCATCATTTTTCATGCATATAAACTAAAAAAAAAAAAAAAAAACATATTGGGCCAGATCCACATAGCGAGTATCTACTGATACGCCGGCTTACTTTCAAATTACCCGCGTCGTATCTTTAGTTTGAATCCTCAAACCAAGATACGACGGCTTCTGGGTTCGATCCGACAGGTGTACGGCTTCGTACGCCTTCGGATCGTAGGTGCAATACTTTGGCGCCCGCTGGGTGGAGTTTGCGTCGTTTTCCGCGTCGGGTATGCAAATTAGCTTTTTCTGACAATCCACGAACGTACACGTGGCCGTCGCATTCTCTTACGTCGTCTCTAGTCGGCTTTTTCCGGCGTATAGTTAAACCTGGTATTTTGCGGCGTATAGATAGACTTGCCATGTTAAGTATGGCCGTCGTTCCCGCGTCGAAATTCAAATTTTTTTTTTTTTGCGTAAGTCGTCTGTGAATAGGAATGGACGTAAGTAACGTCTAAGTTCAAAAAATGACGTTGTTGCGACGTCATTTCGCGCAAAGCACGTCGGGAAATTCCGAAACGGAGCATGCGCAGTTCAATCGGCGCGGGGACGCACTTCATTTAAATGAATCACGCCCCCTAATCGCCGATTTGAATTCCGCCGCCAGAAATACACTACGCCGCCGTAACTTACGGCGCAAAATCTTTGAGGATTTGAAAGTACGCCAGGTAAGGTACGGCGGCGTAGCGTATCTCTGATACGCGGCGCAAGTGTAAATGTCTGTGGATCTGGCCCATTGCCTTTTCTCTGCCATTTGTGGCCAAATGCCTTAATTCATCCTGTATAGGGTCCACGTGTTATCTACTTACACTCTGTTAATGTATATGTAGATTTTTTTTCTGGGTTTGTCTTGTTAACAGCAGCAATATGTTTTTTTCTAATACATTTTACCTGCATTGGTTGCTCTCTTGCATCCCTTGTAACTAATAAAGGTCAAAGCTGTCCCTTTCATTTTGTATTCTTTCTTTTGTTTTTTGTTTTTTACAATTTGTATTTAGCCAAATAGGTTTAGCTATTGTTCTCTTAAACTTATTACTCAATGGGGTGCATTGGCAAATGCCATTGTTTAAAACATATTTTAAACATTCCCATTTCTCCTCTGTTTTTTGTTGAGAATATTTGGCCCCCATTTAATAACTGACATTAGGGAGAGCAAATTTAGAGTTCTTGTGGGATCATCATACTTCTTTTTGTAACTTGCTTTAAACATAATCACACAGTGATCACTATTGCTCGAATCTTTAATTTGACACATTTATTTACCCTTCAGTACATTTAAGAACCAGCAAGCCTTAGTTGAGTGTGCAGTATAATTTGTCCAATCAATATCTGGATAATTGAAGTCCTCCATAATGATAACATTGCCCTGTTTCCCTGCTATATCCATTTGTCAAAATGTTAAACTCCTTCCTCCTCCTCCCAAACTTACCATTTGTTGTATCCATATAAAACTCCAATTATAAAGACTCTGCTTTACACCTGCAACACTCTTGATGATATGTGTATATTGCAGTGATATAGTGGGTGTGCTCTTGCGCAAACCAAATAAATATAAATTATAATGTGAAAATGCTGCTTAATCTAATAGGGTATATATAACCAATGGTGAATGAAATAAGGAAGTGATCAGTGCATTAATGAGTATACAAACACTGAAAACAGGGCTAAAACAGTGTAAAGTGACAGTGTGTAATATAAACAAACATTTTTTTGTTTATATTGCACATTGTCACTTTAGGCTGTTTTAGCCCTGTTTTCAGTGTTTGTATACTCATTAATGATATGTGTATATTGTTCCTCTGCGCTACGAATTATAAGTGAAATTAAATTGAAATAAAGTTGGATTGCAGCAAAACCTAAGAGTGTTCACAAATACACAAATAGACAATATTACAATTTACAGTGATCTTGCGCATATCCTATGGTCTCCCATATACAAAATTCATCATAAATGGTGACAAGTTGATACAATAAGTGAAATAAAGTAAGTAGGTAAAACCACTCATCCAATGAATAGTTACACAAATAATTGAATATGTGCAGTGAAGTCCATGGCCCAGATTCAGGTAGATCGGAGCAATATTTGCGTGGGCAAAGAGCAAAGATTTTTCTCTGCGCCCACGCAAATATTTCGATTTGCCCGCAATTCACGGAGCAGTAGCTCCGTAAATTGCGCGGGCGCTATGCTAATTAGCCCTGCGTAAGGGCGCCTAATGTAAATGATCCCGCCGGGGGCGGGAATCATTTAAATTAGGCACGCTCCCGCGCCGAGCGAACAGCGCATGCTCCGTCGGGAAACTTTCCCGACGTGCATTTCGGCAAATGACGTCGCAAGGACGTCATTTGCTTCTAAGTGAACGTGAATGGCGTCCAGCGCCATTCACGAATCACTTACGTAAACGACGTGAAATTTAAATTTCACGAGCGGGAAGCGCAGCTATACTTTAGCATTGGTTGCCCCTGCTATTAGCAGGAGCAACCTTGCGCTAAAGTTGCCGTACGGAAACTCCGTACCTTGCGTGCGCAGGGCCCGCGCAACTTTTGTGAATCGGTGGTAGTATGCAATTTGCATACTATACGCCGATCACAATGGCCGCGCCCCCTAGCGGCCAACGCAAGAATGCAGCCTGGGATATGAAGGCATAAGGAGGCTTATGTCTGTCATATCCTAGGCTGCAGTCGGTGTAACGAGGTTCCTGAATCAGGAGCACTCGTTACACCGGAGCAAGTAAGCCCTTGCGCCGCGCAACCTATGGTTGCGCAGGCGCAAGTGCTTCTTGAATCTGGGCCCATAAATATAAATGATCCAATACACAAGACGGTGAAGATGGTGAACAAATGATAATAGCTTGGTGTTTTCTCAAATCAGTGAACCCGCTGACACCACACCGCTGTGCTCAGAGAACTCTAACCTCATGGGCATAAGTCATATTCCTTGGATTGTAATCCAGTGGAAAATGATAAACTCCCCTTCCGGGATCCAGGATCACCAATGTGCCTCTTTACAAAAGGATTCCGCCCCACATATAAGATGTTTCGTTACACATGTAAGGTAAATAAGGCTCCAATAGTTTATTACCATTAAAAGGAGTTTATTAAACTTAAAGTGGAGGTCCATGCAAAAAGTGAATCTCCGCCTTTCGGGAATCCTCCCCCCTCCGGTGTCACATTTGGCACCTTTCAGGGGGAAGAGGGGTGCAGATACCTGTATACACAGGTATTTGCACCCACTTCCAGAAAAAGAGTCACACCCCTCCCCCCCACTGTCTTCTGGGAAACACACTGGTCCCAGGGGACAGCATGGACCAGTGAGGACGGGCCGCGCAGATTGCGCATGCGCAGTAGAGAATCGGGCAGTGAAACCGCAACGCTTCACTTCCTGATTCCCTCACCGAGGATAGCAGCCAAGAGACGATCGATTGCTCGGCCTCGGCTGCCGACATCGCGGGCGCGCTGGTCAGGTCCATTTATCAAAAGTCAGCAGTTGCAGTATTTGTAGCTGCTGGCTTTAAAAAAAAAAAATTGGGTGGGCCGCCGCTTTAAAAGTGCCTGCTTACACGAATGTAGTAAAAAATGCGCCAAAGAAAGACAAACAGTCGGCATTCATGCCACCTCTCACGTCACTCCAGGTCCACGGTATGCTCCGGCCACGCCCTGCTTTGGTGAAAATGGTGTCCTCCCCAAGTAATGGACCCTCTATTATGGAAGGTCAAATAGGCATTTTGGATATCCTGGCTGTATCCATAGGAGATGTAGTCCGGATGATGTGCATTTCATAAGCCGTTCCTCCAGCACTGTTCATAGACTGCTTGAATAGACCTCACTGGTAAGAAGAGGTCAATAGCACTTTGCAGTAGTATAGTGGCACTGCTTCCACTGTCTAGATAGTCAAAGTCCACAGATCAAGATCTCCAAGTTATAAGAGATCATGAACAAGCGTGAGATTCCACCTCTTGATGATATCTTTGAGTAAAAGTTCTAGTTCATCTATTTTATTTGCTAAACCCCCAGCATTTGTGTGCACGCCTTTTAACTTTCTTAATTTTTCTTACATTTTTTTTATTGCCTGCTCATTTTTGTAATTTTTTCGCAATACTTCCTGCAAAAGATTTAGGTAATATATTATCCTATCTTGTGCCTGCCCCTATTCCAACTGCCTCTATATCCAAAACCCATGTTGTCTCTTGCTCACTGCATTAGTAGGAGCCATTCTCCATTCGCCACTGGATAATGACTCCTGCCTAATTTATTTTTGATGGATTCTGATCTCCTATATGTAAATTGGGTTATTAATCCCACATATTTATTCAATAGGAGATAACAATATCTACTCAAAATTTGTCAAATTTTATCTTGATGTCTAGAATAGTTAGCAATAAACCTCACGGTATCTCCATCTTTCTTATTCCACTTTGAAAAGAGGACAGAGTTACATAGTTACATAGTTAGTCAAGTTGAAAAAAGACATAAGTCCATCAAGTTCAACCATAAGAAATAAAATACTGTATTTATTGGCGTATAACACTCACTTTTTTACCCTGAAAATGGAGGGTAAACTGTGCCTGCGTGTTATACGCAGGGGGCTGTGGAAAGTTTTTTTCCTGAAACTTCCCTCTTAAAGTTAGGGTGCGTGTTATATGCCTGTGCGTGTTATACGCCGATAAATACGGTAATAATAGTATCGTACAATCACATATACCCAATTCTATACCCACAGTTGATCCAGGGGAAGGCAAAAAAAAAAAAACAGCAAAGCATGATCCAATTTGCTACAGCAGGGGAAAAAATTCCTTCCTGATCCCCCGAGAGGCAATCGGATATTCCCCGGATCAACTTTACCTATAAATGTCAGTACCCAGTTATGTTATGTACATTTAGGAAAGTATCCATGCCTTTCTTAACCTCTTCGCCACCAGCCGCCGTCTGGAAACGGCGGCAAGGTGGATGCTTAACTGGGGGTCGCCGTTCTGAAACGGCGCCCCGCAGAAGCAGCAATGCGCGCCGCCTCGGGCGCGCACACAGAAATTTCTGTGCGCGCCGGGTCTATGAGACCCGGCGCTACACAGATCTAGGTAAATGACCAGCAACAACGGTCATTTACCTTGTGATCGCGCCGTCCAATGACGGCGCGATCACAATGTAAACACAGGAGGTCAGGGAAAGTTTACCTCCTCTCCTCTCCTCACACAGTATCAGCGGGAGAGAAGAGGAGATAAACTGTGAGTGTTCTATTGCCGATAGTGTCACATCAGTGCCCAATCTGTGCCCTAAAGTGCCCAATCTGTGCCCTAAAGTGCCCAATCTGTGCCCTAAAGTGCCCAATCTGTGCCTAAATTGCCCAATCTGTGCCCATCTGTGCCCAATCTGTGCCCATCTGTGCCCAATCTGTGCCCATCTGTGCCCAACAGTGCCACATCTGTGCCCAACAGTGCCACATCTGTGCCGCATCAGTGTCACCAGAGCCGCACCAGTGTCACCAGAGCCGCACCAGTCACCAGAGTCCTATAATATTGCCACAACAGTGCCGTACCAGTGCCGCCTGTGCCCACCAGTGACGCCTGTGCCCGCCAGTGCCGCCTGCGCCCGCCAGTGCCGCCTGCGCCCGCCAGTGCCGCCTGCGCCCACCAGTGCCGTCTGCGCCCACCAGTGCCGTCTGCGCCCACCAGTGCCGCCTGTGCCCACCAGTGCCGCCTGTGCCGCCTGTGCCCTCCAGTGCCGCCTGTGCCCACCAGTGCTGCCTGTGCCCACCAGTGCTGCCTGTGTCCACCAGTGCTGCTAATCGGTGCACACCAGAGCCACCTGTGCCCACCAGAGCCACCTGTGCCGCCTGTGCCCACCAGTGCCGCCTGTGCCCACCAGAGCCACACCCGTGCCACTACAGTGCACATAAGTGCCGCCTGTGCCCACCTGTGTCCACCAGTGCCACCACAGTACTCTGCAGTACAGCCTCACCAGCCACCAGTATGGCAAAAAAATTCTTTACCGGCGAGCAGGCCGTACATCTTCTACTTGCCATGAGCGATGAGAGCAGCGAGGAGTCTCTGTCCGATTCTGATTCGGCCTATGAACCCGTTATAGACAGTGGGTCCGATTCAGAGTCTGAAGAAGAACATGTGCCCAGGAGAAAAAGGGGTGCTGGCGTGGAGAAGCGGCCTACTCCCAGACGCGCAGGGCCGTCCACCTCAAGCGCTGTGCCTACAACCCCAAGCGATGTGCCGTCCACCCCAAGCGCTGTGCCGTCCACTCCAAGCGCTGTGCCGTCCACCCCAAGCGATGTGCCGTCCACCCCAAGCGATGTGCCGTCCACCCCAAGAGCTGTGCCGTCCACCTCAAGAGCTGTGCCGTCCACCTCAAGAGCTGTGCCGTCCACCAGTAGGGTGTCATCTCAGCCCCAAAGGGATAGGGGCCATGCCAGCCTTCCCTATGGCCTTCAAAACCCCCTGTGGCTTCCCCCCAATTCCGGAGCAGCAAATATCCCCCCCTTCACTGCCCAGCCAGGTGTCCAGGTGAACACAGAAAACTTTTCTATGATAAATTTTTTTAATTTAGTTTTCACCGAAGATTTCCTTTCCTCCATTGTGGCCCAGTGCAATCTCTACGCACAACAGTACGTAAGAAGTAACCCTGGTTCCAGATATGCCCGCCCCTTTGAGTGGAGAGAACTAACCGTGGACGAATTTAAAATGTTCTTAGGCCTAACCTTTACTATGGCACTTTCAAAAAAAAAACAATTGTACTCCTACTGGTCCACCAAACCCATTCACCACATGCCACTCTTCTCCTCCCTTATGCCAAGATCCCGATATTTAATAATTATGCGGTTCCTCCACTTTAACGACAACGCCCAGTGCCCCCCCCGAAATGACCCTGCTTTTGACAAGCTATATAAAATTCGGCCACTTCTAAATTTTTTCGCTCAACAATTTCCCCAATTATATACCCCTGACCAGAACATATCTGTGGACGAGTCCCTTGTCAAATTCTCAGGCAGGCTGGGCATCAAGCAGTTCATCCCCAGCAAAAGGGCCCGATATGGGGTCAAAATGTACAAGCTTTGCGACAGAGCCACAGGGTACCTCTACTCGTTCATGGTGTATGAAGGAAAGGACTCCCAACTGCATCCCCCTGAATGTCCAGAGTATATGGGAGTCAGCGGAAAAGTGGTCTGGGATCTGATGTATCCACTCTTTGGAAAGGGATACCACCTTTATGTGGATAATTTCTACACCAGCTTGCCCCTGTTTCGCTGTCTTTACCTTCAGAATACCCCAGCATGTGGCACAATAAGACCCAACAGGAAAGGCTTCCCGCAAAAACTGGTGGATCAAAAGCTCAGACGAGGGGAGTCTGCAGCATTGAGGAACCAGGAGATATTGGCTGTCAGGTGGAGGGACAAACGGAACGTCCACATGCTTTCATCAATCCACAATGACACCCACGTGGAAGTCCCCAAAAGAACCGGCCCAATCCAAAAACCAAAATGCATATATGACTATAATTTGTTCATGGGGGGAGTGGACTTCAACGACCAGATGTTAGAACCCTACCTGCCCACAAGAAAATCCCGCCACTGGTACAAGAAAGTGTCCATTTATTTTTTTAGTTTGGCCTTCTACAATTCCTATGTAATTTACAAAAAATCATCCGAGAACCCCGTATCATATCTGGACTATCAAGAAGAAGTCATCACCGCCCTTTTGTACCCTGAAAACCCACCGGAAAATATTCGCTCTGATTCTGTGAGCAGACTGCACGAGCGTCACTTTCCTGAGCAAACCCCCTCCCGTGAAACAGGCAACAGACATCAGAAGAGGTGCCGGGTGTGCTCCAGAAGAGGAATTAGAAAAGACACCACATATTACTGTCCCGATTGTCCTTCCCAACCAGGCCTCTGTATTGGAACATGTTTCCGCCGTTACCATACGTTTCTTCATTATTAGGGACGTATGGTAAACGCAATTCTAATTTCCTGTACTTTCCCCCCCCCCCACACCCCTTATGCCACTGCACTCATACCTCTGCCTTCTCCGGAACCGACCATGGCCTGTTATACAACCACTCTTTTGCCTAACCCTAAACATACTTCTGCCTTCTCCGGAACCGACCATGGCCTGTTATACGACCACTCTTTTGCCTAACCCTAAACATACCTCTGCCTTCTCTGGAACTGACCCTGGCTTGTTATACGACCACTCTTTTGCCTAACCCTAAACTGTACCTACCTCTGCCTGCTCTGGAACTGACCCTGGACTGTTTGACCACGTTTTTTGCCTGCCCCTTGGATTGATCTTTTACCCTGCTATACTAGTGGGAACACAGGGGTCTCACATATGTGAGGGGCTCCAGAATTGTTTTTCTGGATGAAAAAACTAATTTTTTAGTTTTCTCATTCCCGGATTAGGGTCTGGTTGCCCGGAGGCTTCAAAGAGATTTGGGTGGGAGAAGCCTCTACCCCTGTCCCCATTCCCCTACCCATGGCCCGCTACTTGGACCATGTTCCTACCAGGACAAATATTTTGCCACTGCTGGCACTGTACTGACTATGGACAATATTCCTGCCTGCTGCCTGGACAATTCCATTCACTGTCGCTGACCAGTGACCACGTCCCTGCCTGCTGCCTGGATCGGGGCTCTCCTTCTGTGGACAATTGCACTACTAAAACCACAGGTAATCTTCTTTTTTTTTTACCCATTACTCAGCAGAATGTATTTTAGGGTGTAATTCTTGGTATGTACATGCTGTGTTAGAAATATGAAGGCCCTTCAAAAATGTGATAGATTGTAAGGAAATTGGATGTGTAATTTATGTCCCTAGAACACCTGATGGTGCTTCTTGGATGTTGGGCCTCTGTATGTGGCCACGCTGTGTAAAAGTCTCACACATGTGGTATCGCCATACTCAGGAGGAGCAGCAGAATATATTTTGGGGTGTAATTTTTTCTATGTACATGCTATGTGTTGGAAATATCCTATAAATGGACAACTTTCTGTAAAAAAAATGCGTTTTTATTTTTTTCCACATTTTCCAAGAACATCTGGAAAAAAATGAACTGTTCAAAAGACTCATTATGCCTCATAGATTATACGTTGGGGTGTTAGCTTTCCAAAATGGGGTCACTTTGTGGGCGTTTCTATTGTCCTGGTGCTCCAGGGCCTTCAAAAGTGTAATAGGTGGTTGAGAGATTAGATGTGTAATTTATGCTCCTAGAATGCTTGAAGTTGCTACTTTGGTGTTGGGCCTCTGTATGTGGCCACGCTGTGTAAAAGTCTCACACATGTGGTATCGCCATACTCAGGAGGAGCAGCAGAATATATTTTGGGGTGTAATTTTTTCTATGTACATGCTATGTGTTGGAAATATCCTATAAATGGACAACTTTCTGTAAAAAAAAATGCGTTTTTATTTTTTTCCACATTTTCCAAGAACATCTGGAAAAAAATGAACTGTTCAAAAGACTCATTATGCCTCATAGATTATACGTTGGGGTGTTAGCTTTCCAAAATGGGGTCACTTTGTGGGCGTTTCCATTGTCCTGGTGCTCCAGGGCCTTCAAAAGTGTAATAGGTGGTTGAGAGATTAGATGTGTAATTTATGCTCCTAGAATGCTTGAAGTTGCTACTTCGGTGTTGGGCCTCTGTATGTGGCCACGCTGTGTAAAAGTCTCACACATGTGGTATCGCCATACTCAGGAGGAGCAGAAGAATATATTTTGGGGTGTAATTTTTTCTATGTACATGCTATGTGTTGGAAATATCCTATAAATGGACAACTTTCTGTAAAAAAAAATGCGTTTTTATTTTTTTCCACATTTTCCAAGAACATCTGGAAAAAAATGAACTGTTCAAAAGACTCATTATGCCTCATAGATTATACGTTGGGGTGTTAGCTTTCCAAAATGGGGTCACTTTGTGGGCGTTTCTATTGTCCTGGTGCTCCAGGGCCTTCAAAAGTGTAATAGGTGGTTGAGAGATTAGATGTGTAATTTATGCTCCTAGAATGCTTGAAGTTGCTACTTCGGTGTTGGGCCTCTGTATGTGGCCACGCTGTGTAAAAGTCTCACACATGTGGTATCGCCATACTCAGAAGGAGCAGCAGAATATATTTTGGGGTGTCATTTGTGGAATATACATGCCATGTGAGAGAAATAACCTGTTATAATGACAATATTGGTATGAAAAAAAAAAAAAAAAAAAAATCTTAATTTTGCAAAGAATTGTGGGAACAAATGACAACTTCAAAAAACTAACTATGACTCTTACTAACTACCTTGGAATGTCTACTTTCCAAAAAGGGGTCATTTGGGGGGTATTTGTACTTTATTGGCTTGTTAGGGTCTCAAGAAATGAGAGAAGCTGTCAGTAATTCAGGTGTGATCAAATTGTTCAATTTTCAGAAATTGGTACCATAGCTTGTAGACCCTATAACTTTCACCCAGACTAAATAATATCCAAATTTTTTTTTTTTTTTTACCAAAAATATGTAGCAGTATGCATTTTAGGCCAAATGTATAAGGAAAAATTACTTTTTTACAAAATGATATGATAGAAATGAAGAAAAATTCATTTTTTTACAAAATTTTCGTTCTTTTTTCATTAATAGCGAAAAAAATAAAAACCGCAGAGGTGATCAAATACCACCAAAAGAAAGCTCTATTTGTGGGAAAAAAAGGACAAAAATTTCATTTGGTTACAATGTTGTATGACTGAGTTATTGTCATTCAAAACGTGAGAGCACCAAAAGCTGAAAATTGGTCTGGTTATTAAGGGTGTTTAAGTGCCCAGTTGTCAAGTGGTTAAAGCACTTTACTGAACTGGCCAGAACCACCTCTGCAGGGAGTCTATTCCACATTTTCACAGCTCTTACTGTGAAGAAACCTTTCCGTATTTGGAGGTGAAGTCCCCTCTCATATGGCCTCAGAATCATTAACCAGTGTCCTCAGTGTTGACCGTAAAGTGAATAACTCAACACCAAGTTCACTATATTGACCGCTTATATATTTGTACATGTTGATCATATCCCCCTTAATCTCCTCTTCTCAAGAGTGAATAAATTCAGTTCCTCTAATCTTTCCTCATAGCTGAGCTCCTCCATGCCTCTTATCAGTTTGGTTGCCCTTCTCTGCACTTTCTCCAGTTCCCCAATATCCTTCTTGAGAACTGGAGCCCAAAACTGAACTGCATATTCCAGATGAGGTCTTACTAATGATTTGTATAGGGGCAAAATGAAATCTCTCTTTCTGGAGTCCATACCTCTCCTAATACAAGAAAGGACTTTGCTCAATTTTGAAACCGCAGCTTGACATTGCATGCCATTATTGAGCTTATGATCAACTAAAACCCCCAGATCCTTCTCCACTACGGATCCCTCTAGTTGTACTCCCCCTAGTATGTATGACACATGCATATTCTTGGCCCCCAATTGCATAACTTTACATTTATCAACATTAAACCTTATCTGCCACTTAGTCGCCCAATTAGACAAAGCATTGAGGTCGGCTTGTAAATTGCCGACATCCTGTAAAGACGTTATTCCACTGCATAGCTCGGTGTCATCTGCAAATACAGAAATTTTACTTTTGATCTCAGACACAATATCATTTATAAAGATATTAAAAAGTAAGGGTCCCAACACTGAACCTTGGGGTACACCACTGATAACCTTGGACCATTCAGAGTAATGCCGCGTACACACAATCATTTTTCAGGTTGTAAAAAACGTTTTCAGGCTCTAGAAAAAACAAAGTTTTTTCAACTTCATCATTAAACGGCCATGCCTACACACGATCGTTAAAAATAAATGCTCTAGCAAAGCACAGTGACGTACAACACGTACGACGGCACTATAAAGGGGAAGTTCCATTCGGATGATGCCACCCTCTGGGCTGCTTTAGCTGATTTTGTGTTAGTTAAAGACGATTCGCGCTTTTCTGTCTGTTACAGATTGATGAATGTGCTTACTCCATTACGAACGGTAGTTTTACCAGAACAAGCGCTCCCGTCTCATAACTTGCTTCTGAGCATGCGTGGGTTTTTCACGTCGTTAAAGCCCACACACGATAATTTTTTACAACCCGAAAAACTACATTGTTTAAAACGTTGTGAAAAAATAGAGCATGTTCGAAAAAAATTTGGGTCATTTTTCAGAACCCGAAAAATGCTCTGAAGCCCACACACAATCATTTTAAATGACATTTTAAAAAAAACGTCGTTATTTACAACCCGAAAAATGATCGTGTGTACGCGGCATCAGAATCATTAACCACGACTCTTTAAATTCTATCTTTTAGCCAGTTTTCTACCCATTTACAAGTGGCAAAGGTATATTTACACCAGAAAATCCTTAGCTGGGCTTGTGCACATGCTGCAGCCACAATGCTTTTGTTCATGACTGCAGCAAGAATTATATTGAATTATACAAGAATCATATCACCAGTTGCATTTGGTGGGCATTACTGCTCACCAAACGCAACCCATTCAAATAAAAAGTTATGTGCTGAATCTTCACCAAAACCGCATGCAATGCATGTGGTTGTGGTGGGGTGATGTAGCATTTAGAGGGGGTAAAACAGGTGGTGAGGGCCGCCTTACTGCCCGTCAAATACCTTTGTAAAACAATCCATTTGTAGATTTCTTTTCAGAGGAGTGGAACCCACTGGTTTGCAATCAGAGACTCAGAGCAGCGGAGACCAGGGAGGGACATATACAATTGTAAAGGTGGGGGGTGAGGGGTGTTTAGACACTGGAGTCACTTACCAATTTTGTGTGTGTGTCCTTCCATTTCTGCTGCACAGCACACACACCTTCCATACTGTTCCAGCACATGGATGTCTGTGTGTGTCCACATCAGGGGTGAAGATGCTGGCACAGGCACAGCAGGGATTGGCCACATTACAAGGAGGCAGGGCAAAAATGATCTGCCTCTCCAGCACCCTGCACTGTTTACCATGAAGTTGGTCTCAATATCTCACTCAGGACATTTGTGTGAGTGAGATATTGAGTAACAGGATCAACAAAGGCAGCCACAGAGAGCACTGTGCACCCGTTCCCAGCCACAGACTTCTGGCTGGGAGGCGGGTGGAGATTACAGAGGCTCAGGTTTCAGCCTGGACTACAGTTCCCATGATGCATCACCAGTGTTATCTCTGCTGTGGCCAATGGGGGAAAGCAGACAGGAAGGTAGGTGTCACGGCGAACGAAACAGATTGGAGCTGCTTGCTCTTCTCCTGTTCGGCTGACAGGAGAAAGGGGAGGGGGCGAGCAGGGGAGATACACCCGCAGCCCATCTCTCCTCTGTGCAGTGCGTGTTATTATTATGCTACCCGACCTCCGTACTGCATCCCCCTAGATCGGAGCGAGCCCTGATGGGGCCCCATGAGCAGTTGTGCCCAGGGGTGCCCGCTCAGTAAGACGGCCCTGCCTGTCACCACCTATTACTGTCACAAGGGATGTTTACATTCCTTGTGACAGCAATAAAAGTGATAATTAAAAAAAAAAACACATCGCAACAGGTATCGCCGCAATCATCAGAGCGAGAGCACTAATTCTAGCACTAGACCTCCTCTGTAACTCTAACCTGGTAACCGTTAATTATTTTTAAAGCGTCTCCTATGGAGATTTTTAGGTACCGTAGTTTGTCGCCATTCCACGAGTGTGCACAATTTAAAAGCGTGACATATTTGGTATCTATTTACTTGGCGTAACATCATTTTTCACATTATTCAAAAATTGGGCTAACTTTACTGTTTCGTTTTTCTAAAATTCAGTATTCACAAAGCACTTGCGTCCTAAGTTACAGCGGTGTAGCGTAAATCGGCCGGTGTAAGCGCGCGTAATTCAAAGTAGGCAGGTTGTGGGCGTGTTGTATTTAAATTAAGCGTGACCCCATGTAGATGCATTGCCGAACGAACGGTGCATGCGCGCACATGCTCAGTATCACGTTGTATTTACACCCAAAGATACGCCGGCTCAATGCCTGTGACATGAACGTAACCTACGCACAGCCCCATTCACGTACGACTTACGTAAACGACGTAAAAAGATACGCTTGTTCCGACGTCCATACCTTGCATGCGCTGCGCCACCGAGACCTGCTTTATCTTTACGCCGGCGTATGTCTTACGTAAACGGCGTAACTAATTGCGACGGGCGTACGTACGTTCGTGAATCGGCGTATCTTGCTCATTTACATATTCAATGTGGAAATCAACGGAAGCGCCACCTAGCGGCCAGTGTAAATATGCACCCCAAGATATGATGGCGTAGGAGACTTACGCCGCTCGTATCTTGGCCAAATCTATGCGTAACTGATTACGTCGTCGTAAGTCTTTGAGAATCTGGGCCATAATGTCAAAAAAATGCTTAATCATGAAAGGGGTTAACATCCTAAACATGGTGGCGTTTCTTTGTTATTGTAAACAGTATTATAATCTTAGGGCCAGATTCACAGAAGAGATACAAGGGCGTATCTCCTGATACGCCGTCGTATCTCTGTGATCCGCCCGTCCTAACTATGCGGCTGATTCATAGAATCAGTTACGCATAGATAGCCCTAAGATCCGACAGGTGTAATTGACTTACACCGTCGGATCTTGGGATGCAATTCTAGGCCGGCTGCTAGGTGGCGATTCCATTGCGGTCGGCGTAGAATATGCAAATGACTAGTTACGGCGATCCACGAAGATCCGTGCGTTCGTCGCAATCTCGTACGTCGTCGCTAGTTTGTTTTTCCCGTCGCAAAGTTACACCTGCTTTAACATGGCTTATCTTTAGAACAGCCATGTTAAAGTATGGCCGTCGTTCCCGCGTCGAATTTCGAATTTTTTTTTGCGTAAGACGTCCGGGAATACGAAACGCCCTAACGCACGTCGCTGTTCAAAAAAAAACGTTGGGGCGCCGTAATTTTGCGCAAAGCACATTGGGAAATTTTAACACGGAGCATGCGCAGAACGTTCGGCGCGGGAACGCGCCTAATTTAAATGGTGCCCGCCCCATTTGAATTAGGCGGGCTTGCGCCGAGTGGATTTACTTTACACCGCCGCAAGTTTACAGGTAAGAGCTTTGTGAATCTGGCACTTACGCTGTAAACCTGCGGCGGTGTAACGTAAATCAGATGCGTTACGCCGCGGGGGAGCAACGTAATTGTACCTGAATCTGGCCCTTAGTGTTATAAATATAAAAGATTGTAAAAAAAAATACAATTGTTCATGCACAATAACAACATTTTAAAATGAACACTGATCAAAATAAAATGCCCCTTTAGTTTTGCAGCATCTCTTTGTCTATAGATTTCATAGAAACTTAATATTTTTTGCAACACAATATCAACAAAATATAGTCAAGTTTGTCCCAAAGAAAAAGATAACTGTTTGCTTGTTATACTAAGTAATGACAAAGTTATCATCAAAAAATAGACCCGTAGTAGAAATGTAAAAATTGCTCTGCTCCATAAGAATTATATAGGTGTGAGAACTAAAGTGGTTGAAATATATATAGGTTTTCTTTTTTAAATACATAATTCTTTCCCATCTAAAATTTAGCTTTATGAAGTAATAAAGACCTGTGGCACTTCTTGAAAATCAGTTCAAGGTATGAATCATCCTTTTTATGTGTCTCTTAGCTTCGTATGCAGTATAAAAGGGAACTAATTAAATTTCCCACTGGTATGCAAACACTGGTCTACACAAGGCAATACAGCCACAGAACTTATTTACTGATACACAGCAAACAGCTTAAACATCCAACAGTAATGAAAGCCTTGACGTGTTTCGCACAACACAGTGCTTATCTCTTGGCTGTGAGAAAACATGTCCCAAACTATCTCCCTTTGGGATTCCATTGCTTATAAAATATGGACTTGAGCATGTCAGTGATTGTAACAGAGGTTTTGAGGAGTAAATAGTAAACACTCTGCAAAAATGATTTTATGCCTCAATATCAAATATACGCATGGCTAGCTTGTGCCACGGTAGTCTAGGTATGACAACAGCAAATGCACTTATTGCTTAGATGTTTTTAGACAGGCTTGACAGGTTGTAAACACATTGATGAACTAAATGAGCTTGTTTAGCATATCACATCTACAACATTTCAGGACTAGAGTTGTTTTATCTGACATCGTCATTGGCAACTTGTGATGAATCCAGTAAGTGAAAGATTTACATAAAACTAGACCTGGTATGGGGAATATGAAGTATAGAAGCCCATTTTAGATTTGTTTTTAATTGTGCATTGTTTGTGTGAGCCCTGTTACCTTTTCCATGATGTTGAACTCCTGGCTGTTGTAACATTTATTGCTCCATCAATAGGGAATTACATTTTATAGCATTGAAGGCCATCAGCGCTATGGCAATTGAGTTACTATGGAAAGGGGTTGCTGCAACTGAGTGGTTCTGTCATGCAAGGAGAATGTACCTGAAAGTATGCTGTATCACCTGGTAGACATCTAACCTGGTGGACAATTAAACAGGGCAAATGGAAAAAAGGTCAAAGAACCTGTCACCAGAAATGACCATGGTCTCCATGCCGCTTTCTTTAATTACTGACTGATTCTGCCAAACAAGCTGCTCACAAGATGTATTTCACACTGGAAAAACCCTGATGAAAGAGGAAATGCATTGGCTACTTTTTTGGATTGTATTCCTGACTTTTAAAGGATTAAAGTTGTATTTGGTCCTCTTAGCAGTAGTGTGGTCAACGCTGTATCCTGACCTAGGCCAACAATGCCCAGGCCTAGGGCAGCACTTCGCAGGGGGGCAGCACGGAAAGAGTCCCTGCCGGCTTGCACTACAGTGTTAGTGTAACGCAAGCTGCTTCTAATTTTGACTGTCCTATCATCTTGGACCATAAACCTTCCTCACTGTGCTATATGTCCTCTGCTGCACCATTGGCATGGTTATATCTTCTTAGTCCTCTTCCTGCCCGGTCAATAGCAGATTGACGTCCAGGAAGTGGTTGCGTTATCCTGACTGGACGTCATATGACGTCCTGCAGAATAACAGCCGCCGCGCGCCCGGGGGGCGCGCATCGCGGCGATTGGTGGTGCAGTGTGTCAGTCTGACACGCCGCTACACCGATCTCGGTAAAGAGCCTCCGTCTGGGGCTTTTTACTACGCGATCAGCCGTGTCCAATCACATCTGATCACGATGTAAACAGGAAGAGCCGTTGATCGGCTGTTCCTCACTCGCGTCTGACAGACGCGAGTAGAGGAGAGCTGATCGGCGGCTCTCCTGACAGGGGTGGTTCACACTGATTGTTTATCAGCGCAGCCCCTCCGCGGATGCCCACACTGGACCACCAGGGGAGCCGCTAGGATCAGCAGGGAAGAGGGCAACATATGGATGGCCAGGTATGTACCCGATGGCCATCCACATATTAAAATATATCCACAAATGGGCACTGACTGGCAACATTATGGACCAAAAAAATATGTGATGCCCAGCAATGCCACACATCAGTATCATCAGTGCCACCCATCAGTGTTCATCATTGTCCATCAGTGCCACCTCTCAGTGCCCATCTATGCCCATCAGTGCCCACCTATCAATGACCACCAGTGCCCACCTCTGCCACCTATAAGTGCCACCCATAAGTACCCATCAGTGCCACCCATAAGTACCCATCAGTGCCACCTATGAGTGTCCATCAGTGCCGCCTATGAGTGCCCATCAGTGCCGCCTATCAGTGACCATCATCAGTACCCATCAGTGCCACTTCATTGGTGCCACCTCATCGGTGCCCATCGGTGCCACTTTATCAGTGCCCATCAGTGCTGCCATATCAGTGCCCGTCATTGAAGAAGAAAACTTACTTATTTACAAAACAATTAACAGAAACAAAGAAAAACAGTGTCGCATGACAGCGCAATTGTCATTTAAATTACGACAGTGCTGAAAGCTGAAAATTGGCTTGGGCAGGAAGGTGTGTAAGTGCCTGGTAATGAAGTGGTTAAATTAGAACTATAGCAGCCCTCAAAATTACACTTGCCTGCTCGCAAAATGCGAGTACATTTTGAGGGCAGGCGAGTGTGGGCTGCCGTGACACCATCCCGACTATGAGAATATTTTTTTTTTTTTTTTTTATCCAGCGCCGCCGCTGCGTGTGTCTATGTGCAACTCTTCCTTCTTCCTCAGATCCCATACTGAGAGAGCGAGCGGCGAGCCTCAGCTCAGCCTGTGCCAGTCACACTGCACTGTGTGATGATGTGACGTCAGTCACTTCACTACACAGTACTTTCAGTTTCAACCCCCCGGGCGGCGCGGCGCAGCTCAGCGGATCACCTGCGATGATTGCTGCCCTCCTCCTGTCTCCTCTCCAGACGGCGCCGCGGCAGGCATATTCAGCGGAACAGGTGCGGGGGGGGGGGGGGGTGTTCACAGAGACCGAGTCCACCGCCGGCCGGAGCCCACAAAGTGAGGTGAGGGGGGGAGGGGCGTGTATTCATTGTACTGCTTGTGTGAGTGGGACTGGGAGGACTCAGACAGTGTCTGGCGCCCCCCCTGTGCAAGTAGGTATGATAAGGAGGGGGTGTGCAAGGTACACAGCTATTTATAGATAATATACCCACCTGCACCCACCTGAACTCTGTTCCCACCTGCATTCTTCACCCACCTGCACTCTGTACCCACCTGAACCCTGCCCTCTGTACCCCCTGCACCCTGTACTCTGCACCCGGCACTCTGTACCTACCTGCACCCTGCACCTACCTGCACTATGTACCCACTCTGCACCCCCCTGCACTCTGTGCCCACCTGCACCCACCTGAATTCTGTGCCCACCTGCACTCTGTACCCTGCACTCTGTACCCACCTGCACCTACCTGAACCCTGCTTTCTGTACCCCCCTGCACCCACTCTGCACCCTGCACCCCCCTGCACTCTATACCCACCTGCACCCACCTGTACTCTGTGCCCACCTGCATTCTTCACCCTGCACCCACCTGCACTCTGTACCCACCTGAACCCTGCCCTCTGTACCCCCCTGCACCCTGCACTCTGTACCCACTCTGCACTCGGTACCCACTCTGCACCCTGCATCCCCCTGCACTCTGTACCCACCTGAACTCTGTGCCCACCTGCATTCTTCACCCTGCACCCACCTGCACTCTGTACCCTGCACTCTGTGCCCACCTGCACCCTGCACCCACCTAAACCCTACCCTCTGTACCCCCCTGCACCTACCTGCACCCACTCTGCATCCTGCACTCTGTACCCACTCTGCACCCCCCTGCACTCTGTACCCACCTACACTCTGCCCACATGCATTCTTCACCCTGCACCCACCTGCACTCTGTACCCTGCACCCACTACCCACCTGCACCCTGCACTTTGTACCCTGCACCCACCTGCACTCTGTACCCTGCACCCACTACCTACCTGCACCCTGTACCCTGCACCCACCACCTACCTGCACTCTGTACCAACCTGCACTCTGCACCCTGCACTCACCCGAACCCTGCCCTCTGTACCCCCCTGCAACCTGCACTCTGTACCCACCTGCACTCTGCACCCTTCACCTACCTGCACCTGGCACTCTGTACCTACCTGCACTCTGTACCCACCTGCACTCTGTACCCTGCACCCACCTGAACTCTGCACTCTGTATGTAGCACCCTTATGGTATTTAATGACCCTTTAGGACCCTCCCACACCCAGTTGCTGTGGCACGTTCAACCCCCCCCCTCCCCCCTACTTTGGGGGAAGGTGTGGTGCGAGTCTGAGTTCCTGCACCTTTTCCCTGAGAAGGGCGTGTCTAGGGGTGGGATTAGGGGGCAGGTCATGGTAGGGGTTGGGCGGGGCAACTAGTGGCGAGTACGCCTTGAGGCCTGGCTAGTAGCTCAGGACTTGAAATTTTGAGCCCTGACTATAGGCAAACTTTTTTTTTCATTTTGGATGAAGTAAGTGGTGGTTTTAGCCCCTGTCAGTTTATTTTGTATCATCCCTGTCCCATTGCAGAGATTTCCCTTCACTTCCTGCCCCATAGCCAAACAGGAAGTGAGAGGGAATCTATGCAAATTAAGGGAATCCAATACCTCCCCCCAGGCCCTAAGAACTAGTGTCCCCACTCAAAAATGTAATGGTGGGTCTTAAGCAGAAAGGGGTGTGGCCTTGACAGGAAGGGGTGGGTAATATTTAAATTGGAGGATGCAAGATTTTAGTCAGGCCTAGGGCAGAACAAAACCTAAATACACAACTGGGTATGGTGCTTCATTTTCAATTCTCGTTACATTACACTACAAGCCTAGAAGACTGGAGATCCTCTGGAGAGTAGAATACCTTAACCACTTCAATACCAGGCACTCCCCCCCCCCCCTTCCTGCCCAAGCCAATTTTCAGCTTTCACCTCTGTCACTTTTTAAATGACAATTGCCCAGTCATGCTACACTGTACCCAAACAAAACTGTTATAATGTTGTTCCCACAAACAGAGCTTTCTTTTGGTGGTATTTGATCACCTCTGCGCTTTTTTTTTGCTAAACAAATAAAAAAGACAGAAAATTTAGAAAAAAAAATGTTTTGTTTCTGTTATTTTGTAAATAAGTATGTTTTTTCCTTCACTGATAGGCACTAAAAAGGTGGCACTGACGGGCACTGATTAGGTGGCACCAATGAGGTGGCACTTATGGGAACTGATGATGGGCACTGATAGGCATTGATAGGCAGCACCAAAGGGCACTCATAGGTGGCACTGATGGGCACTGATAGGCAGCACTGAAGGACACTGATAGGTGGCACTGATAGGTGATACTGATGGGCACTAAATGGCTGCACTGGTGGGCACTTATGGGTGGCACTGATAGGCAGCACTGATAGACACTGATGGGCAGGCTGGCATACCTGGTGGCCATCCATTGTGGGCATCCCTGTTGGTCCAGTGTGGCAATCCACGGGAGGGCTGTGCTTATAATCTGTCAGATGCGAGTGAGGAAAAGCCGATACACAGCTTTCCTGTTTACACTGTGATCAACTGTGATTGGACACGGCTGATCACGTGGTAAAGAGCCTCCATCAGAGGCTGTTTCCTTAGATCGGTGTTGCGGTGTGTCAGACTGACATCCCCATGCGCCCCCAGTCAGGAGAATGGAACCACCGCCTGCCTATCATTCTGCTATAGGCTGGGCAGGAAGTGGTTAAGATAACAATACCAGTAAGATAACCATTCCGGTCCAGAATTATATTTTTACAGACAGTTTAGTAGAGGCAAGGCTTTTCTTCTTCATGTCAGAGCATCCAACAAGGAAAACAGTAGGCAGCACAGTAGTGATATCACCAAATCTCGCTCTACAACTACAGAGACTAGTAATCAAAGAAAGCAGTGCCTGGGATTTACACTGCTGATATACTGTACAGCTATAATTCTGTAGGCACATAAGTGCCTATGCACCCTCATAAATCAGGAAGTGCTCTGCTAATATTCAGTAGGAATCCTAGACAAAGGAAACATTTTTAAGGTACTGATTTGGCACAATTAATGTGTAATCTTTCCTGATAAAATTGCTGTAAATCTCTAAAATGAAAAAAAAAAACATATCCCTCAATAGTGTGTAACTGCCTTGATCCAAAGCACCCATTGTTATTTCTGTTTGTACTCTCCTCCCTCTGCTATCTTCATGAGTCACTTCAGACAGTTTATGCTAATACCAGACAATTCCAAGAGATGGCCTTGCCCCCGTTTTGGCAAACAATAGGTGATTGACAGCCCTGTGTGTCTTTCCATATGAGACTATGTAGAGGATGGTGTGTCCAGTTCCCCACTCAGGTCTCAGTTTACACTCAGCTGCCTGTTCTATGCCGTGCAGTCAGGGGAGGCAGGTAAGACAGAGCCAGGAACATAAAAAAAAGCGATCAAGCTTTGAGGGTCGTAGCTTGGCGACCTGGGGTCACAGAGACCCCACATTTGGGGGGTAGGTAGCGGAAGTCCGACCCCACCACTGGTCATTTCAGGCCACCTATTATTTTGGAGATACATGGCTCCTTGCACAGCCCGATAGAAGCTATATACAGAGCAGCCAGTTTAAATACAAGCTGACACACTCTGTTTGCAGCAGACTGAGAGGTTTAGCTCACAATGCCTCTCACTTCTTGTCAGAAGCACTGAGCTCAATGGACAGCTTGGAGCCTTGGACCAATGGTAACGTACCATTGGTCCAAGCTGTCCAATAAAAATGCTGCAGTGGAGGCTGTCCTTTTACTGCAGTGTCATAGAAGAGGGCATGTGTCTAAAAGACACATGGTCCCTTTCAGCCCAGCCCAGCCCTCTTAACTAGAAGGAAAAAACATGTTTTTCTCACACAGTTAAGAGGGTGAGGGAGAATCTGCTGCTGCTGAAAAGGTACTGTTTTAACCAAGCTATATCCAATGTTATTATTGTATATGTTATAAGTTTTATAACATAATAATTTATTATTTATCTATCTACTGTGAAATGACTGGTTTGTCCGATAAGCCACCTGCTTGAGTACAGTTTTTGAAAATATAGTAAATTACCTTAAAAACAATACATAATAATTATTTGTATATTACTTACTTATGGTAATTAACCACTTGCTATCCAGGCCAATACGGACACTTCTCTCCTACATGTAAAAAATCATATTTTTTTTGCTAGAAAATACCCCTAAACATTCAAAATATTGTTTTAGCAGACACCAAAAAATAAATAAAAAAAACACTAAAATTAGCCCAATTTTTTTGTATAATGTGAAAGATGATGTATTTTTACTTTTTTTTTTACTTATTACATGTTTAGAGTTACAGAGGAAGTCTAGTGCTAGAATTATTGCTCTCTAATGATCCCAGTGTATGTAACCTGTGTGTATCTGGCTCTGATACTAGCCAGTGCCTCACCAGTCACTGACCCCACCGCACGTCCCTGTTGTGCAGTGTGTGACATCAGATGCCCTCCAGCCTTCTGGAGCTGAATAAATCTGTATAAAATGTGTGTTTTAAAAGGCTGTAAAGAAAAGAGGGCCACATATAAACAGAAAAAAACGTATGTGGGAGGATTTGATTATGTCAATGTATCACCTAAGGCCAGCCACTTCACTGGATTTATGTAAGGGTTTAAAACCACTTTAAAATAGTAAATCTTCACGTTTTGCATTTAGGTCCACTTTAAATGATTTTTTTATGGTATTCAAACTGCTGCACACAATTTGGGCTTACCATTTCATAATTTCCCCTGGAAAAACTGGAACTTCCGCTTTTTGGAATCCTCCACCCTCCGGTGTCACATTTGGCACCTTTCAGGGGGAGGAGGGAGCAGATAACTGTGTAATACAGGTATTTGCTCCCACTTCCGGGTATAGATCACCATGGTGATTGCGGTGACCTACGCCACTTCCGGCGCCTACTCCGTCCCCCCTGCTGTCTTCTGGGAGACACACAGGTCACAGAAGACAGCAGGGACCAGTGGGATAGTGCTTCACTTACTGATTCCCTTGCCGAAGATGGCGGTGGCAGCACTCGAGAGCTGAGCGACAGATTGGCTTTGAGTGAGGACATCGTGGGCACCCAGGACAGGTAAGTGTCCTAATATTAAAAGTCAGCAGCTGCAGTATTTGTAACTGCTGACTTTAAATTTTTTTTTTTTCGGCGGAACACCGCTTTAAAATAGCTCTAGTGCTATCACAAAATATTACAGCAGTAACATGTTTATGGGAAGGTAAAATATTTTAAATGTATGATTTTTAAAATGTGCACCCCCTCCCCTTGGCATTTTAGTCCATTACATGTGTCATGATCCTTCCTTATGTACATTATAATGACAGTAGTGTACATACTGTGCAGCCAACTATGTTTAGCAACATATTACTTGCACCCATACATTTATTGTTTGCTCTGCATTTACCCCTAGTCCTTATCTTTAGTGAACTTCATTGTGATCTGCTGTACATCTTGAAGATTTCCCTGTAGTATTCACAAGGTCTTCAGCAAAATAGTGAAGAAAAGACAGTGAGAGCGAAGGAGATTTATGAGAGTGATTCAGAAGGCTGTGTTTGCTTGCTGACATTTGGATTCATCTATCGTCTCATTTCATGGAGTGTGATAGCACAGCACCATTCCAGAGCCACCAGAAACAATTTTCATTAATCACAAGTCGAAAGGCATCATGTCACTGAAGGTTTTGACTCAATGCTCCCTATCTCTGGCTGTTACATTCCAGTAGAGTTCATTCAATGATCTCGCTCCTTCCACCAGCAAACACTCATTGACATACTCCGATTGCTGCTTTTTAAGGCCAACACTGGACATTCAGCAGAAAATTATATTTATTTGCAGAACATTGTCTGGGAAACATAAAAGATTTTTTTTTTGTTTGCATGAATACAAGATACTGGAGTGCTATAGCACAAGAGAATATATATGAACTAATACATTTTAAATTTAATGTAAACCCTGCAGGAAAGACATTTAGTTCTCTAAAGCACTTTGTATTATAAAAATGTATTTGCAATTTAAAATAAATAAATAAATGGTTTTCAACTTTTTTTAGTACCAATATTAATTACCGATACCTACTGCAACTGTTTACACTTCAGCTGTCAGTAGTGGTACAACGCATTGAAACGTTTTTTTTACAAATTAAATACATTTAGCCGGATTCGGAAAGACTTATGCCGATGTATCTACAGATATCGTGGGCGCATATTTACGCTGGATGCATGTGGCGCTCCCATTGATTTCCTATTCAAATATGTAAATGAGGGAGATACGGCGATTAACGAATGTACGTGCACCCGACGCAGGCTACGCGTGATGCGCGTAAGTCGTACGTCCGGCCTAAAGTTAGTCCATCAAAAAGCTGGTTTATCTCAGCACCAGACGTGCACACGTCAGCTGGAGAGCAGCTCCAGCAGCACCGTTACGGACGAGCTGAGCAACCCCACTTGCAGGACAACACATCTGTCTGCCAACATGCCAGGGGCAGCGATGGTCATGGCACTACTAATGTGTCCACAGGCACGTAGGAGGGCACGGGAGAGGATATATCGAACGCGCATGAACGTCTTTGGCTTGGGGGAATCGGAGGTGTATCGCATCTTCAGATTCAGCCCTGATGCCATCCTGGAATTAGCCACAGCCCTGCATGATGACATCACCAGCAAGACACAACGTGCACATGCAGTGCAGCCACTGTTCAAGGTACTGGCAACACTGTATTTCCTTGCAAGTGGATCTTTTCAGCACACAAGTGGAGTCGTTGTGGGGATGTCACAATCCATCATGAGCAGATGCGTGCACCAGGTTGTCCCCGCAATCCTCACACGCATGTCCCACCACATCATCAGACCCACCCATGAGCATCTGCGGCAGAAGGCAATGCAGGATTTCTACAGGGGGCCATTGATTGCACACATGTGGCACTACGGCCCCCCATGCCACAGAGCACATATACCGCAATCGTAAGCAGTGGCATTCCATCAACGTACAGGTGATAGCTGATGCCCAATGCCTCAGGGGCCAGCCAGCCACGACAGCTACATATACCGTCAAAGCAACATCCCAACGGAATTCGAACAGAACGTGTACAGGGACAGCTGGCTGGTTGGTGAGTGACATGGGAGTCAGACATGACTGTCCGACCCCATGATGCAGACATCACGAGGGGCACATGCACGACTAACATCCTCCTGTCTTTTCCCTTCCAGGTGACTCTGCATATGCACTTGGGCCCCATCTCATGACTCCATTCCGGAATCCCGAAACCAGAGGAGAGAGAAAATACAATGCTGCACACATACGTACCCGTGCAGTGGTGGAACGCACATTTGGCCTCCTGAAGTCCCGTTTCCGATGCCTGGGGGGACCCTGTTGTATTCCCCAAACTTTGTGTGCCAGATCATCGGTGCATGTTGCATGCTGCACAACTACGCCATAAGAAAGGGCCTGGAGATTGACATATGTGATGACCTGACCCCCCAACCAGACAGTCCCCCCCTAACCGAGGCTCCCCGGTCTGCTGAGGGAAGAGCAGTCAGGAGATGCCTCGTGGTAGGCATCTTTGCACGTTAAACACACACATTCATCATGGCACAAGGAGAATGCACGCATGCACACCACTGTGGTCCCTAGCTCACACACACCACATCCACCTCACATTGGATTAGCCCAAGTCCACCATGCAGGACTTGGGAGCAGCAACGCTGCGCCAAGGCCACAATGGTGTCGCTGTCCATTCATATCACATTCACGCGGTCGTGGGGATAACTTCTCCCCGACGACCCAGGGTGACACACCTTGCTGGCAGGTATGTCACCCCCACATTCACACACCAGTCACACTGTAGCCTGCACTACTGACCGTGTGCATACACTACAAAATAAATAAGCTCATGACCTGAGCACATAAAGAAAAACAAAAAACTCATGACCTGAGCACATAAAGAAAAACAAAAAACTCATGACCTGAGCACATAAAGAAAAACAAAAAACACATGACCTGAGCACATAAAAAAACATAAAGAAGCTCATACTGTGAGCACAACAGAAAAAGGCACTCATTTGCCCTGACGTGGGCTATGCCTGATGCCACAATGCTGGCTCCTCAGCTGCCTGGGGGGAGCCTTGGGTGGGGGGGTGGGGCTCCCCAGGTCTGCCACTCCTGGTAGGTGATGGCTGCCTGCCCTCCAAGGCCACAGCAATGCGGCTGGGGAACAGATTGGTCTGTGCCTGCATTCTCAGCTGGCGGGTGATGTTGTGCCGCTGGTGGCGCAGCCTCTGCCTCCCCTCCGCCTCTATGGCAGCCGTGTTGGCCTGTACCGCCACAGTCAGGGTCTTAACCTCTGCCACAAGGTTTGCTGTGGTGGGCTGCAGCTCCACAAGGCAGGTGACCACTGCAGCGCAATTGCCACTGACATCCTGCAGGCCATCTGTAATCTGTGCCGAGGAGGCCAGGCTGTCTGCCACCCGGTGCAGGTCCCCGGCTATTTCCCCCATATGGCGGGTCTGCCGGGCCTGGTCCCTTGCAATATCTTCCTGCAGGGAATCAGCAACACCCCTGGTCTTCCGCATTGCCTTCCTGGGGGCAGAAGAGGCTTGGGACGGTGTGTATGGGGAGACCCTTGAGGGGCTTCCCCTGCTGGGGGCTGAGCCTGAGGGGCTTCCCCTGCTGGGGGGGAGGTCTCAGAGGGCCCGGCCAAAGAGGAAGAATCCTCAAAATAGAGGCAAAACCTCGGCAAGGTTCACCGTCTCCTCCTCAACCACCTCGAGAGGAGAGGTGTGGCCACTCCCATCCACCGCTGGATTTTTGCTTCCCAGGGGGTCAGGCTGAGCCAGATGTTCAGGGGATGATGGCGTGGGACGGCCACCGGCAGCAGATGGCCCTGCTCCCTCCAGCACATCTGTGGATGACACAAAGCATTCACATGTTGGTGGACCCACACACTTGACACATGTTCCCTTCCACCCCCTCACATGCTACACACCAGATAGGGGATAAAAAGCACTTACCTGTCCTCGAGGCCTGATCAAGGGAGTCAAAGCCCTCCAGGCCCTCCAACTGCTCCCTCTCCAGACACCTGGCAATGACCTGCTCCTCCGGGGACAACTGCACATCACATGGGGGTCCACCCCCCGTGCCCCTCTGGTGCTTACTGATGGTGGCCACTTTTTCCCGGACATTGCGCCTTAAATCCTTCATCTTCTTCTTAATGTCCTTGGAGGTCCGGGACTCATTGCCAAGGGCACTGACATCACTGGTGATCGTCGCCAGGATGACTTCTTTCCTGGCCCTGCTGGTCTGGCGACTTTGGGCGCCATGGAGAAAGATATTTTACTTCACGATGGCCGAGATGACGACAGCCTTCTCCTCTGGAGAGAAATTCTTCTTCCTCCTGTCTTTCTCAGACTCCACATTTGTCATCGCTGAGCAAAAGTACCTTGCTTCAGGGGGGGGAAAAAGCAGGATGTACTTTTGCGCCGGACAGGCGCAAGTTTGGGCGTATTTATGCGCTCGGCGTAAGCCGGTGGGCCGGCGTATCCCAGGAAGTTACGCCGGCGTAGTTGTGAGCATGCGGACAGGGGAGTGATCATACGTCCACGTCACTGTGCATGCTCCGTTCATGATACGCCGGGCGTAAGCCACTGCTCCACGCTCAGACCATCATTAGCATAACGTCACACCCACTTACACCGGCTTACGTCTTCAAATTTACGTAACGCCGGTGAAACGTTGGGAGCAAGTGCTTTGTGAATACTGTGCTTGCATCTCTGTTTTACGTTGGCGTAGCGCATTTGAGCTGCGCTACGCCGGCACAAAGATGCGCCGCTCTACCTGAATCCGGCTAATTTATTTTTAATTTTGAGCTTTTTTTCAATGTGAAATGTGCAAATATGTGTTAAAGATGTAACAATATTTACGAACAAAGCAAATAACAAAAAAAGTTTCATTATTAATAGTTTATAAAATAGAAGTGAAAAAACAAAGCAAAAAAAAAAAAAAACAACAGGAAAATAATAATTTAATAGAGAAAGAGAATAAGAAGTTAAGGCTGATTAGAGTAAATTAAGGGTTAATAAGGGGTTAAACAGAGGAACATTTAATACAAAAATTAAACTGACTTCATTTACAGATCAACGTTTATTCTATTGATCTGTAGATGAATAAACCGTAAGATACAAAAAGAAACAATGTTTCAGTGGCTAAGCAATGTTGTTGCTGCTTTTTTTTGACAGCTCCAACTGCCGGGACATTGTTTAAACTCTAGCTATCAACAGGGGAACCCCAATGACAGCTTAAGGAGTCTCGGTTGTCTAGGACACTCCTCAAAAATTTATAATTATCTGCTTCTTTTTTTTTACATTTCAGCTGTCAGTGGGCCTGAAAGTGTCGGTTTCAGGTACTGGAGCATTTATACGAGTACCGATAGTCGTACAAATGCTTAATATCGGCACCAATACTGGTATTGGTGCAACTCTAGTTAAAGCCTATATGAGATTTTAGTTATTGAATTCACATATGCTTTAAGATTTTTTGTTTGTTTGTTTTTTACTTTCTATTTTTTTTAGTTCAGGTATAGCTTTGAACTTAAGGCTTGGATTTAGTCTATAGCTCCTAAGCTCATCCAAACCCAGAATGTTGCTGTCATTATTGGGCCAATAAACTGCAGGCAAGAGATTCCTCATCCCACAGATGCACATAAAGGGACAATGAGGCTCATAACATCATTGACCTAATATGGGCATATGGCACAATTAGGTCAGTGATGTCATGAGCATGCCTGCCCCTTTTTATATAAGCAGCTGGGTGCTCCCCAATAAATTTTGATTTTACTATGAATACATATTAGGGAGAGATCCCAAATAACCCCCCCATTACACACACACTCTAAAAACAATATTACAGCTTACCATTTCTTAGATATGGTGGCTGCAATAGCTTTCTTTATTCAAACTAAGTACATTTTCTGCAAGTACAGAAAATGCCTGTTGCTCTTGTCAGAAATCCAGTGTCCTTGTAACTTCTTGAGCACTAAACTAATATCTCAAATAATGTTATCAGCTTTCCCAGTTTTCGCCTGTAAAGTAAAAAACCTCCTCCTATGTAATAAAGTTGTGCAGAGAGGGATGTGGTTGTTGTCCAAATTAGGAGAACAGTCTAGAGTGACAACTAGTTCTTCATAGATACAGTACAGTGAGTGAGGCCTAGTACACACGAGAGGATTTATCCGCAGATACGGTCCACCGGACCGTTTCCGCGGATAAATCCTCTCGAGGATTTGCGAGGATTTGGATCCGATGGAGTGTACTCACCATCGGATCGAAATCCGCGCCAAAATCCCCTCGCGATGACGTGTCACGACGTCGCCGCGATGATGACGCGGCGACGTGCGCGACGCTGTCATAAAAGGAATTCCACGCATGCGTCAAATCATTACGACGCATGCGGGGGATCCATTCGGACGGATTGATCCGGTGAGTCTGTACAGACCAGCGGATCAATCCGTTGGGATGGATTCAAGCGGATAGATTTGAAAGCATGTCTTCAAATTTCTATCCGCTTGAAATCCATCCCAGGGGATAAAAATCCACGGAAACAGATCCGCTGGAGTGTACACACCATAGGATCTATCCGCTGGAGCCGGTCCACGGATCAATTCCAGCGGATGGATCCTCTCGTGTGTACGGGGCCTCAGAGTTTTCAACCCAGGATAGGTAGCAATAATCGCAGGATCACCAGGTGGAAATAAAGGGAACAACTTGTGAAAAAAATAGTAAAAAAAGAAAACGAATGCCACCACATCTATGGTCTGGCAGGCTGCAATATATTACATTATACTTTTGGGTTCAGATATGCTTTAATTTTAGTTTAACGAACACATTTCTTTTAATATTTTTATTTTTTAAATAGTTTTTTTTAAATCGGAAAATTTCTTACAGGCAGCCTTGTTGCGCTTACTTCCTGTGCTTAGATTGTGTCATTGTAATGCACACCAATCCCAATAGCAGCATACATGTCAGTGTCAGATACATTGCAAAGTTTTAGTGTGACACACTGCACTGGCTACTTGGTTCCTTCCCAAGCAATTGAAGAGTACTTAACATTCACATTTTAATTTGCAGGCCTGTCTTCAGATATGAAGGATCATGGAATTACTGAAGCACAGGATGTTAATGGCGTTTTTCCCCCTGTTTTGCTAATTAGCTGCCATTAAAATGAAGAAAAAAAAAGCCAGACAGAATCTGGGTGAATCATGCTCAGACATAAAATCTTGGAGCTTCAGCCAGGAATTTTGAAAGTTTAAAGGCACAGTAAACACAGCTAAATGCATTAATCCTCCAAAAAAAAATGGTTGCTCCACTGCACACATTCCCAGCACATCCCCCAGTGTCGGATATTGGCTTTCACATGGCTCATCTCCATCTCCTAACTGCAAACAAGCAACTACAAAAAAAGAAGAGTGTGACTTCCCTTTTTTTTTTTTTTATTCTTAGTCAACTGAAAACACCTACATGTATTTGACAAAGGTACATATACTTTGATACACTTATTCTGGGGGCTGGTAAAAGTTTTAGAAGTAATTCTACTCCATTATCTTCCTTTTTTTTACTGTTTGCATTTTAGTTTTATAAAGAAGTATTATCACAGCAAGTAATGTTTTCTTTTGCTTGGAATACTTGGCACCCTAATAAAATTAAAAGGAAATTATAAACATGTGGGGATAATTTTATAAAAAACATTTTAACATTTTTAAACAAGGATTATATTAATAATAATATTTTTACTATACAGGATTTATATAGCGCTAAAAGTTTGCGAACCACTTTGCAAAAAAAAGGGGGACAATACAATTACAACACGGTTCAATATAGAAGGAATGGGAGGGCCTTATCATGGAGCTTACAATATAAAAGGAGTGGGAGGTGGTACAAAAGATAATAGCTGCAGGGGATAATCAGAGGAGGAGTCAAGTACAGTTTTTAGGTGTAGGTGGGGTAGGCCCTCTTGAATAAATGAGTTTTCAAGGATTGCCTAAAGGTGGACAGGGTAGGAGCTAACAGAACATACTGATGGCGGGACATAACCAAGGAGTGAATAAAGTGTTCTGTCTTTAGGAAGGGGCGAATACTAGAAATGTTGTGGAGGTTAAGGCGGCATGATTTATCCAGTGATTCAGTGTAGGGCCCAAAGGAGAGGTCAGAGTCTAGGATTACACTTAGCACCCTGGCATGTGCGGAAGGACCAAAAGTTGTGCTGGTGATCTCAATGGTAAAATCAAGAGGATCAGTGAGGAGGAAATATTACAAGCTCAGTTTTAGAAAGACTGGTGTGACATCATACTGATTTATCTCAGTAAGTTTGTGCTACATGAGGAGGGGGTGAGCTGTGGAGCAGAGAGATAGATCTGGGTATTGTCAGCATAGAGATGGTATTGAAAGCCATTGGAGGTTATCAAGTGGCCTAGGGAAAATGTGCACTCAGATAGTAAAGAGGAGAACATGGAAAGAGCAGAGTAGTGGAGTTTATTGAGGAGGAACAGGTGATCAACTGTGTCAAAGGCAGTGGAAAGACCTAAGAGTATGAGTATGGAGTAATGGCCATTTGTTTTTAGCAGTTAGTAGGTCATTACTGAGTTCTAGTAAGGCAGTTTCAGTGGAATGTTGTGGGAAAAAGCCAGACTGAAGGGGATCGAGAAGGTTGTTGTCAGTGAGGTAGCAGCTAATATGGTTTTGGTCAAAGCATTCAAGAAGGTTAGAGGCAAACAAGAGCAGGGAGATGGGTCCTAAGTTATTCTAGCAGGTGAGGTTCAATGAGAGTTTTTTTAAGTATGGGAATAGCCAGTGCATGTTTGAATAAGGGGGAAGGGACTGGTGGGGATGGAGAGGTTGAAAATATAGGGTTGGAGAGTTTAGGATAGAGCAGAAAGGGGGCAATAGTAATTGTGAGGGGACAGGGTCCAGTGGACAGGTGATGTGGTGAGCCCCGGAAAAGGAGTTTGACAATTTCCTTAGTGGTAACAGGGTTGAAGGAGGAAAGTATTGGGTGTGGTCATGGACCTGCACTGTGGGTTGGAGGAGAAAGCTGGATACTGGAGATCTCATCTTGAATTGCAGCAGTCTTGTTTTCGAAATGACTGCCAATCTTCAGGGCACAAAGTAAGTTAGTGGGTGGAGGCAGTGGGGGGGGGGGGTTAAAGTAAGGAATTGAGGGTAGAAAAAAGTTGACAAGGATTGAATGAGAGGGTTTAATGAGAGTGGTGTAGGAGATTTTTTTTAGCAGCATGGAAGCAGAAGGGCAGATTTGTAGAGTGTGAAGTCTTGCAGGGATTCAGCTTTATGCCACACTTGTGCGAGAGCACAGCTGCGTCTCTTTAGACTTCTGATGACGTCTGTGTGCCAGGGTTGTAGCAGGTGAGCCCTAATTCTGCATGTAGAGAGAGGAGCAAGTGTTTTCAATAAAGATTACAGTAAGTTGTTGGATACAGAAGTAGCCAGGTCTGCGCAGGACAGGGGTGAGTATTTATCATAAAGGCAGTCAGTAGCAGAATGAAGAAAGGAAGGGTTGAGGTGGCGAAAGTTTCTAAGGGTACCCGTTTGCTTGTTGGAGGCATGGGAGGTAGAAGATGGAGGAATGGGAATTTGATAATGTTGTGATCAGAGAGATGAAAAGGGGTGTTAGTGAAGATGCAGGGAGCATAGAGGTGGGAGAATACACGATTGAGGGTGTTGCCATTTGAGTGAATGGGGGTTTGTGTCTATTGTGTTAAGTTTAAAGAGGAGGTTGGGTGTTAACATTGACTGGAATGCAAAAGTCACCAAGGATGATAGCAGGTACTTCAGAGGAGAGAAAGTAGGGTAGCCATGCAGGGGAGTCATTGAGAAAATGTAACACTGGGCCGGTAAATCAATGCAATCCTAAGACAAACTGGAGAAAAAGGACAAATACAGTGCACTTCAAAAGAGCAGAGGGACAGAGAGGGAGGTGTAGGAAAAACCTGGAAGGCACTATGTGGGGAAAGGAATGGTCCAACCCCGCCTCTTTTTCATCCGCTGAGTCTAAATGAGTGCTTCCAGAGGAAGCCACCAAGAGATGGCGCAGCTGGAGAGGCAGAGTTGGATTCCTGGAGCCAGGTTTCAGTCATAGAGTAGTTTGAGGGAGATAGAGTGCAAAAGGTCTTTGACAGAGGCAAGTTTGTTAGAGACTGAGTGGCCATTCCAGAGGGCACATATGAGAGGGGTAGCTGGCTCCTGGTAGCAGGGAAATAAAATAAGAGAATGAGGGTTGCAACTGCTGCCAGAGAAGGGAGTTCTGGTGATGAGAGTTTGATGGTGGAAGACCAAGGTGATATCCCAGAAGTTAGGAGTAGTAGGAGTGTGAGGGAGGTGAGGTGATAGTGGGATTTACATGAGGGCAGATACCACAGTTATTTAGAAGTGTGACATTATGTGGGCTCAGAAAAGCAGGAGATGATAAGTGCAGTAATATTGAGAGGGCAGAAATGAGGGAAATATGTACAGGTTGTGGGGTGGAGAGGAGGGGTAAAGAAATAAGAGTTTGAGGAGAGAGGGCTAATTTATTGCAATAAGGAAGGCTAGTGAGAGCATTTTGGATGGTGAAGAGAGGGGAAAAGAAGGGGCTGGGGGAAAGAGATAAGAGATGAAAGGGCACTTGCAGACTACTTGGAGCGGAGCGTTAATGTTTGTAATTGCCTTTGTTGAAGTGCCTTAGTTAAAGTGGTGTGTAAAAAGCGGCATGCACTTAGCTCAAAAACTGCATTTTCACAAGAAATGGCCAGCTTGACCCCTTACCAGCTGTCCACAATTGTTGTACTGAATTTATTACTATGTAATCATTATTTTTCAAATAAAAAAGGAGTGGAATTGTAGCACAGAGAAGCTTACAGTGGAGGCTGTAGCAGACAGGTCCCATGGATCTAGGGAGCTTGCTGGAACGGGTCATCAGGTACTGTAAGTGATACGGGCTCTTCTGCAAACTTCCTAGACATAATATACATTTTACCCTTTCAGTGCCAACCCATACGCTACATGGGTTCAATGTTTGTTAAATCTAGGATTTTATTTTGTGCCCAGAGCTGGATTTTAAAACAAGTATGCAGATTAGCAGCTCCAACTTAATTTTGACTTTTCTGATTAGTATGCTTGCTCCAGACCAGCTTCTCAAAGTAGTCATCCAGGCAGTTAGCATTTACATCCAGGCAGTTAGCATTTTCATAAGGAAATCAGTGATGGCAACATCTGTATTTCCTAAAACCCTGTTCAGTAAAATGATTGTTAATTTGTAAGCACAACCAATCAGAACAAATGTTTTATGTCATATCAGTACATAATGGTTTCTGATAGGGTGTAGTGTCTTGCTGTGGTTAAGAGTTTAAATATACCAGTTCATTGGAAAGTGTTCGTGTAAAAACGCTTGATGCTTTTTTTTAGCAGTTAAATGCATGCTTTTTTCATAATTGATATAAATATATGCTGTATAATTTATTCTTTTTGCTATATATACCTAAATTACCTAAAGGGTTGAATACTTAAACACTGCATCAATTCTACATTAAATATGTGTAAAGAGCACCTAACACATACATTTCTTCATAATGCTTTAAAAAATCATTGTGAGTGATAGCTTTATTATCCTGCTTATGGAAACCACTAAGCATCATGTTTTGTTTCAAGATGTCACCAAATAATCCTTTCATCCTATTGTAGATCCAACCTAGTTCATGCAATGCTCATAATTGCTTGCCTGAGAGTTTGCAACTTCCACAATCCCAACATTATATTTTTCATAAGCTTAACCATTCTGATTATCATAAAAACATCTAATTTCCATTATAACTGATATAGGTGTAGCAGCGCTGTATATCTAAACAATAATGTGATGAAAAATATATAAATACAACAGTAACAGATATCAGTGGTACAAAAATAACATCAAAAGTCCAGAAATATACGTAAAACAAATGAATTCCACGTGGTGCAGAAAAAATAGCTTGAGTGATGAATCTTCAAACAAACTTCAAAGAAACACAATCCCACCACCACATAGATTGCTCGCTCACCTCTTTTAAGTGACCCTGCAAGGGGTCAAGCACGCGTATACTGTGGGGTCAAACATGTGTATACGTATATAGAGTGCGTATACTCCCTCTAGGGAATTATCAGAAGGACCACAACTGCAGGTGTATACTCCTTCCACAATAAAGCTCCAAACTTTAGATCCACAGTGATTACCGATATAGCAGCAGTACATGTAAAATGAAAAAAAATGCCTCCTATAGTACAGTATCCGAAGGATTATAAATGAACCACTCCACCCCAGCTAGCATTAAACTAACATTTAATATAGATTAAAAGACATATAAAAAAGATATGACAGTCTCAGTGATAAAGAATCCACCGCCAGGCTCCACCTCGACTAGTTTCGCCACCTTCCCAGGCTGCTTCTGGAGGAATGGGAGCACATTAGTAGCAGCTGAAGTATTTAAGCATTTATTTATTTACATACGTTTTCTATTTATTTACACAACTTTTTTAAATACTCTAGTATCACAAGATTCATTATCACACACATTTTAATTAGTGTCATCAGCTAGTTTCACTTATTTTATTTTATTATTTTAATCCTAATATCATTACCATAATAGCGCGCAACTGCCACATTTTACATCTCATTTCCATTAGCATTCATCTTCTTTTCAACCTGTTTTGAGAAGAAAAGATTTGATTAGAATTCTGTTTTACCTTTGCCTTGCATATTTTTAACTTTCTTTTTAGTGCTGTATGTTTTACAAAAACCCTAGTGTAGCTATTCATCCACCAAATACATTTCATGCTTCTTCATCTGTACAGCTCTCAAGACTTGCAAACAGAGTTCTGTCAGCCTACTGTGTCAGTTCATTTAATTTCCTTTCCACCTGGGTTGCAGATTATTCATACTCACCTGTTTCCCCAAACAGAGAACAGACACAGCTATGTTATTTTCTACAAAACTGGTAGTGTTTCATTTGGTCAGTGGGGAACGTGAAGAAAGACATCTTATGCAATTTGAGATAGGAGATAGGATTTCTCTTTTTTGGCACAACTTAAGAATATATTTCCTTGAATTCTAGCGCATTTTATACACATACAGGGTATTGGTGAAATGAACACAATATTTTAGCTTTCCTATACGTTATAGTTTCCTTAACGATAACCTTAACTTAAAACGTAAAGATTTCCTATGTTTTATGTAATGTCTAAACTTATTGTATCTAAGTAATACATTTGAAAAATGTACCCTTTGTGTTGAATTCCTGCTATTTAGTAGTTTATTGAGCCTTATATCTGTATCTTTGCAATAACTGCCAGTCTCAGGAGATTTGGAATGGGATTTGGTGATGTCACTGCAATGCTGCACACTGTTCTCCTTTCTGGAGAAGAAGCTGTAACTGAGGACCTGCAGTGCAAGAAACTTCTGGTTTCTCCTTCATCCAATTTGTGAATCTGTGATTTTTTTTAAATGTCTCTTGCTGCATCTTAAATATTCACCCACTGATCATGAGAAAACATGGGGAAGTTTCCACATACAGTGGGCCAGATTCATCAAGAGATATGACGGCGGATCTCCTGATCCGCCGTCGTATCTGTGAGAGCCGACGGTCGGATCTGTGAGATCCCATGGTCGGATCTATGCGACTGATTCATAAGAATCAGTTCCGCATAGATCTCCCTTAGATCCGACTGGTGTAAGTGACTTACACCAGTCGAATCTTAGGCTGCAATCTCCAGCCGGCCGCTAGGTGTCGTCGCTTTTTTTTTACGCGTCGCATATGCAAATGAGGAGAACCGCCGATTCAAGTCCGTATGCCCGCCCATCGCTTTTTTGTAACGTCGTTTGCGTTCGGCTTTTTCCGGCGGATAGCTACCCCTGCTATATGAGGGGTAGCTAATGTTAAGTATTGCCGTCGTTCCCGCGCCGAGATTCAAATTTTTACGTCATTTGCGTAAGTCGATCGGGAATACCGATGGCCGCAATTGACGTACCCGCCGCTAACTCCTAGCGACGTCATTTGGAGCATGCGCACTGGGATATTTCGCCGGCGGCGCATGCGCAGTTAAATCGGCGCGGGAACGTGCCTGATTTAAATTGTACACTCCCCCTAGCCGCGGAATTTGCATTCCGCCGGGGGAAGTTACGATCCGACGGTGCAATTTGCGAGGTGCTTTGTGAATACTGCACTAGCCTCGCTAAATTGCACCGGCGGATCGTAAAACACGTAGATCGAGCAGACTGTGCCCGAGTCAGTGTACCTGAAATTCTTGACAGGCTGCGGACGTTCATTCATTGTTTAAAAGTCACGGTCTCCTCCTGGTCCTGTTCCGTGATAGGCGTTTCCCAGCAGCCTATCACAGACATCTTCTCATCCTCGGACTCAGTTTCCCAGCAGACACTGTATTCAGTGTTCCGCCAATCACGGACCTCTTTTCATCCTCGGACAAGAGAACGTCCATGATAGGCGGAACACCAGTATCTGCTGGGAAACTGAGTCAGAGGATGAGAGGACATCTGTGATAGGCGGAACACTGAACACAGTGTCTGCTGGAAAACGTCTATCATATAAGGGACCAGGGGGAAGCCGCGACTTTTAAACAATGGACGCTTCAGGTACACTGACTCGGGTATAAGCCAAGGGGTGTATTTTCAGCCCTAGAAAAGGGCTGAAAAACGCGGTTTATGCCGCGTACACACGATCAGATTTTGTTTCATCTGAATTTCCGATCGTGTGTGGGCCCCATTAGACTTTTTTCCATCGAAGAAAAAAAATAGAACATGTTTTAAATTCTTCCGATGGGAAATTTCGATCGTCTGTGTGGAATTCCATCTGGGAAAAATCCATGCATGCTCAGAATCAATTTGACACATGCTCGGAAGTATTAAACTTAATTTTTCTTGGCTCGTCATAGTGTTTTACGTCTCCACGTTTTGGACCGTCGGAATTTAGTCGGATTTTAGACCATCGGATACTCCGATCGTGTGTATGCGGCATTATACCTGAGTATATACGGTAATCGCTGTACAGAGTGCACCGAATTTTTGGGGTTTATAGCCTCCACACAGAGACACAGTGTGGAGCAAAGTATGGCAAATAGTAAGTGAGTAAGAGGAAAAAGATCAGAGTCAGGGAGCCCATAAATAATAATGGTGACTAGTACCTTTCTCTAGTTTTATCTGGACAGCAAAAATAAGTACTTGTTAAATAGATAATTTTTTTCAACTTTCATGAATACCAATTATAAATTAAAATTATATTTTAACATATGCTATGAACGCATATCTAGAAAACATATGACTTCTCCTAAAGCACGATGGACCGTTTTAATCGGACGAACCGAACGTGTGTGGGCACCATCGTTTTTTTTTCCCATCGGTGAAAAAACTTAGAACCTGTTTTAAAATTATCTGATGGTTAAAAAACCGATAGAAAAAAACGATCGTCTGTGGGCAAGACCATCAGGCAAAAATCCACACATGCTCAGAATCAAGTCGGAAGCATTGAACTTAATTTTTCTCTGCACATCGTGTTTTACGTCACCGCGTTGGACACGATTAGATTTTTAACTGATAGTGTGTAGGCAAGACTGATGAAAGTCAGCTTCATCGGATATCTGATGAAAAAATCCATCGGTCCGTTTTCATCGGATAAACCAATCTTGTGTACGTGGCATTAGGGTATGAACTTTGTCCACAGTATCAAATTGATTAACCAATATAATAAAAAAAGTAATGTCTATGAGTAAAAACAACAATATGTCCTTATGAAAGTAGGCTGACACAGCCAATGGTTGTAAATTTCAACGTATGGAGCTGGTTTTCCAATATGATGTTAATGGAACTCACCACGGTAACATTTTTATGCATATATGACTGTTGATCTTTTACAAGACCCTGCGGGTCAATAAACTTTTATATTATAAATCATAAAGACATATTATTGTTTTTACTCATAGACATTCCTTTTTTATTATATTGGTTTACCAATTTGATACTGTGGACAAAGTTCATACCCTAAGCACTTTGGGAGAAGTTGTGTGTTCTGTATATGTTTCTCCCCACCCAAGGGTGATCTCCAGCAGCTATGGGCAGAGGATTGTCCTTATACTTCTCTAAGAGAGTATATAAACTTTCATTGGCGCATGACCTTCTTTGATGTGCTTTATCAAAGGATATCTAAATCTGTTCCCATAAAAACAGTACTGTATTATTTTACTTGCTTAAAACAGTTACCAATTTATTAGTGGATCAATCTATACTTGCTTGAGTCAAAAAAATATGAAATAGCCCCAGTCATGAAGGGGGTGAACTTACAATATATTCCAATATCCTAGCCACAGTAACCGAACACACCTTTGTGACATGGAACCTACTACTTTTTGAATTTTTGAGTTTTGAATATTTAAAGACTGGAGAATGCTTCCCAACGAGAATGAGTATATAGAGAAAGAGTTCTTCTAGCTATTGTGCAAAACTTATTAGGGGACCCTATCAATAAGGCTGAATTCTTTGAGGCTTTTTTTATGCCTCGCAGTTTGCTAATCTGTAAGAAAAAATTGACAATTTTATCATAATGTTGCATTTCATGTAATAAAAGTGTCATATCACTTTGTACCTGTTGCTCTGTCAGATTATGCTAGATTTGCCACAATGTCATATTATATAAAAGTGTAGAATATTTGACACAGTTTTGTCAACTTGTTGCAATTTGCTTTTAAAAATAGCTCTCAGAAAAGTCATTTTTAGATAATACCACCTGTTGACATCACTTCTTAATTATGCAACAGTTTGCTGTGTTAACCCTGCCAAAATCTAGTTAAGGAATTGTTGCAGCACTCGCAAATGTTCAGCTGAAAAATATAAAATAGGAACCAGAAATTACAGTATTTGCACTCATTTGCATGTTGCAAGTTGAGATAGAGTTATTACATTTTCCCCCAATGATTTTTGAAGAAATTGAAAACTCTGGGCAACATGTGGGAACAGTTACTGGCATTCAAATCCAATCAAATTCCTAAATGTATAGAGTTATGTCCTTCTTTGTGGTTTTCTCACAAAATCCAAAAATGTACAGTACTGGTTAATTAACAGTCATCCAAAAATGTTTGTCCAGCCTAGACTTTTTTTTCTAGTTTTAGAAAGATTGGGGAAGGGTAAAAAGTTCCTACAGGATTTTGATGTAATCTAGGGCTTTGTTAGAAAGATTTTACCCTCAATCCCTGTCCTGCTGACAACGTTTTACTACCAGGAAGTGAGAGTAATTCTGCAACAGCAACACAGACAAAAAAAAACTTTTTGTTAGTAGAATAGAAGGCTAGAATCCATGATTTTTTTTTCTTTGGATACTTTCACACTGAGGTGTTTAACAGGCATTTTAACGCTAAAAATAGCATCTGCAAAGCACCTGTAAAGCGCCTCGCCTGTCACTCCATTGTAAAAGCTTGAGTGCTTTCACACTGGAGCAGTGCGAGACATTTAAAAAGTCCTGCAAGCAGCATCTTTGGGGTGCTTTAGGAGCGGTGTAGTTAAAGGGTCACTAAAATATTTTTTTTTCTTTAAAATAACAAACATGTTACTGTATACTTACCTCCACTATGCAGTTTGTTTTGCACAGAGTGGCCCCAATCCACGTCTTCTGGGGTCCCTCGGCGGCTGTCTCTGGTCCTCCCGCAAGAACTCATCACATTCATGCGAGAGAGCTCACATGGTGATGAGTCCTTGTGGGCGCGCTCCCGTTATACAGCGAGCAGCCATAGCCGCTCGCTGTATCACTCGGCCCCGCCCCTCGGCGCGCCGCGTCACTGGATGTGATTGACAGCAGCGCCAACCAATGGCTGCGCTACTCTCAATCCATCCGCTCTAGCCAATCAGCGGCCAGGCTGAGCGGCGAAGAGGATATCGGGAGCGTGCGGGACTTTCGACGGGTCAGGTAAGTAAAATGGGGGCTCGGGGGGGGCGGCAACACCAGATGTTTTTTCACCTTAATGCATAGATTGCATTAAGGTGAAAAAAAATCATTTACAACTCCTTTAACTTTTGGACACTTTTTCAGATTCTGATAAACCCCCCACCTGCAGACCCCGACAACCAATGGCCAGGGTTGTCGGGAAGAGGCCCTTGTCCCCATCAACATGGGAACAAGATTCTTTGGGGGACCCTAAAGCACCCTCCCCATGTTGAGGGCATGTGGCCTGACATGGTTCAGGAGGGGGGGCCCTTGCTTGCCCCCCTAACATTCTCGGATAAGGGTCTGGTATGGATTTTGGGGGGACCCACACCAATTTGACTGGGGGAGGGGGACTCACACCGATTCCTTACTTGATTTTTCAGCTATTTGCCGGGAGTCAGCAATACATTACAGCCGCGAGCAAGTTTAAATTAATTTTTTTTCCTTTAGAATTGTAATTTTGCTACGGCACTGTTCTTCACATCACACAGATGCACCACTTTACAGGCAGACTAAGGGGACCGACCAGGCACAATATTTAAAGGAATATTTCATTTTTATTGTTTCACTTTAAGCATTTTCTAAAATCACTGCTCTTAAAAAAAGGTTGATTTAAAAACTTATTTTTTTGCATTGATACATGTCCCCTGGGGCAGGACCCAGGTCCTCATACACTTTTTATGACAATAACTTGCATATAAGCCTTTAAAATGAGCACTTTTGATTTTTCATGTTCGTGTCCCATAACCTTTAATAGGGTTTGCATGTTCGCTCAAACTTTTTGCCTGTTCGCTTGTTCTGGTGCGAACCAAACCGAGGGGTGCTCGGCCTATCCCTAATCTTGGGTTATAGGTTTATTTTTTCACATGTTACTTGCAGGATTAACTTTATGTATTGCTATCTGTTTTCATTATAAATACTGTACTTAACAATTTGACAGTTTTAAATATTTGAGAGTTTGTAAATTGTATTTATTTATGTTGAAAACAAATCATATCTTCTCTTTTAAAATAGTTTCAGAAACTATAAAGTTAGATTTCTTAGACAGACAATCTTCAGAATTTATGTACAGTGTCTGCTTCATTCTCTTGAGCTCAAGCAATAAGCTTTTATTGACTAATTCATTACCTACATCTTGTTTTCTACTGGATATTCATTCTGCCTTCATAAATAACCCCAATAAATAAGCATTAGATCATGCAGTACATATTGTATATGTATCTTATTGATAAACAACATTGTAGAGCTGAGTATAATCAATATATTGTGCCCATACTTTAATAGAAATATGTTTTGGTAAAATATTTAGTGACTATCCTAGGACTTGCATCTTCTCTTATCTCCAATGTTTAACATTTAAATTATATGTAATAGCAGGTCAGCCTGTGAATATGAGCAGAATGTTTGCAGTACAACGCTAGCAGAAGTAATTAGGTTCCTAGGTGAAGCCAAGAGTGCTAATGCACATCCACCCTGAATATTAAACAGCCGTCTTCCGCCAGTATTTAATTTGATGTAGGTCACAGATGAGTGTGCATGAAACAGCAGCCTTCAAGAAACTCAGAAAGCTATTATTTAGTGTGGTGAAAAGCAGACGTTGGGACTCTGCATCTCACAACACATTAAACACGCCTCTCTTGGAGAAGCTGACCGTGTACTGCCGACAAACAGCTTTCTCATGAAAATAATGGAAACTGTGTCCACTGGTTGAGTCATAAATTTCACTGATATACTTGTTTTTCAATTTACTACAACAGTATGAAGTTTCAAAATCATGTAGTACTTAAACAACAGCAAATCAATACAAACTGCGTGAATCCCTAATTGTGAGGGGCAGGCTTATTGTATGATTCATTTATGCTGAGCATAATATTCCTCCTGCAAGATTTTATATATTTCTGTGAAAACCCCAGCAGAGAGCAATATTATGTAACAGGTATCTACCAAGTGATGAATGAGTATAGAACAGAAGACCTCTCGATGCTCTGTCACACTAATAAGATCCCTACAGATGTTTTATTTGAAATAAAACTATTTGAGTAAAACCAAATACTATTCTTGCATTTTATTCATTTTGGTACTATTGTCCAAGCATTTTTGCAAATGAAATAGCTGTCTATTTCTTACACTGGTTGTTTTCAACCAACCATGCATTTTACTAAAAAGTGTAGTCATAAACTCAACCAGGAAAGTTCATGGACACTGTGGGCTTGATTTAATGCAGACAAATAGGCTGTTCACGGCAAGGAATGTGGTACATGTTTTTTGTGAACTTTAAAAAAATGTACAGTACATCTCATGAGAACATGCAGATCTCCTGAAGGTGATCCTTAGATAAATGGTGCACAATGTTCTGTGGCCAAATGGTAAAAATTCTGCTGGTGGGTGGCAGATTATTTGAAGTGGAAATTATGTAAAAAAGTTTGGTGGTAATGGCACTGCTAAATATTAGTGTAGTGAATTAAAGTGATATATTCTGTTGAACTTACCAATAAATATAAACCAATGTGCCAACCCAAAGTCCCACCATGTGATCCCATTGACCTAATCATATACCATACAAATGAATAAATTAAACGTTCATGAACTGAAATAAATAAATAAATAAATATATAAATGTGAAAAAATTAATAGCAGTGTATTTAAAATGAAAAAAACTGCCCTTTACAACAAATCAAGTGACTCGTGACTTTATTCTCTCCTTGTGCCTGGTGAGTAAATATATTTATAGGTGCAGGTGCTCCAAACCGTGCTTTTCTCATATACACCTGGCCCCCGCAGTTTTAACATAATGTGTTACCATTCCTTATAGAAAATCCTAATCCCACACCTAACCTCTTACGCTAATTCGATAACAGAGGGAGAGGAGATTCAGCCAGAAACCTCCTGGGTGCATATAACGGTACTGTAATAACTGGATAAGGATTCCAAAAGCTGAAATTATTGGCCAATTTCCTTACATTTAGATATTACCTACTCACAATATGCACCCTTTTCCCTCTAAGCAACAAGACAACTCGACTATTTGCATCTATCAAAAATAAAAAGTCTATTTGTTGGGACTTTATTCATTATACTTCATTATCACACAAAAAAAAGTAAAAATGTATGCAAAAGTATATGATTTTATTAATTATACCACTTGTCTCTACTAAAATCACATCTCTATCATAATATGTTTTATTATAATGATTGTTTACCAAAATACAAAGGCACATAATAGATGAAAAATGTTTAATTGCCACACCGAGGTCTATGCATTTTGCAGAGCTAGTCCCCTTCCTCAGGAAAAATTGTGTGTTATGGATTCTTTGTTTTCTAAATTACAAACTTTGCTCCCTTATTTACTCATAAGAATCTAATGCAAATACATATATTTTACTAAATCAATTTCTGGTGTTGCAACTTCTGGTACTCAAACCATATGTACAAGTCATGTGGCTCCTTGCTGGAATGCATGGTACTCCTTAAAGAGTGCAGAGTGCATGGACTCAAACATTAGTCATGCCCCACAGTAGCATGACATGCCCGCCAACCAAGGTTGTTGGGGAGTCCATAGATAGCTTGCACCCTAGTGGATACATAAAGAGTACAGAGTGATTTGTTATTTATGTGGATTATTTAATTGATTCATATATTTTTATATATATATCGTGGAATTTTTTTAGGTGGTATTGAATAGGCTGCAAAGACCCAACCATTTTTTTAAATAAACAATAGGAATGCCAGTGCAACAGCAATAAAATTGGAGGTTTTGTTCCACCTTTGGAATTAAAGGTATTAATAAAATAAAGCATATTTTCGATAACTATATATTTTTGGGTTATTTTTTTAATTGGAAGGAAACACGATTAAAAAATGAATTTTAATGTACCAATTACCTTCATTATGGGATGCTCAAACGTTTCTTGATTCTACTTTGTTACCTAAATTGTTTACTATTTTAATGTTACAGTCTTTCAGATGTGTTGCTGGTAAAAAGCTCAGCTTTACCTGTGTTAGAGTGTGCAACTCCGATGGAGAAAAAACCCACGCATACTCAGAATCAAGTCGACGCATGCTCAGAAGTATTGAAATTCATTTTTCTCGGCTCGTCGTGTTTTACGTCACCGCGTTTTGCACGGTCGAAATTTAGTCTGACAGTGTGTACGCAAGACTGATGGAAGTCAGCTTCATCGGAATTCCGACGGAAAATTCCATCGGATTTTATTCCATCGGAAATTCCGATCGTGTGTACGTGGCTTTACTGGATTTGAAACAGTATAGACATTTATTTTTTATGTTTTACATAGCTGTACCTGCAAAAGGTGATCTAGCAGGACTTAATTTTCTGACTAAACTTACAGGGGCAGATCCACAAAACCATTAATTTTTAATTTCCAGCGTCGTATCTTTGTTTTGTATCCACAAAACAAGATACGACGGCATCTGGGATCGATCCGACAGGCGTACGTCTTAGTACGCCGTCTGATCTTAGATGCAATTTTTCGGCGGCCGCTAGGTGGCGTTTCCGTCAAAATCCGCGTCGAGTATGCAAATTAGCTATTTACGGCAATCCACGAACGTACGTGCGGCCAGCGCATTTTTTTACGTTGTTTTCGTTTGGCTTTTTCTGGCGTTTAGTTAAAGCTGCTGTTATGAGGCGTACTCAATGTTAAGTATATCCGTCGTTCCAGCGTACAATTTTGAATTTTTTACGTTGTTTGCGTAAGTCGTTCGCGAATAGGAATTTGCGCAGAATGACGTCACCGTCGTAAGCATTGGCTGGTTCCGGTTTAATTTTGAGCATGCGCACTGGGATACCCCCACGGACGGCACATGCACAGTTAAAAAAACATTGTTTACGTCGGGTCACAACGTATTTACATAAAACACGCCCCCATTACATCCATTTGAATTAGGCGCCATTACGCCGGCAAAGATACACTACGCCGCCGTAACTTACGGCGCAGATTCTTTCAGGATTTGAAAAAAAAATTACGTTACAGCGGCATAGTGTATCTTAGATACGCTACGCCCGGCGCATACGTCTTCCCCACAGACTTTAACTTTACAGATTCACAACTTTACAAGAAGTAACATGAGGAACTGAATCAGCATTTAGAATGAATCAGTATGGATGTGGGTCAAAAATAAATTTGGAAATAGGACCACAGCAAAGATAACATTTAATAAACAAATCACACTTTTTACATGTGCTGTAATTAATAACACCACACACATTGGGGGTTATTTACGAAAGGCAAATCCACTTTGCACTACAAGTGCAAAGTGCACTTGGAAGTGCAGTCATTGTAAATCTGAGGGGTAGAACTGAAATGAGGGGAAGCTCTGCTAATTTTATCATCCAATCATGTGCAAGCTAAAGTGCTGTTTTTTTCCCCTTGCATGTCCCCCCTTGGATCCACAGCGACTGCACTTCCATTCCAGGTGCACTTTCAGTGCAATTTCAAGTGCACTTTGCACTTGCACTTGTAGTGCAAAGTGGATTTGCCTTTAGCAAACAGACCTCTGAAAAATTAGACCTTTTACTATTTCTGTATATATGACTTAATGGTACAGGACCTGATTATCCTTCTATACAATTTAATGTGCTGTAACTTCTACTGTATACAATTTTTCTGATGGGCAAATTAGGGGTGTTTACTTTGATGCATTTCACCATCAGCTTCGTTAGTAAAACAGAGGTAATCTTTGTTATCATGTCATGTGTACATTAGCTCATGGTTTAGGTAATAAGCTTTGTGAGCTGACAGCTCTTATGTCTAGGGACAACTTGGATCTTGTTGCAATTACAGAGACGTGGTTCAATGATTTAAATGACTGGGAAATATCTATATCAGGGTACAAACTATACAGGAACGACAGAGTAGGAAAGAGGGGAGGTGGAGTTGCCATTTGTCAAACACTAACATTAAATAAAGACCTCTGGGTCTGCCTTCCAACCAGGGAGGGATCTTCCCTTAGAATTGGTGTAGTATACAGACCCCCAGGACCGACTGCAAATTATGATAACTTGTTGATTGATGAGATAACTCAAATGACAATGAAGGAGAGGTTTTGATTATGGGTGACTTCAACATGCCTGACTTTAACTGGAATTCTCAAACTGCTATTACAAGCAGGAACAGGGATGTTATGGAAGCACTGATGGGGTTTCTCTAAAACAGTAAAAAGTCCAACCCAAGGTAATCATATTCTAAACCTAGTACTGACAAATGGGGATCTGATGTCTGAAGTTGAGGTGGGAGAGAATTTGGGTTCTAGTGATCACCAATGTCTTTGGTTTGATAATAAAACAAAAGTTTTAGATTTTAAAAGGACAGATTTTGCTGAAATGGGGAAATGTTTAAAACTGTTTACTGAAAGGTTGGAGTAAAATGACAGGAGTAAGTAATCAGTGGGCACTATTTAAGTCTACAATCTCAGAGGCAACTAGATTATATGTCAGGCAAGTTAGTAAGAATAAACTGAAGAAAAAAACAATATAGTTCACTAAAGAGATAAGTAGGATAGTAAAGGGGGAAAATAGCATATAGAAAATTTAAGGAAACAGGAGGTGTAGTTGACAGGGGGGAGTATATAAATAGACAAAAGGAGGCCAAAAACATTATCAGTGCTGCCAAGGCTCAGAAAAAGTAGGAAATTGCTAAGTCTATTAAGAAAGGAGATAAAACCTTTTGTAGGTAAAATCCAATGGGATCACTAAAATGAAAACTGGGCACAATACATATGTTGAGGGAGACTAGAATGTAGCAAACCATTTAAACAATTACTTATGTTCTTTTTTTTTTTTTATTGGACTTAAGGTAACAAGTTGGGAAATCATATTGGTCCAAGCAATGACGATTCATTTCTAGGATTTCTGGAGACAGAGATAGCAGAGGAACTGGCTCAGTTAAATCTTAATAAAGCAATGGGACCTGATGGTATTCATCCCAGAGTTCTAAGAGAACTTTGAGATATAGTTGTTGGATGATTAACAGATCTTTTTAGGCAATCTCTTCTAACAGGAGAAGTGTCCCATGATTGTCAGACAGCTAATATTGTACCTATCCACAAGAAGGGTGGCAAGGTAGAAGCTGGAAATTACAGGCCAGTGAGTTTAACATCAATTGTAGTCAAGTTAATGGGATCACTCCTGAATAGAAGGATCATTGCTCACTTAAAGATACACAGCTTGCTGGACCTAAAGCAAACATGGCTTTACTGAAGGCAGATCATGTCAGACTAAACTGATTTAATTTGTTGACTGTATAACCAATGTTTTAGACCAGGGTGGTGCTGTGGACATAGCATATCTTGATTTCAGCAAGGCATTTGATACAGTTCCACATAATGATCTAATACAAAAGTGTAAGTGATGTAACTAGTTTGTTGGACAAGGTATCTTTTTGCTGATGAAACAAAGGTGTGTAACAGGGTTGATATCCCTGGAGGTGTCTGTAACATGGAACATGATTTGGAATTGCTGGAAGATTGGTCAAATCAGTGGAGACTGCAGTTCAATATTTCAAAATGTAAAATAATGCACTTAGAGTGTACAACATTGGGGGGTATAGTGTTAGCCAGCACTACAGAAGAAAAGGATTTGGGGGTGCTTATTTCAGATAATTGCAAAATTAGCAAACAGTGTGACCAGGCAGTGGGAAAAGTGAATAGAATACTAGGATGCATTACTAGACGGATCGCCAGCAGGAGGAAGGAGGTTCTGATTCCCCATTATAGATCTTTAGTGAGACCTAATTTTGAATACTGTGTCCAGTTTTGGAGACCTCACTTACAAAAAGATATTGATAGAACGAGTTCAAAGATGGGTAACAAAAATGGTGAAAGGTTTTGGGGATAAAACACATCAAGAGTGATTTCAGGAACTTAATATGTACAGTCTGGAGGAAAGAAGGGAAATGGGAAACATGACTGAAACCGTTAAATACATCAAGGGGGAAAAAAGATTCAGCAAGGCATTCTTTTCAATATGAAACCCAAATCAAGAACACAGGGACATTACCTCAAACTAACTGGGAAAGTATTATTTTACTGAAGGGTGGTTGATGATTGGAATAAACTACCAATAGAGGTAGTGACACAGTCAACAGTAAACATGCTTGGCATAAACATAAATCTATAGTCAGACAACAAGGTTAATAAAATAATATTATTAACCTCCCTGGCGGTATGATTCTGTCAGAAAAAACATGCTAAAAGCGGTACCATTATTTGCAAGGAAATTTGGCGTTTTATATTGTAGGTCTGTAATTTTTAGAAATAACTCACTTAAATCTGACCAAACAAGCTTCTAATAGGCATCCCGGGTATGACATTTTTTTAAAAACAAAATTATAAATTATAATATAATAAATAATTATAAATAATTATAACAAATAATAATATAATTATAATAAAAATTATTCAATAATGTAATCAAATCAAAATTTGCTCAGTTGCAGAATTGTTGCTGTCATTATTTTTTTTTTTTTATGACGAATTTCCCCACAAATCGCTATCGCACAATTCTGCAAGTGATTATAATTTATTATCGCTGTTTTTTAGCTGATCTAAAACTATTTTTGACATAAAGGGACACTTTTGGTTGCTATGGACAATCTACAGTTTGCAGGGAGAAAGAAACGTTTTTATTATATAAAATGACATGCATGACACAGGACAGACCACTAGGGACAGGGGGGGTGTGTTTTTTTTACATACAGTACTGTAATCTATAAGATTACAGTATACTGTATGTAAGGTGTTTGTTTACTTTTTTGAATTTGGCGCCGTTCTCCGTCCCCGTGCGTCGTAACGTCGCAGGGAACGGAGATCGGCGTCACACGGAGGCACTGTGTGAATCGAGCGAGGACCCACTCGCTCACACAGCGCGGTGGCATCGCTGGATCCAGGGACAAGGTAAGTAACTTGTGCCTGTGGATCTAGCGAGGCAAGCCCGAGTCTGACTCGGGGTTTCCGCTCGCAGCAGGAAAATCTAACCCCGTGTCAGACTCGGGAAGACCGCCAGGCAGGTTAATAGTTAATAAAATAGGCAGACTCGATAGATTACTTATGCCTAGATTCAGGTGCGTTGCCGCAACTTTGCGGCGGCGTAGCTTAAGGCATTTAAGCTACGCCGCCGTAAGTTAGCGAGGCAAGTACATGATTCACAATGTACTTGCCTGCTATGTTATGGCGGCGTAGCCTAAAGCGGGCGGGCGTAAGGGTGCCAAATTCAAATGTGTGTAAGGGGGCGTGTTTTATGTTAATAAGGCTTGACCTTACGTTTTTGACGTTTTTTTCCTTACTGCGCATGCGCCGGGCGCCTACATTTCCCAGTGTGCATTGCGGCTAAGTATGCCGCACGGGCCTATTGATTTTGACGTGGACGTAAACAACGTAAATCCCGATTCACGGACGACTTACGCAAACGACGTAAAAATTTCGAATTTCAAAGCGGGAACGGCGGCCATACTTAACATTACTATTCCATGTAGGGCTAAGCTCTAACTTTAGGCGGCCTATCTCTAACGTAAACGGCATAAAAGTACTGCGTCGGCCGGGCGTACGTTCGTGAATCGGCGTATCTACTCATTTACATATTCTACGCCGACCGCAATGGAAGCGCCACCTAGCAGCCATCCGAAATATTGCAATCTAAGATAGGACGGCGCAAGCCGTCGTATCTTAGATATGTTTAAGCGTATCTCTGTTTGAGCATACACTTAAACATAAGTTGGCGTAGATTCTGAGTTAGGTCGGCTTATCTACTGATAAGCCGGCCTAACTCTTACTGAATCTACCTATTAGTCTTTTTCTGATGTCACTTTTCTATGTTTCTATCATATAATATTGTAATATCAGTGAGTGTTAGGCCCCTTTCACACTGCAGCGCCGCTAATACAACGCTAAAGTGCCGGTTGTGTTTACATTGCTCTAGCTGCGTTTTATGGGTGTGGATTTTTTAAGGTCACATGATAATGTGACCTTAAAAAAAGGGGAAAAGTCCAGTTTTGCAGCGCATTTAAAACAATTTGAAGGCACTTTGAAAGTGCTGCCCATTAATTTCAATTTTAATTTTAGGAGTGCTATTTATAGTGCTATTTATAGCGCTTTTAAGCTGCCCCAAAGATGCTGCTTGTAGGATTTTTTCTAACTTCCCGCAAGCTCACCGCTCGAGTGTGAATGCACTCATTGCACAGAATGGGAGGCAGTTTTCAGGCGCTTTTTAAAGGCCATTTCTAGTCCTAAAATGAAAACTGCCTCACTGCTCTGCCCAATGCCTATGTCAGGAACATTCGCAAGAGAGTGTTTTTTCACCTATAGCATCCCTGTTCCCTTAACCACATAACCCCTAGGCCAAGTGCAGAAATGTGATTCTGTCATGTGTCTCTGCACTTTCCCTGCAGGAGGCACACATACCGCCGGCCGCTTCTGCTGTGAATATTCTCCGTTTTGACAGTGGGGAAGGAATGGATTTTGTGTTCCTGAAAAGCAGGGAACAAAATCCATCTTTTCCCTTAGTAAAAGCACCTAACACAGTACACAAAAACACTGGCTAGACACACAGTTAGCCCTTTGATTGCCCTAGATGTTTATCCCCGTCCCAGCCAGTGTCATTAGTACACTGACAGTGTATATTTTTAGCACTGATCACTGTATTAGTGTCACTGGTTCCCACAGTGTCAAAATTGTCAGTTAGTGTCTGATTTTTCACCACAATATCGCAGTCCCACTATAAGTCGCTGATCGCCGCCATTACTACTATAAAAATAAATAAATAAAAATGTCTAAATAAAATGAAAACATATTCCATAGTTTGTAGACACTATACTGTTCACGTAAAACAATCAATAATTGCTTATTGCGATTTTTTTTACCAAAAACATCTAGCACAATACATATTGGTCTAAATCTATGAAGAAATTTGATTCTTTAAATTTTTTTATTGGATATGTTTTAGAGCAGAAAGTAAAAAAATACATTTTTTTGTTTTTTTTCAAAAATTGTTGGTGTTTTTTTGTTTATAGTGTAAAAAATAAAAAATGCAGTGGTTTAAAATTCCACCAAAGAAAGCTCTATTTGTGGGGGGGGGGAAGACATAAAGTAACACAGTGATTGCGTAGCTGTATAGCCCTCAGATCACTTTAACAAGTTAGGGAATCAGCTGCTTAAAAAAATGGTACTTGGATCATGGTTGTATCAATAACTACCTCAATATGCACCCTATATGTATGGCGGTATTAGGGTGGTTAGGAAAAGCAGGACTACCGGTACTGAGTTTCCCCAAAGTATACAATTTTAGTACACAATCTTTTCATTCTTGGCCAAATGGCACAGGAACTCAGCAAAGATAACAGAAAAGGGGTACCTGTAGTCTTCAGGCCGGTCAGGCATGACATATGGTACCACAGAAAAATGTAGGTGTGACAGCCCAACGTCATGGCAGGCTGTGGGAAAGCATCATCCAGTAGGCAGTTCCAAGATCAGTGCAGGCAGTGGACAAGCATAATGCAGAAGATAGTTCCAAGGTCAAGGCAGCAGATAAGCAAGGTCCAGTAAACAGTCTGAGGTCAATACAGGTGACAATCTAAACAGAGAAGTCAGCAATCTGATCAGGGGTCAGAAACAAAGAATTCAACCCAGGTACATAGGTCAGGGACTAGTAGGAGTACATGTAGGGAGCCAAAAAGCAGAAACACTATCACAAGCCCAGAGCTCTTGTGATGCTCAAATACTGGAGCAGTACAGCCAACCAGGAGTAAGGAAGATGGCAGAGTAGCCCGGGCTGACCATTGCTTAGCCAGAGGTGGCATGTTGAAGTATCAAATCAGGGCAGGGGGTGTCCAGCCGGGAGGTGAAAGCTGCTGATGGCCACACAGCATTGTCAATAGAGAGAGCATATCCAGCTTTCATAAAAAGAAACAAACTGAAACTAAAAAGCACATCAATTATAAATCTGTGTTTATATGTACAGAAGAAAACAGATTACTTGCATATTGCCCATTAAAGCCAGATGCGTGATGGTTTTTGCAAAGCAACAGCTAAAAGCCCTAGTTGTGTACTGCAGGGGAAGACATAAGGTGTCTAAATCGACAACATAGAGGTATAGCAAATTGATGCATATAACATAACACCGCTTAGGTCAGTATGACATTACCTACCATATAACGTCTGCCATCTAACATTGCTTTAACAGATAGGTACATTTAGCCTGCAGAGAGATAGAGAGGTTTTAAGGAGGTGTTACTGACAGCTGTGCTGGTCTACACATGAGAAAAAGAGGATCAAACAATAGCTAAGGTACTTATATTCCATGGGCTTACAGGCAAGAGAGTGCTTGAGGAGCAGCAGAAAAAAAGGTGGCCAACATACATTTTGAAACCATATTAGCAAAGGATTTGGTGCCTTAATCACCCATCAACTAACATACTTATATTCCATAGGCTTACAGACAATACACTGGATGGGGTGCAACAGAAAAAAAGGTGGCCAACATATAATTTGAAACCATATTAACAAAGGATTTGGTGCCCTGATCAAACAAGTAACTACATATAATCAATAAGAATATTAGGGAAAAAAGACCAAAAAAAATAGGGAAAGCACACAAAAAAGCATGTAAAACTAGCAGAAAATCTCAAAATACTAAATCCAGGAAAACAATGGAAACCAACTCTGAAAAAGAAGAACGGATAAATCTGTAAAAGGATACCAATCCTCTAACACATTTTTCTCCTCTTCTTTCTTTTCCAAACAGACACAAATGGATACTTTGTCTGTTAAGAAGACACTATAAGAATTAAAGGGGTTGTAAAGGTAAAAAAATGTTTTCATAAATAGCTTCCTTTACCTTAGTGCAGTCCTCCTTCACTTACCTCATCCTTCGATTTTGCTTTTAAATGTCCTTATTTCTTCTGAGAAATCCTCACTTCCTGTTCTTCTGTCTGTAACTCCACACAGTAATGCGAGGCTTTCTCCCTGGTGTAAAGTGTCGTGCTCGACCCCTCTCCCTGGAATACAGAAGAGTCAGAACGCCCACTAACACACAGCTCCTTTCTCTATCTGCAACGTAGAGAGTGTCCTGACTCTCCTGTATTCCAGGGGAGGGGGCGAGCACGACACTCCACACCAGGGAGACAGCCTTGCATTACTGTGTAGAGTTACAGACAGAATAACAGGAAGTGAGGATTTCTCAGAAGAAATAAGGACACTTAAAAGCAAAATTGAAGGATGAGGTAAGTGAAGGAGGACTTCACTAAGGTAAAGGAAGCTATTTAGGATTTTTTATTTTTTTTACCTTTACAACCCCTTTAAGAACCGGTATATGTGCATGAAGTTATGTCAGAAAAATCAGTAAAGGTTATTTTACACCAAATTGACATGGCAGTGGGTCCTCTGCTCTAAATCTTCAAACAAATAAACAAAGACGCCTCCAGTCAAATACATTAGTACAACAGATATGAATTTCACTGATATAGGTAGTAATGGTAACACTATTTTAGCATTTCAAATTACCCAGACTTGTAGTATTGCTCAAGACCTGAGCCTCACTCACTCTCTGTGATCGTCCAGGGAGCAAGCTTGTAAAGCTCATCTCTACTTGTCATCTAAGCATAATGATCTTTCGTTCAAGGTTCTTTTTTTTATAGCTGTCAGTAATACCGGTACATTAATACTGTCCCCACCAAGGGACCTTTCCTCCTCAATATATGTTAGAATTATCAGAGGAATACAATGCTTATATGGCAGCGACAGGAGCTGTTCCTAAAACATTAAAAATCTTTTTTAGAGTTAAAGATGCACCAGACACAAATAGATGTTGGAACATCAAACAACCCAAACAATTTTTTTTATAAATCAGAAAGCAGTAAATGAGGAAGGGGAGTGATAAGCTGAACTGCACAGGGTTCTGTTAGGCAGGTGTTTGGTGAACTTCAAAGAAGTTCAGATGCAGAACCTGAACCCAATTGAAATCAATAGGAGCAAAATCTGTCAAATTAAAAATTAAATTTTTCTGGGTTAATAGTCAAGGGGGTGTACAAAAAAGAGCATGGGAGGGTGGGCACTGCCTTGGAGAACATATACCAATGCCACTATGGCACCCTTGGAGAACATATACCAATGCCACTATGGCACCCTTGGAGAACATATACCAATGCCACTATGGCACCCTTCATTCATAGTTTATTAAAACAAAGAAAGCAAGGTGCAGTTTTAATTACAGTACATCAGCAGAACGAGACATGGTAAAGAGGAAGATGACCCACCTCATCACATGACTGGCCTAACCACATCTGAAAAGGGTAAGTATAAAAAAAATAAAGCATAGCATATAGCATGGCAGCCTCCAGGAAGGTAGGGGTGGTGCTTGGGGGCAGGGGACTGTGCCTAAACTTGGCCTTTACTACGTTGTACAAGGCACCACTATCAGATAAAAAAAACAACTGGTGACATTTTAAATTAAAATCTTTTATAATGTTATTTTCAAATTATGGTACACATACTGCTTAGATTCACAAAATATGCATGTTTGTAGGATGCAAATATTCCTACTTGTGTCAATTTTGGGTGATTTAAAAAGTGTTCAGTTTTATTAACTTGTATTACAATTTTTTTCCACACAATTGCTATGGATGCAGAGTTCCTATAGCAAATAACAAGCATATTTACAAACTCTGTAAAAAATCTGCATTCAAAAACACAATTCTTTTTATCCTTTATTCTATAAACAATACACTAGGGGGAACAAAAATACATTTCAGTGAACAAATCATTCCATCAAGTTTAATTTCTCAGTAGCATTAGTATTATAAATATTTCCAATAAAGTGTTATGGAAGGCATTCCATGCTGTGTATACACAAGGCTTATGGAAAGAAAAATTAGCGTAAGAAATATGTTTACATATAATTCTGCTGTAATCGTTAGAACTAAATCTTGAGTACCCCATTGATTAAAAGTTCTGTCTAAACAACTGCCATAAATTGATGTGTAATATCACAGATTATTACCCCATGCTATTTGTCAGAAGACATTACAGATGGGGTAGGTATAGTTAGAAATTAGCTTTTAAATTTGGCTTCACCTGAGGACACCGCTGGTGAGTTGCCTTTTGTGGAAATTTTTGATAAGCCATGATTGAAGCAGTAATCCAAAGCTGCAATCAGAAAGCTGGGGAGCTTTTCTGAAATTACTTTGCAGTAAGACAGACCTGCATGTCAGAAGATAATGCAGGCACATCGCTCCAATCTCATTACAGTTGGACCCATTAGTCCACAACTAAAAATATGCCTTCCATTGTCTTTACAATTTGACATTCTAAATCAGATTTTGTGTTTAATATTTTAGTATAATTATTAAATATATATGAGAAAGAGCATACAATAAAATATGTGCAAAATACCAGGATTAAAAATACAAAATCTGCAGTATTTGGAATCAGAGGGTCACAGAAATTGCAATCCTGATTTTCCCCAAAAAGTGTCACAGAGCCCTCACTGCATACCTTTACACTTACAAGCGTGGAATGGCTAAACAAAGGTGCAGTAAAAGGCTAAAATAATACAGGGATGCATGAATATACTGTATATATATATACACACAAATACAGCAATAAATACAAGCAAAGCATAAGACACAAATTATTAGATGAAGTGGCTGCATTCATTTTCTTTTTTTTTTGTGAATTTATTTCCTTTATTTTAATATCCCATGTCCTGTCTCTGGGTGGCTACACTCACTCTTCAACTGTATCTTTGGAAGGAACCATGGTTTCCACCCAGAGTAGACTACAAAAATGTCTGCCTTTTTACATATTCATTCCATGGGGAGATAATGAGTTTAGCAATTTACAGAAAAAGGCAGAATTGTTTTTGCATTTCGTAGAGCTCAAAGTAAGTGACACTGCATTTCTGGTAAGATTATTGTAGGAACATCTTCAGCAAGTACATTAAGTACTTGCTAAATATGGGCCAGATCCACAAAAGGGATACGCCGGCGTATCTACTGATACGCCGTCGTATCCCTGTTTCTATCTATGCGACTGATTCACAGAATCAGTTACGCATAGATATTCCTAAGATCCGGCAGGTGTAATAGTTTTACACTGTCGGATCTTAGGATGCAGTACCTCGGCTGCCGCTGGGGGCATTTCTCGTAGAAATTTCGCGTCGGGTATGCAAATTAGCACTTACGGAGATCCACGAAGCGGTTTCCCTTCGTGAAGTCTCCGTAAGCTGTTAGTTTGCAAACGCAAAATTAGGGCTACTTTTACAAAGTGTAAAGTTAGTACACCATGTAAAAGTAGACCCTTCTTTCCCGCGACGCTGTCAAATTTTTTTTAAATTTTTTTTTTTCCCGCCGCATCTTTTTTTTCCCCCGACGCAACTTTTTTTACCCGGCGCGATTCACAAAACTCAGCGTAACGTAATTTCGCGCAAAGCACGTCGGGAAAATCGCGTCGGGAGCATGCGCAGTACATCCGGCGTGGGAGATTGGGCACGCCTTGCGCCGGACGGATTTAAGTTACACCGCTGCAAATTTCCAGGTAAGTGCTTTGTGGATCGGGCACTAACTTGGGAAATTTGCGGCGGTGTAACTTAAATGGGAAAAGTTAAGTTGCGCCGCCTGGCTGTGGATCTGGCCCATAGGGCCAAGTCCTCAAAAGAGATACGACGGAGTAACTGCTGTTACTCCGTCGTATCCCTGTTCCTAACTATGGAACTGATCCACAGAATCAGTTTCCCATAGTTAGGACGAAGATCCGACATGTGTAATTGAATTACACTGTCGGATCTTAGGATGCAGTACCGCATCCGCCGCTGGGGGCATTTTGCGTCGAAATGCCGCCTCGGGTATGCAAATTAGGACTTACGGAGATCCACGAATCTTTTCAGCTTCGTTTTTTCTCCGTAAGTTTTATTTTGCTAACGCAAAATTAGGGCTGCTTTTACAAGGTGTAAACTGTTTACACCTTGTAAAAACAGACCTTTCTTGCTTGCGACGCGATTTTTTTTAAATTTAAATATTTTTTTTTGGCGCCGTATCTTTTTTTTTACCCGACGCAACTTTATTGTCCCGTCGCAATCCACAAAGCCCGACGTAACGTAATTTTGCGCTATGCACGTCGGGAAAATGACGTCACGAGCATGCGCAGTACGGCCGGCGCGGGAGCGCGCCTCATTTAAATGGTAATCGCCCCCTGGAGAAGAGGAACGCCTTGCGCCGGCCCAATTTAAGTTACACCGCTCAAAATTTCTAGGTAAGTGCTTTGTGGATCGGGCACTTAGTTAGAGATTTTGCGGCGGTGTAACTTAAATGGAAAAAGTTACGTTGCGCCAGTTTTTTGAGGATTAGGCCCATAGTTCTTAACCTTACAAACTAAAACTAATGCAACCATTACATCTGAAAAGCTACAGTATGTTAATTTTTTAGTTTAATGGGTTTAATCATCAGTTAAAAATAAAGTTGTTGAGATACTTTAACACTGCTTTCTTTTTGTTCAGATGTCCTGATAAATGATGGAAGGTTGTGGCAGTAACAGTGCAGATTAAAGGTCTTAAACATGTTTTGCTTATTTAGAAAAAAAGTTATAAAGCTATGCCATCAAAGCATCTTTGATCCTATTTTAAATTATATAAGCTTCTACTCCCTTCTGGGTCTTTGGGGCAAATAATATATATGAAAAAATGGGAAACCGAAATAGAGAGGCCAATTTTGTTGCCAGAGTGGAAGAAGGCATTTCTGCTAATACATCAATAGTGACTAAACATCAGGAAAGAAACTATAAAATTATGATGAGATGGTAATGGACCCCTGTCGATTTACATAAAATAAATGGAGATAACTCGAAAACATGTTGGAGATGTCTTAAAGGAAAAGGTACAATGATACATATATGGTACTGGTGTCCATTGGTGAAGGATTCTGGCTTAAGATATATAATATATATATATATATATATATATATATATATATATATATATATATATATATATCAGTTGGTATCAGGAATTGAGATACAACCAAGTATTGGTATCTCAATACTATCTATTATTCCTGGATCAATAAAAGCTATCAGAGCTGATGTCATTCGCCATATCCTCACACCTGCTAGAACAATAATAGCTTGAAGTTGGAGAAAAGCAAAAAGTCCCACAATAATAGAATGGGTCTACGAGATGAACGAAATGCAATCAATGGAGCAAATGATTAATTTTGAGGATAGTTAAAATAATGTAAATCAAAAAGCATGGCAACAATGGGAAAAATTTCGGGCCTCGTCAACTATTATACTACATTTATAGATGGGACCATATTCTCCTCTCCCTCTCCCTCCCTTTCTCCCAGAACTTAAGATAGAAATAGAATTGGAAAGTAGAACCAATTATGGAATATAGGTAATCCCAAACTAGATATATAGAATGTTATCCAATTTTATAATATGCATATGATTTATATATTATATATTTATATAAATGTTTTAAAATTAAAAAAAAAGAGAATGAAAACACACATATGTATGAAGCTATGCCGTCAAAGCATCTTTAATCCTATTTAAAATTATTGGAGCAACATAACTGAATAAATGTAGCGCAAATGTACCAGGCGTAAGTTCAGTTTTTCTTAAAGCTTATGTCTGGTGAGGGCCGTACCTCACAAAGTTTATTCCCCAACTTCACTTTAGCCAGTCACCCAAATGAATTTGATAAAAAAAATACAATAAAAGCCCTCAAACAATTATTTACCTGATCCATGGTCACATTATGCACCAGGTCCTGAATGTTTTATCTTCGGAACTGCAGAATGGGAGTTAGATGTTTGGGTGACATTGACTGTCCAATGGCAGAATCTTCTCAGAGTCAAAAAAACTTCAACAGCTTCATAATGGGAAAGAAACAAAACTTATTGAATGCAGATCCTGACTTTTGCACTGGGTCAACAGTCTCTACTCAATGGTGATAGACACATGATGGCAGATTGAGTGGAACCTCTAAGAAGTACTTTGCAGAATGATTAGGTGTTAGAGAGCTTACAGCAATACACAAGAGGTCCATACTCACATCATTGACAATAAAAAGGCAGAAACTAACAGGCTATGAATTCAGTTTACAGCTAGTAAATGGCAGTTGCTATTTTTATAGAAACCCCTGTAGTGCAAACACGTTTTTAAGGTTAAATTAGGCCAAAATCTGGTATGGATAATCAGCATTTCTGCCTAAAGGGGCCCAAATATGACTCAATCTTTGTCCAGTTCAAGCACTGATTAAGAAAATCAGGTAAGGATCAGGCTGTGTAGAAGTTCTGTGGGTGGCAATAATGAGTGATTTAATTTGTCAGAAGCTTCTGCTATCACACAATGAGATTTTAAACTTATTGAAAAATTCCTATGAGATTTCCTTTTCTAAGGAGAAAAAATAATTAGTATTTCTCTGTATGATATACATTTTTCATGGCATGGCGATGCGATTGAGGACAGGTACTACCATTTATTGTTGGTGAGAGGAGTACATCTGTTCATCTATAGCAAAGCTAACACTGGATCATACATGCAATTAGAAATTCAAGTGGTTTAAAGAGGAAGGACAACCCCTGCAGATATAAAGAGCAGTAAACTAAAGGTGCCTACACATACTATACCCATAGCAAACGCCAAAAGTCTGCAGTTATGGCAGGGGCGGACTGACAACTCATGGGGCCCCCGGGCAATAGAAGACTATGGGGCCCCCGGGCTTACAGATGGCGACCACGCCAGGTGGCAGTGCAGAGGCGGGGCAGCTAAAATCTTGGGATTTTCACATCAGAAGCATGTTGGTTTCAGACATATCAGGGACAGATGTAAAAAAAACATAGATTTTTACATACTGTCTCTGGTTTTATTGAGCCTGGCAACCTTGATGGGGCCCCCTAGTGACATGGGGCCCTCGGGCAGTGCCCGAGTGACTCAATGGTCAGTCCGCCCCTGAGTTATGGTCAAATCCCAGGCCCATCTGATAGGAAAGGTTTCAGTACTTCAGAGTTTACTGTTATCCACCACTCCCAAAAAAAACCATCCTATTGGCCCATCACTTTAAAGGTTAGTCTTGCTGGCTAATAGAAATGTATAAGAGCAGGAAGGGTAGACAAGCTTCAACACTCTCAATTCCCATCATTCAGTCAAAACTACAGGCTTTTAAAGGCTGCTTTAAGCATATGCAGAGATCTCTCGGTGATTGCATTTTACAGCTGCATCAGGTATCAAGATTCTCTTTGATTACTGCATGTTTGTTCTTTGACTATACTTTTTATTTAAGGTTTAGCTCATTTATTAAATAGGGTTCCATGTAAAAGGAAAATATTTTACTTTTTTTTTAATAACATGCCCAATACTACCAACGAGTTGAATGTGGCAGGTGGTGGATTATCTACCAATCTAAGTACTAAAAGTGTGACCTCTATAACTGATACAGTTGTGCCAAGATAGCTATAACTTACAGTCTCAGCAGAATTGGCAGACAGTGACTCAACCCCAATTACATCTGACAGATTGTAAAAAGCTTCAATCCAAAACTTGTACAGCTCTTTACAGATGAACATCAGATAGGTCAAAAAATCATAGTATGTCTAGCTGCAGCAATTACGTGTGCTCACAACAGAAGCTAAAGACACACTAAGAGGATGAGATTAGCTATACATGTTATCTCGTAGCTAGGGACACAATTAATTAAAGAGAGACAAACAACAATTCATGTGTAATGTAACACTTCCATGATTTCAAATATTAAACAATTGACAATCAAGTGCAAACATTAAGTGACAACTCTACTTCAGGCCTATCAGCGAACTGGTTTTTCTTTTGCCAAAGGAAGAGGATTCGTCTTCTAAACCAGCAAATTGATTCAAAGGGAGGTGCAGGTTGCAGCCTTCCCCTTTGAAGATACACTCATAAACTGTCTTTTGTGCCATCTTTAAGACACTATATAAGTTTTACAGTATGGTAATATTTGCATTATTCATTCATGTTCTTCTACTTTCTTCTGTTGTAGGTATTCATGAAATAGTCTTCACTTAAAGGGTTTGTAAAGGATTTTTTTTTATCTTAATAGCTTCCTTTACCTTAAAGCAGTGCTGTTTTCATGTCCTCATTGTTTGTTTTTGCTGTAATTCTTCTCTGATCTCCACACTTCCTGGTTGTCTGTTTCCTGATAACCACAGTCCTGGGAGCTTTCTCTCTGTGGTCACTAATCAAGGAGGTGTGATTACTGTGTGTCTAAAACCCCTCAGCACCAATCAGTTTTGTTTTCCAAACCATCACTGCCCTGTATTGGATCTGTGGCTCTGTACAGCAGAGACCGGAAACAACATGCAAAAACGAAACTAGAAACTGCAGGTACATTATATGATTGATTTTTATCTATTTTTAAACATTTTTAAAAGGAATAAGTTAACTATTATGTCTCTATACCCCGTAAACAATCATTTCAGCAAAAACATTTTTTATTTACAACTCCTTTAATGTTTGGACTTGACTCTTAATTCATAGATTTCGACAGGGAGTATCATGTTACATGAATTGTTGTTTGTTTTCCTTTAAATCATTTTGTCCCTTCCTCCCTCCATAGCTAGGAGATGCTCTGTATAGCTAGTCCCACCTTCATTTCAGTGTGTCTTTAGTCTCTGTTCTGAGCACATGAGATTGCTGGAGCTAGACATTCTAAGGTTTTTGACTGCTCTGCCTCTCCAATCAAAGTACTGATCCAATTGTGGCAAGATAGCTATAACTTACAGTCTCAGTAGAATTAGCAGACAGTGACTCAATCTTAATGACATCTTGCAGATCGTAGAATGCTTTAATTGAAAAACTTCTGCAGATTTTCACAGATGAACATAAGATAGGTCAAGTACTGTACATTGTACACATGCTCAGAACAGAAGAAACTAAAGACACGCTGAAAAGAGAAAGGGTCTATAGAGAGCATCTCCTAGCTATAGAAGGAGGAGGGGACACAATTATTTAAAGGAAAACAATATATATGTAACAAGATAGAAGTTGATGGCTTTAGCAAGAGTGATATAATAAATTGTAGGATTACTTTCCTCTTACCCGAGCTTGAAGCTTTACATTATCTTAAGCCTTTAAAAGAAGCAACACAATTTAGCAATTTCTAAGCAAACATCTTCTTCTATGCTTAACATGTATTAATATTTCCTGGAACTTAGGCAGATGCCACAACAGCATCTCATACAGATACAAATACAATACCAGTCTGTTGAAAAAAGGTGAGACATTAAAAAATAATTTAATTTAAAAAACAATGGTTTAAACTTGGTTGGTCAGTGATTTCAAGAATATTATTAGCTATTCCCTTCTATTATAAACTTCAGGTGATGTGTGCAGCTTCACAATTTACAAATAACCGACACTGACCATAGGGTGGTATTGTGTCAAATTATGTTACTAAGGACAAACAAAATAAGCAACAAACGGTACACTTGCAGTGATAAAAAATAGATTAAATAGCAAATCATAGAACCTTTAAAATAATACAATTCCCAACAACACCATCAAGGATCTTTGAGGCTCCATTTACACTTGGTGTTTCTAAAATGCATCACACTGTGCACAGATAACACGTTTTGTAGCGCATTTTTTAAATCCCCCCCTCCCGCCGCCTCTTGCCCCTCTGACCGGGCCTCCCGTCCCACCGGGAGACCCGATCCTCGATCCGGCACCTCCAGTGTCCAGCCGCAGACTGAAACAAAGCCGTAAATGGCTTTGATTCAGTCTCCGCAATGTAAACACGGAAGCGACGTCATGATGTCACTTCCGGGTTTCTCGGCTGCCAATGGTGCCAGATTTAAAAAAGTACACAGTATTCAGAATCGCCGTTTTCTGTGATCTGAATACTTTGAAGTGCAAAGGTGATGAAAATGTAAAAAAAAAAAAATATATATTTTTTAATATTATACAAATAAATAAAATAAATAAGAACATTTTTTTTTAAAGCGCTTCCCTCCCCGCGAGCTCTCACAACAAAAAAAAGGCATACGGAAGTTGCGCCTGCATATGAAAACGGTGTTCAAATCACACATGAAGTATCGCCGCGATTGTCAGAGTGAGAGCAATAATTCTAGGACTAGACCTCCTCTGTAACTCTCACCTGGTAACCGTAAAAAAAAGTTTAAAGCGTTGCCTAAGGAGATTTTTAGGTACCGTAGTTTCTCGCCATTCAACGAGTGCGTGCAATTATAAAGCATGACATGTTTGGTATCTATTTATTCGGCGTAACATTATCTTTCACATTACACAAAAAAATTGGGCTAACTTTCCGTTTTCATTTTTTTAAAATTCATGAAAGTTAATTTTTCCCAAAAAGTTGCGTTTAAAACACTGCCACACAAATACCGTCCAACATAAAATATTGCAACAATCGCCATTTTATTTTCTAGATTCTCTGCTAAAAAAATATATATATATATATAATGTTTGGGGGTTCTAAGTAATTTTCTAGCAAAAAATATGAATTTTAACTTGTAAACACCAAATGTCAGAAATAGGCTTAGTCATGAAAGGGGCAAAGCTGTAAACACCAGTGTAATTTGTAGGTGTAGTCTAATGTGGTTGAAGCAAGCTACTCTTATTGACTTTTGAGAGCAATCCAACCTATTTAATCATAACTAACAACAATAGTATGACAAAGGGTTTATTGAGCAATGATTTCAGTGAATAAATTTCACAAATCTGTTCATTAGTTTTTCCCCATTACAAAAAAATAAGATATGATTTTTGTGTTGTGTACGCATCCAGTCATAGACACAAAGATACATAGGGGTTATTTACGAATAGACATGTGCACACTGAAATTATTTGTTTATGTAGTTACGGACGAAATTCGTTTTTATATATTTTGTTTCGTTAAAAAATGCATTTGTCCGAAAATCGGAATTAATTAAGGTCAAATGTCATTGAAGGTTAATGGTGTCTGTCGAATGTTCTAAGAAGATTCGACGGAGCAGCTAAACTGTACAACGCCGCAATTGTACATTTCCGATCGAATGTTCCTCCTACAAGCTATAGAAGATTTCTAATGTTGTATGACACTAGTAATAATTATATGTATAAATTATTATTACTAGTCAACCAACATTAGAATTCTTCTATAGCCCATGGGCTGAGAATTTGACCAGAAATGTACGACTGTGGCGTCTTACAGTTTAGCTGCTTTGTCGAATCTTCTTTTGACAGACACCATAAGCCTTCAATGACAGATTCAACGTTTGTATGTTTTTCGCTGCTTTGTCGATTCTTCATCGTTCATGACGAATGGTCTATCCCAACACTGTCTCTATAATGTCGAATCTGTTCTCTCTATGTCGAATCTTTTCTCTCTATGTAGAATAATCTTGGACTAATAGAGTTAAGGTTAGGCACATTCGACCACAGGTTCCATAGACACAGATTGCTATTGTCAGTGTTATGTCGAATCTCATATCTATATCGAACTGTTGTAGCAACGAAAATGAAAATAAAGCATTTTTTATGTCGGATCTTTCAGATTTTGGATTCTGCACGTTCGTTTTTGTTTGTTAAAACGATAACGAAAATACCCGAAATTTGGATGAAAATGCATTCGGACGAAAACAAATGCACATGTCTATTTACGAAAGGAAAATCCACATTGCACTACAAGTGCAAAGTGCACTTGAAAGTGCTTTGACAGTGCACATGGAAGTGCAGTTGCTGTAGATCTGAGGGGGACATGCAAAGAAAATAAAAAACAGCATTTTAGCTTGCACATGATTGGATGATAAAATCAGCAGATCTTCCCCTCATTTCAGATCTACCCCTCAGATTTACAGTGACTGCACTTCCAAGTGCACTTTCAGTGCAATTTCAAGTGCAATTTTCACTTGTAGTTTGCACTAATAGTGCAAAGTGGATTTGCCTTTCGTAAATAACCCCCAAAGTATAGGCAATCTGTTTGGGTCCAGGCATCTCATAGTTACCTACAAGAACTGTCCATCGATGATCAACCTTAAAAAATCCAATGTGCTTTCTAGAGCGATCATGTGTGAATATAGACAGATGCTGACTACTGGCCTTATTCCGCTGTATAAAGAGCAATAATAATGTTTAAAGTGTAGTGACCCATAGAAAACAGTCAGATACCAGATCAGTGAAGGGTGAATTCTGAGATGTTGCTATGGGTTGCTGCACTTTGCACAAAGCCTGTGTATATCTCTAGAGATACTGAAGAAAAACAAAGGGAACATACAAAATATCTTATCAATGTTGGCTATTCTGCTATTTATACTCTGGTGAGTGTCGCTGTAGATAGCTCTTTTCTTTCTTTTTTTTTTTACATCTGTAGTTTTTTTCAAAGAGGACAACGATGTGTTACTATGGCATTAACTTATCAGGTCTGAAAATGTTCACTTAATTGGTAGAAATAAATAAAGGAGTTTCTTTGACCAGAAATGATGTCAACTCTGAAAATCAACTGCAGAGCTCTGGGAAAAGAGAGCACCGCTGTAATGGAATATCACACGGGTGAAATGACAGCCAGAAGCTGCTTTGGCTTGTAAATGAGTTGTGAGGGAATGGAAGCAGAGAGGGCACTGGGCTGGAACAGGACACTGACAGACATGTGAGAGTGTGATGAAGAGTGGGAAGAAGTAGGCTCAACCTGTCAAGTGCCAAAAATTGTGTGATATCGGAATTATTTCGTGATGAAAAAACCTGTAACCCTGTGCAACATTCAGGACTTATTTTATTCCCTTTACTCACTGCATTTCATGAAAGCAATAATATGTAAATATTAAATAACACCGACTGCACAGTCACCTCAGTGGGCTGCCTGTGAAATGAAATGAAATGAAGCCCTCAAGCCTACAAACTAAACAACTCTGATTTATTTCATTTGTTCTAGGCTTGTTCCTTTTACAGTTCTGGAAACTATCCCACATAAAGCTCAGGAAGGTGAGGGTTACACAAGGTAGAGAAATGGCATAGGAATGAGCTGAGTTCCAGAAACAAAGGCATACATAAAACCATGCTTACAATTCTCCCACTGTGACTACATCTAGTTGTCGGTATATTTATTCCATCAGCATGTACTGCTCTCCACAGGAGAGGAAGTGTATCTTGGAAATTGAAAAGATACAGCACAATACAAGCAAATGAATATTATCTATGATGCATATATTCAGTGTGGATGGAGCCGAGGGGAAATTTAATAAGAGCCTTTAGAGTCTTGTGGGATTTAGGAAAATAAACCAAACCCATTTGTTTGACGCAGCGAGTCTGTACAGCCAAAGCATTGTAGCTGAGACAGGGAGTGCATAGCACAATAACATCATTTGAATGCATTATGTCTGCAATACAGAATAGTGAATCAGAATAATAAGGAGAAGGAGTAATAGAACGGATTAAAATGATGGCAGCTCTTCTTGCAATGATTAACACATAAATTAAATAACAAATGAATATAGAATGATAAAGAGGAGATCACATAGTGAGAAATTATAAAGTAAACCATGGGATGTTATTTTGTGAATAATGTGCATGTAGTTTTTTCAGGTGCAATAGTCTAACCAATTCCTATGATTTTATTTTTGTGGATGTGGTAAACCTAACATTGGCCAAGGTAAGGAAATTCAAATGGCACCATTAGAATTTGATGGGGCTAAGGTTCTGACCTCTGAACTAATATGTATCTCTCCACTCTCATTCAAACCCCAAACACAATAACATACATGGGCTCTTCACATAAATTCATGCTTGTTAAGATGCTTCATAGCTTCACAAGGAAAGTTGAATTTGTCAGGAGACAAAAATTCGTCTAAGTGCATTAACACAAGGGTTTCACAATTTCAAACTCAAAGTGACAAAAAAATCAAATCTTTTTTTACAATTGTTCTAAAATAGTAAGCATGCCATGCCTCTCTTTTCTTTGTGTTTGTGTTTGCTTAAAGCCTCTTACTCTTGTTTTCAGGCTTATTTTTTGTCTTGTGCACACAGCATTTCCTCCATGGATGCATCCCACCACTACTGGTGTAGAGCAAGCCATGTCATTATTTCTGGTCACATAATCCGCTCTATGTGCACTACAATTCCTAGAGAGCTGAAAGTGTCTGCATGAAGATGTAGGGGTTAAGTAGTAAATGGTGGCTACATTCACATATGAAAAGGGGGCAAAGACAATGAACAAAGCCACTCTAGAACATGAAATCTGAAAATAGGAGAAAAACGCTTGCATTTGGAAGATGAACAAAGGAAGCGAGAGATAGAAGGTTTATTCTACTTATATTTATACATATTGCATTTATTTATTTTTTTAAATTAGCTTAGTGTCACTTTAAGTTTGTATCAATATGTGCATAGTTTTTCTCATCCCCCAAAAACAGCTTAGGTCTTTTTGTTATGGTTGTTAGTGTTGTCTCTCCGCTACCTTAAGGAGGGTTGGGACAAGGGAAAGGGGAATGAAGATCTGCAGTGTATTTGGGGGGAGGGGGGAATACAAGGAGATCCACCCTCCACATCCTGTGCAAAACGGTTAACAAAAAGCAATTGCACTCAATCCAACAGTATCATTCACTGTCTTCCACTAAACAGTCTCCAGGCTGCATCCGTTTTGCACAGGGCTGGGACCAGGTGGTAGGCAGAGGGAAAGCTGCCACAGGCACAGTGTTTTAATGTTGGGGGGTGCTGCATGGCTACTCTGCCTTTCTATATGCTGATTCTTGTGTACACTAGAGAGGATTCTGCTGCTGCTGTTGCCGTTCTCCTGTCATTGACCTCACATTGGGCTCTTTACTGCCACTCCTGGATGTTTGTTACATGTGCACTCCACCTGTGTGTGCTGTCTGTCCTCTGTACTGTGATGGTCTCCAGCTCAGCCCTGTGTCTTAGCCATCACACCAGGTAACAGGGGATAGGGCAAGGAAGACAATCTTGTTTGTGTACAAGTGGGGATGGGAGGAGGCTGCGTGTAAACATGAGAGGGGAGCTTTGTTTGTGCCCAGGTGGTGATGAGAAGGACTGTATGTGTGATGGGGGAACAGTAAGCACAAGTGCGAAGAGTTATGTGTATATATGAGAGTAAGTGGAACTGTGCATGTACAGGGGAGGAGTGTATGTTCACAAGCTTGGGGAGATGTTTTCAGAGGTGAGGGGCTGTGTGTACAGTTGGGGTAGAAGCTGTGTGTGCAGGGGGGGCTGTGTGTGTGTACAGATTGGGGAAACTTTGTGTGCACAAGTGGGGAGAGTTGTCTGTGTACAGGTGAGGGAACTCTGTGTAAAGTGATGGGAGGGAGCTGTGCATGCACAGAAGGGGCGGTTGTGTTTACAGATGGGGGAGCTGTGTGTAAATATGGGGGCTGTAAGTTTACAAGTAGGAAGCTGTACGTATGTACAGGTATGGATTAAAAGGACCTTGTGTGTATGTGGGGGGATGGGCTGTTAGGGGGCCCTGTAAGGTAAGCAGCAAGGGGCCCCATGATCTCTAATGGTGGCCCTGCTTAGTCCATTAGCACCTCACACCAAGTGTCCTGGGTGCAGGACTGGAACAAGGGTGGATGGGAAGGACGGGAAGCTGCCCCCTGCAAGCTGTTATTATGTGAGGGGGCACTATCTGGTGAGTTCCTGCCACTACGGACTGACAGAAGTAGTGACAACAGCATCACTAATCCTGTCAGCTTAGTGCTGGAAGTGACAAGCCAAATCTGAAAAGAGGAGAGAGCCATGAGGAGGTATGGGCTGTGCCTACTGCTCTCATCCAGCTCCTCCCTCACGTCACTGCAGTGCTCCTGGATTAGGACTGTGCAGGGTTTGCTCACTCACCCTCTAACTCTTGGATAGATTGTAATCAAAAGCTAAAGTCTCTTAGCGTTCACAGTTGGACTCTCAAAAGTCTAACAAAGAACACTAGTGGCCAAAGGTGAAAATACATATAGAAGAAAGAAAATGAGATTCAGTACATGTGGTCAGCAGCCTGTGGTAACAGCCAGTGCAGAATGGAAGTCAGGGATGGATGGATGAGTCAAGGAGTTCCACAGCTAAGGCACATCAGATAAGGGAAGGATCCTCAGCAACATGTAGAAAAGTGGCCAAAGCGCACAAGTGAGTAAAAACATTGTACCATTTATTATGAATACAAATATCCAAACTTGCATTCAGGTAAGGAAAGTGCTGCTTCAATGTGTAGGGAAAACTCAGTATGTAGATGGAATGCAGAATCTGCAGAGTAGCATTATCTGTCTTACCTGTACCTGCTAGAGAGATGGAATAGCAGCGATGTCTCGGCCTTCCTCAACCAACCGAGCAAACACTTAAAGGTGGAGAGGGCGTGAACAACGCATTTCAGAGATCTCACCTCATTTTTCAAGTACAGCTAATGGTGAAAGGGAAGGCTTTTTAAATCGTCAGCTGAGGGCTGATAAAAGTGTACAAGAGACAACAGGAAAATAAGAACAGCTTTAAACTAGCCAATAAGCAGGAACTATCAGATGCAGCGGGGTCGACAGCTGTTTGTATAGAGTTGCCAAGTGGAGTATAGAGGTTAGTTTGGACAACTCATCCACACAACCTTAAAGCTCAAACCCACAACAAATAGGAGGGAAAAATTCAATGTATTAATAAAAGCTGGTGGTAGTGTTGAACAGATGCTAAGCGGGAGCTAGCCATGGATACAACTCAAAGCAGACTGTCAGCACAAACATCAGGGACACAGGACCAGCAATAACAGCAGGGGCAACTGTTCTATCTTGGTGATCAAAGCATAGACAAACAATGAGGCAATAAATCATAATAACAACTGCATACAAAAATCATAGGGATGAAAAAAAAAAAATTAGACATTGAGATATATACTATGTAGATGTCTCCTAATGGATAACATCATCATAAATTATATCCCTACACCTGCAAATTTAAAAGGATATATAGGGATGATAAAGGGAGAAGTATATAAAGGTATATAAAATATATACAAACCATATATGGAATAAAGGTTAAAAGGAAATTATAAATTGCAATTATACTAAAATTATAAAATGTAGATATAAAGATGTAAAACATTTTTACTAGAGTGTACAAGTTTTTTTTTACAATGAACCCTTCATGGACAAGATGTAGAATCTATATAATGGATCATTTTCTCCTAGCAGCTCAGGGTGAAGTAAACTGATGTCAGATAGTGAGTGTTGCACAATTATTTAGGATCTGTAGAAACTCATAAAGGAACATTTCAACATGGTGAGGGTTCATTTCTAAAACTAATGGTCGATATTTCAGTTGCAATAATCATCTTATGCATTGCTTCTGCAAGTGCTGTTTAAACCAAACTTGCAAACTGCCTAACTGGGAACATATCGCATCACTTTGACATTAAATTCTGGGGTTATGGCTGCTGCTAGATGCCATAACCCGGTATAATTTTTTTGAGTGACAGATTTTCCACTTTCTGTGGTTTTCGTGTTCACCTGATGGATCGGAAAACCAGAAAAACGATCTGGTACTGGCGATGGCTGGGCTCAGAGATGAGTGAAGGGAAGATGGCCTGCGCTCATTTCTATGCCCTACGAGGACATAATGATGTCACTTTTGGTTCCTGCCACATGTAAACAAGACCATTTTTTAAACAAAAGATCCAAAAAAACGTTTTTTATCTTTTGAATTTACGGGTAGGGGAAAGATTTGGGGTCTTTTAGACCCCAGATCTCACCATAAAGAGGATCTGTCATGCTGTATTGTTATCACAAAGGATGTTTACATGAAGTGATCAAAAATGTTTTTTAAAAGGGACAGTGTAAAAATTTAAAAATAAAGACATTTTACACAGTGGTGAACGCAAATATAGGTCACATCCACATGTTTGTAAAGTGTTCTCACCACACATGTGAGGTATTGCCGCAAACATCTGAGCGACAGCAATAATTCTAGCACTAGAACAACCCTGTAACTCTAAACTGGTAGGTAACCTTTAGAGATTTTTAAAGCATCACCTATGGAGATTTTTACCATTCCATGACGGTGCACAAGTTTAAAGCATGACATGTTAGGTATTTATTTACTCAGTGTAACATCATCTTTCATATTATACAAAAAAGGGGGCATATTTTATGGTTTTTTTTATGAATTAAAGTATATTTATTTAAAAAAAAATTGCATTTGGAAAGAGGCCTGGTTAGCCAGTGGAAATATACTTCTACCAAATCAGTATTTGAGCACCCCTTAAAAGCAGAATTGGTAAGAGAGTATTTGGTTTAATTTCTAATAGCAAACAGGGGGAGGGATGCTGGGGAATACTGAACATGGCTTCATAATTTGGTTTGGCTAGAAATAATAAAGGAGATAATAAAGTCATTCACTTCTTTGCACTAATGATCATAATGGTATTAAGATATGTTTCATTGTACAAAACAGTGGTTTGGATTCTTCTACAAGAGTGCTCTGGTTGGGAAAGTGCTAACCACTGAGGCCCCGTACACACGGTCGGACCGAACCGATGAGAATGAACCAACGTTCAGTTTCATCGGACCAAACTGACCGTGTGTATAGGTCATCGGTCCAAAATTTTAAAACATGCTTCAAAACCGAACCGATGGACCGCTGCCCCATCGGACCAAACTGATGGTTAGTACAGAAAAGCATTGGTTCAAAACACACGCATGCTCAGAATCAAGTCGACGCATGCTTGGAAGCATTGAACTTTGTTTTTTTTCAGCACGTCGTGTGTTTGACGTCACCGCGTTCTGACCCGATCGGATTTTGGACTGACGGTGTGTACACATATCAGGCCGTACGGCCACTTCAGAGGTGAACCGATGAAAACGGTCCGACGGACCAGTCACATCGGTTTGGTCCGACCGTGTGTACAAGGCCTGAGTCACAGATTAATAAACCTTGGGGGGGTAGAGAATATGGCAAACACCAGTTTGCAACCAATAATAGACTTTATTGCCTTTCAACTGTAGTGTTAATCTAGAATCTGGGGTTAACTTAATCCAATAATAGTCCCAATTTAAAGAAAAGCATTGCTCCATTAATATCATGCAAAATATCTAAGAACGTAATGCCTTGTTCTAATCACTGCTTGATTAGGTAATCTCATAATCACACAGAAGGGAAAATCAAATTCCTTTGGTACAACTATTAAGGGAGATATCATGAAGTTCTCCTGTAATTCAGTAAACTTTTGTTCTACACTTGAATGTAAATCTATGTAAAGCTTTACTACATGTGGGTCAATGTGAGCCTGTTAATGGAAAATTTCAAACCCAAAGGATATTCCTGTTTTAAAGGCTATGGTCACTTTTAAAAACATTAGAAATGCATATATTTTTGCAGAGAACCTTTATTTTTTTTCACAGAAGCCTGCAAAGTATTGCAGTTATGATAAGTGGATACAAGGCACAATGCCAGGCTCCCTTAGAATCCAGCGCTATGTCGATACAGAGGTATGGGCTTTCAGTTGCAGAGCTGGAGGAAGTGCCAACTGACTACAAGGGTGGTTATAACTCTCCATGAGCGAATGATTTGAAAATGGACAGCTGCTGCAGGGGAGAAGAACCCCTGTACACTGGGATTAATACCGCTTTAACAAAGAACTTCTCTTATTTGCTCCCTTTTGGTCTGTAAAATATACCATTGAAAGCATTTAGTTATATCTGTTTATACCCTGTTGATCCTGTTATGTGTCCTGTTTACTCATGGAATGTACTAAGATCTTCTAGTTCTTTTCTTGGATTACAATGTGCAATGTATTCTGAAAAGTCACCAGTAGGGATGAGCCGAACACCCCCCGGTTTGGTTCACACCAGAACCTTCGAATGGACCCAACGTTCGCGCAAACTTTAGAAGCCCATTGAAGTCTTTGGGACTGGAACTTTTTAAATCAAAAGTGCTCATTTTAAAGGCTAATATGCAAGTTATTGTCCTAAAACAGGTCTGGGGACCAGGGTCTTGACCCAGGGGACATGAATCAATGCAAAAAAAGTTTTAAAAACAGCCGTTTTTTCGGGAGCAGTGATTTTAATGACGCTTAAAGTGAAAAAAAAATTGGAAAAATTCCTTTAACCACTTAACAACCGCCCCAAAGCCCAAAGTACGGCTACAGGGCGGTTGCTTAACTCTGGGAGGCCATTAATTAACAACCTTCCAGAATCGCGCTCCTACTCTGCAATACCTCGCAATACCCCACAATACTCTGCAATACTCTGAAATACCCCGCAATACTCTGCAATACCCCACAATACTCTGCAATTCTCTGCAATACTCTGCAATACCCCGCAATACCCCACAATACCCCGCAATACTCTGCAATACCCCGCAATACTCCGCAATACCCCGCAATACTCCGCAATACCCTGCAATACCCCGAAATACTCCTAAATACCCCGCAATAATCTGCAATACTCCGCAATACTCTGAAATACTCTGAAATACTCTGCAATACCCAGCAATACCCTGCAATACTCTGCAATATGCCCCCCCCCATCCTGCTTCGACCGACTCAATGCTACGATCAAAGCTAGGTTTGTTTTTTTTATTTATTTTTTATTTCAGGCTTCCCAGCCTAGATGTGAGATGGGGGGTCTTATTGACCCCACATCTCACTGTAAAGAGGACATGTCATGCTATATTCCTATTACAAGACATGTTTACATTCCTCGCAAGTGATCAAAATGTTTTATTTTTGAAGAAAAATGTGTCGAACTAAAATAAATAAAAGTATAATGAACAATAAAAGATATATTTTTTTTAAAGCACCCCTGCCCCCGTGTGCTCGCATGCAGAAATTAACGCATACGCAAGTCCGCTCACATATGAAAACGGTGCTCAAACCACACATGTGAGGTATCGCTGCGAACGTAAGAGCGAAAGCAAAAATTTGGGCCCTAGACCTTCTCTGTAACTAAAAACATATAACCAGTAAAAATATTTAAAGCGTCGCCTATGGGGATTTTTAGGTAGCAAAGTTTGACGCCATTGCACGAGTGTGTGCAATTTTGAAGGGTGACATGTTGGGTATCTATTTACTCGGCGTAACTTCGTCTTTCACATTATGCAAAAACATTGGGCTAACTTTACTGATTTGTTTTTTTTTTTAAGCACAAAACTGTTTTTTTTTGTAAAAAATACGTGAGAAAAATTGCTGCGCAAATACAGCGCGAGATAAAAAGTTGCAACGACCACCATTGTATTCTCTAAGGTCTTTGCTAAAAAAACATATATAATGTTTTGGGGTTCTATGTAATTTTCTAGCAAATAAATGATGATTTTTACATGTAGGAGAGAAATGTCAGAATTAGCTTGGGTGCTCCAGAACGCCTGAAGGTCCTCCCTGCATGTTGGACCTCCGTATGTGGCCACGCTGTGTAAAAGTCTCACACATGTGGTATCGCCATACTCGGGAGGAATAGCAGAATGTGTTTTGGGGTGTAATTTGTGCAATGCATATGCTGTGTGTGAGAAATAACCTGCTAATATGAAAATTTTGTGAAAAAATTAAAAAGAAAAGAAAAAAAATCTTGATTTTGCAAAGAATTGTGGGAAAAAATTACAACTTCAAAAAACTCAGCATGCCTCTTTCTAAATACCTTGAAATGTCTTATTTCCAAAAAGGGTGTCATTTGGGGGGTATTTGTACTTTTCTGGCATGTTATGCCGCGGACACACAATCAGTCCATCCGACGAGAACGGACTGATGGACCGTTTTCATCGGTTAACTGATGGTCCGTCGCGCCTACACACCATCGGTTAAAAAACATCGTTGTGACGTAAAACACAACGACGTGCTGAAAAAAATGAAGTTCAATGCTTCCAAGCATGCGTCGACTTGATTCTGAGCATGCGTGGATTTTTAACCGATGGTCGTGCCTACTAACGATCGGTTTTGTCCTATCGGCTAGGAATCCATCGGTTAATTTTAAAACAAGTTGCCTTTTTTTTAACTGATGGTTAACTAACCGATGGCGCCCACACACGATCGGTTTTGACCGATGAAAACGGTCCATCAGACCGTTCTCATCGGTTTAACCGATCATGTGTACGCGGCATTAGGGTCTCAAGAAATGAGATAGGCCGTCAGTACTTCAGGTGTGATTAATTTTCAGATATTGGCACCATAGCTAGTGGACTCTATAGCTTTCACAAAGACCAAATAATATACACAAATTTGGACTTATTTTTACCAAAGATATGTAGCAGTATAAATTTTGGCCAAAATTTATGAAGAAAAAATACTAATTTGCTAAATTTTATAACAGAAACAAAGAAAATGTAATTTTTTTTACAGAATTTTCAGTCTTTTTTCTCTTATAGCGCCAAAAATAAAAAACCCAATGGTGATTAAATACCACCTAAGGAAAGCTCTATTTGTGTGAAAAAAAGGACGAAAATTTCATATGGGTACAGTGTTGTATGACAACACTGTACTGAGCAATTGTCATTCAAAATGTGAGAGCACCGAAAGCTGAAAATTGGTCTGCTTATTAAGGGGGTTTAAGTGCCTAGTTGTCAAGTGGTTAAATATCGTACCAGCTGGGTGTCTATAGTATGTCTGTGAAGTGGCACGTGTTTAGAACTGTCCCTGCACATAATGACATTACTATAGGAAAAAAGTCATTTAAAACTGCTTGCGGCTTTAACCACTTAAGGACCGCCTAGCGACGATATATGTCGGCAGAATGGCACCGCTGGGCACAATCACGTACATGTACGTGATTGTATAAAGCCCAGCGGTGGGTCCCGCGACCAGGTCCGAAGCTCCGTGACCTCGGCCGCGGGACTCGCGGACCCGATCGCCGCTACAGTCCCGCGATTGGTCCCCGGAGCTGAAGAACGGGGAGAGCCGCGTGTAAACACGGCTTCCCCGTTCTTCACTGTGGCGCTGTCATTGATTGTGTGTTCCCTAATATAGGGACGCACAATCAATGACGTCAGACCTACAGCCACACCCCCCTACAGTTGTAAACACACTTCAGGGAACACATAACCCCATAACTCCCAAACTGCAACTGTCATTTTCGCAATAAACAATGCATTTTAAATGCATTTTTTGCTGTGAAAATGACAATGGTTCCAAAAATGTGTCAAAATTGTCCGAAGTGTCCGCCATAATGTCGCAGTCACGAAAAAAAACGCTGATCACCGCCATTAGTAGTAAAAAAAAAAATTAATAAAAATGCAATAAAACTATCCCCTATTTTGTAAACGCTAAACATTTTGCGCAAACCAATCGATAAACGCTTATTGCGATTTTTTTACCTAAAATAGGTAGAAGAATACGTATCGGCCTAAACTGAGGAAAAAAAATTGTTATATATGTTTTTGGGGGATATTTAATATAGCAAAAAGTAAAAAAAATTATAGTTAAAGCGACGCATTGCCGAATCGCAAAAAGGGGCCTGGTCTTTTACCTGCATTTTGATCCGGGTCTTAAGTGGTTAATGTAATGTCTGGTCCCTGCAATATGGATGAAAATCATTGAGAAAAATAGCATGGGTTTCCCCCCCTCCCCCCCAGGTCATTACCAGCCCCTTTGGCCCTATATACTTTGAACAGCAGTATACAGGCGGTGCAAACAAGCCAGGTACTGTAGGTTTGTTGTTAAGTAGAATCTGTTTGTAATTTTGAACTGGTACTTTTTTAAAGTGTAGCTCCAGCCCAAAAAATCTATTTTTAAGAGAAGGGTTATCACCCCTGTAACATTTGTTTTGCTGTCTGTGCGCATCTGTTCAGAAGATTGCACCTCACTTTATGTCACAATGACAAATGTTTTTTTTTTTATTTGTTTTTTTTTTGTGAAACAAGGATTGGTGATAAAGCATCAGTAGACAGGAGACACCTCTTACAGAAGAGAAGTTCCCTTCCTATGGGTAGATTTCCTTTCACTTCCTGTTGTCTCCTTCCGTTTGCAAGCAGGAGTCGTTTGTAAGTTGGATGTTTGAAAGTAGGGGCCTGCCGTATTTACTCTGCAGAAATTTGGGCCCTAGGTGTTGGTGTTGCCACAACACTGTAAGCCCTCACAGTTAGTCTTGGTGGGCGCTGGAACGCCCTGCTGTGAACTATTATATCAAGAATTGTAATTACATGCCAGTGGTAAAAAAATTGGGCCTTTGGTGGACGTAGGAATGGGCCCTGCTGTTAAATATTAGATCAAAATTGTAATTACATGCCCCTGTTGAAAAAAATTGGACCTTAGGCACTGGTTCCACAACACAGCAACCCCTCACAGATACTGTAGTTGGAACGCAGGAATGAGCTCTTCTGCAAAGTATTGCATCAAAAATTGTAATTACACGCCCTTGTTAAACAGGGGCAGAAAAATTAGGCCTTAGGCACTGGTGTTGGTGCCACAACACTGCAATCACTCACAGATACTCTAGTTGGAGTGCAGGAATAAGCCCTGCTGCAAAGTATTGCATCAAAAATTGTAATTACACGCCCCTGTTAAACAGGGGGCGAAAAATTGGGCCTTAGGCACTGGTGCTGGTGCCACAACACTGCGACCCCCCACAGATACTCTAGTTGGAGCCCAGGAATAAGCCCTGCTGCAAAGTATTGCATCAAAAATTGTAATGGCACGCCCCTGTTAAACAGGGGCAGAAAAATTGGGCCTTATGCCACGTACACGCGATCGGTTCGTCTGATGAAAACTGTCTGATGGACCGTTTTCATCAGACGAACCGATCGTGTGTGGGCCACATCGGTTTTTTATCCATCTGTGAAAAAACTAGGAACTAAGTTTTAAAATTATCTGATGGTTAAAAAATTGATAGAAAAAAATGATCGTCTGTGGGCATGTCCATCGGTTAAAAATCCATGCATGCTCAGAATCAAGTCGACGCATGCTTGGAAGCATTGTACATCATTTTTCTCAGCACGTCGTTGTGTTTTACGTCACCGTGTTCTGACAGGTTGCTGCCATTTTCGCAAACCACCATTCCTGGCTTAAGCTGGCGTGGCGTCAACCACCTCTGAGCCTGCTCCTGCAGAGCTGACAAAACCTCTGGCCCAGTGTGGCTCCTGTTCCTCAAGCACACCAGCTCAAGCAGCGCATGGCATCTCTTTGCCTGCATACCTGCATAGCCCCTTAAACGCCTACAGAGCACTGCTGGTTCTGAGGACACATCAGCACAGGAAGAGGCCACAGAGGAAGAAGAAGAGGAGGGGGTGGAGGAGAGAGGTGTGTCACAACCAGTAGTAGCATTTTGGAGGCGTGGTGGCGGAACAACCTCCAACACTACTGTACCTTGTCCTGCATCCTTCCCAGCTGCCAGCAGAGTAACCCAATGCATCGTGAAAGATAGGTAATGTCCCTGTCCATGCCTGCTGGACCATGAGTCAGCGGTAATATACACCTTACCACTGACCACCCTGTCCAGCTAAGTATGGATATTGCCTTCCATATGCTGGTAGAGAGCAGGAATCGCCTTCCGTGAGAAAAAGTGGCGTTTGGGAACTTGCCACTGTGGTCCCGCACATTCCACAAACTCACGGAAGGGGGCAGAATCTACCAACTGAAAAGGCAGCAGTTGAAGTGCTAGCAATTTAGCTAAGCTAGCATTAATCCACTGGGCATGTGGATGGCTGGGAGAGTACTTCTTTCGGCGCTGCAGCAGCTGAGGCAGGGAAATTTGCCTGGTACAATCTGACATCGGTGTACCGATAGTAGATTGCCTGCAAGTACTTGGCTGTGACACACCTAATTCTACACCTTCAGTCCTATCAATGCGGGCTTCAGAGAGGACTGAGGGTATAGTGGGGTTGGAGATTCCAGCTGATGAGGAGCAAGAAGGGGTTCGCTTTGTTCTTTGGTGTGGGACTTTAAGGTACGCTTGCCAATGAACTGCATGGCAGGTCGACATATGTCTGGTCAAGCATGTGGTGCCCAAGCGGGTGATGTTTTGGCCACGTGGGATACGCTTGCGACATATGTTGCAAATAGCAGCGCTGCGATCTGATGCACTTGTCTCAAAAAAGGCCCACACCAAAGAACTTTTGGAATAACGTGGAGAGACAGCAGCGCCCTGCAAATATGTGATGCAGTCAGTGTGCTACCCTTAAGCTGGCCCCTGGAGGGCATCCTGCCTTGTTGGAGATGTGCCTCCTCCTCCTCCTCTCTCCTATCAGGCACCCACGTGGAGTCAGTGACCTCATCATCCCCTCCCTCCTCATCACTGTAGAAAACCTGGCAGTATGCTGCAGCTGGGGGAACATGACTACCAGATTGCTGTCCTTCTTTGGCACCCCCTCTCTCTGGGCTCACGTTACTGCCTTCCTCAGAGCCTTCAAAACGCTGCATCAAACAGTTTGGGGGACTCCTCAGGAGGACATGGTGGGGCTAGGGAAGGAGTGACTGATGCCATTGAGCAGATGGAAGAGGCCGACATTCAGCCCTTATGTATGTCAGCCAGTCCAACAAAAGCCGGCTTCTGTCAGACAAGAATGCTGGATAACCAGCAGCCGGCCGGCTCCCGATCAGTGCTGATTGGAGTGTTCTGTCAGAATACAACAGCTCAGTGTGGGGGAGATCGTTGCACTAACATTGGATTGTTAGTACAGTGGCTCCAACTGGAGCTGTTAGTTTTAGTGTGTACCAGACTTAAGAGACTAACGGGAAATTGGAAGAAAACTGCGCTAAAAGCACTAAAAAAAGGGGGGGGACAACTGTAACACAGATTACAGTATATTCAATTTGGGAGCTGCGATTAGCACCTAAACAATTGGTACAAGAGCAAATAATAAAAAAGGAAAAAATCACGCTACCCCTTAACCAAGTGAAAACTTAAACAGATATCACCAAATTAAGAATGTCAAAGACAGAGGGAGGAGCGTGATGGGAGAGTCGAGTTCGAGATGGGGAAGGACGCGCGGCAGCTGCTCATGCTGAGCGTGTCCTAACCGCTCTGACCACCCAGCGGTATGAAGATCTAGTGCCGCCAGTCTGTCCAGACCTCGTCCGCTCCCCGAACTCCCCGAGATGTTCCGCAGCAGCCGCGTTCACCACGGGGGAGACATGCGACGCGATGGAGGTGTTTGATCCGTCCCAGCTGATACCGCCGTCACACCGCCCGTCACACCGCCCGTCATACCGCCCGTCTTACCGCCCGCCCGCCCGCATGTAAGATCTCAGCGTGTTGCACACGGTCTCAGGAAGCAGGTCTGAAGCAGGACTCAGGTACTCTGTATCCCCATTCTATGTATTAAGTTGCTGGAATGCTGAATGCTGGAACATTGTTTTGTCATTGTTTTGCCACACTGTCACGCTGCCACACTCTGCTACTCTAATACTCTAATACCGACGGACTGACAGATCTCACAGGCAGCCTTAGGCAGCTCTAGGTCCACTATAGACCCTACTATAGAGCAGCCAGAAGACAGTTTACACGCAGGTACATGCGGTTCCTACCCGCCCCCCATATTATTTGACCCGATCGAATACATAGGTGTCCACCCTGTCTACCTCCTACCTCCTACCTGAGACCCAAAAAAAAAAAAAAAAAATGCAGCAGAGAGGGGATTGATTGGGCCAGGTTGGGGATAGCGGGGATTAGGTGCACGGATTTTCTCCCCCCTATGGGGGATCCTGGAATACCTGCGGTTTATTCATCATACCTGGCGATTTTTTATCTTTCTTCCCTCCTCTACCATATTTCTATAACATGCACGCTGCTACACTGGGACAACTGTAGCTTTACCCTGCTTTACCCTGCTTACTCAGGAAGATCTTTTCTAGATGGAAAGCATTACAGAATACTATAATATAATACTATAATTGCAGGCTGCTGGTACTGTTTATGACTTTCTTTTGCTTCTTGCTCTTTTTTGGGTGTGGGGCGATAATTAAAACCTGCTATACTACTGTTTTAGGATATTACGAACAATATTACTAACAATTTGATGAACAACCATCAACCATTAACCTTCTCGGCCACATTGACTCCGCTTAAAAACTGTCAGTCTAAGTGTTACTGCTTGCTCTAAACTAGCATACACTGATATAGACCAGTGCAGCGGTTAAGTGGTAGATTTAGGCGGATACCAGGTGGTCAATTGATACAACAGCTATACAGCTAAAGAGGGTCTGGCTGGTTACAGCTCTAATTAACAGTGAGTGGTGGAGGGAACAAAATTGTTGGGTTGACCGTCTGGTACCCATCTTGCGCTCAGGAAAGTATTTTCCCGCGACAGTTCCGAGACGCTGCCACGGATATTATCAGTGGTATTTTCCACAGTTTCGTCTATACTGTAATACGCCACCCGGCCCCTGGAGGGGTGCTGGCAATTTAAAATATGGTTCCATACGGGTGTTTTTAAACGTCCCTGACAGTTTCTGAGGTGAAAGTAGAGCATATAGAACGTATCCAGGAGTGATTTTGCTCAACATTAATATTACCCACTAAGTAAGCACACCCTAGGCTGTACTTCGGGTCCCCCAGGAAGGAGCACATATAGGGAGCCGCTCTCCATGAACTCAAAGATGAAGGGTAGATCAGGGAGAGGAGCGAGCGCAAACATTCCTAGAGTAAGCGCAAGTCCCGGATCCATAAGAAAATATATAATACAGGAAGGAGGAAAAGCCAGCCCTATTAATAAAGCGAGTACTAAAACAAATTCTGACTCTACCAGCCTGCTGAGGGAAGAACTAGAGGAAGAAGGAGAAATGGAAACTAGACAAAAGAAGCAACAACTAACGAAAGGGGACTTAGCAGAGATGCTAGCAAGCATGGAACTAAGACTAGAGTCCTCTATAAAAGGAGAAATAAATACCCTGAGGGAGGACATGAAACACATGCTGCAAAGAGTGGAGGAAGTAGAAGAAAGAATGGATTGCCATAGTTTAGAATTAAAAGGTTTAAAGAAACAAGTGGAAGAAATATCTAGAGAACAGAGATACATGAGGTACAAAATGGAGGACCAGGAGAACAGGAATAGAAGAAAGAACATAAGGATTAGAGGCCTACCGGAACAATCAGGGGAAGACAACCTACAAGAACAAATGGACGAGATCTTCGGTCATATGTTGGGTACAAAAGATGTCACAAACAAAATCAAGTTCGAAAGGATACACCGGATCAGAAAACCACCAGAAGTAGGGGCAGAGGTCCCAAGAGACGTTATAGCTAGATTTCATAACTATCAAGACAAGGAATTAATAAATAGATATATGAAAGCTAACCAACCGACCAAATATAGAGAGACTAGTTTACAGGTCTTTCCAGATCTATCAGGGGAAACGTTATCTCGGAGAAGAACTTTAAAACCACTACTGGATGTACTTAAATTACAAAATATCCAGTACACATGGGGCTTCCCGGCTTGTCTGACAGGCCGCAAAGATGGCCGTGCAGCAACACTAAGATTCCCAGAGGAGACCCCAAATTTCTGTAGAAGACTGGATATAGACCTAATCGAGATCCCAGGATGGTGGGAGAGATTAGAGCAAATAGATAGTCCAGAAGAAGCTCAGGCTTGGCAACCGGTTTGGAAAAGACCACCGGGAAGAAAGAAATAGTAGAGAGACCGAAAGAGGGGGAGGTATATAAGAGAAGTGGGAGGTTGGTAAAAGAGGGAAATGAACTAGAGGGAGGAAAGGGACAAAGAAATTATAGAAAGAAAAAAAAGGAAAAAAAAAAAAAAAAATATAAGGAAAAAAAAAATGAAGGGATGAAAGAATATTGCACCCGGTTAGTGATGAGAAATGTAGGGGGACGGACGTGAGGGGAGATTCGGGGGGGGATAGAGCTGGATGGGGTGAATACGGGTGGACAGATCACTCGATCTCTGTATCCTATCAGAGCTCAACCTCAAGGAGGATGAGCTGGGGGCCGGGAAAAGGAAAGGAGGGCCACAGCCAAGGGCCTCAGAGAGGCCAGTATTTCCTCCAAGGGATAGGGGAGAGGGAAGGGAGGGGGGGTAGGGGGGGTGGGAAGGAGATAGAGGGGGGTAGAGAAGATAGGGAGGGGGAGGGAACAGTAGAAAGGAAGGGGGGACTCCAGAAGGCCGCTAATATATTTAGAAGGATACTCAAAAAAAAATGCCTATGATAAACATAGTATCTTATAATGTTAGGGGCCTAAATGCACCCATAAAGCGCGCAAATGTAATGAAGGAGCTTAGCTTATTAAAGAGTGATGTGATTATGCTACAGGAGACTCATCTCACCGTAGAGACAAACCGCAAAAATATGACGCAATTTCACCCGTTATGGTATTTTGGGGATTCTCCGATAAGTCGAGCGAAAGGGGTCGCTATAGGCTTTGCCAAAGAGATCAAGTTTATAGTAGAGGATAAAAAGGTAGATCCAGAGGGTAGATATTTATTCCTTAGAGGAAAATTGAATGGAACGGAAATCTCATTTGCAAATATATACTGCCCAAATAAGAACCCCATCCGCTATGTAATAAAAATGATAACAGATTTTATGGAGTTCAAACGGGGAATAGCTATAATAGGAGGGGACTTTAATTTCCATATGGATCCGGATACGGATAGTACGTCTCGTGCACAGGGGACGGGAATGGCCTGGAGAAACAAATTGAAAAAAAAACTCCATCAGTCTCAATTAGTAGATGTATGGAGGATACAACATAACAAACAGCGGGATTATACATTCCGCTCCCCTGTACACGAGACCTACTCAAGGATCGATTTTTTTTTAGTGGAGCATAGGTATCTAGAAAAAATAAATAACTCTAGCATAGGAATAGTAACCTTCTCTGACCACGCGCCAGTCTCACTGCAACTAAAAATAGGGGAGAGACAGGAAAATAATAGGAAGTGGAGGCTCAATGAAGAACTCCTGCTTGATAAAGAAATAGAAATTAGATTAAAAACAGAACTGGAGGAGTTTTTCGAAATAAACTCAACAGGAGATGTCTCGGAAGCCATTGTCTGGGAGACTCACAAGGCGTTTATGCGCGGAGTATTAATCAAGATGGGGGCGGAAAAAAAAAGGAAGGATAAAGATATCAGAACAACACTCATAAAAGAAATTCATAAGCTAGAACAACAACATAAACATGATAGAACTAAAGAAATTTTATTAAATTTAAATATCAAAAGAGAGGAGTTAAGAGAGCAAATAGAACAAGAAACAAGAAGTACGTTTAATCAAGTGAAGAAAGAGAGGTATCTCTGGGACAATAAACCAGGGAAACACTTAGCAAATTTATTAAAAAAAAAAAAAAGCTTAAACTATATTGAGAAAATACAAACAAGTCGAGGGGAAGTTGTACATAAAACTAGTGAAATACTAGAGAGCTTTAAAGAATATTATGAAAAACTATATTCAATCAAGAATCAGGAGACAATGGAAGAACTAGGATTAAGGGAAAAAAATATATACACATTTTTAAAGGAAATAGAATGGGAGGTAATATCCGAGGAGAATTTTAATAAGCTTGAAGCCCCGATCTCAGAAAATGAAATTAGAGAAACAATCAAAAATGCCCCAAACGGTAAAAGTCCAGGACCGGACGGCCTAACTGCTCTTTATTATAAAAAGTTTATAGATATTCTGGCCCCTAAAATGTGTTCGTATATGAATGGCCTAGGCGAAAAGTGGAACATGGGTAAAGAAGCCATTGAAGCTACCATTACTTTAATTTTGAAAGAGGGGAAGGATAGTACACTTTGCTCGAATTATAGACCGATCTCTCTTTTGAACTGCGATACCAAGATTTTTTCTAAAATAATAGCAGAGCGGATGAAGGGAATAATGAAGGATCTGATCCACCCCGACCAGGTTGGTTTTGTACCAGGACGGGAGGGGAGAGATAATGGGATCAGAACACTGCTAGCCATTCAGAAAATCAGCGATAGTGGAGCTCCAGGTCTACTCTTATCAGTAGATGCTGAAAAAGCGTTTGATCGAGTAGACTGGAGCTTCATATATAAGACTTTAGAAAGAATTGGATTAGGCCAAAAGATGATGACCTGGATAAAGGTTTTATATAATAAACCCAGGGCAAGAGTAAAAATTAACGGGACCCTTTCAGGGGACTTTGAACTACACAATGGTACAAGACAGGGTTGCCCCCTTTCCCCATTATTATTTATCCTAGCATTAGAACCATTGTTAAGGAAAATAAGGAAGAATCCTGATATTAAGGGCATAGAAGTCGGACGGGAGGAACATAAACTTGCGGCGTATGCGGATGATATCTTGTTCTACTTAACATCCCCGAGAACAACGCTACCAAATTTAATAAAACTATTGAAACAATATGGAGAGCTCTCCAACTATAAAATGAACCCATCCAAGTCCGAAACCTTATGTATTAACATAGTTAAGAAAGATCAAATAACTTACCAAAAAGAGTTCCCTTTTGTGTGGGGGAAAAAAGAAATAAAATATTTAGGGGTAAAAATAGCAATCTCTAAAGAGAGGATATATAAAGTAAATTTTGTTTCTATGTTGGAAGATATCAAAACAGAACTTAGTAGACTCACTACAGGACAGATATCCTGGGGTGGGAGAATGAATATTTTTAAGATGGTGATCCTGCCCAAAATCATGTATAAGATACAGATGCTACCGATCGCTCTACCCCAGAAGTACTTTAAGACTTTACAAACGATCTTATTAAATTTTGTTTGGCAGGGTAAAAAAGCTTGTATTAGTTGGGCAACGCTGAAAAAAAATAAGACACAAGGGGGATGGGGAGCACCAGATATAAGAGGTTACTATGAAGCAGTAATTCTCACAAGAGTGATAGACTGGATTAGGGACACTAAGCAAAAAAGGTGGGTAAGCATGGAATTTCAGATGAGCAATGCCCTTTTAGGGAGCATCATCTGGATCCCAGATAAATATAGGGAGTTAGGTAGACAATCACATAGCATCACTCGTCATGCTATAAAAATATGGGATAAAGTTCATAAGAGGGAAAAATGGGATTTTAATTCACCACTAATGCCAATAAAAGATTCACATTATTTTACACCGGGGTTAGAAAAGATATCCGGTAAATGGATAAAAAAAAAGAATGCCCAGCTGAAGGACGTCATGACGAGAGATAAATTAAATACCTATGAAGAATTGAAGGAAAAAGGAGAGATAATAGAGATAAACGAATGGCGGTATGCCCAGTTAAAACATTTTTTTGAGGCTCTCCCACAGCCGCATAGATCAGCAGAAAACTTACGCCCACTCGAGAGAATTAGTCAAGGACAAACAGGGAAAGGAGTTATCTCCAAGATCTATAAGAATTTCATAGAAGCTGATTGTTTGGACACTCCACCATGTATTAAAAAGTGGGAGGAGGAATTGGGATATTCGTTAAATATTCAAGAATTAAAACAAATATGGAGAAGAGTGCACACTACATCAGTAAATAGTAAAACAATTGAGTTAAACTATAAATGCCTAATCCGATGGTATATTACACCAGACAAGGCCCACAAATATAAGAAAGAAGCCTCAGAGATGTGCTGGCGCGGATGTGGGCAGATCGGAAATATGGCCCATATATGGTGGCAGTGTCCAAAGATCAAAGTGTATTGGAGAAGAATTAGACAATTAATTACGGAAATTACGAATATAGAGATTCCAGATGATCCCTGGGGATGTCTGCATCAGAGGATAAGATTACCCACGAAACAATACCAGAAAAGTCTCTTACCCCACATGTTAACGGCAGCTAAAAGTATGATAGCCAGTCATTGGCAAGAAAGGGAAAGTCCTCCCATTAAAGAATGGTGCAATAAAATGAATTATATTCAAAACTTAGAATTTCTAAGGCTAAGTGATTCAGATAGTTTAGAGGAATTTGAAAAGATATGGTCTAAGTGGATGGAGTTCAAAAATTCCATGACATTCGCGGAGCTTATGGGTGCATAGGGCATAATACCCGATAAAATATCTTCGGACTTAAAAAAAAAAAAAAATTTTGTACTCTATATAAGAGAGCCTCAAAACAAGAGGGGAAGAGGGAAAGAAAAAAAAAAAAAAAAAAAAAAGACAGAAAGGAAACTGGAGCCCCAGGGGATGGGGTGGGGGGGAGGTGGAAAACGGAGGGATAAGAGTGATAAGAATTAAAGGTAAAATGTGTAAAAATATGATAAAATACACACGATAGAAGTAAAAAAAAAAAATAAAAAAAAATCAACTTCTAAAATAAAATTCCACATATGATGCGAAACCAGGAAGGAGATATGGCGGGCAAATGAAAGGCGGGTTAAACTCGCGACCTTCCTCCGTAAATGGTTATGTCTGAGGTGGAAAAAAAAAAAAGAAAAAAAAAAAAAGAAAAAAAAAAAAAGAATGTCAAAGACACAAAGTTAATAATATACAGATATGTAACCAATGACTTATGATATCACATCAATAATGTGTCAACATTAAATGAAATAAATAATGAAAAGCATCAGTTGCCATTTAAAGCAATCTCGTGCATATCAATACACATGTGTCAATGATGATGTGTTGCTAAAATAAAAATTAACATCAAACCAGTGTATATAAAAATCTATGTTGAAAAATAAGGAAAAATATAGTCCATGAGTGCTAAGTCAATGAATGCTGTACCCCCGTGCTCTGTGCCAAGATCCAACATCTGATGGAAAAAGTGTCCAAACAAAAGTGGGGCCCTGGAAGAAGTAAGATATTATGAAACGGACGTAGAGCGGAGCAGTACGCTGTCGTCACCTCAAGCTTTAAACGATCCCCCAGCAGCACGGGTGTCTGGAATTTGTGTACCGGCCGGAACACCAGATTAAAGGCATTTTTTCTCTGCAATATTGTAAGTGCAATACAACTTTTTCTAATACATTTTTATACTTTTAATGCGCTATGTGGAGCTGTCATTATCTTTTGCATGTTGGGCATTCATGCTGGTGATTTGCAACTATCGCTGGATGAGATCCACTGTTTCAAAGATTGAGTTTTCTTGAGCTACATAGTGGGAGTGAGTCCTTCAATTACATGCGCTTAATGATCCCCTGTCATAAGGGATCAGGATAAGTCGCTAAGGAGCCATCATTACTCACTGGTGGAGGATTTATCACTTTTGTTTGGACACTTTTTCCATCAGATGTTGGATCTTGGCACAGAGCACGGGTGTACAGCATTCATTGACTTAGCACTCATTGACTATATTTTAGCTTATTTTTCAACATAGATTTTTATATACACTGGTTTGATGTTGATTTTTATTTTAGCAACACATCATCATTGCCACATGTGTATTGATAGGCACATGATTGCTTTAAATGGCAACTGATGCTTTTCATTATTTATTTCATTTAATGTTGACACATTATTGATGTGATATCATGTCATTGGTTACATACAGTACAGACCAAAAGTTCTGACACATCTTCTCATTCAAAGAGTTTTCTTTATTTTCATGACTATGAAAATTGTAGATTCACACTGAAGGCATCAAAACTATGAATTAACACATGTGGAATTATACATAACAAAAAAGTGTGAAACAACTGAAAATATATTTCATATTCTAGGTTCTTCAAAGTAGCCACCTTTTGCTTTGATTACTGCTTTGCACACTCTTGGCATTCTCTTAATGAGCTTCAAGAGGTAGTCACCCGGCGCAGCACCCCATCACTCTCCTTCTTGGTCAAATAGCCCTTACACAGCCTGGAGGTGTGTTTGGGGTCATTGTCCTGTTGAAAAATAAATGATGGTCCAACTAAACACAAACCGGATGGAATAGCAAGCCGCTGCAAGATGCTGTGGTAGCCATGCTGGTTCAGTATGCCTTAAATTTTGAATAAATCCCCAACAGTGTCACCAGCAAAGCACCCCCACACCATCACACCTCCTCCTCCATGCTTCACGGTGGGAACCAGGCATGTAGAGTCCATCCGTTCACCTTTTCTGCGTCGCACAAAGACACGGGGGTTGGAACCAAAGATCTCAAGTTTGGACTCATCAAACAGATATCTTCGGACTTAAAAAAAAAAAAAAAAAAAAAAAAATTTTGTACTCTATATAAGAGAGCCTCAAAACAAGAGGGGAAGAGGGAAAAAAAAAAAAAAAAAAAAAAAAAAGTCAGAAAGGCAACTGGAGCCCCAGGGGATGGGGTGGGGGGGAGGTGGAAAACGGAGGGATAAGAGTGATAAGAATTAAAGGTAAAATGTGTAAAAATATGATAAAATACACACGATAGAAGTAAAAAAAAAAAAAAAATTTTGTACTCTATATAAGAGAGCCTCAAAACAAGAGGGGAAGAGGGAAAGAAAAAAAAAAAAAAAAAAAAGTCAGAAAGGCAACTGGAGCCCCAGGGGATGGGGTGGGGGGGAGGTGGAAAACGGAGGGATAAGAGTGATAAGAATTAAAGGTAAAATGTGTAAAAATATGATAAAATACACACGATAGAAGTAAAAAAAAAAAATAAAAAAAAATCAACTTCTAAAATAAAATTCCACATATGATGCGAAACCAGGAAGGAGATATGGCGGGCAAATGAAAGGCGGGTTAAACTCGCGACCTTCCTCCGTAAATGGTTATGTCTGAGGTGGAAAAAAAAAAAAGAAAAAAAAAAAAAGAAAAAAAAAAAAAGAATGTCAAAGACACAAAGTTAATAATATACAGATATGTAACCAATGACTTATGATATCACATCAATAATGTGTCAACATTAAATGAAATAAATAATGAAAAGCATCAGTTGCCATTTAAAGCAATCTCGTGCATATCAATACACATGTGTCAATGATGATGTGTTGCTAAAATAAAAATTAACATCAAACCAGTGTATATAAAAATCTATGTTGAAAAATAAGGAAAAATATAGTCCATGAGTGCTAAGTCAATGAATGCTGTACCCCCGTGCTCTGTGCCAAGATCCAACATCTGATGGAAAAAGTGTCCAAACAAAAGTGGGGCCCTGGAAGAAGTAAGATATTATGAAACGGACGTAGAGCGGAGCAGTACGCTGTCGTCACCTCAAGCTTTAAACGATCCCCCAGCAGCACGGGTGTCTGGAATTTGTGTACCGGCCGGAACACCAGATTAAAGGCATTTTTTCTCTGCAATATTGTAAGTGCAATACAACTTTTTCTAATACATTTTTATACTTTTAATGCGCTATGTGGAGCTGTCATTATCTTTTGCATGTTGGGCATTCATGCTGGTGATTTGCAACTATCGCTGGATGAGATCCACTGTTTCAAAGATTGAGTTTTCTTGAGCTACATAGTGGGAGTGAGTCCTTCAATTACATGCGCTTAATGATCCCCTGTCATAAGGGATCAGGATAAGTCGCTAAGGAGCCATCATTACTCACTGGTGGAGGATTTATCACTTTTGTTTGGACACTTTTTCCATCAGATGTTGGATCTTGGCACAGAGCACGGTTGTACAGCATTCATTGACTTAGCACTCATTGACTATATTTTAGCTTATTTTTCAACATAGATTTTTATATACACTGGTTTGATGTTGATTTTTATTTTAGCAACACATCATCATTGCCACATGTGTATTGATAGGCACATGATTGCTTTAAATGGCAACTGATGCTTTTCATTATTTATTTCATTTAATGTTGACACATTATTGATGTGATATCATGTCATTGGTTACATACAGTACAGACCAAAAGTTCTGACACATCTTCTCATTCAAAGAGTTTTCTTTATTTTCATGACTATGAAAATTGTAGATTCACACTGAAGGCATCAAAACTATGAATTAACACATGTGGAATTATACATAACAAAAAAGTGTGAAACAACTGAAAATATATTTCATATTCTAGGTTCTTCAAAGTAGCCACCTTTTGCTTTGATTACTGCTTTGCACACTCTTGGCATTCTCTTAATGAGCTTCAAGAGGTAGTCACCCGGCGCAGCACCCCATCACTCTCCTTCTTGGTCAAATAGCCCTTACACAGCCTGGAGGTGTGTTTGGGGTCATTGTCCTGTTGAAAAATAAATGATGGTCCAACTAAACACAAACCGGATGGAATAGCAAGCCGCTGCAAGATGCTGTGGTAGCCATGCTGGTTCAGTATGCCTTAAATTTTGAATAAATCCCCAACAGTGTCACCAGCAAAGCACCCCCACACCATCACACCTCCTCCTCCATGCTTCACGGTGGGAACCAGGCATGTAGAGTCCATCCGTTCACCTTTTCTGCGTCGCACAAAGACACGGGGGTTGGAACCAAAGATCTCAAGTTTGGACTCATCAGACCAAAGCACAGATTTCCACTGGTCTAATGTCCATTCCTTGTGTTCTTTAGCCCAAACAAGTCTCTTCTGCTTGTTGCCTTTCATTAGCAGTGGTTTCCTAGCAGATATTCTACCATGAAGGCCTGATTCACACAGTCTCCTCTTAACAGTTCTAGAGATGTGTCTGCTGCAAAAGGTGGCTACTTTGAAGAACCTAGAATATGAAATCTATTTTCAGTTGTTTCACACTTTTTTGTTATGTATAATTCCACGGGAACAAAGATAATAATATACAGATACAGTACAGACCAAAAGTTTGGACACACCTTCTCATTCAAAGAGTTTTCTTTATTTTCATGACTATGAAAATTGGAGATTCACACTGAAGGCATCAAAACTATGAATTAACACATGTGGAATTATACATAACAAAAAAGTGTGAAACAACTAAAAACATATTTCATATTCTAGGTTCTTCAAAGTAGCCACCTTTTGCAGCAGACACATCTCTAGAACTGTTAAGAGGAGGCTGTGTGAATCAGGCCTTCATGGTAGAATATCTGCTAGGAAACCACTGCTAAAGAAAGGCAACAAGCAGAAGAGACTTGTTTGGGCTAAAGAACACAAGGAATGGACATTAGACCAGTGGAAATCTGTGCTTTGGTCTGATGAGTCCAAACTTGAGATCTTTGGTTCCAACCCTGTGTCTTTGTGCAACGCAGAAAAGGTGAACGGATGGACTCTACATGCCTGGTTCCCACCGTGAAGCATGGAGGAGGAGGTGTGATGGTGTGGGGGTGCTTTGCTGGTGACACTGTTGGGGATTTATTCAAAATTGAAGGCATACTGAACCAGCATGGCTACCACAGCATCTTGCAGCGGCTTGCTATTCCATCCGGTTTGCGTTTAGTTGGACCATCATTTATTTTTCAACAGGACAATGACCCCAAACATACCTCCAGGCTGTGTAAGGGCTATTTGACCAAGAAGGAGAGTGATGGGGTGCTGCGCCAGGTGACTACCTCTTGAAGCTCATCAAGAGAATGCCAAGAGTGTGCCAAGCAGTAATCAAAGCAAAAGGTGGCTACTTTGAAGAACCTAGAATATGAAATATATTTTCAGTTGTTTCACATTTTTTTGTTATGTATAATTCCACATATGTTAATTCATAGTTTTGATGCCTTCAGTGTGAATCTACAATTTTCATAGTCATGAAAATAAAGAAAACTCTTTGAAGGAGAAGGTGTGTCCAAACTTTTGGTCTGTACTGTATCTGTATATTATTAACTTTGTTCCTTTGACATTCTTAATTTGGTCATATCTGTTTAACCACTTCAATACCGGGCTTTTATACCCACCTCAATACTGGGCCTATTCTGGCACTTCTCTCCTACATGTACAAATCATCATTCTTTTGCTAGAAAATTACGCAGAACCCCCAAACATTATATATGTTTTTTTAGCAGACACCCTAGGGAATAAAACGACGGTCATTGCAACATTTTAGCTTGCACGGTATTTGCGCAATAATTTTTCAAACCCCTTTTTTTTTTTTTAAAACAATGGTTTCATGAATTAAAAAGTAACAAAACAGTAAAGTTAGCCCAATTTTTTTGTAAAATATGAACGATTATGTTACACAGAGTAAATAGATACCTAACATGTCATGCTTTAAAATTGTGCACACTCATGGAATGGCGCCAAACTTCGGTACTTAAAAATCTCCATAGGCGACGCTTTGAAATTTTTTACAGGTTACCAGTTTAGATTTACAGAGGAGGTCTAGTGCGAGAATTGTTTCTGGCACTCTAACAAAGTCCAGGACGTCATATGACGTCTACCCAGGATGGGTGGACATCATATGACGTCCACCCAGGATGGAAGATCCCATCTGTGGATGTCAAATGACTATAGGCAGTATTGAAGTGGTTAAGTTTTCACTTGGTTAAGGAGTAGCGCCATTTTTCCCTTTTTTATTAAGAGACTAATGCCTAGTGCACATGTGCCGAATGTCGGGAGACATCAGCCGGTTCAATTAAAACTGTCCGACATTTGGCCCGTGTGTATGTCAGCCGGTCTGACAGAAGCTGGATGTTTGGCTGACATACACACCATACACACAAGCTTCTGTCAGACGAACATGCTGGAAAACCGCCCGACAGACTGAGAGCGCTGATTGAAGTGTTCTGTTGGATTGTTAGTACAGTGGCTCCGACCGGAGCTGTCAGTTTCTATTAGTGTGTACCATGCTTAAGAGACAATTTGCTTGTCCTGTATAAGTTCACTTGGAATTGGCAACCAGAAAACAAGGGAAACCCATCTTCCTTCTTTTAAAACTTTGTAGGTGTAAAGAGTTTGAGTGTGTGAACCATACAGTAAATACAAAGTACATTAGTCAATTGACAAAAGTACATAAACTGTACTGGTACAGCAACAATGAATATCCAGATTGATTTCACTGGTTAACAGGTAAAATAACCACTTTTTTATTCATTGGAATTTATTTCTGAAAAGTAAACATCATGTGTGGGTTGCTGTGTGCCTCCCCTGACAACTCTGCTTCTCTAAGCCATGGCCTATCTTAGTCCAGCAGGAATCTGGCCTTGACAAGACATAGAAAACAAAACATAAATGAAAATTGAAAGATGTTTTAACAGTTTTCTACTTTATCCAAAGTAAAAAAAGATATGGCTTTGGATATACAACGTATACTTTATTCCTCTAAATTTGTACATTAGTTATTAGTTAGTATCAATTTATACATTAGTTATTAGTTAAACAAATTATTTATTTATTTGCATTTGTACAACTGTGACGATTTTAAACGGCTGTTGGGCTCAGGGGGTGATGGGAATGGGTGCTGGAACATGTTACACCCTAAATATGGGTGTAACATGTAACATGTTCTAGAGGTAAACTTAAGCTTTAAACCAGAGACAGACTGGCCACCAGCATTTTGTTTTAGAAGAAGGTGAGCCATAGTAGCCTTTTCAGTACAAAAAAAAAACATAGGCAAGCAAACTAGCATTTTCCTCCTCTACAAGTCATGAGATCTTCTTTTTTCTTTTAATTCCTGAGAAAGGGTACCAACTAAGATTGGCAGGGTAGCACTATCAGTACATGAATCCCAATGCAGATAAAATCTAAAGATGCAATACCTGTTCCCTTATACTGGGGGTGCCTTTTCACCATTTTGATTCATGCAGCAGATAATCTAGAAGCACCCCTGACAAAATATAGATGATTTAAAATGAATACTTTTATATAAAAGTAGTGCCATGTCAGATCTCCGAAAAAATACCAGTTAAATGATGCATAGAATTGTATTATTGTAATGGGAAAGAAGCTCTTGTATTATAGGTCATGTCAGATTTCTTTTGACATTTGTTTTTATTAGCTGGTTTCAACGGGGGCTAAATTCTCTCACTTTCTCTCACCTTTTCTGTTTTTAGGTTGGTAAGCTGCTCACCAAAATTTTGCATATGAAAACCTGCACTAGTCAATATATACAGTGGAATTGTTGCTATACAAAAGACTTTGTGTTGATTTGGTCAAGCCCGAAGAAGCTACTGTCAGATTTCCATTCTTCCTTGAATTTCATTCTCATTACGATATTAGTTATACAATAGATTGGAATTTTGGCAACATCAGTTATTTGAAGTAATTCCATTCAGTAGATGATTTAAAATTATGTTGTAAACCCATAGCAGCCAATTATTTGGATGGCTTCAAGCTGCCATCCTTTGCACTCCTAATGCTTCGTACACATGACCAGTTTTCCCTTCGGGAAAACTGCCATGACAGCTTTTGGCCAGGAAAACTGGCCGTGTGTATGCTCCATGGCAGTTTTCCCGACAGGAAAACCGCAGGGAAACACGGCAGGAAAAATTAGAACATGTTCTCTTTTTTCCTGCCGCGATTCCCGGCGTCTTTTTCCCAGCAGTTTTCCTATGGGAAACACTGCAGTGGAGCATACACACGGCCAGGTTTCCCGGCCAAAGCTCTCATGTGTAGGGGGAAAAAGCTACTAACCAGGTTCTTGGTTTTCCCCGCGGTTTTCCCAGCGGACTTTTTACCGCCGGGAAAACCGATCGTGTGTACAAGGCATAAGAAGACTTTACCGGTTGGGGAACTCGTTCAAGTTAGATGTTATTTTTTTAGAAAGGAGGTATTATCCATGTCAGACTAATTAAGGTAGTGGGGTTACCTATTTGTAGCACTAGATATGCCTACATTTTTTTACTAAAGTTAATACAGAGAAAAAATTCTATAAGAAAAGAGAGAAGGCGTTCTTCTGATGAAGTAATCTCAGTTATAACTGTGTATATAACAAGTGTAGGATTACCTTCATAGGTGGCAATGAATTACACTAATGAAAGCCCCCAGGATATTTTTAAGCTATCCCTAGCTAAGAATCAAGGAAAACCCTGAGTGTGATTTCCTATGGTCCAATTTGTTTTATTTCAAATTGTGTTTCCTCTACAGAAAATACAACACGGCCAGTTCACACACCAACATGCATTTGTGACTTTCAGACATATTTAGTATTTAAGAGGCTTTTTGATGCCTGTCAACAGATAACTGTGTCACCCATTTTAGCAGAATCCTAGATTAACACCAGACACTTCTGAAATTCTTCCCAATACCTGAACATGTTTGAAAGAATTTGCGCCTACTTCTATTACAGGCGTCAGGCAGTTTCCACAGGCTTCTTTGAGAAGGCCCTTATGGGTGAAACATGTCAGGTGGAGCCTGATTGAGTGACATCATTGCACACATCTGCCTTCATGACTTGTGGCTGTGCTTGGATGAGTTGGATTATTCGCTGTGTACTTTACTGCTGCTATTGTAAGTGCATTATCCCATTATTTAATATGTTTTAAGCTTACTGCACCATGCAGCTTCTCCCTTCTTTTACAGTATATATGTGAATGCTGTTGCTGTAACTATCATTCAATCTGGTTTTATGCTGACGATCTATACTAGGTGGATGACTCTTTGAGCGGAGTGGTTTTACTACACATGACACTCTTCACTGATGATCCATGTTGGATGGATGGTCCTTTAAAGAGCTACCCAATTGTTACCTTTTTCATGAGCGCATTTAGGTCCAATGCTGAGGTCTAATATATTTGGTAAGCAGCTTTGCATGCCTGGTTTAATTTAAAGTGTTTTTTACCCCAAAACCTCATATTCCTGATATATGCCTGCTGTACCATGTACTTGTATGATAAAGTATTCTGTTCTCTTTGTATTGCTTCCTTTATGTGGAATTCCTGGTGATCCTGCCAGTCCCTCTGCTTTCCTTTTAAAAACTGACCACACTAAAAGCTGGAGAGCACAACATGGTCAGCTCTCTAGCTACTCTATGCTAGGACACGCCCTCGCTGCACAGCCATTCACTGGTAAGCCCAGTGTGCTGTTGCTTCCCCTTCCCCCTGCTCTTATGCAGCTGAGAACAGAGGGAATGTGATTACTTATTAAAAAAAGAGAAACAAATACGGTATTTATAATGTTTTTTTATATACACAAAAATGTTTAGCTTTTCATTTCTATTTTAAACTGAATAGGTTATTTTACAAGGTGATCATTTACAATCACTTTAAGTACTGGAGCACTTTTATTGCAATATTTTTTTAGCATTGTGAACGCTTTTCATCACTGGATTTCATTGATTATCAATTGGGACTCTTTTGCACTTTATTTTGTGGTACTTTGTTATATACATATAAGTTTATTCATTTTTTGATTGATTTTACTTTTGTGATTGAGTTACATACTTTCTGCACTTTTTTTTTATACATTTGGTTACATATATTTTTTTTTTTGCATCATTTGGATTATATATATTTCAAACTCGTCTGCACTTTATATATTTGCAATTTAAAATGTTTGCACTTTTTTGAGTAATGTTTATAACATGTTGATGCCATTTTCAGATTTTTAGTTATTTATACGGTTGATTTAGTGGGTGAGCGCACCTGTCTTTTGTAATTACATTGCTTTTACAGGTGCTTTTGACAATTTAGATCTCAGCTTGGGTTTTATATTTTATTTTTAATGAATGAATATTACTTGCAGTGGAAAGTGCTTGTCTCAATCAAACATGAATTTGTATTATTACATTTACCAGGGGAGTACTGGGAACATTTGATGTGGAAGGCACAACAACTAACTTGCCCTTTCATGGTAAAATGTTATTGTACCTCTAGGATCCACAGCTGTACATCCAGGAGCCTGGTTTGTCCTGTCTTTGGAATGCACTCTGTATGCCCAATGGATTTACACAGAATGTGGATAAGAATCCAAAGTGAATCTTCAAAGAGAAACAACTGGTGATAGAACGTTCTATATATGCTGCTTTTTGATCTAGAGAGACACACCTCATGGCTATTTACTAATGAGGTGATGGTGTTTTGCTGCTGAATTGAGGAATTACAGTTGAATATTCCTCTTCAGCTTTTTCACACTATTGTGGTGTAGCTCTTTTAACAGTTTTTATTGTTATTTTCTATGCCCAGTGGATTGCAGCATTTTTGCTAAGGCTAGTGACTCACATGAGTGACTGAATGTGTGTAAGTTAGTGTGCATTGGCATCCGCATGTTTTAATGGGAATTGGTGTGCATCTCTGATGCTGGATGTGCACACAGGCTAAGGAAGGTATCTAAATTCCTACTCTTATGGTGATTGATGCTGTGAAATCTTGCCAGCTACCTTGTTTATGAGATTACTGTTGTTTTGCCTTTCTTTCTAACCCAGCTTGTCTTACTCTTCCCATATCGCCTGCCCATGTTGCTAGCCCTGCTTCTGTTGCTGTTGCCTGCAATCTGTCTCAACTTCTGCATAGATCTCAACTGCTCTTGCCTGCCACCTGCCTTCACCTTTGCATGGACACTCAGTACTCTTATTTGCTCCTTGTGACAGACTCATCAGGGACATCCCCAGACCCTCTTATGTCTAAAATCATCCTATGTCCACTAGGGGCATAGGATGACTGAGAAATTATATCTTGGACTACCTGAGATGGGATTATTATGTAATTATTATCCACAATATATTCCAGGATATCGGTAAAGAACTATTTACTGTTTGTTGATTCTGAACTCAACGGGTTAATTGTAAGAGTGACTCATTCATACTGTTAGGACACATACTGTTAGATGCTAATGCCATCACCTCCAGCCATCTATCTGTTCTCTGTGCTAATTGACCTGGCTATTGTGTGAAGATGTCCTGTGTTTACACTTATGATAATGTGGAATGTATAGCAGGTGAGTGAGGAGACGTGACGTCTACCTATGAGTTGCCTAGTCTGGGTAAATGATTAGTTAATTAGCTCATGTTAATTTATGTTCTGGTTACCTCCTCTTTAAACTGTATATAAGGTTGTATTATTGGTTCTATTAAACGCTCCGTGTTCAGCACACAAACAAGTATCTGTCACGGAAGCATGAATCAGATGTACAACAATAGATAAATGAAATAGGAAGGCTTTATTGAAAACCAAATAGCAAGGTAAAAGTCCAAACGGATGATCAAACAGTGCAGAGTCTTCCACCGGAGCCAGGGATCAGGGGCCAGAAGGATAGTCCGAACGAAGCCAGGGATCAGGAGCCAGAAGGGTAGTCCGAACGAAGCCAGGAATCAGGAGCCAGAAGGGTAGTCCGTGGAAGCCGGGTCGGTAACCAAAAGCAGCAGCACAATCTCAGGAGCATGTGAATACAAGAGGACCAAGCAGGGAACTGAAGCAACAGACCTCCTATATATATGCAAGGCATCCAGCTCCTCCCAGTGGGAAGGAGGAGCCGCAGGGTATGGTAAGTTATAAGAAGCCCAGAAACCAACATGGCCGCCAGCACATGTCAGATGAAAGAAGCCAGCAAGAGGTAAGACCATGACAGTACCTCCCCCTCAAGGGCCCCTCCTCCGCGGTGCAAAAAACGGTTTCTGGGGGAAGCGCGCGTGGAAGTCTCGGAGCAAGGCAGGAGCATGGACATCTGCGGAGGGAACCCAGGAACGCTCCTCTGGACCATAACCACGCCAGTGGACCAAAAACTGCACCCGACCACGGACCAAGCGTGAGTCCAGGATATCGCTCACATCATAATCCTCATGATCGCCCACCTGGACCGGACGAGGCCGAGGAACCGAGGAGGTGAAACGATTGCACACCAGTGGTTTCAACAGGGAAACGTGAAACACGTTGGAGATCCGCATGCCAGGTGGGAGCGCAAGGGCATAGGCAACCGGGTTTACCCTGCGAAGCACTCGGAAGGGACCAACAAAGCGAGGTGCCAGCTTGGGAGTGGGCACTCGAAGGTTGAGGTTGCGAGTGGACAACCATACACGGTCTCCGACCTGGTAGGAAGGAGCAGGCGCCCGTCTGCGATCAGCCTGGAGTTTCTGGCGCTGCGCAGAGACCTCAAGGGACCTCTGGATCTGTATCCAAGAAGCACGTAGAGCGGAAAGGTGATCCTCCACAGCCGGAATATCTTGGGGAGAGAATGACTCCGTTAACACGGCAGGTTGGAACCCATAATTGGCCATGAAGGGAGACGTCCCAGAGGAAGAGTTCACCGCTGTGTTCCTGGCAAACTCAGCCCAAGGCAGAAGGTCAACCCAATTGTCTTGATGATCGGAGACATAGCAATGAAGGAATTGCTCCAGGGCCTGATTGGATCGTTCTGCGGCCCCATTGGACTGAGGGTGGTAGGCCGAGGAGAAGGAGAGATGAATCCCCAACTGGGAGCAAAAGGCGCGTCAGAACCTGGACACAAACTGACTCCCCCGATCCGACACTATCTCCTTGGGCAAACCGTGCAACCGGAAGACCTCCCTGGTGAAAACCGTGGCCAACTCTTGTGCAGAGGGTAATTTCTTGAGAGGAACACAGTGGCACATTTTGGAAAACCGATCCACAATCATGAGAATGACCTATGGCCTCGGGATGCAGGAAGGTCCACAATGAAGTCCATCCCAAGGTGTGACCATGGGCGCTCCCCGGTAGCGATGGGTTGCAGAAGGCCCAACGGAAGGTGCCGATTGGATTTACTCTGGGCACAAACAGAGCATGCCGCTACATATGCGGCGATGTCAGAACGTAGAGAAGGCCACCAGAACAAACGTGAAACAGCCCAGGACAGCTGATTCTTTCCAGGATGCCCTGCGGTCTTGGAGTTATGGTAGGTTCGCAACAACCGAGTGCGCAACTCCTCAGGCACAAAACATCTGCCGTTGGGTCTCCCAGAGGGAGCACCAGATTGGGCCGCCAAAATCTGCTCTCCAAGGGGAGAGGTCAGGCTGGTGCGAATGGCGGCCAGGATCTGATTAGGAGGTATGACCGAAGTCGGTATCGATTCCTCCCTAGACAGCTCGGAGTATTGACGTGATAAGGCATCCGCCCTGACGTTCTTGGAACCGGGTAGGTAAGAGACCAAGTAATTAAAACGTGACAGGAACAGAGCCCATCTGGCCTGACGTGGTGTCAATCTCTTGGCCTCAGAAAGGTAAGTCAGATTCTTGTGGTCCGTCAGGATGAGAACCGGAACCACCGAACCCTCGAGCAAATGCATCCACTCCTTGAGAGCCTGCACGATGGCCAACAACTCTCTGTCACCAATCTGGTAGTTGCACTCCGCGGGAGACAGTTTCCGGGAGTAAAACCCACAGGGAAGCAGAGGACCCTCTGGTGTTCGATGCTGAGACAGAAGGGCGCCTACTCCCGTCTCAGACGCGTCCACCTCGAGAACAAAGGGCAACCCAGGGTTGGGATGAGACAGTATTGGAGCCGACACAAGGGCAGATTTTAGAGCCTCAAAAGCCCGGATGGCCTCGGGTGGCCAGACCTGGGAATTACTGCCCTTCCTGGTCAGATCCGTGAGAGGCTTGGCCAGCATGGAGAAGTCCCTGATGAACTTCCGATAATAATTGGCGAAGCCCAAAAAGCGCTGCAGGGAACGAAGACCACTGGGCTGGGGCCACTGTAAGACAGCCGAAACCTTCTCAGGGTCCATGGAGAACCCCTCAGCGGAAATGATGTAACCTAAGAAGGTTACCTGGGACCGGTGAAATTCACATTTCTCAAGCCTACCGAACAGCTTGTTCTCTCGTAACCGTTGCAACACTCGCTTGACATCCAGAATGTGGGCCTCCATGGATTCAGAATATACCAAGATGTCATCCAAATAGACCACCACACACTGCTGCAACAGGTCACGGAAAACATCGTTGATGAATTCCTGAAAGACTGCGGGCGCATTGCACAACCCAAAGGGCATAACCAAGGATTCATAATGACCGGTCCTGGTGTTGAACGCGGTCTTCCACTCGTCACCAGCCTTGATCCTTACCAGGTTATATGCCGCCCTCAGGTCGAGTTTAGTAAAGACCGTGGCCCCTTTCAGGCGATCAAACAACTCGGAAATCAAGGGTATCGGGTATGCATTCTTGATCGTGATGCGATTAAGGCCTCTATAGTCGATGCAAGGCCTCAACTCTCCGCCCTTCTTTTTCACAAAGAAAAATTGAGCCCCAGCCGGGGACGAGGATTTGCGAATGTGACCACGGGAAAGCGCCTCCTTCACGTACTCCTCCATGGCCTCATTCTCCGCAACCGACAGTGGATAGACCCTGCCACTAGGAGGAACGCCACCAGGTTGTAACTCTATGGCACAATCGTATGGGCGGTGCGGAGGCAGGGCAACAGCGCGCACCTTATCGAATACATCCCGGTACCCCTCGTATTCAGGAGGCAACACAGAGTCCGAGGAAGTACACAACAACTTGACAGGCCCATGGATGCAACTAGCCCCACATCGCTTCGAGAACCAGCGGGGAAACTCGAGCCTGCAGAGGAATGGAGTTGGCGGCAGCGAACTTACCATCAATGAAAAATCCACCAGCACCAGAGTCCACCAACACCTGGGTCGTCACCGAGCCCCCGACCCAGGAGAGAACAACGGTGATCAGTGGTTTATCAGCACGGGAAACCGGGGACGAAGAGACTCCACCCAAGATCTGCCCCCGACAGGATCTCAGGTGCGAGCGTTTCCCGGACGGTTCGGACATGCCAACCGAAAATGCCCACCGAGACCACAGTACATGCATCGGCCATCGCGTCTCCGGAGTGCCCTCTCCCCCTCGGACAGGCGAGCAAACCCCAGCTGCATGGGTTCACCCCCAGACATGTCAACTCCAGGAGGCGTGGGAGGAGAGGGAGGCACGGGTGAGACAGCAAACGTAGGCGCCAATCTGTTAGGAGACCTCCGCAGGCTCTCCTTAAAGGAAGGTCTCTCCCTGAGTCTGGTGTCAATCAATATCAGGAAAGAAATAAGAGCCTCAAGCTCCACTGGTAGGTCCTTAGCTGCAACCTCATCCTTCAAGGCATCCGAGAGACCATGGGAGAAAGCAGCGACCAGAGCCTCATTATTCCAGCCCACCTCTGCTGCCAGGGTACGAAACTCAATGGCGTATTCGGCTACCGATCGTGAACCCTGTCTGACGGACATAAGGAGCTTCGCAGCAGAGGCAGAGCGAGCCGGTACATCGAATATCTTCCGAAGAGAAGCAACAAAACCGGAAAACACGGCAACCACCGGATTGTTGTTCTCCCATAAAGGGCTGGCCCAGGCCAAGGCCTTGTCCGAGAGCAGCGAGATCAAGAAGCCCACCTTAGATCTCTCAGTAGGAAAGGCATGTGGCAGCAACTCAAAATAAATGCCCACTTGGTTAAGGAAACCTCGGCACTGAGTTGGCTCTCCCCCAAAGCGCTGCGGAAGGGGGGCAGAACCGGTCATACCCCGAGACACCACAGGCGCAACAGGTGTCGGGGTAGACTCTGGCGCAACAACCGGAGCGGCAGTAGGAGCGGACCCAGGAGCGACAACCGGCCTATCGGCAATGGGAGCGAGATGAGCCGTGCGTGCAAGCAGGGTTTGCAACGCCTGAGCGAACTGACCCAGCAGGTGATCCTGCTGATCAAGTCTGGCAACCAGCATGGGTAGCGAAGGTGGCCCTGTACCATCAGAATTCATGGCTTGGTCCTAGTGTCACGGAAGCATGAATCAGACGTACAACAATAGATAAATGAAATAGGAAGGCTTTATTGAAAACCAAACAGCAAGGTAAAAGTCCAAACGAATGATCAAACAGTGCAGAGTCTTCCACCGGAGCCAGGGATCAGGGGCCAGAAGGATAGTCCGAACGAAGCCAGGGATCAGGAGCCAGAAGGGTAGTCCGAACGAAGCCAGGAATCAGGAGCCAGAAGGGTAGTCCGTGGAAGCCGGGTCGGTAACCAAAAGCAGCAGCACAATCTCAGGAGCATGTGAATACAAGAGGACCAAGCAGGGAACTGAAGCAACAGACCTCCTATATATATGCAAGGCATCCAGCTCCTCCCAGTGGGAAGGAGGAGCCGCAGGGTGTGGTAAGTTATAAGAAGCCCAGAAACCAACATGGCCGCCAGCAAATGTCAGATGAAAGAAGCCAGCAAGAGGTAAGACCATGACAGTATCGTCTCGTTGTGTGCTTGAGAGCAGCTGGAATATCTGATATCTATATCCAGACTGATAGAAAGCGGTATATGACGGAAGCACTCAAGCGGAGTGTGGGACGTTCCGTAACACTCCTTGCCTCAATCTTCACTGAAAGTCACATCTGCTGTTACAGCCTCGGTAGTAGAGGTCCTATGGGAAAGGACAGTGTTCCATTTGAACATTGTTCTGACCCTGGGGTCATCCCTGGTGCATTTGGGGACCCGAGAGGGGTAACCTATGCTCTGGGTAGACCCCAGGGATAGGTAAAGTGCAGAGCGGCCTCTAGCAACAGAGGGAGAGAGGGTCCAGTTGTAAAAGAATACCCTGGTGTCAGGGTACCTGCACGAAGCAGGGACTCTGGCATTAGGCGATCGGGTGTCCTTTGATGTCCCAGCATTGGGACATCAGGCTGCTTTTGAGAATAAGCCTTTGGTGTTGCGCTTCCTTCGGGATCTGACTAGCAGAGAACACAGCCAAATTTGTGACCCCGGTGGTTCTCACAGGCCTTCAGACATGGACAGGGGACAGGACAGGGGAGTGCTCAGTCAGCTTTCAGACCCTGGTGGTGGGGCCCTATGGAGCATCCAGAGTCTGCTCCTTAAGGAGGGGGGGGAATCTGTTAGGATTAAGTTCACCTGCTGGTGGCACTATCCTGTTCTGGGCTGTTTTCTGCAGATCCAGTGTCCACCACAAGATGTCTCCTAGGTGCCAGCAGGCTGGGGTAATTAGGCAAATTAGTGTTCAGCTGCTGGGGGGGCTTCCTAAGGCTTCTCCTCCCTTCCCTGTTATGTCAGAATTGTGGTTCCTTCCTTGCTGCCTGTTCCTGATTGTCTGATTCAGCCTGCACCCCTCTGCCCTGTACCTGCTTTAGTTTTTAGCCTTGATCCCCTCTGTCTTGCTCCTGCCTCCCTCTGCTTATTACCCAGTCGGGTCTCCTCCCCTTCCTTGCCTCCCTGTATACCCCTGTCATTACATTGTATATGTTTGTATTTAGTCAGTAGTTTAGTTCTTTAGTTACCTTGTCAGTAGTTATGTTTGTTAGTAGTTCTTGTTCATTGGGGATTTGGTTCTTGTTTGTTGGTTGGGGTGGTTCATGTTTGTTTGCTGTGTTCATGGTTTGCTGTAGTTCACTGTAAATAAATACCACTTTAATATATCCTTTGTTTGGTCTCAGTTCCCTTGCGTAGCTATGTGTCTGGTCAGATTCGTTTTTTTGGTTGTAGGAGGTGCTTGGGATGTGAACAGAGCAAGTGTAAAAGGAGGGTGAGGGAATACATTATATCTCATGTAAGACCTCTTTCACATGGAGCAGATTATGTTCAGATCAACAGGAGATCAGCCCATTGATCGGAGCAGAGCGGGCGAATGACAAACCTGTGTTCACTCAGCTTCTGCATAGTTGACACAAACAGATAGGTGTATTGGTGGCCTGGAGTAAATGGACTCTGCTGTCTGTTTACATTTGACTATCCTATGATCTGCCTAAAGAAAAGAGGATGGATTACATTTTTTTTACAGACCTGATCGGACTTGGAGGTAGGCAGGTGTAAATGGACACAAGTCTATTTACACGCGCCTGTCCATAAGAATGCATTGACCTTCTGATCTGGTCTGCCTGAAAAACTGACATGCTGACTTGATCAGATTACCCATGTGAAAGGGGCCTTCAAAAACAATGAGCTCAAACACTTTATATTGTGTCACTTTAACCACTTAAAGATACTGGGGGCGCCATTGCATGACACAATGTACATGTACAACTACATTGTTTTAATGCAATAGATACTGTGGGCACTTGCGCTGCATGGAGGGGGAGCCAATTCACGGGTCTGGTGGACCCAATGTCCGCCGGCCACCCGCGATCACTTCATAGAGAGGCAGATCAGGGATCTGCCCATGTAAACAAGGCAAATCCCCGTTCTCACAGGGGAGAACATGGAGATCTTCTGTTCCTAGTAATCAGGAACAGCAATCTCTGTGTTGTTCCTGACAGTACTTCCCCCACACAGTAAGAAAGCACAAACAGGGAACACAGTTAACCCTTTGATCACCCCTGGTGTTAACCCCTTCCCTGCCAGTGTCATCTATACAGTTATCAGTGCATTTTTTTTAGCACTAATCACTGTACTAGTGTCACTGGTTCACAAAAAGTGTCACTTGAGGTCAGATTTGTCCGCCGCAATGTCAGAGTGCCGCCAAAAACCTGCCGCTGTCATTACCAGTAAAAAATAAAAGTTCATAAATCTATCCCATAGTTTTGTAGACACTATGGGCCAGATTCACAAAAGAGATATGACGGCGTATCTCCTGATACGCCGTTGTATCTCTGAGATTCGCCCGTCGTAACTATGCGCCTGATTTATAGAATCAGGTTACGCATAGATCTCACAAAGATCCGACATGTGTAATTGACTTACACTGTCGGATCTTAGGCTGCAATTCTAGGCCGGCCGCTAGGTGGCGATTCCATTGCGGTCGGCGTAGAATATGCAAATGACTAGTTACGCCGATTCACGAACGCACGCTTTGCCCGTCGCTGTAAATTTACGTTGTTTCCGTAGAGATACGCGACATAAAACTAAGGCTGACCTCTAGGTGGTCTAGCCAATGTTAAGTATGGCCGTTGTTCCCGCGTCGAAATTTGAAAATTCACGTCGTTTGAGTAAGTCGTCCGTGAATGGTGCTGGACACCATTTACGTTAACGTCGAAACCAATGATGTCCTTGCGACGTCATTTAGCGCAATGCACGTCGGGTAATTTTAGGGACGGAGCATGCGCAGTACGTTCGGCGCGGGAACGCGCCTAATTTAAATGGTCCCCGCCCCATTTGAATTAGGCGGGCTTGCGCCGGGCGGATTTACGCTACGCCGCCGCAAGTTTACAGGCAAGTGCTTTGTGAATCAAGCACTTACGCTGTAAACTTGCGGCGGTGTAACGTAAATGGGATACGTTACGCCACCGCAGCGTAACACAAATATATGTGAATCTGGCCCTATAACTTTTGCGCAAACCAATTAATATATGCTTGTAGGGATTTTTTACCAAAAATATGTAGAAGAATACATATTGGTCTAAATTGATAAAGAAATCCTTTTTTTTTGGGGGGGGGGGGGATATGTATTGTATCAGAAAGTAAAAAAATATTGTTTTTTATTTGGGTACATGACCGCACCAGCCCTCAAAATTTCCACTAGCCTGCTAGAATTTGGCGAGTGGATTTAAGCTGGGGGCGAGTGATGACATGGCTGCATGACCAATGTCCCTTCAATCTGTGCCTACACTTAGAGCCCCGAAGCGATTGGCGGCCGAAGAGGAAAGGTGCATGCTCGGGAAAAGTAGTCTGGTGAGCCACTCACAGGCAGAGCAGTACACAGGTTCTCACCTTACAATTCTCATTAAGCCATGGGACCTAACAGTTTTACCTCTCTCAGCCTGCCCCCCTCCCCCCGACCAATGTAGCTGGAGAGCAGGGAGCATGAAGTAATGAGTCAGGTGGAGGATTGCGAAAATTACCACTCCGGGTGTCCCAGGTAGGCAGTGCAGCGCTCACTGAAAGTTGCCCTGACATGAGAGTGGCAGCCTTCCAGTTTGTGCAGTTTTCTTCTCCTTGTGCTCTATGTAGGTGTCCAGCAGTTCAGCCTGAGCACTGTGAGCAGACTGGTCTCAATGTGTGCTGTGCGGTGTCAATGTACGCTGTGCTATGGTGTCAACGGCTGTGCAGTTGTGTGGATCTCAGCGCTGGATTGTACTCCCTCCCACTGTGCTGAAGCTCCTCTCCTCACTGCCAGCCTGAATAAAAGGGGGAAGTGGGGACATGCAAGCGTGGAGACGCACACACAGGCTCCTGATGATGAGATGAATAGGAGAGGGAGAGAGAGGATGGATGGATGGGAGTTGCAGAGGAGACAGCAAGAGAATGGGGAAGAGATCCAGTTCTAGTGCCCCGTCCCTCTGGTCTGCCCCCAGTGCCCTGTCCCTGTGGTCTGTCCCCAGTGCCCTGTCCCATTTTGTTAAAGTTGTTTTTGGTAATATTTAATTGTGTAACTTGATTCTGCATAAAACATTTAACAGTGTCATTCCATGAGATAATCTACGAGGGCGTGTTTGGGGGCGCAATTTGGCGTGGAGCAGTGTATGAATTAGGTGGGGCAACTGGTGGCGAGTAACTCTTGAGGCCTGGCTAGTAGCTCAGGGCTTGAAATTTTGAGCCCTGACCGCACAATTGTCAGTTAAAGTAACGCAGTGCCGTATCGCAAAAAATGGCCTGGTCATTAAGGGTATAAATGCTTCTGGGACTGAAATGGTTAAAGATCTGTGTGTTGCAATGTCCTTGTAGCTATCAGTATGTGGGACAAACTACTCAGACACTGATTAGGTAACATGTATAATATCAAAAGGGTTTTTTAAAACAACATAGTGAATTAGCCCATACAAAAAAAAAAAAAATATCATGATAAAAATCCAGTTGGGTTACAATTTGGCAGTATAGAAAAAAATTAATTGGATTGGAGAGAGGTTAATTTAAAATGTATGATTTCAAGGGCAGAGAGTTAATGGATATAGATCTTGCAGACATTGTAATTGAGAGGTTTAAATTTAGATATATACCTCAACTGTTTTATTAGTGACAGATAAGGACCAATGGTTATGTGATTTAAATAGTATTTTAATATTTATATAGTATATACTGGTTTAATGAATTGTTGACAAGTGTTTTCATTATATGTATTTGTTTAATAGTTTAATATATTTTATTATTTTATATAATTTATATGTACAGTATGTATTGTGTTGATATTAGGGGTGCAACGGATCAAAAAACTCACGGTTCGGATCGTTCCTCGGATCAGGAGACACGGATCGGATCATTTTTTGGATCGGCAAAAAAAAAATATTGTTCCCCACTGTAATATCCACATCTCCCCCCCCCCACCAACTATAGTACCCCCTCGGTGCAGACACCCCCCCTCCTCTTAGTACAGAGACCCACCCCTCCTCTTAGTACAGAGACCCCCCTTCTCAGTACAGTGACCCCCCTTGTCAGTACAGTGACCCCCTTCTCAGTACAGTGACCCCCCCTTCTGAGTACAGTGACCCCCCTTCTCAGTACAGTGACCCCCCTTCTCAGGACAGTGACCCCCCGTCTCAGGACAGTGACCCCCCCTTCTCAGGACAGTGACCCCCCCCCCCAGCTAGTACCGACAGACGAGCGGCGTGTCCCACGAGTGCGGGCTCCTCCTCTGTGGGTGTAAACAAAGGAGGGCCGCCGCCGGGTGTACCAAGATGGCTGCGGCTCCGGAGCTAGGCCGAAGCCGCGGTCTTTCCTAATGTTACGGCGGCGGCTCCGGAGCTAGGCCGAAGCCACGCCCTTTCCTAGCGTTATGGTTGCGGCTCCGGAGGTAGGCCGAAGCCGCGGCCATAACATTAGGAAAGGCTGTGGCTTCGGCCTAGCTCCGGAGCCGTGGCAATCCGCGGATCACAGTGTGTTCCGATCCGAAGGGGCTGACCCGTTCGGATCACGGATCAACTGTGATCCGTTGCACCCCTAGTTGATATATACAAGATTGTATAAGTAGATTGTACAGTAGATTTTATTGTATTGGCATGCATGTAGTGGCAGGTTATATAAACATATATCTTAGCAGCTCCAGAAGTGGTTGTAGAATTTATGAACAAAGGAAATATAAATGCTCCCATGTGAGTGTGCCAGCCCTATCCCTTGAAAAAGATCCGAAGTGCGCCGTGCTGCGTCCGGAAGTAAAACAATTCCATACCTACCCATGGGCAGTACAGAAATACTCTGTCACTGAAACCGGCCCACTGAGCCATCATCCCACTGGGAAACTCCCATAGTCCCGATGGCCAATGCCTGGCTGGACCTGTAAGATGGGAGGAGACAGTTTTATGATTTATGGGTTATAGGAGATTTATGTGGAACAATTAAATCATGGATTGGTGCAGTGTATGGTGGAGGCAGAGTTTCCTTCCAGCAAAGTTGGGAGTGCTAATGCAGCACCTTATCTAATGTGAGTGGATTGATCAGATGATTTTAATAAAAGGTATTTAAATGTTTAAACACTATTTTTGCTTTGTCGGCATTGCTGAGAATTGAGGAATGGTATGCAAAGATTTCTGAAGATGTATATGATTCACAATGATATTAACATCAAGATTATATGGACCTTGCTGAGCCAAAGTAAAATGCCTCTGGTGAGTGATTTAAACAGACACCGGTGACGGTTATTTTTCATAATAGCTAAATCTACCATTGGTATCTTCTTTCCCTGTGAAAAACATAAAGTGGATTAAAGTTTGAACATGCTTGGTAAATTTGTATTTTCATAGTACAGATACAGTATATTGTTGCATGTTATTGTACATAATACATATTACCAGTTTTCTCAAGCAATATGAAAAAGATGTTACTGGCTGAATATATGTTTTTGTCCTTCCTAGGCATATGCACAAATATCTGACACAGATCAACCTTTTTAGGCTTCATGCACACTGTGCTCCTTTAGACACCTTTTCCTTAAGAAATGTGTTAATACGCGTTTGTGTATTTTCTTTCTGCTTAAATGTTCCTCTCTGAACTTGCAAATTATGTTTGTTTTTTTATGTCTCTAAATGCTTTGGCTTGTAAATATCCACCTTTAGAGGAAGGAAAAAATATTAATAATACAGTTGTGCTCATAAGTTTACATACCCTGGCCGAATTTATGATTTCTTGGCCATTTTTCAGAGAATATAAATGATAACACAAAAACATTTCTTTCACTCATGTTTAGTGTTTGGCTGAAACCATGTATTATCAATCAACTGTGTTTACACTTTTTAAATCATAATGACAATAGAAACTACCCAAATGACCCTAATCAAAAGTTTACATACCCCAGTTCTTAATACCGTGTATTGCCCCCTTTCACATCATTCTTTTGTGGTATTTTTGGATGAGGCTCTTTATCTTCTCAGATGGTAAAGCTGCCCATTCCTCTTGGCAAAAAGCCTCCAAGTGGCTCAATGACATTAAGGTCAGGAAACTGAGATGGCCACTCCAGAACTTCAGTTCATTCTGCTGTGGCCACTGGCCACTGACAGGTCAACTTAGCCTTGTGTTTTGGATCATTGTCATTTTGGAATGTCCAAGTACGTCCCATGCGCAGCTTCTTGGCAGATGAATGCAAATGTTCCTCCAGTATTTTTTGATAACATACTGCATTCATCTTTCCATCAATTTTGACCAAATTTCCTGTGCCTTTGTAGCTCACACATCCCCAAAATATCAGCGATCCACCTGCGTGTTTCACAGTAGGAATGGTGTACCTTTCATCATAAGCCTTGTTGACTCCTCTCCAAATGAAGCATTTATGGTTGTGGCCAAAAAGCTCAATTTTGGTCTCATCACTACAAATGACTTTGTGCCAGAAGGTTTGAGGCTTGCCTCTGTGTTGTTTGGCATGTAAACGGGATACTTTGTGGAATTTGCATAGTAATGGCTTTCTTCTGGCGACTTGACCATGCAATCCATCTTTCTTCAAGTGCCTCCTTATTGTGCATCTTGAAACAGCCACACCACATGTTTTCAAAGAGTCCTGTATTTCACCTGAAGTTATTTGTGGATTTTTCTTTACATCCCAAAAAAAATTCCTGGCATTTGTGGCTGAACTTAGTTGGTCTACCTGACTGTGGTTTGGTTTCAACAGAACCCCTCATTTTCCACGTCTTGATTAGAGTTTGAACACTACTGATTTGCATTCTCAATTCCTTGGATATCTTTTTATTTCCCTTTCCTGTTTTATACAACTCAACTACCTTTTTCCGCAGATCCTTTGACAATTCTTTTGCTTTCCCCATAACTAAGAATCCAGAAATGTCAGTGCAGCACTGGATGAAAGATGCAAGGATCTGTTGGGCCAAACGCTGTAGGACATTTTCCTTTTTATAGCATTTTTATTTTAATTCCATTAACAAATTATTTTGGGTTTTGGCAAAGTTAAAGCTAATATATACAACACATAACATTAAAAAAAAGAAAGTAGAGATTAATGTATAATATGTACAATACAGAGGGGTTTGTCCTCTAAGTTTACCTTTAAATTAACCTCCCTGGCGGTATGATTCCTTCTGGTTTTAGGTGCTGAAAGCGGTACAATTGTTCCCCTGTGGGGGGGGGGCAGGTTTTGGCTTATTCAAAAACTGCCCTGATGGCTCTTTTAAACCCATTGGCCATAGCTTAAAGGCCATGTAGTGTACTATGGTTTACAAAAAAAATGCTCCCAGGTGAAGCTGCCCATTAATTCACCTGGCTCGCTGATCTCAAACACCAAAAACGTGCCTCAAACTCATGGTAGCTGCAAACACAAAACCAACAGAGAAGATCTAAGGGGATCTCAAACCCCGAAAATTTGCCTCAAACTCATCGTAGCTGCAAACACAAAACAAGCAGAGAAGATCTAAGGGGAAGACAGCAGTTAGGCCTCGTACACACGACCGGGTTTCTCGGCAAAAACCAGCAAGAAAATAGCTTCTTGCCCAGATTCCTGTTCGTGTGTGCGAGGCATTCAGGTTTCTCATCTGGAAATCTGGCCAGAATCTCGATGAGAAAAAAAGAGAACCTGCTCTCTTTTTTCTCGTCGAGATTCTTGTCGGCCTGTTTCCCGACAAGAAACCCGAGAGTGTGTATACTTACCTGTCGCCGCGGAAACCCGTGCATGCTAGAAATGACTTTGACGCATGCGCGGTAGCTTCCACGGCATAGGTAGGGTGAAGCAAGATGGCGGCGACAGCATCGAATGTGACGAGCGCATGCTCGTCATACACGATGACATCACTGCGTTCTTTCTTTTCAAGAGAACCGCAGTTCTTTTGAATTGAAAGTCAGTATACTCGGGCGGCAAGAGTTTCTTGCCAAGAATCTCGTCAGGGAAAACAACGGGTTTTTCCTGACGAGATTCTCGGACGTGTGTACGAGGCCTAAGGGTGACAACCACCAGAAAAGTGACAGAATCACCTTGCTCAACATCTATGTTGTACGTTTCATAATCTAGTAAAGAAAAATTGACAAAACCAAAAAGATTTATTATTATTCTGGATTTATGATTGTTTTTAACATAATATCACATTTGAACAGAAGAAATTCTGATTTGCCTGAATTGAAATTTGCAACAGCTTAACCTCCTACTTTTAAATAAAGTGTGGAAAAATCTGAGCCACGCAAGTGGATCAAGCTATCTTAAATCTCTCCTCACAATAAATTAAATAGCATTTGCTAACAATTCCAATATAAAATGTTGGCAATTTGGGCAAAATTCTGGTGCTCTAACCATTTACAATGTATTTGGTATGAACATTTCCTTTTGACGGGTCATAATCTATGCCTTACATTTAAAAATGTTTTTGTATTTTCTGAATGCATGTATGCATGTTTGACAATGTAGATTCATCTGTACTAGATACTTTCAATACCATTTGTTTAAGCAAACATAGATATGTTTTATACGTCCTTGTATATCTGAACTGATGTGGGAAGTAGAAATAAAAAACATAAAAATGCAAGTGTTCCCTATAAAGACATGTTTATAGCAGGAAGGGATAAATCAAGCTTTTTCATGCAAAGGCTTTAAAATGCAATGCTGAAAGCTAACTGCGCATATGCTTGAACAATAACAAAATCTTCCAGTTGCTTCTGCTACGAAGCCTAAGTTAATCACTGTAAAATAGCTGAATGCAAACTCATATAAACCCTGTATTAATTTCCCAGGAGGGGGTTTCCAGACAAAACCTGACCCCTCAATCACCTTAGCTTTGCAACTTCCATTTGTTTTCATTATCTCAGAAGTTGTATTATACAGGGTATCGATCTCCATGTTTAATGAAGCTTGTAACAAAGGAAGCTTGATGTTAAAAACAATGGTGTCGTTTCAGCTGCAATGAAAAGATGTGGTTGAGGGTTATAGGTGGAAGATAAGCGGTTTACAGGTGAGACCACCCTAATTAGCATCAAGTGTTCTCAGTTATCAGGATGATAACTGGGAGTTCTCTGTTTTTCACTTCCTAACAGGAATAAATGGAAACAATAGGAAGGCCATGATATCTATAGTATAAAGTCGTTTCGGGCTACCCTGATCACACAGGAGAAAGGGCATGTGACAGGGTGGGCTGCAAGGCTGGACAAGGGTTAAGAATTTGAATGGTTAAAGGTTATGACTTAGGGAGCAGGGAGGAGGTGATTGTAACTTAGGGAGACCTTATGGAGGAACAAAGAGCAATTTGGCCCACATGCCTGCCCTCTTGGTAAAAAAAAAAAAAAAAATGGGTATGGCTATGATTAGAAGTGCCTTCATTTTCAGAATTGAGGTATGGAAAGAGGATGGGGGACTTGTGGGGCCTGTTGTACTACAGCATCAGTGTGTCCTTGATGGTGCCAAAAAAGCAAGATTGTCGGTAATGCTTGAACGGATGGTTTAAAGGGGTTGTAAAGGTTCGTTTTTTATTTTCTAAATAGGTTACTTTAAGCTAGTGCATTGTTGGTTCACTTACCTTTTCCTTCAATTTCCCTTCTAAATGTTTTTTTTCTTTGTTTTATTTGTCTGAATTTCTCACTTCCTGTTTCTCCTCAGTAAGGTGTTCAGTAAGCTGTTCTAAATGACTTTCCACCGCTCGGATGATGGTGGAAAGCTTACTGAGGAGAAATAGGAAGTGAGAAATTTAAACAAAGAAAAAAAACATTTAGAAGGGAAATCGAAGGAAAAGGTAAGTGAACCAACAATGCTTAAAAGGATCCTATTTAGAAAATAAAAGACAAACCTTTACAACCCCTTTAACCTTAATGGTTACAAATATGTATGTATATGTGGTGTACATAATGGAAGTATTTACTAAGGCTTATCCCTGGTGAATAATGGTGTAAAATGACTGGTGTGAACGACTGGTGGCCAGTATGGGTTTACCACGTGATATTGGGTGGTGCTGTCATGATATAGTTGTATTAGAATCTTGTGCAGTTTTGAAGAATTGGTGTCTAAATTATATTATTGTTATGATCTTGTTATTTAACAAAAGCTGTGACCATAACCCTCCAATGAAATGTATTTGTCTCATAGTGTATTAATTATTGTGTTTGGTTGTGATGTTCAGTACAACTCCAGCCTTTCAGTCTTACCCAGCTCATGTAAAATATGAATAAAAATTGCGGACCCTAAATGTAAGATGCAGATAGGCTCGTATCTAAAGCCAAAAACACAAACTGAATGAATGGCAGGTGAGAAGTCTTTAGATATCATGACTACTTTGCTCTTACCTTGCTTTTTTTCTCACTTGCTGATCCTGCCAGTTACACATGTTCTGTCTTAAGGCCCATACACACAATCGGATATTCCGACAACAATTGTGTGATGGAAGGGTTTTGTCGGAAAACCCGACTGTCTGTATGCTTCTTTGGACAATTGTTATCAGAATTTCCGACAACAAATGTTGGATAGCCATGCTCTCAAATTGTCCGACAACAAATGTGTTCCGTCAATTTATCCAATCGTGTGTACACAAGTCTGTCAGACTAAAATCCAAAGTACAAACATGCATACTTCGAACCAATGCTAACCATCAGACAACATTAGCAGAAGTTGCCCAAATGGTGGTGCTAAAGAACTGAAGAACCACATAGTTTCATGTATGTTGGCTGAAAAAGTTCTGCCGTCTGTATGCAGAACAAGTTCACGGCCAATGCCTGTTGGACAAAAATCCACGGACTTGTCCGATGGAAATCCAATCATGTGTATGAGGCTTTAGGGTGACAGGGCTCACTCACAGCACTGCATTTATAAAGTAGCAGCTTTGTTAGTCTCAGACAAGATGTGTGTTAAAACGAAATAACGCCTCTACATTTCTTATATGGGAAGGTTTTCTGTAGTTCACAGATCTTGAGATAGCACATGACACAGATCAGCACTGTACTTCTAGAAGGACCAACAGTTTTTTTTTTTTTTTGCACTTGTTGGACAGGTATAACAAAAACACTATCAATCGTAAAATTACCAGACCATAAGAGTAAAAAAATCAATGGTCCCAGAACACTCAACTGCAAATACTTATCAAATGAGGACTGAGTAGACATACCTAGAGACAAAAGTGATCATCCAAAACAAAGCTCAACACCATGAAACAACTAGACCCTTGTGAAAGGTCAGCTATAGATACCCAAATACAGTATGAAGCAATCCAAACTGGCTGGACAATAACCACAAAAGTACACAAAGGTACTTGGGCACAACCAACTTTTAATGTCCCTGACAATGGATAAAATCATTCTATACAGTGCCTTGAAAATGTATTCATTATATACAGTGCCTTGAAATTTTCCACATTTGTCTTGTTACAACCAAAAAAACTTACCATAAATGTATTGTATTGGGATTTTATGTGATAGAGTAGTACAAAGTGGTACCTGTGTGTCCGGAGGACCGTTTCAAGCGGATAATCCTCTCGTGTGTACGGGGCCTAAGAAGTCCCGTTTAAAGTTTGCGAGAAGCTAGACACGTGTGGTTCCTTTTTGTTCAGAAATGAAAATCAAATCATTTTTGTTTTCATTTCCGAATTACAATAGTACTGAATTTAACCACTTAAGGACCGGGCCAATACGCAGCTAAATGACCCAAGGGGTTTTTACAATTCGGCACTGCGTCGCTTTAACAGACAATTGCGCGGTCGTGCGACGTGGCTCCTAAACAAAATTGGCGTCCTTTTTTCCCCACAAATAGAGCTTTCTTTTGGTGGTATTTGATCACCTCTACGGTTTTTATTTTTTGCGCTATAAACAATTCTTTCTCCGGGCCCCCGATGGCACGGGAGAGCCCAGAGAAGCACCGGATGGTGGCGGGAGGGGGGATGGCCCCTCTCGCCGCCTATAAGAACGATTAAGCTATGATCATTCTTATGTTGCATAGAATCGCCGGCACTAACGAATGATATCTGAATGATGTCTCTAGCTGCAGGCATCATTCAGATATCCCCCCACAAAGCCCAGGACGTCATATGACGTCATATGACGTCATTTGACGTCCATCTATGGACATCAAATGACTATGGGCTGGTATTGAAGTGGTTAAGCTAAAGTTGAGTATAAAGTTGTCATTAATGTTCAATTAATATTCCACTCCAAGCACAATAAGTCTCCTCTCCAGGCATTTATCAATGGAGGCACCAGGATCCAGATTTAACAAGCCAGGTGTGTTAGGCAGAAATACTGCAGTCTTCACACATCCAGCGTTCACTTGCCTTGCCAAGAATGGAATTGTACCTTATAAGAGCATAAAAACAGTCTCCATAGTGTAAGGCTGGCCATACATTATACAATTTTCTTGTGCAACTTTGCTTTAGATTTACCAAAACCATATAATAGGGGGTCAAACCTAAACACTTTCAATTTGTATGCATCAGGCAGGCCCTTCTACTGCATAGTTAAAGGTAAATCTAAAGAAATTTGATTTAGAAAATGGTATGGTGTATGGCCAGCTTTACACAATTTAAAACAGCTTTATTTTAAAATTAATTCCATTTACATAAATATATTGAAATGCGCATTGGATAACCCACAAAATGGCTGCAGCGTATGGCTTAATGACATCACACCTCACAGGCTCTGCCCTATGCATTTTGTCACCATTTGACATCATCAGGGGAATTCATGGTTAGAAAAAAAGTCAACCTGCCTAGCAAATGTAAATGTATGTCAGAGCATGTGTATATGATTTACGCAACAAAGGAACATAATATTTATGTTCATGTCCATAACTAGCATGCCCCTTGCATCAGGGCCTTGTCAGCACACTGAGTGGACTTTCTACAGAGAGTTGATATGTGGTGACTTTCTTGGTCCATAAAGATGCCTTCTGCTTGCATAAACAGAAAAGAACAGAAAAGGCAGTGTTCATTTATGCTTATTTGAATGGCGAAGTGTCTATGATCCACTACAGTCTCTGTGGTAATCAATGAACTGCAATCACCAAAATGATAAATGCATAGTGAGCTCACTCATACTTGCTAGCTCTCTCTGCCACAACCAGTGCCGATCCCGACCTCCCTGGGGACCTAAGCAAAATTACTTGTCACATTAAAGTTGAGAAGCGGGGGGGGGGGGGGGGTGGGCGCTGACATGTCACATTGAAGATTAAATTTGAGAAGCGGGGGGAGGGGGTGTTCTGCTGTCGGAAATTACATCTTACATTAAAGTGAGAAGCGGGGGGTGCTGATTTCTTACCTCTTCTCCCATGCAGCCAGCGAATTGAGAAGCAGGGTGGGGGGCCGAAAATGACTTCTCACCAAGCGGGGGCCACTAGTAATTTGGGGGGCCCTCCGCAACTTTGCGGGGCCCTAAGCGGCTTGCATAGTGAGCCTATAGGGTGGATCGGCCCTGGCCACAACCCTCATTTATAAAACCAAAAGTTGCTTCAGGCAGCAACTGAAAATTGTTGACTGCCTATTGGAAATTATTACTAGAATTAGCAGATTTAAAAAAAAAACTGATGTGTAGTTTTATCAAGACTAAATTTTCAAAGATCCCATCTTATGCCGAGATCATTTTTATTCTCCTCTGAATGGCCATTATATGGAAACAACGGGTAAATTGCAGTTTTGTCTGCTCTGCCAGTTTTATATCATTTTTGTTTTATGTCACATAATAAACTTGATTTATTATTGTACTTTATGCCAAAAGAGTGCCTGTACCTGATTGCACATTATTGTGGTCTTGGGTCCATCCATTTACAAGTGTGTATACTGTATTACTTTCGCTGCCGCATGCTCATTTTAATCAATCAGTAAATAAATTTAGCAAATCATTTGTTTCATTGCTGTTTTTTTTTTTCTCCTTGTCAAATTAGTTTATTGTTTTGAATAAAATAAAGGAGAACAATCTGAAGTTTACTTAGATTGTGGTACATATTCAAAGGGTAACAAACTAAATACTTCAATTGGAAAAAGACAAATTAAAATTAAAATGCAATATTGCACTATATAAGCATCAAATAGAACGTCAAATTCAATTGTCAAAAATGTCATATACTTGAAAAGAAAGAGAAAGGTAGATTGTTGAATGTCAGTCTGATTAAAAACAAGGGGCCAGATTCAGGTACATTTGCAGCGGCGTAACGTATTGCATTTACGTTACACCGCCACAAGTTTTACGGGCAAGTGCTTGATTCACAAAGCACTTGCCTGTAAAGTTCCGGCGGAGTAGCGTAAATCCCTCTGGCGCAAGCCCGCCTAATTCAAATGATCCGGGGTAGGGGGTGTGGATCATTTAAATTAGGCGCGTTCCCGCGCCGAACGTACAGCGCATGCTCTGTTTTGAAATTTCCCGTCGTGCTTTGCGCGAAATGACGTCGCACGACGTCATTTTTTGAACTTTGACGTGCGTTACTTCCTTTCCTATTCACGGACGTCTTACGCAAAAATAAAAATTAAAAATTCGACGCGGGAACGACGGCCATACTTTAACATGGCACATCTATCTATACGCCACAGAATAGCAGCTTTAACTATACGCCGGGAAAAGCCGACTAGCGGCGACGTAAGAGAATGCGACAGCCGCGCGTACCTTTGTGGATCGACGGAAAATGCTAATTAGCATACCCGACGCGGAAAACAACGCGAACTCCACCCAGCGGGCGCCGAAGTATTGCACCTACGATCCTAAGGCGTACGAAGCCGTACGCCTGTCGGATCAAAGCCAGAAGCCGTTGTATCTTGGTTTGAGGATTCAAACTAAAGATACCACACGGCAAATTTGAAAGTACGCCGGAGTATCAGTAGATACTCCGGCGTACTTCTTCTGTGAATCTGGCCCAAGGTGATTAACAAATTAGTAAAGAAAAAATACATTTCAGTGGGTCTGGAGAACAACCCTGTGAGTACCACATAAGAACTGATAAAAGGTGAAGGGTCATAAAAAAGGAGTAAGAGAATAGAAGTAAAGAAAAGGGAAAAATACAGCGGGAATAAAGGGCACATTTTAGAGAGGTAATGCGGTTTCAAATGAATGAAGGGTGATGAAAGAGTAAATTAAGTATTATTACCATGGCAATAGTAAAGTGTCATCAAATTCAGGAGGTAAACAATGTTTAACCCAAGGTAACCAAAGTTTTTCAAATTTCAGATCCGATCACTCTCAATTGCTTCCATTTTAGCATAAACAAGTGCTCTATTGGTTCTGTGAATGGTTTCATCTACAATCAGATTTTGAGTTTTCCATGCCTTAGCTGTGGTTTGTTTTGCGGCTGTTAAGAGCTGTAAAAGAAGGCACAATTGATTCCTAGAAATTCTGTCTAGTTTTAGATTCAAAAGCGCTATAGCAGGATTAGGTTGTATGGAAGTTTAAAAAAAAAATGTAATCTGGAAATAACGGGATAATTCCAATTAGGGAAGTCTATAAATTTCACATAGAGTAGGAAAGGAGTGTAAAGAAGATGCGGATACAAAATTGTATACCGTATTTATTCGAGTATAACGCGCACCCGTGTATAACGCGCACCCCTAATTTTCGATTAAAAATCGGTATAAAATCATTAAAATTGCCAAAAATCATTTATTGACAATGTAAACTGGTATAAACTGGTATAAACACAATACTGAAATAAAATTACTGGTAACAATATTTATTTAAAATGCTTCAAAGTCAGATTCATCATCAGATACACCAAAGAGTTGTTCCCATTCTTCTCGAGTTAATTTTTATTACACTGCCCCCCCACATTACAATCCGATTAAGGCTATTATTATTTTTTTGATGCTGTACATACCGGGTTCACCCTAAAAACTACTTTTTTTTATTACACTGCCCCCCACATTACAATCCGATTAAGGCTATTATTATTTTTTTGATGCTGTACATACTGGTACCTTTGTACAGCATATTCACCCGTGCATCCGGGTTGCGAGTCCCGCGGGAGTGGGCGTTCCTAACACGTCTGTGATTGACGTTTTGCCCAAAACGAGCTCCCCCCCGTCGCGTAAGCCGCGTCACGGTTGGCAAAAGGAGCCGAACGGCGAGTCGGCGCTATACTGCGCATGCGCATCGCCGTTCGGCTCCTTTCGCCAATCGTGACGCGGCTTAGGCGACGGGGGGGAGCTCGTTTTTGGGCAAAACGTCAATCACAGACATGTCAGGAACGCCCACTCCCGCGGGACTCGCAACCCGGATGCACGGGTGAATATGCTGTACAAAAGGTATGTACAGCATCAAAAAAATAATAATAGCCTTAAGCGGTAGCGGCGGTGGCGGGGGGGGGCAAGGTGATACAAAAGTATAACATTGCACCCGGGTACTGACAGAAAAATGGTATCGGGACAACCGCAATGCTTAACAAAAGCAATGCTTACCGTTACGGGCGAGGAACTGAAGCGGCGACTAAAACAGTAAGGAATTCTCACCCCCAGTTCGGGCCGCCCACTGTACGTGACGTGGGGAAGTTTTTTTTTTCTTCACCCTCGCGTACAGTGAGCGGCTGCAGCCCAGGAAAGGCGCAGTGCGAACTCACAATTCGCCTGCGCCCTCAATGGACCGGCCGCCACTGAGTCCTCGTGTATAACGCGCACCCAAACTTTGGAATTTTTTTTGGGTATAAAATTTTGCGCGTTATACATGAATAAATACGGTAATCTTTATAGATTAGCTGCACTTCACATAATAAAGGCATTAGGGGAAATCCATAAAAGGTAAAAGAAAGGGTTTTTAATAAAAGAAAGAAGTGGTATATGGGGCGATTCAAGACAGAGAGTGCTTTTGAATCCATCCCAGATAGATAAACAATGTTTTGTGATAGGATTGCGGATAGAGGTACGATCAATTGGACGTAACCATAACATATTGGCTACTGAGATAGGGTCACAATCGACAGACTCAATTGCTGCCCATAAAGGTTTTATCAGCTTTCTCAGCTGGCCCAACTCTCTCAGTCCATTGGCCAGGAGCCTCTCCCACAAGGAATGCTGTCTCAAGAATATTGCCTTGGTCTACTGACAGGAGCACACCTCCCACCTGGCTGCAGCAACTGCAACAACTCAAACTCCACCTGCTCCACTGGGCTATACTTAGATCTGCCGTATATTGATCTTGCACAATTGTGCCTGGACAATGGATTATAGCAGGGGTGCCCAACCTTTGGAAGAGTGAGGGCCACTTAAGCGGCTTGGTAATCGGTCGCGGGCCACAATCAGCGGAGCGGGTGGATGGCATGTCCGTGTTCGCTCTGCATATGCAGAACAGACACTGACACAGCCCACGATACTTTTTAGCAGATCGTATTGGAGGTAGAACACAAGTCAGTTTATGTCTGCCACTACTTAGAGATGAATGGAGGGTCCAATTGGTCAGACCGTCGGACTGACCATGTGAAAGGGGCCCAAGGCTGCTTTCACACTGATGCGCTGTGGTTTACCCGCACCACGGGTACAATGCAGTGTACCTTTGGCTTGCCTGCACTTGCAATAGACTATTATATTCTGCAGGTTTGGTGCACTTTCAGAAAGCACACCAAACTCGCAGGTAATAACAGAAGTCTATGGCTCAGTGCAGATAACCCGCAGGTAAACAGCCCAGTAACCAATGCAGAACAGATATGCCCATATATACACTGTGATTTTAGTAATAAACTGACCTTTAATAACAGTTTTCTATTCCATCCCAGAGCAGGAGATCGCAGGCCACATCAGAGGTCTCCGCGGGCCACATGGATTATAGGTTCCATCCCAACCAAGACACTTTGAAACCCTCAAGCTCCCAGCCCTGATCCAGAACTACCAAATCTGGAGAAAGCATATAATATGTCAAAGGTAATGTCTTCAAAAGCTGTGTCCATATGAAGCCCCTTGAATACTAGAACCAGGTGGTATTTTGAGATGTGTGTTCTGCCAAAGTAGACAATAAAGTATATTCAAATCCAAAAACAAAAAGTTGTAAATTGCAGTTCACTAGTCCTAAGGCCTCATACACACGATAGGTTAACCAGAGCACAACGGTCTGATAGACCGTTTTCATCATGTGTGGGCCCCATAGGTTATTTAACCATCGGTTAAAAAAAGCCAACTTGCTTTAAATTTAACCTATAACTGATAGGTCAAAACTGATCTTTAGTAGGCACAACCATCGGTTAAAAATCCATGCATGCTCAGAATCAAGTCGACGCATGCTCGGAAGCATTGAACTTCGTTTTTTTCAGCACGTCGTTGTGTTTTACATCACCGCGTTCTGACGCGATCGTTTTTTTAACTGATGGTGTGTAGGCACGACTGACCATCAGTTAGATTCATCGGTTAACCATCAGAATTCATCAGATGGACCAATTGTGTGTACAGGGCATTGGAGTAGGTGCCTGCATTAGTTTTCATTTTTCTTAAAGCAATTTTATTTTCACCTACATATTGTGAAAAAAAAACACATACTCTTCCTGGGTGGCTACACTCACTCCTTCAATGTTTCTATGGAGGAAACCATGGTTATGACTCAGGCCAGACTGCAGACATATGAGCTTTTGTTCTTTTCCATTACTTGGGGGATAGGGAGATCAGTAGTTTACAGAAGGAATGCTTCAGTTCATGTGTTAGGTTTTTAGTTCAATCCATAGGATGCGGCAATGTCAGTGCATATTTGGCAGGATCAATTGATATTTTCTGTACTTTGCATTGGAGGACTAGTAAAATCCAATACAAATGTTGTAGTTGGATTTAGTTATGCTTCAAGTTTTGATATTTCCTGGTACCAGGCCCAGCCACTGTCATTCTCTTGTCCAATTCCAGAGCTTTCGCTAGCCATTTGGGTAGAAACAAAATCTCCAGTCTGAGCTAGTTTGAGAAATAGGTACTGATAGAGAACACCATAAATTACCTTAACTTTATCACTGTTGTCATCCTATAAACATTATAGATCAAGTTAGCTTTGCAGACCGTTTTAACTGTTTTAACTGGGAAAATACACCATTGTTTTGACATGGAATACCAGGGTTGTTATACTCTAAAAATTAATTAAATATCACACTTGTTAGAGCCGGTTCACACTCCCGCGGCACGACTTCGGGGGCGACTCTGCAAGTCGTCCCGAGGACGACTTCAGAGGCGACCAGCAAAACTACTTCTGTGTAGAAGTCAATGCAGGTCGCCCCAAGCCGCCCTCAAAGTCGCGCAGGAACCTTTTTCTAAGTCAGAGCGACTTGCGTCGCTCCTATTAGAACGGTTCCATTGCATTGAATGGGACGCGACTCGTCAGGCGGCCGAGCCGCCTGACGAGTCGCCCCAGTGTGAACTGGCTCTTAATGTTATTGTTTTCACTGCTTGAACAAGCAAAATATCCTGATACTGTGTCTTAGATCTCACACTGCAAATATATAGCTATGAGACTGTAGGCACAGGTGGTACAATCCTGTTTTTGTAGGAGAAATTTAAGATGGTTTAGTTTCCTAGCTATTGCTTAGGCACAGATAACTTTACTAGATGTTCCCCATAAGATAATAAGTCTTCCTTTTCTTAAATTCAGGTCCACTGATTGGCTAAGAATGAGATCAGTTCTTATAATGCTTGAAATTCTCTTCAAACCAACCTTACAATCAATATGTCTTCCCAGAAATGCAGGACTGCCATTGCTGACCTGCTTCTAAACATGCTAGTTGCCTGGCTGTGTATGGTTTCATCAGTTTTGCGTCATAGATTTACAACAGATGTGCAGTTATTAAAATAGAGCTCCTACTCTGCATATTTCTTTGTGATCAGTGACAGAACACAGTAGAGGCAGAAGGTCAGCACAACGTCCAGTCTACTAGCATTTCTGGAGGGGATTATTATTGGTTATCCCTTTAGTTCTCTCAAGGCTAAATGACTCAATGTAATGAGTTAGATGCAATCATTATGGTGGGTACAGTAACAGTATGATATTACTAAGGATGGACACACTGGGTTGTCAAGTAGACAACTGCCTGCCTATGACCAAAATGATTATGCCATGATTAATCTTCACCATAGTTCTGCTACATTATGTTATAAAAATGTTGCTTTCCCCACAAAACTAATTCAAACTGAATGTAACAGGCTGATCAAAGACATGTTTGATTGCAAAAGTCCAAACTTTATAATACATTTAGAATTTGTTATAACTCCTGATGCAGTTTCATTTTTTTTTCTTTGACTCAATTTTCTTTCCTAACCCAAATCCTACAAGATTACCATCTTCACCCTATGTGTCCAACAAGTGAATCCGACACCTCTTATTATAGCTGATTGACAGGATAAAAATAGATCATTTAATATGAAATAGAATTGTACTTAATTTAGATGTACATTAAAATAAGGCTTCTCATTATATTATCAGCTGTGAGACAATTTATGTAAAACTATTCTACAGTGCCGAAAAAAAATTATCCAAAGAACATTGTATTCTTTGAGCTATACTAGTGACTCAAGGTCAGAAACTAAGATTAAAAAAGGTGGATTCAAGGAATAAAGGTTCCCCTGTTGTAAAGCGAGCAAAGCTGTGACATTCTCTGTCTGATACAGGAAGTCACAATGGTGAATGTAAAAATTGATGCCTAATGTTGCTGTAAAATAAAATTCTAACAGTCTTTCAATTCTACGACACCTGCAGTATAAATCAAAAATTGAATAATCTCTATAAATGAGTAATTTTTCAACATCATTTGAAAAACTTGAGTAACATTGAAAAGTAATCCAAGCAAAAAGTTCTGCTTTTATTTTGTGCTTTGTTTATTTACATTTAATCTTTCTTTATATTCTCACCATTCCCTGACTTTTAGTATGATTTTGATCTAAAAACATACAATACACAAAGGTTACTTAAAGCTCACAATACAAATGACAATGTAACTGTACAATCTCTGTACAATCAAATTTAGATTTACCAAACCAATATGAGTGCTCATCTGAACTATACATTCAGTTCGTATTCAGTCAGGCAGGCCCTTGCTTTAGTTTTTGGTAAATCTAAAGGGGGTTTAAGGTCAGTATGTAACATGTATGGTGAGTGCTCATCTGAACTATACATTCATTTTGTATTCAGTCAGGCGTGCCCTTGCTTTTGGTAAATCTAAAGGTGATTTACGGTCAGATTTAACATGTATGGTGAGCTAAAATTTCTGCCTTGAGGAGCCATCAACGGGGCAGCGGCACCAAAATGGTCGACCAGGGCTCCCCATCCCCTGCGATGGGGCGGAAGATGGTGAAGAGAAGAGACCCGGCTACGGACCAGGGGCTGACGGGCTTTGTCACTGTCCACTGGGAGAATGGTGAGCTGAGCCTGGAGAACTTAGAGGCCCCTGGGACTAGGCCGCAGCCGCAGGCTTGGCCGGGGAGGAGGAACCATGTGGGAGTGGCCCGGGGGCCCAGAGCGGCTTCCCCAACCTCCTGGAGGACATGGACACGGTGCTGAAGGACGAGCAGGGGGTGGGCTTCCTGGTTTCGGATAACGAAGAACTGCAGGTGAATCTTCGGGGAGGCCCTGGATCTGGCCAGGAAGGGGGTCCTCCTGGTCTTCCGCTGCCTCGAGCCGGGCTGTGCCAAGGCCTTCGACCACAAGCAGCATCTGAAAGTCCACCTGCTGAGCCACACGGAGGCATGATGGCCCTACAAGTGCCAGGTGGATGACTGCGGCTGGTCCTTCATCACCCTCTACAAGCTTAAGATACACATCCAATACCATGACGAGCACTGACCATTCCCCTGCCAAGCCCCCCACTGCGGAAAGAGCTTCACCACTGTATACAACCTCAAAGCCCACCTCAAGGCCTACAAGCTGGAGAACCTCTTCCAATGTGAGGCCTGCAGGGAGGCCTTTCCCACTGCCACTCCTGCGGGGAGGCCTTTCCCACTGCCACCAAAAATAAAGTTCTGCCTTGTGTACAAAAAGGTCAGGCCAAATACAGTTTAAAAATTGAGTTCTTTCTGCCTTTTTTACAATATTTTGTTATTTTATTTAAAGTAATCCTGAACCTTTTTTGGCTAGTTTTGGGAGGGGTTAGTGCCACCATCAGGATTCATTTCTGTTTCCCCTCTAATGAGCTTCACCCTCTCTATTTGTCCTGGTGACAGTTGTCACAGGGACAGAATATGAGTGAATAGTTTTACATAAATTGTCTACTAGCTGAACATTTTAATTTATAGCGTTGTCCCCAGAACAAGAGGTAAAGAGAATTCTTCCAATGGGTGTTTTCCTTAACCTTATTGTAGTGTCTCTGGAAAAGTAGGCACAGGAAAATTTTCCCAATTGTACACAGGTAGAAAAATATAAACTGGCAGGGATGTTGACCCTTCTCTATTCTATATAAAATAAAAATAAATGTTGGCTATGTATACACTTGATGAGACAGAGGCAGTTGGGCAAAAGATCTGCAGCCAGGTGAAGTCGCTTTACTTTAAAAACTAGCATAAGAGCAGCCAAAACAAGAGCCTAATAACATAATAGTGTCCTTGCCTCTTTGATCCCTCCAGCTGTTCATCTGTGTTACCAAATCTTCCCTTGATTTCACTTTGAGCGATCTTGTCTTTGTGGATAGCTGCAAGTAGCTGTGTTCTGAGCTGTGTTACTGAAGTAGTGATTCTCAGCTTTACTCTCTGTTGTTATAGAGTCTCATAGAGACTAAACTATGCAGCCATATGTTATGCTGATTGATTAACACTGAGTTTTCTGTATAGAGTCAATGTTCGTGCAGCTATTATATGTTTGTGCATTTTTCATTGTTCTGCATTGTTTGCATATTTCTGCCATCCTGAACCTACTTTTCATTAATGATTCTAACTTTTCACTTTAGTAAACTGCAAGTTAAATTTACCCTTTGATCATTTGGTCAATTCCAAAAAAAAATCATTTACTATTATGCATTAATTTAATTGCTTTAGGATCTCACTAGACCTTTATCATCACACTGGAAAATATTCTTAATGATGCAATCCTTTTTACTTTAAAATGACATTTATTTATATCTTCCTAATTCCTATATTTATATTACAAGACACAATATAGTCTTCATATTGGCTAAAAAGTTAGGCCGGAAATACATTCTGGTGGTCAAACAGTCAAAACACTATCCTATGGGTTTTTATTCACAATGTATTGCCTGTAGCTATAAAGACAATATTAAAACTGTTTCTATAAACAAAATATACTGCGCTAAAAAGAAAAACTTGATAAATAAAAAAAAGAATTTTAAACAGAAAGCTGCACACCTAAAAAAACATGTGATATTCATGTAAACAAAATCTAGAAACAAGGGGGGGGGGGGGTAGGTAGCGCTACAAATCCACACTACTGAAGTTTAAGTGTGAAAATAAGTGTAAATAAATATAAATTTAACACAACGTGAATCAGTGCAAATAATATAAATTAATATATAAAGTTGATACTAGGGTTGTCCAGATACCGATACCAGTATCGGTATCGGGACCGATACCGAGTATTTGCGGGAGTACTCGTACTCGTGCAAATACCCCCGATACCTAAATAGAATACTTTCCCCCCCCTTTCCCCCCCCCGCCGCTGCCGCCGCATCGAGGGACATGGCTAGAGGGACATTGCTGCATATGTGAGGGACATGGCTAGAGGGACATTGCTGCATATGTGAGGGACATGGCTGCATATGTGAGGGACATGGCTAGAGGGACATGGCTGCATATGTGAGGGACATGGCTAGAGGGACATGGCTGCATATGTGAGGGACATGGCTAGAGGGACATTGCTGCATATGTGAGGGACATGGCTAGAGGGACATTGCTGCATATGTGAGGGATATGGCTAGAGGGACATGGCTGCATATGTGAGGGACATGGCTAGAGGGACATGGCTGCATATGTGAGGGACATGGCTAGAGGGACATGGCTGCATATGTGAGGGACATGGCTGCATATGTGAGGGACATGGCTAGAGGGACATGGCTGCATATGTGAGGGACATGGCTGCATATGGGGGGGACATGGCTGCATATGTGGGGGACATGGCTGCATATGGGGGGGACATGGCTGCATATGGGGGGGGACATGGCTGCATATGGGGGGGACATGGCTGCATTTGGGGACACATTTAAAAAAAGTATCGGTATTCGGTATCGGCGACTACTTGAAAAAAAGTATCGGTACTTGTACTCGGTCCTAAAAAAGTGGTATCGGGACAACCCTAGTTGATACCCTTCTTAAAGGATAATGACACATGCCACACAAAGTGAAAATAAATTCATTAAATTAATGTCCAAACGTGATGCTGTTGAGATGTCCAAATCACATAGTAACAACAGGAAAAATATAATTAAGTGTAGAGAAAAGTCCACCACCGATTTAATTGTGAGTTGAATGGACGAACTGTTCCTCACGATCGCACCAAAAGTGGTAAGTAAACACCCTTACCAGAAATGTTGGACCCCCTGTTAGACAAGGTCATGCAGGCATCAACATCCACCCAGGTGGGTAATAAGAGATCCCAGCGATAGTACGTTGCTCCTCTCCCAACAGATCCTTGCTTGGCTTCGGGCTATGGGTATCCCATCCAGATAGGAACCCTTAGGCAGATGATTCCCCTTGCGCCAAACAGTCAGCTCCTAAGCTCAGCGCCACAAAGGGATCGCCAAAATTTTTTCCAGGGCCAATCAAAATCAGCAAAGGCCTTTAGAAAGAAGAGAAGAATTAGAGGGGGGCGGAAATCAAAGACCAAACAGGAAAAGAGTATAGCTGGGCAGGGGATCTTCAATCTCAGTACTATCACACTGACTCCAGAGGAAGTTTCTCTTCTGGACAAAGGATTGAAGTTTGCCCCTCCTCAACCACTTAACAAATTTTAAGTACATATGGACATACATAAGTACACGAGAAAGTTAAGTTTAAAGAGATTGTTCTTGTCCAATCCGATTAAGGAGTCTAGGAATATTGATACTGAAGTACAGCATTCAAATTTATCGAATGCTTCTCTGTTTAACCCCCTGGGCGGTTTAACTCCAAACCTGAGGGTGTTCAGAGATGTATTATTGAGGGATTTGGAGAAAATCAATGTTAAGGCTACCAAACTCAATAGATCTTTACAGCTGGGATTGGACCAGCTCTGTGAAGAAAAAGGTATCGCTATCCGCCCTGCCGATAAGGGGGGCGGAATAGTGATACTAAATAAATCCAAATTATCTCAAGGAATTGGACCTTTTAGTGGGAGATAGAGTCACTTATTCTCCTCTCCCAGGAGACCCTTGTTCAGCTTATAGGAAAGTGCTGACTAAACTTGTAGAACAGGGTTACACCTCTGGTGTGTTAACCTCCCTGGCGGTATGATTATTTTTAGAAAAAAGGTGCTGAAAGCGGTACCATTATTTGCAAGGAAATTTGGCGTTTTATACTGTAGGCCTGTAATTCGTAGGAATAACTCACTTAAATCTGACCAAACAAGAGTCTAGTAGGCATCCCGAGTATGAATTTTTTTTAAAAACAAAATTATAAATTATAATATAATAAATAATTATAAATAATTATAACAAATAATAATATAATTATAATAAAAATTATTCAATAATGTAATCAAATCAAAATCACTGAAATTTGCTCAGTTGCAGAATTGTCGCTGTCATTACTTTTATTTTTTTATGACGAATTTCCCCACAAATCGCTATCGCACAATTCTGCAAGTGATTATAATTTATTATCGCTGTTTTCTAGCTGCTCTAAAACCATTTTTGACATAAAGGGACACTTTTGGTTGCTATGGACAATCTACAGTTTGCAGGCAGAAAGAACAGTTTTTATTATATAAAAGTACATGTTGGGCACTGGGCAGACCACTAGGGACAAGGGGGGTGTGTATTTTTTACAAACAGTACTGTAATCTATAAGATTACAGTATACTGTATGTATTGTGTTTGTTTACCTTTTTAAATTTGGCGCCGTTCTCCGCTCCCGTGCGTCGTAACGTCGCTGGGAACGGAGATCGGCGGCACACAGAGGCACTGTGTGAATCGAGCGAGGTCCCGCTCGCTCACACAGCGCGGTGGCATCGCTGGATCCAGGGACAAGGTAAGTAAACCAAGCCTGTGGATTCAGCGAGGCGAGCCCGATTCTGACTCGGGGTTACCGATCGTAGCCAAAAAATCTCACCCCGAGTCAGACTCGGGAATACCCCCAGGGGGGTTAAATAAAAAAGAGAAAGCCTTTCTTGTTCCAGCATCCTTGCGGATCCCAATAATTTACTACCTGCCCAAGATACATAAAGATCCGGTCCACTAACCTGGTCGACCAATAATCAGTGGAATAGATTCTGTATCTTCTAGGGCAGGTAAGTATATCAATGGATACCTCCAACCCCTGGTCAGGGCCTTTGTGTGGCATGTGTCATTATCCCTTAAGAGGGGTATAGACTTTACATATTAATTTATATTATTTGCACTGATTCATGTTGTGTTAAATTTATATTTATTTACACTTATTTTCACACTTAACTTCAGTAGTGTGGATTTTTAGCGCTACCTACCCCCCCCCTTTTTCTAAATATTAAAACTATAAAAAGGTGAATGCAGTTCATCCATCTCTGTTCTTTTTTGACTGAGTGAGGTAATTTTATCCCACTGGACACGTAACACTCATACCATCACCTGCCTTATTTTCATTCTTTGACTGCAAATGAAGGTGAACCCTCTTCTTAGTTCCTCCATCGTGTTCAGTCGTATTCTGATTCTCTTTCTTTCCAGCTATTATTTCTCAACTGAAAGAAAGCTTCAAGATGGACCTATCAACTGCTATTTTCCTATTCTTTCAAGTGTGAACTGATTACTCCTGTCCTGAAGAGACCATTCATTCTTTCCTCCAAGTCACTGCCTTCTTTCATATTATTTTCATTCCAGTACAATGCACCAAAGCCTTTTTTTTACAGAGAGAGCACATGCATTTCATTTATCATTTTCACTAATTCCTTGTTAGACCTATTTCAGTCTAGATGTCACATACTGCAACTAAAAAACAAACTAGCTTCTGACTCACCAATTAGGCTGAGTTTACATATGTGCATATTGGATGCTGTATTTCCTGCATCCAATTCACATGACATGCTGCGATTATGCCCGACTCGTAATGGAGCCAGTTCACACAGGTCCAAGACAGCAGCAGTTCAATTCCAAAAGGGTCCTGTGCATCTTTGGGTCTTGTTCAGGTTCAGGCAAAAATTCACATCTGATTTGCACCTGAACCGGTGAACAGGGACACACCGGCCCCCATGCTGTGAACTGTGGCTGCACATATGTGAACCCGGCCTTAATGTGTTTCAGTATCTATTCACACCTTTACCTTCTCAGAGTCCAAAGCATCTTTAATACACAATCACCATCCATACTTATTCTCTTTTAACACTAAATAGGTGTCCTGAAACTTAGGAAAAAGAGACCAAGGGGTTGATTTACTAAAGGCAAATCCACTGTACACTACAAGTGCACTCGCTGTAGACCTAAGGGGAAGATCTAAAATGAGGGAAAGCCCTGCTTATTTCTAACAGCTAATCATGTGCAAGCAAAAATGCTGTTCTTTTTTTTGTCCCTGCTGGTCCCCCTCAGATCTACAGCGACTGAACTACCAAGTGCACTTGTAGTGCATAGAACATTTTTCTTTTGTAAATAACCCCCATTGTCACACTACATGGGGGGGTTATTAAAACCAGAGGCAGCTTTTCAATTAAAGGAGTTCTCCAAGCTAAAACTTTTAACCCCCGCTGTGCCCGGGCTGTAAAACTATACAAAATAAACTTTCACTTACCTGCCTACGATCCCCCGTTGTTCCGATATCGCCGTCCCGTTCTCCGGTCCCGGTCTCTTCCACTTCCTGCGGGTCGGTGACTCACAGTGCGCTCAGCCTATCAGCGGCCGCGACGGGACATTGCTGCGGCCGCTGATAGGCTGAGCGCACTGTGAGTCACCGACCCGCAGGAAGTGGAACAGACCGGGACCGGAGAACGGGAGGGCGATATCGGAACAACGGGGGATCGTAGGCAGGTAAGTGAAAGTTTATTTTGTATAGTTTTACACCCCGGGCACAGCGGGGGTTAAAAGTTTTAGCTTGGAGAACTCCTTTAAGTTATTTTTTACTGTTTCACATTTTTTAAGTACTTTGGGGTAGTATTACAGCCCATAAAATCCTGAAAAAGAAAAAGAAAAAGTAGAACTACATTGAAACACCCCATTCTTTTTCAGGCCACTGCTCTCAACATATGCTATATGTGGTTGTCAGAACAAACAGGTTTTTTGTTTTAACAATTATTTAGTTATTATTTAGTTTACCTTTCTTCTCTTTTTTTTTTTTTCATCATGAATCTCGACAGGATATTCAACTGTATAAAGAAAAATGTTAATGATCCACTAAGTTCTTTAGGTCTTTCTGAGTGTTGCAAACAGTGTATCAGTTCAGGCCTCCCATGTTCTGATAGAAGACATAGTCTGAATATATCAAGGGTTTGTCAATAGGCTCTTTACTTTATTGTGAATCCTTCCTGTCTGGGGATGAGTGGCCAAACTTCAATATGTCCATTGCCAACATTTTATGGTATAGACATTTCATTCACCATTTTGCCCTGCTAATTGAAATTAGCTATAAAAAATTATTTGTGTGACATGGCTTGAAGAGGCTACCCTTTTTTTTCTAATTTAGCAAAAGTTGTAAAATAAAGTGAACAAAAAATGTAAAGTTCCACAAATCTCCTTAAGTAATTTAAAGTTCACTTAAAATAACAACATAGACCAACTTTTTCCTTCCCTTGGACCTCAATGTATTTTTTGAAATGTACCAAATTTTGCCCATCCCTATTTTTGTCTTCAACTCTTCACTTTCAGGCCTCGTACACACGACCGAGTTTCTCGGCAAAAACCAGCAAGAAACTTGCTGGGAGATATTTTTTTGCCGAGGAAACCGGTTGTGTGTACATTTTTGTCAAGGAAACTGTCGAGAAACTCGACGAGCCAAAAAGAGAGCATGTTCTCTATTTCCTTGACGGAAATGGAGAAAATTGGCTTGTCGAGTTCCTCGACAGCCTAACAAGGAACTCGACGAGGAAAACAGTGTGTTTCGCCCGTCGAGTTCCTTGGTCGTGTACGAGGCTTTACACTATTATTACCATATTCCCTTCTCTAAATATATCTCATTATGTAACCCTCATTTCCAGCCCTCCTACGGCATTCCTTTGGAATTTACATCGTACTGATTTTGAAATTTTCATTTGATATTTTTTATGAGGAATGTATGGAAAATGTAAACAAAGTATTAAACGTGTGAATTCAAGCTTTGGATAGAGTGGAATTGAGATTTAATCTATTTTAATTGTCTATTACTTCTGTAACTTCACTTTAGAGATATTCATTCACTGTCCCAGAAATACAACACAAACTAAAATCTTCTCAAGGTGGGGGGCAATTGCACTTTGGCATCCATCATTTGAACAGATGTCCTTATTGAGCAGGGCTGGTACAAAGCAGGGGCAGAAGGGGCGGGTGCCCTGGGCAATACAATTTGTAGGAGGGAGGGGGCGCAGGTGAAGTGCCGGCAAGTGCCGCCTGCCCTGTGGCAGCTTCGAGCTGCGGCTGTGTATATCACGGAGGCGGAGCTGGCTGTGTCTGGGTTCGGTGGGCGCGCTGGAACAAATTCCTGCCCTCCTAGACTGGCTTGTGTCATAGAAGTGTTCCGCCTATCACAAGAGCTGGTCTAGAGGGGCGGTACTTTGTAATGGTGGGCATAGTGAGACAGTAATGATGGGCACAGTGAGGCTGCATTCACAGGCACAGTAAGGCTGCATTTATGGGCAATGGTGAGGCTGTAATGGCAGGCACAGTGAGGCTGCATTCATAGGCACAGTGAGGCTGCATTCACGGGCACAGTGAGGCTGCATTCATGGGCAAAGTGAGGCTGCATAGATGGGCAAAGTGAGGCTGCATTCATGGGAACAGTGGGGATGCATTCATGGGCACAGTGAGGCTGCATTCATGGGAACAGTGAGGCTGCATTCATGGGCACAGTAAGGCTGCAATGAACAGTGACAATAATTGGGGGGGGGTGCAGTTTGCCATCTTCGCCCTGGGCACCAAATGACCTTGTCCCAGCACTGCCCTTGAGAGATGCCCCATTGCCTCTCTTTCAGGGACAACTGTAAACATTTTAGATTTATTTTTGCCTTTTGCCCTGGATACAACAGTCGCTGAAAATGGGAGAAAATCTCCTTTACAGGAACACAGACTAACAAAAACCTTTCCTCAGTTTACCCAAAAACAAAAAGTTTTGGTTGTAGCTCTTTAAATGTCTGGAGTTACACAACGAAAAGATATTAAAACTGAGAAAAGATAAATATTCTGATGAAAAAACAAACAAAACCTGGTCTCCCTTGGCCTGTGTGTACTGCATCCTGGTCAAGGAGTTTTCTGTAGAAAATGCAAGCCTAGCTAAAGTCTGCTACTTTTCCTTTTCTTTCATGTGCCATCACATTTATTATAGCTAGAGGATGTTTTCTTTATATTATCTCACTGGATGAGATTTCAAAGACACAGCACTGGTTTCTCTTTGCGTGCATGTCAGATAATATCAGGAAATATTTCCACAGGTAGGTCGTCATTTTAATCTCTGTCTCTATTGACCTGGGGCTCTATTTCTATTGGTACAATTGGCATACAGTGTAACTAATCATTTCTCACTCACTAAGCTTTATGTCTTTGGTAGGTCAGGGAAAAGCATAGTTCCCTACTAGTTTGCCTTTAGAAACCTGAGATCCTTGGAAAAAAATCCATTGATAACTAAAGATTTGGCACTAAAACCGTGTCTGCTACACATATTTTCCACTTATGGTATCTAGTGTTGTAAAATAAAATAAGATTTTATCCTGTTCAAGAAGCTTCATGGAAAGATTTATTGGAAATGAAATCTTGAATTTCATGGTACAGTTGTAATTTTTGTTTTCTGCTATTTCTATTTTCAGCGACAGATTGCACAAAGACAGTTTTAAACATGTACTATAAAATTTCCTATTCTCCATACAGTATGCTATCTTTTAATGGTTATTGTAAAAAAAAAAAAGAATGAAAATTACCAAAAGGCTTAATTACTACTGGATCACCACAGCAGTGAACTTCTCATTAGCTTAATTAGTTAATTTAATAGAGGAGAACATTTTATATTTTTATTATTTTTAAGTAATTGGTTTTATTATAGTATGCTGGTTCGCTGGTCTTTCAATGCATTACTGTGACTATCCAAAGATAGGTATATATTTTGTTATGAAGGAGAAGCAAATATATATTTGCTGGTCTTTAACCACTTGCTGACCGAGCTATAGCTGAATGATGGCTACAACACGGTCGTCCAGTTCTGGAAGGGCATCTATTGATGCCTGCTGTGATGTGCTCTGTGATTGCTGTGTCCTTCAGACACAGCTAATCACAGATCAGGGTAAAGGGCCAATCACAGCAGCACTTTACCATTTGATCCGCTGTGTCCAATCCTAACTGACAGTGATCACAATGTACACACACTTGCCAGTTATCAGCATTCCTCTAGCTTGTACTGTCACAGCATGGGGAGAGGAGAGCCAGTAATTGGCAAGTGTGAAAGGGAACATCTACACTGATAATCAGGGCACTAATTATCAGTGTCCTGATAATCAGCGCAACCCCAACAGTGCCCATCAGTGCTGCAAAACAGTGCCCAACAGTGCTGAAAATCAATGCCTCCTCTACAGTGCCTCCTCATCAGTGCCCACCAGTGCTGCCTTTACAGTGCCCATTAGTGCTGCCTATCAGTGCCCATCAGTGCAGCCTTAGTGGCGCATAAGGATGAGCTTTATGTTCGAGTCAAGCATGAGTTCGACTGAAACATTGGCAGTTTGCATGTGAATTGATAACGGGTACATTGGGGGGTCAAAATGTTAAAAACCACAGGAGACGGCTTGGGACAAGTCCTTTATTAAAATGAAAAAACGAAAAAAATTCCAACTATGTAATTCATTCTCGAGCGTTACGGAGAAAAATAAGCTGACTAGTTCCAGCCGCTGCGAACGATACCGCCTCCATAGGTGGCGCCCGGCCGATTGACGCGCAACTCGTTTGACAGCTCTTTTATAGCTGAGGGTGGGGTCACCTGTCATGTGCGCGGGTGACTCTGTCCCCTCTGACGCAAGGGGAAACACCAGGGTTACTCAGTGACGTGTACAAATGACCCTGCCCCCTCTGATGCATGGGGGAAACCTGCGTTGCATCAAAGGGGGGTTGGGTCCCCCGTACACATCACTGGGTAACCCCGGCATTTCCCCTTGCATCAGAGGGGGGCGGGGTCACTAGACGGGTGGCCTGCCCTCAGCTATATTAGAGCTGTCAGGCTGGAGCGCGTCATTCATCGGGTGCCTCTCGTGGAGGCAGGATCGTGTGCGTTGTATCCTCGCTGGAGATCGAGAATGGATTACATCGCTGGAGATCGAGAATAGATTATATCACTGGAATCTTTTTTTCTTTTTTCTTTTTAATAAAGGACTCGTCCCAAGCTGCCTCCTGTGGTTTTTAACACTTTGACACTTTTTTTGTGAAATGGTAGTAGTGGTACATAGTACCCCATTACCAATTCACATAAGGGGGGCCAGGATCTGGAGGTCCCCTTTGTTAAAGGGGGCTTCCAGATTCCCATTAGCCCCCCGCCCAAAGACCCCCACAACCACTGGGCAAGGGTTGTGGTGATGAGGCCCTTGTCCCTATCAACAATGGGCACATCCTCCCCATGTTGAGGACATGTTGCCTGGTACGATTTTCCTGCGGCCTGCCAGGTTGCGTGCTCGGATAAGGGTCTGTTATGGATTTTTGGGGGGAAAACCAATTTTTTAAAATTTTGGCCCGGAGTTCCCCTTATAAAATCCATACCAGACCTGAAGGGTCTGGTATGGATTTTGAGGGGGACCCCTTCGCCATTTTGTAGAAAAAAATTGGGGCAGGGTTCCCCTTAATATCCATACCAAACCTGAAGGGGCTGATTTGGAATTTGGGGGGACCCCACGCATTTATTTTTGTTTCAGGGTTACCCTTAATATTCGTAAAAGCCCCAAAGGGCCTGGTAATGGACTAAGGGGGAACCCCTGCCGGGTTTTTTTTTCAATGACTTTTATCTGTATTGCCAGGACCCAACAATTCCATATAGCCACGAGTAGTTTTAAATTACTTTTTTTCCTTTCGAAATGTTATCTTGTGCAGGGACTGTTATAAACACGGGAAACATGCGCTACTTTACAGGCATACTATAGACACCCACAGGTACAAAATTTAAAGGAATATTTCACTTTTATTGTTTCACTTTAAGCATTATTAAAATCACTGCTCCCGAAAAAACTTCCATTTTTAAAACTTTTTTTGCATTGATACATGTCCCCTGGGGCAGGACCTGGTCCCCAAACACTTTTTATGACAATAACTTGCATATTAACCTTTAAAATTAGCACTTTTGATTTTTCATGTTCGTGTCCCATAGACTTTAACGGTGTTCGCGTTTTCGAACAAATTTTTTGCCTGTTCACATGTTCTGCTGCGAACCGAACCAGGGGGTGTTCAGCTAATCCCTATTAGCGCACATCAGTGAAGGAGAAAAATTACCTGTTGCGCAATTTAACAGAAACTAAGAAAAACTATTTTTTTTTTTGGTGATGAAATACCACCAAAAGAAATCTCATATCTGTGTGAAAAAGAAAATGATAAAAATGTCATATGTGTACAGTGGTGCATGGCCTTGCAATTGTCATTTAAATTGTGGCAGTGCTGAAAGCTGAAAATTAGCCTGGGCAGGAAGGGGTTGAAAGTGCCCAGTAGACAAGTGGTTAAAGGATAAGTTCACCTTTCGTAACATGTTACACCCATAGTCAAGATGTAACATGTTATGAACGGACCGTCCCCGCATCTACCCGATCCCCGCTGTGACAGCGGGGTTTTTCTCCCTCCCTGCTAGCTGTCACAATTTAAAAAAAAAATGTGGCCAAGTGGGGCTCCGCCCACCCGGCTGCATTACTGATTGGCAGGGCTCTGTGCATGGAAAACTATAGGATCTGGCAGCCTTTGCGGCTGTCAGCTTGTAGTTTTCAATAAACTACCATGGCTCTGTGGAGCACCATGGTAGATTATTCATGCTTCCTATCAGATTGTATCTGTTTACCCGTACCGAATGTACGGGCAAGCAGATACACTGGCAGATATGCTGGAGACTTGCATGGCACCAGTGATCTGCTGATTGCTGTTGCAATGCCTTATAGGCTCCAAATTTTTTTTTAATAAATGCACATTTATTTACCTGCAAAAAAAAATTTTTTTTCCATAGCAACGGAAGTTGCCGCCCCTTCTCTATGCAAATAGGCTATTTGCAAGGACTACTGGGATACATGATGCCTATCCCAGAAACCCTTGCGAATAGCCTTGTGACCTAATAGCCTAGGCTAATAAGGAGGAGGAAGTAATGAAGGACTACAAAATAAAGGTATTTACAAGCAACAAAATAAATAAAAATTGTCCATTCTGAACACTATGAGATTAGGGCATGCAGCACAGACAAACATAAAAAATGGGTGGAACTCCACTTTAAGTTTGGTTAGTGTTCAGAAGGATAAGGACCACTGTGAAAAGCAACTATAAATTTATATTCTTTATTGATTTTCTCCCTTGTATAAAAATATACAGATTACATTAATATAAAACATACATCAATATAAGATCTTGATATTATCTTTGCATATTAGACATAGACCTTTAAATTCTATACCTTTATTCCATTTCTTTTCCCTTCCCTCCCACCCCTCCCTCCCTCCACTTCTTCCACAGTGTTTTTGTTTGTTTTTCACCAGAATACTCCTTCAAGATTTTACCTTTTTTACCTTGTAGTCTCTATAGAGTATATACCAGTGTACTCTGTAGAGAGAACTCCATAGCTCACTGGCTGCTTCGTAACCAGACTGGTCCTATAGTGTTGGTCTGTGTCCTTACATGTCCCACGGGACTCTTCCCACCGCTGCCCTGCGAATGTGATTCGTCTTAAGGGATCCTGCACACGGCCCGTCAAGATTTATAGAGGATATCCTATCAACGCTTCATGTTGTATTTTTTTTTTTCCCTTTTCCTCCCCCCACTTTTCTCTAGTGCATCTGGGTCAACTAATTCCTTTCACAGGTGCAAAAAAAAATATGATATGCCCTGGAGACTCGTCAGTGACTTAGCTCTATTATAACAAAAGAGCCGCGTATGTGTTCTCGACCGCCCTCCTACTACAGAGCAATGTGCAGAATTCCTACAGCTGGGTTTCACACTAGTGTAATTTAAGACCCCTTTTCTCTTCTTTCCCCTTCCTTTCCCTGCCCCTCCCCCTATCTTCTGCCACGCCTGTAATTCCTCCTTCCTATGTAGAAACTCCTATTTTCTCTAACCATGGCTTCCACATCTCCTCAAAGCCTTTCAGATTACCTCTGTTTATATAAATTGCTCTCTCTTTACAAATTGACTCATTTATTATCCTAGTCCATTCTCTTACCGCCGGTGTGGTTGTCGCCTGCCATCTCATAGCTATTAATTTCCAAAAGTATTACGCCGGCGTATCTCTTGATACGCCACGTAATTTCAAATTGTACGCGTCGTATCTTTGTTTTGTATCTTCAAAACAAGATACAACGGCATCTCGGCTAAATCCGACAGGCGTACGTCTTTTTTTTAATGATTTTTTTTTTTTTTATTGTTTGCGTATAAAAAAATACAAAAAAAGTGTTACATCATCGTAAATTTTATAAACAATACACAACCATACGTTTTTCCCTGTTTTCCCCTTATCTTTTCCTACCCTCGTTCTTTGTGACATTGTGAATAAATGAAGAAACACTTGTTTCTGAACTGTCATACCTCGCCTCGCCTCCCCTCCCCCACCCCGCAAACCCTCACCCATAATCACACCCTCCCATCACACCTTGAGCAGGTTTTTGAAGTTAATGTACTTCGTTAAGTACGTCTTCCCCATAAAGGAATGCCCGATAGCGGGTTAAGATATTTATTAAATTTGAATGGCGATTTCTATATAGAACATCCTGTTTTGTCTAGCCAGGGTTTCCACATCCTCACAAACTTACTATAATTCCCCTGTCGGGTAAGTGTCACTCTCTCACTCCAAATCATTGTGTTAATAGTTTCAACCCAAGATTTGACAGTGGGTGGCATCTGGGCTTGCCACCTTAACGCAATTAACTTCCTTGCCTGGAAGAGGCATCTCAGTACCACTTCAAGCGAACTGGCTGGCACTCTATTCTCCTCTATGCTGCCTAACAAGCATGTCTTAGACTCAGCTTCTAACTTAACTTTAAAAGTTTTATTTATTATGGTAACCACCTCCTCCCAGTATCTGAATAACTTTGGGCATTTCCACATCATGTGGATAAGATTGCCTGTCGCTCTGCACTTTGGGCATTCGTCAGTACTTCTCCACCCGAGATTGAACATTCTCCTGGGGGTATAGTATACTCTATGCAAGAGAAACAAGTGTGATACCTTCTGAGATGGGGAGATCGAAACCAATACCCCCCTCTTCAAGATCGCACTCCACTGTTCCGTGGTCATTTGACCTAAGTCTTTCTCCCATCCTGTCCTGCTCTTAATGGGGCCTGCCCTACTTATTGTTTTAGCTCCTAATCTAGAGTACAGCTCGGATATCAGGCCTTTGGTTGTTTTTGGAGAGGTTATTTTCAGGAGGGTGGGGGCTGAGGACCATACAATGGGTTGTAACCCAAACGGAGCTTGGATAGCATGTCGTATCTGTAGGTATCTGTAAAATGTTTTATTTGTTATATTAAATTCCTATCGCAAGTCTGCGAAGGATTTCATCTGTTCTCCATTGTAAAGTTGGTTTAAACGGCTTATCCCTTGTCTCTCCCATTCTTTACATCTCTCAATGTCTTTTAATTCTCTTAAGTTTTGGTTGCACCAGAGGGGGGCGAATATTGTTATTCCCTTGTAGCCCATCAATGCTTTTGTTGTTTGCCACACTTTAAGGCTTAGTTTTATAGTTGGACATCTATGGACGAACGAACCAGCCTCAAGTGCCTCCACTATTGTCCTATGTGGTGCCCCAGTTAGCATCAATCTAGCGGAGTTTCCACCTCCCTCCAGTCCGCAGTTCGCAAGCTGTTGTAGCTGTGAGGCTAGAAAGTATGTTTTCGGGTGAGGCACTGCCATACCCCCCTCTTTAGCTGGCAACTGCATGGTCTGGAGACAAATCCTAGCTTGTCCCTTCTTCCAGATTAACTCTCTGAAGAGGGATTCTATCTTTTTGAACCATTTTTGAGCTATCCAGACTGGGGAGTTATGGAGGATATAGAGTAACTGGGGTAACCATAGCATCTTTATCAGATTACATCGTCCCGCTATGGATAATGGTAGTCTACACCAGGCGTCTCTTTTATGTTCCCATTTAGACAAAAGAGGAATTAAGTTATTTTGGACAAAGCTATTAATGTCCCTCGTGATCCATATCCCAAGATATTTCATCGTAACTACTACTTTTAATTTAAGGATTCCATGAGGTATCTGGGCACCAAGGGGGTCGATTGGCAGTAGTGCTGACTTTTCCCAATTAATGACCAATCCGGAGCATAGCCCAAACTCGCCCACTACTTTGATCACATTTTTTAACGAGGTTTCGACATCTCCCAAAAAGAAGAGGACATCGTCCGCAAACAGTGCGATCTTATCCTCAATAGTCTGTCTGTGGAACCCCTGTATATATTTAGTTTTCCTAATTTTAATGACTAATGGTTCCATCGCCAAAGCGAACAGTAAGGGAGAAAGGGGACAGCCTTGTCGCGTTCCTCTCTTTAGTTGAAACATTTCTGAAAATTCGTTGTTGATTTTAATTTTTGCTCTTGGCTGATTGTATAACAACTTCACCCAACTCATGAACCTGGGGCCAAACCCAAATTTCTCTAGGACCTTCCATAGGTAGTCCCATTCCAGACTGTCGAAAGCCTTGGCAGCATCCAAGGCTAAGACGGCTCTAGAGCCCTCTCCCTCTGTTGGAATTTGCATATTCAGAAACACTCTCCTTATGTTGTTACTGGTTGACCTATTGGGGATAAAGCCGGATTGGTCAGGATGTATAAGCAATTGGATATGCCGGTTAAGGCGTGTGGCTAACACTTTGGCCAAGATCTTGGCATCAGTACATAGGAGTGAGATGGGGCGATACGATGAAGCCTCTCTTGGATCCTTCCCCTCCTTATGCAAGACAATTATAGTAGCTTCTGTCATAGAGGTGGGAAGTATTCCATGAGTCAATGCCCAATTTAGTGTCTTTAAGAGTTCTGGTAGCAGGATATCCCCATATCTTTTATAAATCTCTATGGGCATCCCATCCGGGCCTGGTGACTTTTGAGTTGACATCCCCGCCACTGCATGTTTTAATTCTCCTAAAGTAATTGGCGCCTCCATGTTAATGTTTTCTTCCTCCGATAGGGTCGGGATGGGCAGTCCCTGGAAAAATGTTTCCAGTCCTTTAGTCTCCTCCCTTCTCTTAGAGCTATAAAGGGATACAAAGAATTCTCTAAAGGTATTTACTATCTCGGTTTTATCAAGGGAGATTTCACCGTTTGATAACTTAACTGCTGTAACAGTGGAGGGGGGGGAATTGGTTCTAATAAGCAGAGATAATAAACGCCCCACTCGCTCTCCCTCTCCAAACTGATTCTGTTTCTGGAATATTCGTTTTCCCTCTGTTCTTTTTAATATAGTCATTTTGTATATTTGTTGTTTTTCTAGCCATTCTTTTAAGCTATGAGAAGTTGGGGTTTCAATGTATCTCTTCTCTGCCTGTAGCAACTGATTCCTTGTCTCACTCTCTCCCTCCCTGTTCTTCCTCTTAATCCCTGCTATCTTTTGGATTAGGAGGCCTCGAAGGTAGGCTTTTAGGGAGTCCCATACCACCCCCACTGATGCAGTTCCCTCATTTATCTGTACAAATTCTTTGAGAGCCAACATCACCATACTGTGTTCACTCATTAGTTCGAGCCAGTGAGGGCTAATTTTCCATTCTCTTGGGTACCATTTACCCCTAGTTTTTATTGTCAGCTCGATCGGCGAGTGATCAGAGACTCCTCGTGGGCCATATTCTATATTTATTACTAGTGATGCTGCCTCCTCGTTACCCAACGCCATGTCTATTCTGGATAAAGTGTGGTGAGTCTTCGAAAAACAGGAGTATTGACGTTCCTGCGGATAGCGCGTGCGCCAAATGTCACATAGCCCCACTTCATCCAAAAATAGCGCTTATCGGTCCTCTCCTTTTGTTTTAGGTCTATTTCCTGGCGGGTACCTATCCTGGGTCCTATCTAAGGCTTCGTTAAAATCGCCTATAATAACTATCGGTATTCCTGGTTTGTCCAATGTAAACTCGATCAATTTATGCAAGACTTCAAATTTAAATGGGGGGGGAATATAAACACTAGCTATCACAAATAGTTTATTTTCGATTAAGCAGAATAAAAATATAAACCTTCCCTGATCATCTACCCTGCTCTCTCTACAGGAGAATACCAATCCTTTCCCCACCAGTATGCTCACTCCCCTAGAGTAGGATGAGTGATACGAGTGGTAAGTGGCCTGGAATTTTGGACCGCTCAACTGTGTAGCTGTACTTGCAGTTAAGTTTGTCTCCTGTAGACAGAGCAGACCGGCACCTCCCCCCCCCCAACATGTCCAAAAAAGTTGCTCTCTTGGTTGGGTCCCTCATTCCACGCACATTCAGGGATTTTATACAGAACGTCTTATCTACCATGTGTTATAGTTGAGTTTAGCAACCCTTGACCTTTGCCCAGTTTGTATCTTAGGGACAAAAAAGAGAAAGAAAGAGAAGGTCCCGGTAATAAAAGGAGAATGGAGAAGGCTCAAAAAACCACACATCAGTCAAAAAATTATATATACTGGGAAAAAAAAAAGAGACAGAAAAAACACGTTCTTCCAGGAATAATGTGTTACTATACTATATAAAAAACCTCCCCGGGGCATTACTTTAAACAAAAGTGAGAGTGTAATACGACTCCCCTGTTACTGAAGAAGCAGTAAAAGGAAGGGCAAACAAAGAAAACAACACAAAAAAAAAAAAAAAAAGAGGAAAAAAAACAAAAAAAAAAAAAGGGGGAGCCCGCAAAAAGCGTTACCCACTTCGCCATACCTTAAAACAGAAAAATAATGAAAACAATCTAAATAGGGAAATTGCAATTGTGAGTAGTGTCATCAAACGCTTAATAGTGGTGTGTAACCCAACCATTTCGAAGTGTTTATCCACTTCGCCATACCTCAAAAAAAGCAAAATAATAAAAATGATCTGAATAAGGGAATTGCAATTGTAAGTAGTGTCATCAAACGCTTAATAGTGGTGTGTAACCCAACCCTCCCCCCCCCCTTCCCCTGGCCCACCCCAATGAATCCCTCCCTCCCATCCCCTCCCCCGCTACACCACCCTCCCTCCCTTGGCCCTCCTGGGCCTCCCCTAGGGGCTCCACCTGTGGCCTCCACACTACACACCACTGTTGGGACCTCCCAACTACCATACCTCCCTATACAAACCGCAACCATACTACCCTCCATCGCCCCACCCCCCCCGCCCCACCCCCTCCCTCTAACATCATTACAGTGTCTCTTACTTTCTCCCTTTTCCTCCTCCCATTTTGTGAAGTTTTAGTGCTATTTAATTATGTTTGAGGAGGGATTCCCTGTGTTTTAACTAGCCTATTTTCAGCTATTTACCATATTACTATTCATGTGCATATTTAAAAGTGCATTAAGTGACCATTAAGCAGTACTTATCGGAGAGTCAAAGAAAAAAGTTCCCCCCAATGCAGAGACTCGCAGGCGGGCTGGATAAAGCAAAGCATAAGGAAGTCCTTGTTTTTGAAGAGTTTTCTTAATTGGAATAAATTCAGCTCTGCGCCTCTGCAGATCGGGGGAAAAGTCCTGATACAGCGCGATTTTGGCCCCATTATATAAAATCTCCCCTTTTTCTCTAGCCTTCCGCAACAGAGTCACTTTGTCATTATAGTTAAATATTTTGACAAGGAGTGGTCTAGGGCGCTCACTTGGCAGACGTGGTTTAAAAGGGACCCGATGGGCACGTTCAATGCCAAAAAAGGGTGAGAAAGATGGGGCCCCAAAAGTCCCAAAAAGGCGATCCACGAACGTACGTCCGTCCGGCGCATTTTTTTACGTCGTTTGCGTTCGGCTTTTTCCGGCGTAGAGTTAAAGCTACTGTTATGAGGCGTACTCAATGTTAAGTATGGCCGTCGTTCCCGCGTAGAAATTTGAAATGTTTACGTTGTTTGCTTAAGTCGTTCGCGAATAGAGATTTGTGTAGAATGATGTCACCGTCGGAAGCATTGGCTTGTTCCGGGTTAATTTCGAGCATGCGCACTGGGATACCCCCACGGACGGCGCATGCGCCGTTAAAAAAAACGTTGTTTATGTCGGGTCACGACGTATTTACATAAAACACGCCCCCATCACAGAGATTTGAATGGCGCGCCATTACGCCGCCAAAGATACACTACACCGCCGTAACTTACGGCGCAAATTCTTTGAGGATTCGAAAAAAAAATAAGTTACGGCGGCGTAGTGTATCTTAGATATGCTGCGCCCGTCGTATTATTGCGCGCAGGTAAGTGGATCTGCCCCATAGTGTGGCCTCCATCTCCAATGGTGCCTCAAATGTATCTCTCAGTGTACTGATCACTCCGTCCCAGTAGCGAACCAGCTTTGGGCAGCGCCACACCATGTGCACTAGGTCTCCAATCCTCTGAAATCTGGGACATTTATCATCCAATCTTCTACCATACTTGAACGTGAAAAGCAACTATAATTACTGTTTGTTTTCTCGCTTCATTCTTTTTGTACTGGTAACCATTGTCTGGCACAAAAAGCATTGCCACAATAACTTGAGATGATTGAAAACCTTTAAATGGACTCATCTGTTCCTATAACAACAATATGTAAAGGGAATTCCCCTCACTTTGTTGAAATTGTTTCTTCACTTCCCGATGTGTCTCTGGGACAGAAAGTGAATTTAAGGGCACATTCATTCTTGACTGTAAATAGATATTGCAATCCAGCATTGCTAAAGTAAAACAAGCCCTCTCAGTTTAGTCAAATATATAAAAATAAAAGTATATCTATAACTACAAAAATATATATATATTTAAAATTTAGAATATAATCAGGTTTTATGGTATCTGTCCTCTATTTGATATTTTTTCCACTGCTTTGTTTCTCAGTATTAAAGATCTCAGAACAAATAGAGAGCGCAAAGATAGACCAAACAGAAATGCTAAGAGCCGGTTCACACTGGGGCGACCTGGGATCCGACTTCAAGTCGCCCCAAGTTGCCCCAAGTCGCGCGGTCGAGAAAATGAATGGAAGTGAATGGGAGCCGTCTCAATGTACACTACTGAAGTCGCTCTGACTTCAGAAAAGGTTCCTGTACTACTTCAATCCGACTTCTAGGCGACTTGTAAGCAACTTGTACCCATAGATTTGAATGGAAGTCACCTCAGAAGTCCGATCACTGTCTTAAACTGAAGCAACAATACAGGAAGATAACATACATTTCTCAGGCAAACCCCTCCCTCCCCCTCCCTCCCACAGAGCTGATTGTTGTTTGATTGGCCACTGGAAAGCCTCCTGTCCTGGAGGCGACTTGAAGTTGCCTTGTACTGTCCTGGAGGCAACTTGAAGTTGCCTTGTAAGTTGCCTGATAAATCATACTCAAGTCGTGTCCAAGTTGCCTCCCAAAGTTGTGCTAGAAGTCGTGTTGCCCCTGTGTGAATGGGCTCTAACAAAAAACTTGTTTTTGTTTTGCTTTAATTCGGGCAGATTCCTCCATCCACACAAATGAGGTGATGGAAGATTTCCCCAAGTTAATACATTTTATTCTGATAGCAGCACCTGCCACTGTCACAATGTACTGATCAGGAGCTGCAGCTGATTGGCTACAGCGGCTGATAAAGGAAAACCTTTTGTTGTGTCTTGGGGGAAAGAAGGAGATGGCCACACACACTGATCAAAATGTGCCCATTCCCTGCTAAACCAGCTAAATTTCAACTAGTGTATGGCTAACTTAACTTAAAGGGGTTGTAAAGGTATTTTTTTCCCCCTAAATAGCTTCCTTTACCTTAGTGCAGTCCTCCTTCACTTACCTCATCCTTCGATTTTGCATTTAAATGTCCTTATTTCTTCTGAGAAATCCTGACTTCCTGTTCTTCTGTCTGTAACTACACACAGTAATGCAAGGCTTTCTCCCTGGTGTGGAGAAAGCCTCTTGAGGGGGCGAGCATGAGTGTCAGGACGCCCACTAACACACAGCTCCCTTCTCTATCTGCAAAGTAGAGAGCATCCTGACACTCATGCTCGCTCATGCTAGGAAGCTATTTAGGGGAAAAAAATACCTTTACAACCCCTTTAAGGTTATAAGGAAGGATTGTTGCATTTCCCTGCTGGGCTATTGTATTCTGACAGCCACCACTGGCAGCTGTCAGAATTACTGAACAGCTGTTGCATCTGATAGGAAGCAGCTATTTTTTGGCCAATACATTTCCACCCAGCTCTTTTAGTAGAGGAAAAAATGTGCATAGTGTTAGGCTAGCTTAACTCTTTCTGGCAGGGACACACAGCAATGAGAACCTAGCATTATATTTAATTATTTGTTCCATATGTAAATAAAAAGTTCATTAGAATAAAATATAAATTGTATGCAAAGTTAAACATTAATCGCTTCTGGACCGCCCACCTTACATACACTGTGGACGGCCCGGGGCAGCCCGGCTGTGCAAAATCACATACCTATATGTGATTTTGTGCATGCGGTGTAGGGAGAGTGCATGCCACGGAGCACCGCTCCCACTGTGATTGGACACTGCGGGAGCCAATCGCGGCCACCACCCCTCCAATCGTTCTGTGGAGAGACGGAGCAGCGGTGTGCCTAAACAAGGCAAACCGCTGCTCTGTCAGGGAGTAAAAGAGAGATCTTGTGTTTCATCTAAGCTGAATCATGATCTCTCTTTTCCTCCAGTGTATTTGTCTCCCAAACAGTTTGAAAGCACCTGCCAGGGAACACATTCAAGCCTTTGATCACCCCTGGCTTAATCCCTTCACCGCCAGTGTAATTTATACAGTAATCAGTGCATGTTTTTAGCACTGATCACTGTATTGGTGTCACTGGTCCCAAAAAAGTATCACTTATTATCCAATTTGTCTGCCACGATGTTGCAGTCCTACTAAAAAAAAATCGCTGATTGTCACTAATTACTAGTAAAAACACAAAAAACATTTAAAAGTCCCTAAATATATCCCATCATTTGTAGACACTATGGCCCAGATTCACGTACGACTTACGCCGATGTATCTTCTGATACGCCACGTAAGTTCTACGATGCGCCATCGTATCTATGCGCCTTATTCTTGAAACAAGATACGCCTGAATTTTGGCTTGATCCGACTGTCGTAAGTCTCCTACGCCTGCAGAATATGAAAATTCAAAAAGTACAAAAAGTGGGGTGGGAATTTAAATGTGCCTTGGTGGGGTTTAGAAAAAAAGTAAATGCCTTAAAAATCACACACAAGAAAAACGATAAGATAAAATTAGAATCAGAATTTTGAAAATACAATGTCAACAGTGGTAACAAGTATATAAAAGTTGTTATACATATAACATTCAGGACAGGTCATTATCATAGCGTACACAACTCTCTGTAGTTGCGCATGTTTTGTTAAAATTATGAGTTAATGGGTCCACAAGGGGGCAATTACTCTTTACATGCTATGATAATGACCTGTCCTGAATGTTATATGTATAACAACTTTTATATGGTAAATAAAATCCTTTCTATGTTTTAAAATTGTGATAGAACATATTTACTTTTTTTCTAAACCCCACAAGGCACATTTTAAGTCCCACTCCTCTTTGTACTTTTTGAATTTTCATGTTTTATATTTTAATATATATATATATATATATATATATGTATATATATATATATATATATATATATATATATATATATATATATACACATATATATACATATATATATATATATACCCCATGAAGAAATCATTTCGATGAAACATGTCGGGGAGTGATTACTGAAGTCACAACCGCACACCTTAACTTTCTAAGCTTGAACGTGGAATGGTCTAATCTGCCACTAGCTCAATTACCTAAGCAGCGGCTCCAGTACACCTGCACAAGGGCTGTGAGTAACACTTGGGCTATTCGTTGGTCCGCTGTGACCACTAGTTCACCTGGAGGATATCTTTATTTTTTGTTTTACACCGTGTCAGTTTTTGGATTTATACACTGCTTGTAACAAGAGTTACCTTTGTGAGTGCATTCTTTGGGAGATTTGTAGTGTGTTATTAAAAGTTGTGTTACAGTATCACACTATTGTGCTCTCTTTTTCTTATTTGCATATGGCTGTTATCTTGGAGTTTTCTTTTTGCTTCGGATCTCCATCTGTTTAACTGAATGCTCCACTCTATATGAAAAGAAGGAGTTCTATCAACTAAACTGAGGGGGTCAGTTAACAAGCCTGTGTGCCTAAACACGAAAGTGTCAGGCCATTTGTTGCGGTGAGTTTGCATTTCTGATGGGTGGTGGAAGCACGCAGTCACTGTGGTGTGGTGAAAGCACTTATTGAAGATCGGGAAGGATTTTTTCTTTTCCTTTGCTCTCCATTTATGAACTATTTATATATATTTTTTTGTTCACTTAGACAGTTCATGGACTTTATTTGCCAACCTGGTATTTTTTGATGCGATTTTTGCACGGATTTTTGGACACTTATATATTGACTCACTTAGAGGGTGGATTATTTATTTTTCACTATGTCACTGTACCAATATTATATTTGTTGATTTACATTTTCACTTATTTTTTTGAGCGCTGATTAATATCACATTTGGCACCTTATTTATAATAGGTATCACTGTATTTGCATATTAACTATTTTGGATTCTATAATTTTTAAAGCAGCAGCTCTTGCATATTTATTAATTTATTCATTTATTTTATAAATATCACTAGTGTTCACATTTATTCTCCAGCTACGCGCAGTGAGGGTGGCTCACATTAGACGGCCCTTATCTCCACCCCTTTTTTCTATATATATATAGTAAATACCACTCATCTAAACCCCACAAGGCACATTTTAAGTCCCATTCCTCTTTGTACTTTTTGAATTTTCATGTTTTATATTTTAATATATATATATATATATATATATATATATATATATATATATATATATATATATATATATATACACACACATATATATATATATATATATATATATATATATATATATATATATACATACAGTATATACATATATATATAGTAAATACCACTCATCAATGAAGTGTCTCTGAATGTTGTTTTAACACATTGAGAACTGTGCATCTGCATCACATATCTGTAAAACTGATATTATACAATAGAAATTTTATTTTCTGTAAAAATTAAAGCAATTAAAATGTGTGTGTTTTATTTTTAAATGCTTATAGCCATATTTTTATGAGGAAAGGTTGCCAAAAAATTTTTTTTTAATAACCAGAGTCTTCTCCTCTGAAATATTATTTCGTCCCATCACAGGTGTTTTTGTTTCCTCTCAGTAGAAGACTTAGTATTTTTTTATTCCTTTTATTGATGCAATTTGACAGCCAGGAGTTCAATAGTGTCCTCTCGGGTTCAACTAAGTTTAATATCTTATCGCTTCAAAATACATTTGGTTCAAAATGAAAGATTAGAAGATTCAAAAAGCTGGTGGGAAGTTCTTTGCCGTAATGCTTAATGGTTCTGTATGTACATTAGCCAGAAGTTACCCTTTTATATATAGCAGAGTCTTTCAACTCCTTCCTGGGGTTCAGCATCATTTATAAATAAATGAGATTTCTCAGAGATTAAGTGAATATTTCAGCTTTCAGGCAGTAGGAGGAGAGACTAGCAATATTTCGAGAACGTGGGGGAAAAAAGATGCCTAAATAGTGAGGGAAGCCATCAAACTTTAATTTAACCTTAGGCAAGGAGAATGAGAGGTTATTATCATAATTATCAATTGCCATGAAAGTGTGATGTGACTGACAGTCTTATTCTGACTGTCTTTTTGTTCAGTTGATGGATTGCTATTTCAGTTAGTATAATTTTATTGGTGATGTGTGCTCAAATGAATGTGCTCATCTATAGCAAAGTATGTATTATTTTAAGTAACAGTACAGAAGGCTTTGTTGGATTTGTTGGATTTTCATAACTTAAATGTATTTCTTTGTTTATGAGACACATACTTATCCAGTAGGACACATCCAGCCACAAGTTGAACATATATGTGCACTAGCAGCCAGAATGTAAAATAGACCTTGGTGGATTGAAGCTATGTGCCCAATGTTTTTAGCATTGAAGCTCTTATAACCATGAGCCATTGATAATTCATTATACAGATGCTACACCTATTCTGTTTTCAAGCTTGTCACATGATTATTAAGTGAAAATTAAAATTAGATGCACTATCACACATGTATCAAACACAAGGCCCATGGGCAGTATCCCCAGCCCTCCAGGCCATTTCATGTGGCCCTCACAGCTCTTCTGCAGCTGTGCTACCCCCCCCGTCTTTGCCCACACCTCCTCTCAGTTGGCAGCAGAGAGAAAAACAGAACCCCTCCACCAGATCCTGCACTTCTCTATGCAACCCCAGGGAGGTTCGCCCCTGCCCCTGGCTCGGCAGTCGGCAGCAGAGAGGAGGACAGGACTCCTTCAATTATGTCCCCCCCGTCTTTGCCCACACCTCCTCTCAGTTGGCAGAAGAGAGAAAAACAGAACTCCTCCACCAGATCCTGCACTTCTCTATGCAACCCCAGGGAGGTTCGCCCCTGCCCCTGGCTTGGCAGTCGGCAGCAGAGAGGAGGACAGGACTCCTTCAGTTATGTTGTGTAATAGTTATCCCACCACAGGGGTCATGGTGGCTGAATTGTCATCATTGCTCCCTGCTTTGTGTAAGGTTTTTCTTTAATTGGTGCTTGGGCGTGGTGTGCAGAGTAGTATCCTTGAGATCTGATATGAGTTCAGAGAGGTAGAAATCAAGGAGTGACTAACCAGAATATCTCATTGGTGGAGCACATTTAGGAATGTTTTATTTTTTCTTGTTTATATGCCAGCAGCTCACCTTAAACAAAGACCATAACAGGTCTAGTGGCGCTTTTAGGAGAGAAGAGTGGAGTGGAATGTGATTTTACATAAAGGATTATATATTAAAGCCTTCTCAGACCGGCTGTGGATTTTGATGCCGGAGAGTGGAACTTGAACTTCCATTAAGGATTTGTATACCAAAGTGCCACTAGACCTGTTGTGGTCTTTGTTTAAGGTGGCGCCTCTGAGTATGTATCAATAAAAGATTTAATAAACAGTAATATCCACTCACACGGGGGAATGTAGAGTTGAGTTCACAGCTGGGCTGAAGAGATGGTGATGGGACTGCAGGTCACAGCAAGTCCGTCCTGACTGGCAGCACATCAGATCCTAGGCAGAAACTTGCAGGGATGACTGAGCACAGTAGGTCTTCCTTCAGAATCCCAGGTTGGTCACACCACAGTCAAGTGGGGTATAAGAGAGGTCCATCTGGTGTGGATATGGGTTACAAAAGGAGGTTAAGAGAGTAAGATTAGGGAGAGGGGAGACGTTTTACAGCTGGTGACTGGCCGCGCTGTGGCTGGTAAAGAGAGACACGGCCATGTGATCAGAAGACAAAACGAGGCTTGGGCAGCACAACAGAGCACGGCGCCGGGCTGTGATGTCATAGACGTGCAACGCATTTCAAAACTGGCTCGCTATTGGTGGAAAAACAGCGGCACTCCTTTCTCAAGCATCTGCTTAACTTAAAAGGGTTGTAAAGGTAAAAAATGTTTTTCCTAAATAGCTTCCTCTACCTTAGTGCAGTACTCCTTCACTTACCTCATCCTTCGATTTTGCTTTTAAATGTCCTTATTTCTTCTGAGAAATTCTCACTTCCTGTTCTTCTGTCTGTAACTCCACACAGTAATGCAAGGCTTTCTCCCTGGTGTGGAGTGTCGTGCTCGCCCCCTCCCCTGGAATACAGGAGAGTCAGGACGCTCTCTACGTTGCAGACAGAGAAAGGAGCTGTGTGTTAGTGGGCGTCCTGACTCGTCTGTATTGCAGGGGAGGGGTCGAGCACGACACTCCACACCAGGGAGAAAGCCTTGCATTACTGTGTGGAGTTACAGACAGAAGAACAGAAAGTGAGGATTTCTCAGAAGAAATAAGGACATTTAAAAGCAAAATCGAAGGATGTGGTAAGTGAAGGAGGACTGCACTAAGGTAAAGCTATTTAGGAAAGAAAAATGCTACCTTTACAAGCCCTTCAACTATTAAATTATAGGTATTGGAATTTCCTTTTAAATTTGTCTGTTAGTGAACGCAACGAATACAAATTTATCCACAATAACGAATACCATATCTAAACGAATGGAATGTAACAAATAAAAAATAAATAACAATAAAAATAATAAAAACTTTTTATTATTATTATTTGTTATTAATTTGTTCCATTCCATTTGTTTAAATGCGGAATTCATTATTTTGGATAATTTGTAACTTCGGATAAATTTGGATTCGTTAAGTTCACTAACAGCCAAATTTTAAAGGAAATTCCAATACCTATAATTTAATAGTTAGTTGTTATTATTAGTTAGTTAGTCTTCCAAATTTTTGGATTTTCTTTCTAATTTAAAAATTTTTGAATTTACGAATTGCGATCATAACGAATGACCCCAAAACAGGAAAAAAAAAACGAATGAAATGAAAAACAAACACATTTTTCGGCAGTGCAGATGTCTAGGAGAGACTTCAGGATGAATAAGTGATTGATGACGATTGATGTAGCTAACCTTGAATGATCACCCATATAGCAAAGTATGGTAATTACCAGATGTAATATTAATGTATTCAGTCTATTTCAGTCAAGAAAAAAAAAGTTTTAGGCTTGACATGCACGCTTCAAGGCAGAAATTTATATTTTAGTAAGAAAATTGAGAAATTAGTCAGAACATGAAAAGGTTAAATTGCAAGCATTGGTAAACTATTTCTGTCAAAGCTAAGTTATGCACACATCGTGGCCGCTGGCCACATGCATCAGCTTTCCCGCCATGTAGCGCGCACGCCTGCTATAGCTGTTTACAGGGCTGACGTACAGCTACTGCGATTCGCGGGAATGAGCCGCTGTCGTTATACTGTGGCAGGTCGGCTCGTTCCCATGAATCACCGTAGCTGTATGTCAGCCCTTTAAACAGCTATAGCAGGTGTGTGCGCTACACGGCGGGGGAGCTAATGCACGTGGCCAGTGGCCGCGATGTCTGCCGGCCACCCGTGAAAAAAATTGGAACAATTCAAATTTGGATTGGTCAAAAAATGATTTATCGATTAGAATTCTGTGTGAAGAATAGCTGGCTGTTAAGCAGCGGGCCAGGAAGCCAGCCGCCACATATTTACCAACTGATGACTTAGAGATGAAATGTAAACAAAAGAATGCCGAGATAGAAAATTCCAAAAAACAACATGGGGCCCCCCATTCACATAGGGGGAGGTGGGGGATCTAGGGGTCCCCTTGTTAAAGGGGGCTTTCAAATTCCGATAAGCCCCCCGCCTGTAGACCCCTACAACAGAGTTGTGGGGAAGATGCTTTTGTCCCCATCAACAAGAGCAGTACAGATCCTCCTTTTTTCAGGACCCTCTTTTGGTGCTCCTGGCTCCTCCCCCCTGCTGAGTGCCCCCAGAATAAGCTGCTTGCTCTGGGGGAACCCACGTCAAGTTGCAGCTCTGTGTGTCCATTAAGATATGGAGCAGTGGCCCGGCCCCGCCCTGCTCTCTTCTCATTGGCTCACTGACTTTGATTGACAGCAGCGGAAGCCAATGCTGCTTTGCTGCTGTCTCAGCCAATAAGGAGGTAGAGTCCGGACAGCCGAGTCTCTCATGCAACATCGCTGGATCGAGATGGAGCTCAGGTAAGTCTTAGGGGGGCTAAGGGGGGCTGCTGGACACAGAAGATTTTATTATCTTAATGCATAGAATGCTTTAAGATAAAAAACTTTTGCCTTTACAACGACTAAATCATCCCAACTGTATATAGAGTGTTATCAATTAACCTAGTGTGCAGGGGGGCTTGGGTACTGTGTGTAAAGTAGCAATCTTTTTCTCCGAGGTGCTGCCAACAAAGTGCATTTTACCAATTTTGTAGCACTCAGGCCCCATACACACGACCGGATCGATCCGCTGAAACTGGTCCGCCGGACCAGTTCCAGCGGACAGATCCGGTCGTGTGTAGGCCCGAGCGGACAATTGTCCGGCGGATCGGACAGTTTCCAGCGGATAAAAATTTCTTAGCATTCTAAGAAATCTGTCCGCTGGAAACCTGTCTGTCGGACGTGTTCGGTCATCTGTACAGACTCACCGGACACGTCCGACCGACCGCCATCCCTCGCATGCGTCGTACTGATTTGACGCATGCGTGGAAGCATTGAACTTCCAGGGCCACACGTCGCCGCGTCATCGTCGCGTATTGTTTACGTGCAGATTTCTGTCTGATGGTGTGTACAACCATCAGACAGAAATCTCCGGGCGGACATGTCCGTTTTCAGCGGATTATCCGTCCGTGTGTACGGGGCCTTAGGGACAAAAAAACAACTAAAGGGCTCATTCACAGAAGCCCGCACGCTAAAAGGTTTGTGCGCTGGTGTGTGTTGTATACAGGCGGTAAGGGGCAATGTGTTGCCTTGTTACAGCGCATCACACTGTTGACCTTTTAACTTTATTATTTTTGTCACAAAATGACACTTTGTTGAACACTGCAGTGCGTGACACGTGGTGCCATATGTTCTGCTGTGTAAAAATGCAAACATGCTGCATTGTTATGCAGCACAGCACTACATTGTTTTTTTTTCTTACTGTTTATGCATTACAATAATACAGTAATATATACAGATAAGCATAGATACATATTTTTATATAAAAGACACGTGGATGTAAGTAAATCTGACAATGTATACATTTAAAAATTTTCTTTTGGCATTATTTATTTTTCAACTTGTCATGTAAACCACGCATTTATATTATTTTCTCTTATCTATTCTGTAGAGATAAAACATGAATAGGTTTTATCAATGTTGTAAATTTGGAGACATGCAGAATAAACCCATTTCAATAGGCATATTCCTACAAAAAAAAAAAAACAGCTTAAAAATGAAAGTCTTAATTCAGACACAGGTAGTTAGGTGGACTATCAAATCTTATCTAATGCTACATGTTTTACATCAAGCAAAAGGGCTAAGATCCATAAGCACCTATGTCTGCAACATGCTGCTTTGCCTATTCAGGCTTAGTAGAGTGAAATCTAATACAGTGAAAGCAGTATTCTTTTCAGAGGACATTGCATTGTTCAGAATTCTTTTCATTCGCCTCTGGCCCTTTGTCATTTTTTTTATTTGAAACAAAGGATACAAATAAAAGAGGAAATTGCTGATAAGGTTCCTTTCAGCACAAATCCATAATTCATCCAGCGATCCTTATCAAAGAATTATTAGGCAATGGAAAGTCAGGGCTGGCTTGAATTCATTCTCCTGGGGGGAAAGCAGGGCTTCACATTGTAGATTTAACCATTAATTGCCCTGACTATGACACCAGATTTTTCCCTGGAGGCACTTAACTTAACCTGGCTATAATTAATATGGCTTTAGATATGTTATGGTGGGAAAGGGAGGCATGTAAATGGATGAGGCCCAAAAGCTTTGAAAATGTTCCCTCTGGTGCACTCTTGTGGCTGGAACTGTACACACATTATAAATAATACTGTATCTAGTAATTCCACTGGAGAAATTGTATGGAGAAATAATGCTTATATGGCAGCCAAACTACAATAAAGATATTATCCTTTGAGAATAAGGTGTAACAGTAAAATTTCATGCATGAGCAAATTATGCTTTGTCGCTACCTTTTTTTAAATTTGTTTATTACAGGTATTTATATATATCGCTGACAATTTACACTATTGTTGTATATATTCTTGTATATATTGTATATTCACATCAGCCTCTGTACTCAAGGAGCTTACAATCCAAGGTTCCTTTCCCACATGCATACATACACTTACTAGGACCAATTTAGACAGGAGCCAATTAACCAACCAACATGTCTTTGGAATGTGGGAGGTAACTCGCATACCCGGAGGAAACCCCAGTAAGCACAGGGAAAACATGCAAACTTTATGCAGATAGTATCCTGGTTGGGATTTGACCTGAGCACACTAGTGCTGCATCCACCCTCCCCTCAATACGGTGCAGTCGTCCTGTCCCCTTTGCAGAAAAGCATCCCCAAAGAATAATGTTTTCACCTCAATGCTTCACGGTTGGAATGGTGTTTTTGGGGTTGTACTCATTCTTCCTCCAAACATGGCGAGTGGAGTTTAGACCAAAAAGCCCTATTTTTGTCTCATCAGACCTTCTCCCATTCCTCCTCTGGATCATCCAGATTGTCATTGACAAACTTCAGATGGGCCTGGACATGTGCTGGCTTGAGCAGGGGGACCTTGCGTGCACTGCAGGATTTTAATCCATGACGGCGTAGTGTGTTACTAATGTTTTTCTTTGAGCCTGTGGTCTCAGGTCATTGACCAGGTGCTGCCATGTAGTTCTGGGATGATCTCTTACCTTCCTCATGATCATTGGTGCCCCGCAAGGTGAGATCTTGCATGGAGCCCCAGACCGAGGGAGATTGACCGTCATCTTGAACTTCTTCCATTTTCTAATAATTGCACCTACCTTGTTGCCTTCTCACCAAGCTGCTTGCCTATTGTCCTGTAGCCCACCCCAGCATTGTGCAGGTCTACAATTTTATCCCTGATGTCCTTACACAGCTCTCTGGTCTTGGCCATTGTGGAGAGGTAAGAGGCTGTTTGATTAAGTATGTGGACAGGTGTCTTTTATACAGGTAATGAGTTCAAACAGGTGCAGTAAATACAGGTAATAAGTGGAGAACAGGAGGGCTTCATAAAGAAAAAATAACAGGTCTGTGAGAGCCGGAATTATTACTGGTTGGTAGGTGATCAAATACCTTATGTCATGCAATAAAATGCAAATTCATTATTTAAAAATTATACAATATGATTTTCTGGATTTTTGTTTTAGATTCCGTCTCTCACAGTTGAAGACTACATATGATAACAATTACAGACCTGCAAAATCAGCAGTGTATCAAATACTTGTTCTCCTCACTTTATATAAACAGTAAAAAAGGGAGGACAGACCATATTGGCCACATTAAGAATGAGGAAGGGCATCTGGTTACAATGGATGGGGCAGTGGCAAAGGTATTGAATCTATTCTTCTTCTCAGTCTACACCAAAGGAATTGGGGGGCTTCAGTAACCAAAACAGCAGTGTTTGTCCTCATGACACATCACAGGAAGCACCCTTATGGATGCTAACAGAGGACAAAATTAGAAATAGACTTATGAAACTTAACATTAATCCCCGGGACCAGATGGCTTGCACCCAAGGGTACTTAGGAAACTCAGTCAAGTAATTGCCACACCATTGTTCTTAATTTTTACTGACAGTCTACTGACCGGAATGGTACCAGCTGATTGGAGAAAAGCCAATGTAGCACCAATATTTAAAAAAGGGCCAAAATACATCCCTGGGAATTACAGACCAGTTAGCCTAACATCAATAGTATGCAAGCTCTTGGAGGGGATGATAAGGGACTATATACAAGATTTTAGTAATAACAATTTTATCATTAGCAGTAATCAGCATGGATTTATGAAGTATCAATCTTGCCAAACCAATCTATTAGCCTGTACAAAGTAAGGTCCGTACATGGACCATAGGGCGAGTACATGGATTGAAAACTGGCTACAAGGGCGAGTTCAGAGGGTGATGATAAATAGGGATTACTCATAATGGTCAGGAGTGGGAAGTGGGGTCCACCATGGTTCTGTGCTGGGACCAATGTTGTTTAATTTGTTAAAAAAAACTGGAGGATTGGGTAAAAAGCTCAATCTCCGTATTTGCGGACGACACTAAGCTAAGCAGGGCAATAACTTCTGTGGAAGAAGGTTTAACAAATTAATGGGGGTTTGCAACTACATGGCAAATGAGGTTTAATGTAGAACATTTTTAAATAATGCATTTGGGTGGCAAAAATAAGAATGCAAATCATACACTAGGGGTGAACCTTTGGGGGAATCTAGGATGGAAAAGCACCTGGGGGTCCTAGTAGATGATAGGCTCAGCAATAGCATGCAATACCAAGCTGCTGCTAACAAAGCAACCAGAATATTGGCAGACATTAAAAGGGGGGTTAACTCCAGGGATAACGTGACAATTCTCCCACTCTACAAGAGTCTGGTCCGGCTGCACCTGGAGAATGCTGTCCAGTTCTGGGCACCAGTCCCCAGGAAGGATGTACTGGAAATGGAGCGAGTAAAAAGAAGGGCAACAAAGCTAATAAACGGTCTGGAGGATATTAGTTATGAAGAAAGGTTGCGAGCACTGAACTTAATCTATGTAGAGAAGAGATGCTTGAGAGGGGATATGATTTCAATTTACAAATACAGTGCCATACTGGTGATCCCACAATAGGGATAAAACTTTTTCGCGGAAGAGAGTTTAATAAGACACGTGGCCACTCACTAAAATTTGAAGAAAAGAGGTTTAACCTAAACTGCGTAGAGGGTTATTCACTGTAAGAGAGGCAAGGATGTGGAATTCCCTTCCATAGGCGGTGGTTTCAGTGGGGGGGGGGGCATTGATAGTTTCAAAAAACTATTAGATAAGCACCTGAACGACCACAACATACAGGGATATTAAATGTAATACTGACCTATAATCACACACATAGGTTGGACATGGACTTGTGGCTTTTTTCAACTTCACCTTCTATGTAACTATGTAACTGTTGACAAGTTTTCCTGACACATCAGATAACATTTGTAAAGGGAGGGGAGGGAGAGCTCAGAACGGAGCTTGTCTACTCAGAACACAGTTCTTCTGCTGTGTGAAGGGTGTGTGTGCCTTTCCTCCTATCAGCTCTCCATGTGTAACTGCAATCTCTCCACCCTTCCCTATGTGCTGCTGATAGATAAAGAAAGCTTTTTAACATGATCTGTAATTTAAAAGGGGTATAGAGAGGGGAAGGCAGCAGATATACATGTAATACCTATGTAGGAGGATTTGTTTCATCTCTGTGTATCATCTGAGGCTGTTCACTTTACTGGGTATATGTGAGGGTTTAGAACCACTTTAATGCATTCCCTGCAATAAGATTAGAAACTTTTAGCACTGGCTGTGCCCTTATGTGGCTATCTCATAAGGTTTTTAGCATATCTATGCGATATGTATTCTCGTTTAAATTGATATATACCATTGTTCTATGTATTTGTTACTATATATTGAAGACTTGATCATTTGAAATATTTAGATGTGTTAATATATATATATTTTTTTTATATAAAGCTTTATTGGAAAATTATTTATGTATAAAAAAAGAAAACATTGGTCATAAAGCCAAATCCCTCTGCGGAGAGCAACAACATTAAAAAACATACATCATAATTTATTTTCCCACTTTTTCTTGACCCCCCCCCCTCAGCCCATCCCCCCTCTTCCCCATCCTCCCCCCCCGATCTGTCTCCCTCACTTCAAGCTTCACATTTTTCATCTGTCTATTTCGATCAACCCCTGTGCAATTTTTTCTGATGTTTTGAAGGCTCTCCATTTTTCCCATATTGCTCTATATCTTTCGTCTCTCCCTAGCTCACCGCGGCCAAGGTACTCTATTTCTGCAATGTGATCTACTCGATATATCCACTATTTTATAGATGGTCTCGTTGGCTGTAGCCACTTTTTTGGGATTAATCCCTTTGCCGCGTTAAGCAGGACCGGGACCAAAGTTTTTTCATATTGTTTTTTTGTTTTATTTGTACCATGAAATAGGCATGTCAGGGGATTTTGTGGAATTTTTTCCCCAGTTATTTTTTCTATGTACCCCAGTACTTCCTCCCAATACTCTTGTATTCTCGGGCAATCCCACCAAATATGCATGGTCGTTCCTTTTTGTTTACAGTTCCTCCAGCATAACGGAGAGTTGTTTGTTTGTTCTCTCTGGCGTCAGGTGCCGACGTACCATTCACTTGTAATTTGCTTCAATTGTCCCTATGTCAGATGCATAATTGAATACTGCCCCAATCATATCTGCTTCTTCCAGTTTTTTACCCATAACTTGTCCCCATTTTTCCATGCACGTCAATGTTCCATGTGTTTCTAGGTCCCATTGACCTTTACCCTAGCCGTCGGCTGATTATATAAATTGTTTACCCATTTCATATATCTGGGTCCCAGACCTATACTCCACAATGTATCCATCATAAACCCCAAGTCGACTCGGTCAAATGCTTTTTCTGCATCTATTGACATGAGTACGACTGGCGGTGTCTTCTCTTTATCTTTATGTAATAACAATATGGTTCTTATGCTATTATCTCTTCCTTCCCTTCCTTTTACGAAACCCGCCTGATCCACATTGATTAGGTTGGGCATTAAGGTTTTTATGCTCGTTGCCAATATTTTTGCATATACTTTTATATCCGCTATTGGCTGGTAGTTGGAGCAAAGAGCTCCATCTTTTCCATTTTTTGGAAAGACTGAAATATTGGAAAGGAGGGATTATTTTCTTATATCTTCTTCTCCTATTTTATTTAGATAATTACATAATTCTGGGACCAAAAGTTATTTTATATAGTACTTATTTCTCCAGTCCTGGGCTTTTTCCACCTGCTGTTTCCTGAAGAGCTCTATATATTTCCTCCTGAGTAATTGGTTCCTCTAATAATTTCACATTCTCCTGGGAGATCTTTGGTAGATTAGCTTCCTCCAAATATTTCTGTATTTTACTTCTTCTATTTTCCTCTTGCTGTCGAGTCTCATTCTGTCTAACAGAATATAATGTACTATAATATGTCTGGAAGACCTTTGCGATTTTAGAAGTTTTATATTTCATCTCTCCTATCTGATTCTTTATTTTTTCAATATAATTTATGTTTCTTTTTTCTTTAGATATTCTGGCGAGGTATTTCCCAGGTTTATTTCCCTACCTGTATCTTTCTTTTACTACATTCTTAAATATTTTTGTTGATTCCTGTTCCATCAAGTCTCCAAGCTGGGCCCTCTTAATCACAATTTGTTTTATATATTTCCCTGTCTTGATATGTTTTATGTTTTTGTTCCAGTTCGTGTAACTCCTTTATTATGTTTTTCATTGTTAGTTCTCTTGCCTTCTTTTCCCCCGCCCCTATGGAGATCAGTTTGCCCTTAATGAACGCCTTATGGGCTTCCCATATTGTTGCCGAACTCACTTCTGGTGTATTATTTATCATAAAGTATTGTTCAATCTCGTTTGTTATTGTCTTATTTACTTCTATATCATCTATAAGATCTTCATTTAAATTCCACGTCCCTTTTCTTTGCTCTATTTAGTTAAACCATATTTTTACCATAACCGGAGCATGATCCGAGATAGATATTATACCTATTGAAGTTTCTATTACAAATTCCAACACCCCATGATCCACCATAATGTAGTCAAGTCTCGAGTACGTATTATGTACTGATGAGTGATACGTATAATCCTTTTTATTTGGATGTGTTATTCTCCATGGATCTATCAATTGCTGGTTATACATTTTTTTCTTAACCATTCTTAATTGTTTGGTATCTCTCAACTGTACACTAGATGTGCTGTCAAGCTGGTGTTCCATTGAGAAATTAAAGTCTCCTGCTAAGATTACATAGCCTTGTTTAAAGTCCATTAAGGCATTCAAAATTCCATTTAGGTATTTTTGGGGATGTTTGTTAGGGCAATATATGTTTGCAAGAGTATATCTTTTACCATATAGAATCCCTTTCAGGAACAGGTAGCGACCTTCTGGGTCAACACTCCGCTCTTCCACTGTGAATCTAATATTTTTCCCTACCCCTATGGCGACTCCCTTTGCTCTTTTATTTGGGGAATCTCCATAGTACCAGGTTGGGATTGCCCAGGAATAGAGCCTTACCTTGGAGTCTAATGCAATGTGTGTCTATTTCTGCAGAATACCTTTCCATCTCTTTTAATACCATGTGTCTTTTTTCTGGGGAGTTAAGACCTCTAACGTTATATGTAAAAAAAATTACGTTAGCCATCTATTTCTTTTTCTTTTTTTTCCTTCCTCTTCTGACAGATGTTTTTTTTTTATTCTGAGGTGTACAGATCCTAATTGCCTTCTCACAACCCCCCCCTTCCCTCCCTCCTCCCGACCATCCGCTCCCACCCCCCTCCCCCTGCATCCTACACCACCCCCACCCCCTCCTCTGTTTTTGCACATCTCTCCCTAGCCCTCTCCCGCTTCCCCCTCCCCCCATGACCTCTCGGTCTAGAGCAGTGGTGGTCCTCTCCATGGGGGTACTGATATCCCCCTGCTCGCCCAGACCTAAGGTGGAGTTCTGTATGGCACTTGTGGTCACGCCTCCCCAACTTGGTGGGAGACAGTTCCCCAGCTGCCAGGAATAAGAACCTTGCACCCCCGCATTTTCCGTCAATCTTAGTAAACACCAACCCCCCCTCCCTAGACCACCCCCCCACCTCATCCCAGTCTGTTGGAAGTCCTGAAGAAGAAAGGAAAAAAAACAAAACACAAAAAGCAACACAAAAGTTCTTTGTTCCCTCTTCCTCAGTTCTCCTCTCTACTTATAGGGTCCTCATTTCTGTATAATACTTAGTCTATCCTTCTGCTGTTGTTTCTTCTACTCTTAGCCTCCTATCTGGGCCGTTCCCTGGAGTTGGAATCTCCAATTTTGCACAAAATTCAGTGGTTTCTTCAATAAATCGCAGTCTGGTAGAAATCCAGTTTTTCTTGCCAATTAGGCACGCAGGAAAACCCCAGTTATACTATACTCCATATTCCTGCATAATACCTAAGAGCGGTTTTAATGATATTCTCCCTTTTAAGGTTTTCTGAGAGAGGTCTTGAAAAATGTGTATATTATTTTCTTCAAATTTTATTGGCGACTTTTCTCTTAACTTCCTCCAAATTTGATTCTTTTCCTCCCAGCTTTCAAATCGCACTATGATGTCTCTTGGTTTTTCCTGCGATATTTCTATTGGCCTTCTTAATCTATGTATCCTTTCAATTTTGAATGGATTTGTAATTTCTCTGTCCATTACTGGGTTAAATATTCTCTTTGTTAGTTCAATTAGATCTTCATTTTGAGGTGCCTCAGGTATCCCACGGATTCTCAGTTTTTTTCTTCTATCCCTGTTCTCCTGATCTTCTATTTTATATGCCTGTTCCTGGTGGACTCTTTTTATATTTTTAATTTCACCTTCTAATTTTTTTATTTTTACTAGATTAAGATCCGTTGATTTTTCCACTTCCTCTACTCGTTCCAACATATGGCCAAGATTTCTTTGAATTATTGTCATATCGGATTTTAGCGATTTTTCCAAAGCCGCTAACATTACTTGCATCTCCGTTTTCGTTGGAGATGATTCTAAATGTAGGTATTCCTCTGCTCTCCTCTGTTCATGGCCTCCTTCCGTGTCTATTTCAGTTCTAGATTCTATTACTGTATCCGTCTCTGTACTCTTATTCTGAGGCTTCTTTTTTTTCTCCTTACTCTCCACCTGACTTGCTTGCGTTACATATTTGTTCATTGGCCCTGGACTTGTATTCGGTGGAAGACTTAAACGGGGTGACTTTGGGGTTGCTCCTCCTTTTCCCGACCTGCCCCTCATCATCTCTCTGATATTTTGCCTGTCTTGTATGTACTCAAGTGGGGTGATGGAGTGGTGAGTATTTTTTTTGTAATTAAGTGTAATTAAGTGTGTGTATGGGGTCTTTTCAAAATATGAACCTTCTTTGCTCTTTCCTTGAGTTTTTAGGACGATTCTTGAGCGATTCCAAAGCTAAATCCTGTCCCCCCCCCACAACATTAACCGACTCTGTATCTTTAAAGCTCATTAAAGTTCATCAAAGTTCAATGTACAGCAACCAGTCCAGTTGATAACCTAGGTATCCTTACCTCTCCAGGACAGCTTTTGGGTGTCTCTATAAGTTTTTTTAATTCTTCACTTCCATATAAATGTAACATAATTTAGCAGAGTAGTTTCACACACTGTTTTTTATATTATACACAGTAATTACAACAAGAAGTAACAGTTCCTTATGTACTCACCACCTCCAAATCACTCAGCTTGTACGGAAGCTTGTGCCCCAGGAGAAAAAAAAACGATCCTTACGACCGTAGAGAGAGGCAGAGAATTGCAGAGGGGGGTCTCACCAAAGCCTCCCTGGAAAGTCAAATCTATAGGGAGTCCCACATAAGATATGCACAAGATATGCAGGGCGGGATGCAATACAAAAACGAATCAGCATTTGGGATGTTTCACAGCTACAACAGCTGCCACAGGACTACATGATGCTTTAGATGGACAGATGGATGCAGCAGGGGATGGAGACGGCTCCACATTCAAAATTCAGCCACTCCAGTGGCTACGGGACTACGGATCACGGCAGTTGGACATGATAGATGTATCGCGTCCGGGGGTAAGTGCTCTGCGGCTACTATGAGCCGCAAACAGCGGGCTGCAGACTTGTGGTGGAAGGCAGCCCCCTCTCTGTCCCACTCACTCTTATGCTCTCCTCCCTTCTCCCACCTTCAACGAGGGAGGAAAGCTCCCGGCTCCTCTGTCCTCTGTCCACCTGTCCACCGCTGCAACAGCTCGGTAGCCTGTCCTGATGATCCGCGTCTCCACAGTCTCCACAGTCTGGATGTCAGCGGTACCAGCGGAGGGCTGTATCGTTGTAGCTACGTTGGTGGGGGGGATTGAGGGGGGATTGAGCTGGTCAGACAGGCGGAGCGGGCATGCTTGTCTCGGTCATCGTGCGGGAATGCGGGGATGGAAGTTCAAAACCTCCCGCTACATGCTGCGGACCTCCTCCTGCTCCATTACTAGACTCCTCCCTCCTCAAATATAATTTTGTTTGAACCACTTTAAGATGCATACAGATAGCATAGCCTTGAGTTCAGTACCTAAAGCTGAACTTCAGGTAAACATAGCAAACATAGCAAACATAGCAAAAAAAAAACATAGCAAACATAGCAAAAAAAAAACATAATTATTATTATATCTGAACCTCAATGGACATTAGCATGAACGGTAAATTGTGAATATAAGGCCTTGTACAGGCAAGCAAACATGTACGATGAAACCGGTCCTCCGGTCCGTTTTCACCGTACATGTCTGCCCGGGGATTTCTGTATGAGGGCTGTACTCACCATCATACAGAAATCCGCGCGTAAACAATACGCGGGGCGTGGCCGCGCCGTCGCCGCGACGATGACGCGGCGACGTGGGCGGCCCTGCCAGTTCAATGCTTCCACGCATGCGTCAAAGTCATTCGACGCATGCGAGGGATGGCGGGTGCTCGGAAATGTACGGTAGGTCTGTACAGATGACCGAACATGTCCGAGCGGACAGGATTCCAGCGGGCTGTTTCTAAACAAGTTTGGAAATATTTGCCCGCTGGAAAAAGGCCCGGCGGGCAAATGTACGCTGGAATCCTGTCCGCTCGGGCCTACACACGACCGAACATGTCTGCTGAAACTGGTCCGCTCATGTCTGCTGAAACTGGTCCTTTCAAATCGCACTATGATGTCTCTTGGTTTTTCCTGCGATATTTCTATTGGCCTTCTTAATCTATGTATCCTTTCAATTTTGAATGGATTTGTAATTTCTCTGTCCATTACTGGGTTAAATATTCTCTTTGTTAGTTCAATTAGATCTTCATTTTGAGGTGCCTCAGGTATCCCATGGATTCTCAGGTTTTTTCTTCTATCCCTGTTCTCCTGATCTTCTATTTTATATGCCTGTTCCTGGTGGTCTCTTTTTATATTTTTAATTTCACCTTCTAATTTTTTTATTTTTACTAGATTAAGATCCGTTGATTTTTCCACTTCCTCTACTCGTTCCAACATATGGCCAAGATTTCTTTGAATTATTGTCATATCGGATTTTAGCGATTTTTCCAAAGCCGCTAACATTACTTGCATCTCCGTTTTCGTTGGAGGTGATTCTAAATGTAGGTATTCCTCTGCTCTCCTCTGTTCATGGCCTCCTTCCGTGTCTATTTCAGTTCTAGATTCTATTACTGTATCCGTCTCTGTACTCTTATTCTGAGGCTTCTTTTTTTTCTCCTTACTCTCCACCTGACTTGCTTGCGTTACATATTTGTTCATTGGCCCTGGACTTGTATTCGGTGGAAGACTTAAACGGGGTGACTTTGGGGTTGCTCCTCCTTTTCCCGACCTGCCCCTCATCATCTCTCTGATATTTTGCCTGTCTTGTATGTACTCAAGTGGGGTGATGGAGTGGTGAGTATTTTTTTTGTAATTAAGTGTAATTAAGTGTGTGTATGGGGTCTTTTCAAAATATGAACCTTCTTTGCTCTTTCCTTGAGTTTTTAGGACGATTCTTGAGCGATTCCAAAGCTAAATCCTGTCCCCCCCCCACAACATTAACCGACTCTGTATCTTTAAAGCTCATTAAAGTTCATCAAAGTTCAATGTACAGCAACCAGTCCAGTTGATAACCTAGGTATCCTTACCTCTCCAGGACAGCTTTTGGGTGTCTCTATAAGTTTTTATAATTCTTCACTTCCATATAAATGTAACATAATTTAGCAGAGTAGTTTCACACACTGTTTTTTATATTATACACAGTAATTACAACAAGAAGTAACAGTTCCTTATGTACTCACCACCTCCAAATCACTCAGCTTGTACGGAAGCTTGTGCCCCAGGAGAAAAAAAAAACGATCCTTACGACCGTAGAGAGAGGCAGAGAATTGCAGAGGGGGGTCTCACCAAAGCCTCCCTGGAAAGTCAAATCTATAGGGAGTCCCACATAAGATATGCACGAGATATGCAGGGCGGGATGCAATACAAAAACGAATCAGCATTTGGGATGTTTCACAGCTACAACAGCTGCCACAGGACTACATGATGCTTTAGATGGACAGATGGATGCAGCAGGGGATGGAGACGGCTCCACATTCAAAATTCAGCCACTCCAGTGGCTACGGGACTACGGATCGCGGCAGTTGGACATGATAGATGTATCGCGTCCGGGGGTAAGTGCTCTGCGGCTACTATGAGCCGCAAACAGCGGGCTGCAGACTTGTGGTGGAAGGCAGCCCCCTCTCTGTCCCACTCACTCTTATGCTCTCCTCCCTTCTCCCACCTTCAACGAGGGAGGAAAGCTCCCGGCTCCTCTGTCCTCTGTCCACCTGTCCACCGCTGCAACAGCTCGGTAGCCTGTCCTGATGATCCGCGTCTCCACAGTCTCCACAGTCTGGATGTCAGCGGTACCAGCGGAGGGCTGTATCGTTGTAGCTACGGTGGTGGGGGGGATTGAGGGGGGATTGAGCTGGTCAGACAGGCGGAGCGGGCATCGTGCGGGAATGCGGGGATGGAAGTTCAAAACCTCCCGCTACATGCTGCGGACCTCCTCCTGCTCCATTACTAGACTCCTCCCTCCTCAAATATAATTTTGTTTGAACCACTTTAAGATGCATACAGATAGCATAGCCTTGAGTTCAGTACCTAAAGCTGAACTTCAGGTAAACATAGCAAACATAGCAAACATAGCAAAAAAAAAACATAATTATTATTATATCTGAACCTCAATGGACATTAGCATGAACGGTAAATTGTGAATATAAGGCCTTGTACAGGCGAGCAAACATGTACGATGAAACCGGTCCTCCGGACCGTTTTCACCGTACATGTCTGCCCGGGGATTTCTGTATGAGGGCTGTACTCACCATCATACAGAAATCCGCGCGTAAACAATACGCGGGGCGTGGCCGCGCCGTCGCCGCGACGATGACGCGGCGACGTGGGCGGCCCTGCCAGTTCAATTATGAATAATGGTAGGTGTAATGGCGCTAAAAACACTAAAAAAACTTAAATACAATAAATAATCCTCATCACTAGACCCATAAAATAATTAAGAAAGTTTCGTGGTGAATCCTCCAATGGATGTGAATAAAATGTGTTCCACTCTGGGTCAATCCTGGAATACCATCCGACATCAACAAAAAATGTGGAGGGTATTAATAGTGGTAGATAATAATACGTACCTAATGATCAGTGAACAACTGTGCCAAACCACTGCACAATGTTGCATCAATACACTCAAAAATGACTAATTGGTAGCATAGTGAACATAGATGATAGTGAAAAAACAAATCCAGTATAATTAAAATCACCAAAGGCAGTGATCCATTAAAGTGCAACGTGCAATAATTAAAGTGCAAAAAATACAAAGTGATCCGAAGTAATTTAAATGACATGCACCAATGAGCATTAAAATGAAATCAATATGTGAAAAAATGTCCAGTGAAAAAAACAATATTAAGATGGTAACAATGTCTCAAATAGTCCACCAATTGAGGTTAAAGTAAAACAAGGTGATATTAGCAAAGTGTCCCAGTGCATATAATCATGAAAAATAAACAATCATGAATAAATGTTCAGTGAAAAAAATGTGCTCCAAAACACAGATCCTTATATCCAAAGCGTTCAGTGATCAATGCTGGATGTGCATGCGTGCTTATACTTCCACTATCAGTCTTCCCAGAAATGTCCGACAGACTAGGTGTTCCAGCCCCTTACCTCAGAGCGGCTTGTAATCAAGCCTAAATGGATATCTCACAGGCAGTCTGCTGCTCATCCACTCCCTTAATCCCACGACTCGGTCACAGATGATTGCAGTCTCCTCTGCTGCTTCTTCCAGCCTGCGCATGCGTCAAAGTCATTCGACGCATGCGAGGGATGGCGGGTGCTCGGAAATGTACGGTAGGTCTGTACAGATGACCGAACATGTCCGAGCGGACAGGATTCCAGCGGGCTGTTTCTAAACAAGTTTGGAAATATTTGCCCGCTGGAAAAAGGCCCGGCGGGCAAATGTACGCTGGAATCCTGTCCGCTCGGGCCTACACACGACCGAAAATGTCTGCTGAAACTGGTCCGCGGACCAGTTTCAGCAGACATGTTCGGTCGTGTGTACGGGGCCTAAGAATTAATAAAAGAATAAGCTCTATAAGATACATTTTCAAAAGTAACAATTAGGGTTGTCCCGATACTGATACCAGTATCGGTATCGGTACCGATACCAAGCATTTGCCCGAGTACTTGTACTCGGGCAAATGCTCCTGATGCTTCACCCGATACTTTGTACAGTCAGGGGTGATCAGTGCGTGGGGAAGTTACAAGCACCGATCACCGCTGTATAGATTTAAAAGTTATTTCTCTGCTTCTCTCTCCTCCCCCGTGCGGCTTTCAGCTGCTTTAAAATCCGCGGTGATCGGTGTTTGTAACTCCCCCATACACGATCACTATAGACTGTCACGTATCCTCCTCCAGCCCCCCTCTATTTTGCTGCAGTCTCTCTCCCTCCGTGTCCCCCTCCCTGCTGCTATCTCCATCCGTGTCCCCTCCGTGCTGCCATCTCCATCTGCGTCTCCCTCCGTGCTGCTCTCTCCCTCCGTGCTGCCATCTCCATCCGTGTCCCCCTCCGTGTCCCCCTCAGTGCTGCCGTCTCCCTCTGTGTCCCCCTCCATGTTTCCTTGTCCCCCTCCGTGCTGCTCTCTCCCTCCGTGCTGCCATCTCCATCTGCGTCTCCCTCCGTGCTGCTGTCTCCCTCCGTGCTGCCATCTCCATCCGTGTCCCCCTCCGTGTCCCCCTCAGTGCTGCCGTCTCCCTCTGTGTCCCCCTCCATGTTTCCTTGTCCCCCTCCATGCTGCTCTCTCCCTCTGTGCTGCTGTCCCCCTCCGTGCTCCTCCTCCACCCCCTTGAACTATCAGGATGGAGAGCGGAGGTAGGAGATGGTAAATCCGGCTCCTTACTGTTCGGAATGTACAGAGTCAGTGATCACTGACTGTCCATTCACATAACTGAAACATCCTAAACTGTGTTTACAATGTTTCATTTTATGAATGAAGAGGAGCCTCTGTCTTCTCTCCATTCATTTTCAGCGCACCTGAGGCTGCTGAGAAAGGGACTGTGGAATCTGTGTCCTTAGTCCCTTTCTCGGTCTCAAAGGGGAGATGTCAGAGGTCTGTTAGCCAACATTGCATTAAAGTATGAGGAAATTAATATTCTTAATGCAGGTTTGAAATGTGCGGAAAAGAAACCCATTAATACATTTGGGGCCAGATTCTCAAAGCACTTACGCCGGCGTATCTAGAGATGCGCGGCGTAATTGAAAAATGTGCCGTGCGCATCTATGCGCCGTATCCTCAAAACGAGATACGCCTGAAAACCATTTTTTTCCGTCCGACGTAAAACGATGAAAATGAGGGAGATGCGGCGATCCACAAAAGTACGCTTGTGCAGCGCAGGCTACGCCGTGTGCGCATCTGCTTTTTTCCCGGCGGAAAGTTACACCTTATAAAAGCTGCCTTAACTTTACACCAGACGTGTGCAGGTCAGCTAAAGCAACACCATTAGGGACGAGCTGAGCACACACACTTGCAGGACAACAATCTGTATGCCAACATGCCTGGGGCATCCATGCTCATAGCTATACTAGTGACTTTAGAGGCACGCAGAAGGAGGAGGGAACGGAGGAGGAGGAGGAGGGCACAGGAGAGGATATACCGCACACTACCTAGATGTCTTTGGCATGGCTGCTTCTGAGGTGTATCGCAACTTCAGATTCACCCCTGAAGCCATCATGGAATTAACCAGAACCCTGAAAGATGACATCACCAGCCCAACACACCGCTCACATGCACTGGAGCCACTGGTCAAGGTGATAGCAACACTCCATTTCCTTGCCACTGGCTCTTTTCAGCGTACAAGTGGAGTGGTGGCTGGGATGGCACAATTCTCCATTAGCAGATGTGTGCACCAGGTTGTCCCTGCAATCCTGAGACGCATGGCCAACCAAATCATCAAACCCACCCAGGAGGACCTGCGGCTGAAGACAATGACAGATTTCTATAGAATTGCCAGATTCCCACGCACCGTGGGGGCCATTGATTGCACACATGTGGCACTACGGCCCCCCCCATGAGACAGAGCACATGTACCGCAATCGGAAGCATTGGCTTTCAATTAATGTACAGGTGATAGCCGATGCCCAATACCTCATATGGCACGTACGTGCCAAACACCCAGGATCCAGCCATGACAGCTACATATTGCGTCAAAGCAACATCCCAAGAGAATTTAAACAGAACGTGTACAAGGACAGCTGGCTGGTTGGTGAGTGACATGGGTGTCAGGCATGACTATCCCCCCCCCCATGATGCAGACATCACGAGGAGCACATGCATGACTAACATCCTCCTGTCTTTTCCCTTCCAGGTGACTCTGCATATGCACTTGGACCCCATCTCATGACTCCATTCCGGAACCCCCAAACCCCAGGAGAGGAAAACTACAATGCTGCACACATACGTACCCGTGCAGTGGTGGAACGCACCTTTGGCCTCCTGAAGTCCCGTTTCCGATGCCTGGATAAGTCTGGGGGTACCCTGTTGTTTTCCCCAAACTTTGTGTGCCAGATCATCGGTGCATGTTGCATGCTGCACAACTTTGCAGTGAGAAGGGGCCTGGAGATTGACATACGTGAGGACCTGACCCCCGAACCAAACATTCCCCCCCTGACCAACTCTACCCGGTCTACTGAGGGAAGAGCAGCCAGGAGATGCCTCGCAGAAGGCATCTTTGCACAGTAAACACACACATTAATCATGGCACAAAGAGAATGCATGTATGCCCAACCACTGTGGTCCCTAGCACACACACCCCACATCATCATCTAATTGGATTAAACCGAAGTACACCGCACGGTACTAGGGAGCAGCAACGCCCCGCCAAGGCTCCAATTATGTCACTGTACATTCATACACCATTCACATGGACCTGGGATCACTTCTCCCTGGTCCTGGGGATCCCTACTCCACCAAAAATGAGGGTGACACCCCTTTTCTGGCAGGAATGTCACCCCCACATTCATACATCATTCACACACATAAAACAAATCATAATCACAGTACAAATCCCTAAAAAAAAAAAAAAATCAAAAGAACATCCAAAATTACAGACGGCGTGAGCTACGCCTGGGCCGGCCATGGCCATGGGCCCTCAGGGGAGACTCATGGGGGGGGAAGCAGGGGAAGGAGGAGCCTCCCCTGGGCTCTGCCCACCTGCTGGCCTGCCCTCCAAGGCCACGGCTATTCTGTTCAGGCCCACAGTGAGGGCTGCCGTATTGGCCTGGACAGCCTGGGTATTGGCCTGGACAGCCTGGGTCAGGGCATTCACCTCCAGGGCCACGCATGCTGTGGCAGTCTGCAGGTCAAAAAGGCAAGTTATGTACGCCAATGAGTTGGTGCCCACATCATTGACTGAGTCTTTTATGGAGACCAGGCTGTGCTCCATCTGGGAAAAAGTCCGGATGACCTGACCCAAATGGTGGGTCTGATGGGCCTGGTCCCTCCTAAGATTTGCAGGCAGAAACCCAGCCACCCCCCTGGTCTTCTGGATGGCCTTCCTGCCTGCAGATGAGGATTGGGGCCTGGGAGGAGGGGAGAGAGAGACCCTTGGGGGGAGCCCTGTTGGGGGAGGAGTGGGAGGGGCTACCCCTGATGGAGGCCTGACTGCTGCCAGCCACAGGGGGAGCATCATCCAAAAGTCGAAGTATCTCACTGGAAATGTCCATCTGATCCTCCTCAACCTCCCCCCCTCATCCTCCTCCCCCTCAACCTCCTCATGAGGTGAGTTGTGGCCACTCCCCTGCCCTGAGGACTCCTGCCTTTCTTGGGGCTCTTCAGCAGCCTGATGTCCGGGGGATGGAGCAGACTGGCCAGATGGCCCAGCACTCTCCTGGCCATCTGTGGATGACACAAAACATACACAGGTTGGAGGATCCACACACTTGGCACATATTCCCTTCCCCCCCCCCCACACATGCTACCCGCCAGATAGAAAATAAAAAAAATAACTTACCTGTCCTCACAGCCTCATCAGAGTCAAAGCCAGGCAGGCCCACCACTTGCTGGCTGTGGAAGCACTGGGCCACTGCACGCTCCTCATCGGTCCACCTGATGGTGCAAGGTGGTCCCCCGCCAGTGCCCCTGGCATGTGCAGTAATCTTGGCCAGCTTATCACGGACCAGGCTCCTCAGATCATTGATCTTCTTAGCGATCCCATTGGCGGTCCTCGTCTCCCCCCCCCGCATTGATCTCATCAGTAATCTGCTGGAGGATCGCCTTCTTCCTTGCCGGGGGGATGTCCCGGCCAGGGCCGGACTGGCCAACCGGGAGACCGGGAAATCTCCCGGTAGGCTGCCTGCCCTGAGGCTGCTTTGGGCTAAGCTGTGGCTGCAGCGCAGCGATCCGCTCTCTCCTCCTCCTCAACTACACGTCACACTCACACAGCGGGCATCTCCTACTGTGTGTCAGCAGCGCGGCTAAAGTTTCACACTCGCAGCTTGCAGAGTCCCCCCCCCCCCCTCCTCCTAGACCAGCTTGTGTCTGCTGTGGAGGACGGGGGCAAAAGCTAGTGTAATGTGGCTTCAGTTATGAGCAGATTCTCTGTCTATTCTCTGTCACTCACAACACTGCTCGAACCCCGCACTGACAGCCCGCCCTCCCCCTCCTTGCATGGACGTTGGACAGGAGAGAAAAGAAAATACAGATAGCAGAATCTTCTCCTCTCACCCCATTGTGTGTCCTCGTGGCCCCGCCCACATTTCAATCCTCGGCAGCTCCTCCAAGTCCATGCTTCCCAAAGAGAAACTCAAGCAGCCTGCAGAAGGTATATAGTGGAGGGAAGGACAGCTTGTATTATGGATGCTGCCTGCAACCCTCCACAGAGGATCCACAGCTCCAGGTCAGCTAAAATCCTTGCTTCCTAATGAGACTTTCCAGTGATTGAAAAGAAAGCAGCACACAGGTGGGTCAGTCATTGATGGGGCTGAACAGAGTGTGTTGTCACCTCCCTCAACCAACACAGAAGCCCACTAGGGTTTCCATAGTGTGGTGCACTACAAGCCCCAGCATGCTCTACCAGCCTATGTATAGCAAAGGCTAGTAGGCCTTGTTTGCTGACCAATCCAGGGCCCAAGCCTTCATCGTTGGTAAGGGAAATGTCCCCCCCCCCCTCTCATCTCGCCAACCTCTGAGCACACTTATGTAAGGGAGAGCTCTGTGGACTGTGATGTAAAGGGGGACTCCGATGTATGTGGGGGCTTTGGATGATTAGAGACCCCCTTACATCAGGATTCCAAGAGTACCTCTTTGTGCCAGTTCACTCCAGATGCAGTTCCGTGTGCTTTTTTTTTTATACACAAAATGCATGCATTTCAATGGCTCTATTTGGCTCTAGGTCACACCATGCAGTCAGTTTTCGGTCAGTTCTGCACCGGAAACGGCATGGTGTAAACTAGAGCCATTGAAATACATGGAAAACACTGTGCATGCATTTTTAGCGCAGTAAAAATGCGCACAAAACTGTACGGAACTGTATCTGGTGTGAACTGGCCCTTACATCAGTTTCCTTTTACATTACAGTCCACAGATCTCTCCCTTGGAGCCCTTTCACATGGGCAGACTCTGACAAGCAAATCCACCTGCTCAGTGGGGGAACTCTCCGCTGATCCCTGCTGAGCAGGTGGATGACAGGTCCGTGTCTGCTCCACTTGTGCAGAGTGAACACGGTCACAGACTTCTGTTCTCTATGGACCGGTCTGACTGTCATCCAATCTGCTAGACGGATGGGGAATCTCCATCCATCTTTTTTCATTGGAGCGGATGCAGGTAGGTGTAAATGGACATGTCTGTTTACATCCACCTCCCCATACAAAACAATGGGAAGTTCAATTGTGTAAAAGGGGTCCTTCTGCAGGACCAAAAATTAAGGGCCCCATGATGGGAGAAAAGGACACCAGGATCATTAGAAAGGGCCCTGGGACCAGAGGTCCCAGGGGCCCTTCATGGTTTCTTGGGGGCCCTGAAGGTTCTAGTTACGCCTCTGGGCACAGACACTGACTGCAGTGAGACTGCATTATGGGCACGGTCAGGCTGCAATGATGGGCACGGTCAGGCTGCAATGATGGGTACAGTGAGGCTGCAATGATGGGCACTGTTGAGGCCGTACCATGCCCGCAGCCCCTGAAATCTCCTGTACCATGACTGCAACCCCTGAAATTTCCTGTACCATGCCCGTAGCCCCTGATATCTTGAAATCTTCTGTACTATGCCCACAGCCTCTGACATCTCCTGTATCATGCCCACATCCTCTGCCATCTTGACATCTCCTGTACCTTGCCCAAAGCCTCTGACATCTTCTGTACCATGCCCACAGCCTCTGACATCTCCTGTACCATGTCCACAGCCTCTGACATCTCCTGTACCATGTCCACAGCCTCTGACATCTCCTGTACCATGCCCACAGCCTCTGACATCTCCTGTACCATGCCCACAGCCTCTGACATCTCCTGTACCATGCCCACAGCCTCTGACATCTCCTGTACTATGCCCACAGCCTTTGACATCTCCTGTATCATGCCCACAGCCTCTGCCATCTTGACATCTTCTGTACCATGCCCAAAACCTCTGACATCTTCTGTACCATGCCCACAGCCTCTGACATCTCCTGTATCATGCCCACAGCCTCTGACATCTCCTGTATCATGCCCACAGCCTCTGACATCTCCTGTATCATGCCCACAGCCTCTGACATCTCCTGTATCATGCCCACAGCCTCTGACATCTCCTGTATCATGCCCACAGCCTCTGACATCTGCTGTATCATGCCCACAGCCTCTGACATCTCCCGTATCATGCCCACAGCCTCTGACATCTCCTGTATCATGCCCACAGCCTCTGACATCTCCTGTATCATGCCCACAGCCTCTGACATCTCCTGTATCATGCCCACAGCCTCTGACATCTCCTGTATCATTTCCACAGCCTCTGACATCTGTATCATTTCCACAGCCTCTGACATCTCCTGTATCATGCCCACAGCCTCTGCCATCTTGGCATCTTCTGTACCATGCCCACAGCCTCTCACATCTCCCGTACCATGCCCACAGCCTCTGACATCTCCTGTATCATGCCCACAGCCTCTGACATCTCCTGTACCATGCCCACAGCCTCTGACATCTCCTGTACCATGCCCACAGCCTCTGACATCTCCTGTACCATGCCCACAGCCTCTGACATCTCCTGTACCATGCCCACAGCCTCTGACATCTCCTGTACCATGCCCACAGCCTCTGACATCTCCTGTACCATGCCCACAGCCTCTGACATCTCCTGTACCATGCCCACAGCCTCTGACATCTCCTGTACTATGCCCACAGCCTCTGACATCTCCTGTACTATGCCCACAGCCTCTGACATCTCCTGTACCATGCCCACAGCCTCTGACATCTCCTGCACCATGCCCACAGCCTCTGACATCTTGACATCTCCTGTACCATGCCCACAGCCTCTGACATCTGCTGTACCATGCCCACAGCCTCTGACATCTCCTGTATCATTCCCACAGCCTCTGACATCTCCTGTATCATGCCCACAGCCTCTGACATCTCCTGTATCATTTCCACAGCCTCTGACACCTCCTGTATTATTTCCACAGCCTATGACATCTTCTGTATCATGCCCACAGCCTCTGCCGTCTTGGCATCTTCTGTACCATGCCCACAGCCTCTAACATCTCCTGTATCATGCCCACAGCCTCTGACATCTCCTGTACCATTCCCACAGCCTCTGACATCTCTTGTACCATTCCCACAGCCTCTGACATCTCCTGTACCATTCCCACAGCCTCTGACATCTCCTGTATCATGCCCACAGCCTCTGACATCTCCTGTATCATGCCCACAGCCTCTGACATCTCCTGTATCATGCCCACAGCCTCTGACATCTGCTGTATCATGCCCACAGCCTCTGACATCTCCCGTATCATGCCCACAGCCTCTGACATCTCCCGTATCATGCCCACAGCCTCTGACATCTCCTGTATCATGCCCACAGCCTCTGACATCTCCTGTATCATGCCCACAGCCTCTGACATCTCCTGTATCATTTCCACAGCCTCTGACATCTGTATCATTTCCACAGCCTCTGACATCTCCTGTATCATGCCCACAGCCTCTGCCATCTTGGCATCTTCTGTACCATGCCCACAGCCTCTCACATCTCCCGTACCATGCCCACAGCCTCTGACATCTCCTGTATCATGCCCACAGCCTCTGACATCTCCTGTACCATGCCCACAGCCTCTGACATCTCCTGTACCATGCCCACAGCCTCTGACATCTCCTGTACCATGCCCACAGCCTCTGACATCTCCTGTACCATGCCCACAGCCTCTGACATCTCCTGTACCATGCCCACAGCCTCTGACATCTCCTGTACTATGCCCACAGCCTCTGACATCTCCTGTACTATGCCCACAGCCTCTGACATCTCCTGTACCATGCCCACAGCCTCTGACATCTCCTGCACCATGCCCACAGCCTCTGACATCTTGACATCTCCTGTACCATGCCCACAGCCTCTGACATCTGCTGTACCATGCCCACAGCCTCTGACATCTCCTGTATCATTCCCACAGCCTCTGACATCTCCTGTATCATGCCCACAGCCTCTGACATCTCCTGTATCATTTCCACAGCCTCTGACACCTCCTGTATTATTTCCACAGCCTATGACATCTTCTGTATCATGCCCACAGCCTCTGCCGTCTTGGCATCTTCTGTACCATGCCACAGCCTCTAACATCTCCTGTATCATGCCCACAGCCTCTGACATCTCCTGTACCATTCCCACAGCCTCTGACATCTCTTGTACCATTCCCACAGCCTCTGACATCTCCTGTACCATTCCCACAGCCTCTGACATCTCCTGTATCATGCCCACAGCCTCTGACATCTCCTGTATCATGCCCACAGCCTCTGACATCTCCTGTATCATGCCCACAGCCTCTGACATCTCCTGTACCATTCCCACAGCCTCTGACATCTCCTGTACCATGCCCACAGCCTCTGACATCTCCTGTACCATGCCCACAGCCTCTGATATCTCCTGTACCATGCCCACAGCCTCTGATATCTCCTGCACCATGCCCACAGCCTCTGACATCTTGACATCTCCTGTACCATGCCCACAACCTCTGACATCTCCTGTACCATGCCCACAGCCTCTGACATCTCCTGTACCATGCCCACAGCCTCTGACATCTCCTGTACCATGCCCACAGCCTCTGACATCGCCTGTACCATGTCTGCAACCTCTAACCATCTCTTGTTTTATATCATGTCTGCAGTCTGGAGAGGTGTCAACGGTGGGAGCACTGCTGGGATATGGGTCACGGGAGAAGTCAGACGTGTGTGGACTGTGGAGAGGAGATGTGCCCCCAGACGATGTGCTTTTGACCACGAAACGCGTCGGGAGGACTCCACTGTCGCCCCATTTACATGCAAGAGCTCTTTTACTTCCAGCCACATGTACGTTTGTTAGCTGTGAATAAACACGTATTTTTTCTTTTATACGGAGTTACGCTATGTGGCCACTTCTCTTTATTTTTCTCTATGCACCACTAACACACTGAGCCAATTGGTTTTGGGATACCAACATCAGTATAGCTTCCGGCTTACTCCTGGGGACCCATTCCATATAAGGACCTACCCACCAGTTGGACCTACGCTTCCTGCCAAGGATTGCTGTTTGACAATCGTCATATAAAGCCTTGACTGACCTCTTTTGGCATATGCCACCAGTGGTCAACAAGTTCCGGTAAGCCTGCACTTTTTCCGGTGATGGGATTGTCACGTTAAAGGAGTCATGCTTTTTCTATTTATTCACCTTTTCACTTGAATGACTTGTGGATGTTGATGAACTTTGCTACATACCTCGGATCATCACACTTAGGAGTTTTTGTTGGACTTTGTTTTTATGTTTGATACCACCTTAGGTGCATCAGTTCACGTGCCAGTTGGCACTGTTGTCACCCCTCGCTACAGAGGAATCCCACATGTTTCACAATTTGTGTCTAACATTTATTAATGTTATATGTGTTTTATTTTTACTATACACATTTTTTGGTATTTTGATATTCATTTATTAATTTTAGCGCTACACATACGTATTTTTTTGGTTGTTTTGCTTTTTTGAATAAGCCGTGTCAGCAGCTACCATTTACGCACACCTGGCAGCGCAGGGTATCCACTCTCTGACTGTGGAGAGGAGACAATAAGAAAACCAGAGCCACCAACCGGGAGCCGACTGACTGATCCCTGCACAGTGCACCTGAGAGGTGGTCAGTGACAGCGCCGCCAGGCCAGTCTGAGGGGGGGGGGGGTCATTGATGTAAGGGGGAGTTGATGTAAGGCAGTGTTTCTCAATTCCAGTCCTCAGGCCCCCCCAACAGGTCAGGTTTTCAGGATTTCCCTCAGATGAAAAGGCTGTGGTGATTACTAAGGCAGTGAAACTGATCAAATCACCTGTGCAAAATAATGGAAATCCTGAAAACCTGACCTGTTGGGGGGGCCTGAGGACTGGAATTGAGAAACACTGATGTAAGGTGTCCCCCTTGATGATTGCTCCACTTTTACCTGTAATTTGCTGTTATATATCCCTAGCCCTATGTGCTTTCATATCTGTCTTACCTATATATAATACACTCTTCAACTGTGCTTTACAATGCATGATTTTCCCCTTTATGAACAAGAAAATAATGACGTTATGTTGTTGGGCTGGTATAATAATGCTATGGGGCTGGTATGACATTTTTTCCAGGGCTGGTTTTTACTCCCAGTCCGGCCCTGGTCCCGGCTCTCAGGGCCATGCAAAAATTGCCCATGCTGGGTGATTGCCCTAGCAAGTATTTGCTTCTCACGAACCGAGAAATTGAGCTTTCTCCTCTTTGGTGCCATATCACCACACAACACTCAGCACCAAACAGACACAAAAATCAGACAGCAAAAACCAGACACCAAAATCAAACAGCACAAACAAGACACCAAAATCAAACAGCACAAACAAACAGCTAATACAGACTCCAAAAATCACACAGAAAAAACAAACACAAAAATCACACAGAAAAAACAAACACAAAAAACACTCAGAAAAAACAAACAGCTAATACAATCTCCTACTCCTATAAATCTTTACTATAACACTACTACACTAACCAACAAACAGCCACAAACAACAGAACAAAAGCACCTTGCTTCAGGAAGGGAAACACATGGATGTACTTTTGCAATGGAAGGGCGTTTGTCTGGGCCTATTTATACACAGGGCGTATCTCACTAAGTACGCCGGGCCTAGTTCCTATCTCACTGATTGCGCCGGGCCTAGTTCTGAGCATGCCCAGTGAGGTGCATAATCATGCGCGCATGCGCAGTACGGCCGGCCCTTCATTTGCATGGGGTCACGGCTCATTTCAATGGAGCACGCCCACTTCCTTCCCACTTTCAATTACCCCCCCTTACGCCTTGGAATTTACGTTACGCTGGCGCAAATTTGGGCGCAAATACTCTGTGGATACGGGACTTACGTCACAAAATTGAGCCGCCGTAACGTAATAGACATGCGATACGCCGATCTAAATATGCGCCGCTCTACGTGAATCTGGCCCATGATGTCTATATTGACATTCACAAATACATCAGAAAAATTAACATGAAAAATTTTTTTTTGGTAATGGAGTGGGTAATGGAGTGGGTAGAGGAAATCAATCGAAAGAGGTCACTATAGGCGTAGATAGTGGTCTAAAGAACAAATCTTTATTTAATCCACCACAACCAGCCAATCAACATGTAGAAGTATTCAAGTAACTAGTGTAAAAAGATCTGAAAGGAATTGAACCTAAAAAGAATATTAAACCTAAATATATTTAAGAAGGGACTGAGGCATTGGAGAAAAGAAAAGAGGTGATAATACACCGAGGCATTGGAGAAGGGAGGGGGGGGGTGGTTATACTTGATAAAAACTTTTACCACTCCCAATTGTCTAGTATATTAGCAGATACAGAGACATACATTTCTAAAAAAAGACCCAGCAGCTGATTTCAGAAATGATTTAAGCAATTTGGCTGAGTATGGCTACTATGGCTACAATTTGGCTGAGTATGGCCAAGAAAGAAAAAATATACTTATCACTGAGTTACAATAGGATACCGACAATATACACATTGCCAAAAATCCATAAAGATTATGTGAATCCTCCAGAGAGACCAATTGGGAATAGTATTGGCTCAGTCTCTGGTCAATTTTCTCCAAACCAGTGTTTTAAACACTAAAGCCTACCTTAAAGACACAAGCAATTTATTATTGTTGTTAGATGAATTAAGAATACCCATACAACCTGATATATTTTTGGTAACTGCCGATGTGGCATTGTTGTATACGGTGATCCAACACGACGATGCCATGTTAGCTCTGAATTGGCCATTCAGTAGGAGAGATGATTTGCCCTATGTACAGAAGAGGTTTTTAGGCATGGTCCTTGATTACTGCCTCTCACACAACTACATTTGGTATGACAGTAAATTCTATACCCAGATAAGAGGTGTGGTAATAGGTACAAAGTTTGCACTGAGCCTTGCCAACCTCTTTATGAGGAATGGGAGGACAAACATATCTTTGGTAAGGAGCAGAAGGAAATTATTTTTTACAAAAGATTTATAGACGATCTGATATTCATTTGGGCAGGAACTGAACAATCGTTAAAGATTATATGGAGAAGTTGAATAACAACACTAACAATATAAGATTAGATTTTCATTATAGTTGTTCAAATCCACTGATAGGAATAGCTATCTACCAGTAAGGAGTGGACACCATCCTTTATGGCTAAAAAACATCCCGAAAGGGCAGTCTATGCGGGTCAGGAGAAACTGTACTGCAGACGTTGACTTTAGTGCTCAAACACAATTTATAAAAAAAATGCTATGAAGAAAAAGGCTATGACACCTTAGTGTTGAACTAAGCAATCAAGGAAGTAGGGCAGATATCGCAGGCTGTATGTTTAAAAGGCAAAGAGAGACCCAATGACACAAAACAAGAATGGGGGTTCATTAGCAATTCCCACGTGCAATATAGAGAAGTGGAAGATATTTTTAAAAAGCATTGGAGGATATTAGGTATGGACAAAACTTTAAAAAGAGTATTACTAGATAACCCCACTTTTATTTATCGAAAAGCACCTTCTTTTGGGGATAGTAAAGAAAGTGTTGGATTTGCCCACATGACCACAGATGTTCTGGCACACACCTGTTTTTTACACATGCAGAAAATGTAAGGCATCAGGTTAATACTCATAGTAGAGGTCTTACTAAGTTCAATTCATTAATGGACATGAATTTGAGATCAAAGATTTTATTTCTTGAAATTTGACATATGTGATCTATGCCCTGAAGTGCCCTTGTGGCTTAATGCATATTGGCCAAACTAAAAGGACACTAGGTAAGTGAGTCTCAGAGCATATTTATAATATATACACAGGGTATAAAGATCACAGTGTATCATTACACTATAGTTGTAAGCATAACTGGGCTCCTGAAGGCCTGACGTTTTGGGGTATTGATAGGACCAAACCTCTTTGGCGAGATGAAAATATAGTCAGGGAACTGTCAAAATTCGAGACTAAATAGATTTTTTTGACTGACACTTTGGCCCAGATTCTGAAAGGACTTACGACGGCGCAGCGCCATGTACGCCGTCGTAAATTCTAATCCGAACCGTCGTATCTATGCGTCTGATTCTTAGAATCAGTTACGCATAGATATCCATTAGATCCGACAGGCGTAAGTCTCTTACGCCGTCGGATCTTAACAGCATTTTTTTTTGACCGCTAGGTGGCGCTTCCGTCGTATTACGCGTCGAGTATGCAAATTAGCTAGATACGCGAATTCCCGAATGTACGCACAGCCGACACAGTAAAGTTAGGACGTTTACGTTAGGCTTTTCCCAACGTATAGTTGCCCCTGCTATATGAGGCGCAGCCAATGTTAAGTATGGCCGTCGTTCCCGCGTCGAAATTTGAAAAAGTTACGTCGTTTGCGTAAGTCGTCTGTGAATGGGGCTGGACATCAGTTACATTCATGTCGAAACCAATGATGTCCTTGCAGCGTACTTTGGAGCAATGCATACTGGGAAATTCCACGGACGACGCATGCGCCGTTACGCAAAAACGTCAATCACGTCGGGTCACAGTAGTTTTACATAAAACACGCCCCCCTGATCCAAATTTGAATTAGGCGGGCTTACGCCGGCCGATTTACGCTACGCCGCCGCAACTTACGGAGCAAGTGCTTTGAGAATACAGCACTTGCTCGTGTAAGTTTTTTTTTTTTTAATCCACTTTATTTTTATATCTTTTCTTTTCTTATTTCATACATATATATGCCTATTCGGCATCCATTTCATATCATTTGACATACATTATACCACATTATATCACATTTTTATATTCCTATACTATTTCAATGTACGTCTCTATCTTTTTATGTTTTATTCGGTATTTATGTTTTGGATGGATTCATATAAGACATTTTGAATAAGATAATATATCAAATGGATTGTTGAAATACATGGAGAAGGTGTATCCAGTTATATATTGTAGTGGTTTTAATGCGTTAACATTAGAACACATCATATAGTTTGTACATTTTATTATCAAAGTTGCATTTCAAGTTTAGTTGATGTACTGTATTAATGCATTTTGAGTATAGAGCAATTAGATAACTATGAAAGGTGATGAGAGCGATCTCTGCACTGATTGAAATTGAAGGCAGTCTGAGGGTTAAATTACCCGAAGACAGCCCATAAATAGAATGAGCAGTGCTGTCTGACGAAGTCTACAACGATACGCGTTAGGGTGAAGCTACACGGCCACTCAGCTTGTCTATCTCGTAGAGCTCAACCGCAATCGCCGGGATCCTTTCAATACTAGGAGTGGTGGAGTGACACCAGGCAGGCAAGCTACTGTTTACATGCTTGTTTTTAATCCTATATTTGTAAGTGCAATATGTAAGGGCGGATTTGGGGTTTAATTAAAAACTGTTTAAAACTGAATTATACTATGAGACCTTCTTTATCCTTTGGGCATGATCGCTGATGAGCTTGGGATCCAGTAGCAATCTATTGGAGTCTGGCATTCCAGGATAGAACACAGTGTGAACCCATACAGACATAATACTGGTGAAATTACGTTAGAAGAGTTCGTCCATACCATGGTCTGATGACCAGAGGAGGAAGTCTGCTTATTTGTGGAGTTTAGGGCTGATTATAACCTGATTTCTGGTGAGTGTAAAATATTAAGGGGGCAGTGTCCCACGTGGTGTGCTGAAGGGATGAAGATTCTGCGGAAATAATTATAATTACAATTTTTTCAACACTACCCCACGCACTGTTTGTTATTTTGTTACAGCTGATTTTGTATTCTTGTTAGAATGAGGACATTGTGCTGGATTTAAATTTTATTATGTGTTTAAAATTAATATCTTTCTGGGATTAATACAAGAGTTTAGCGCTGCTAATGTCTAGATCTCCTTAGGGTGTGTAGACATATTTTTTACTTCCTAATTCACCTAATAGCAGCAACTGAAGGGTCTGTGACCTGTCTATTTTAACAAATTCATGAGCACTTAGGGAAAGTGGATGTTTGCTGTTTAGTGATTATTTACTTTTACTGTTTTGGATACCATACAGGCTTACCCAGTAATAGAAGGTACAACATTGAATTATTTTAGGCTTTATTTAAATCACTATTCAATGATGATAGTATAATAAAAAATAAAAAAAGACCAAAAGTTGCTGATAACCTGTTTTGTGCTCTAAATGAGTTAAACTAGTACAAAGTTAAACTTTCACTGTATCAGAGGAGACATCCTAGTACACTATGCTTCTCAAAGTTCATATAGAAGGTTTTAAGTAACAGAAAGACCCTACAAGTCCAAGTGATAGAGGTGTACAATCTGTATGCACTGAATGGAAACGTCTCTACATTCAATGTCTGATCTCACAAAGGAGACATAGTTAATTGCTTTGTAACAGGGAGCGTATTGAAGTATGAAAACAATCTGCCCAGCCTGATAACTATTTCATGTTCACGTATTGAGATATGATTAGTTTTTTATCACTAAATTAAATTCTCCCTATTGCCTGTCGTCTTGTATTAGATCTCTTGAAATCTTAATAGACTTCAAGCTGCAAATATAGGAAAGAGAAGATAATTCAGCTGCAGACCAGTAGGACAGAGAAGAAAAGCTTAATGTTTAACAGAAGGAACATGTAACCAATCAGTGTGCTTCAATATTATGGCAGATATGATGTACAGATATCTACAATGGTTGGCTCTGCTATCCCAGACAAATAACACAAGTTGTCACAGATGGCTTTCATTACGGTTTTGGGCAAAAACATCACACACATAAATATCATTGCTGAACCTTTTCTTTTATAGAAAAGGACTTACCAGAAAGTGAGGGCAGGATGACAGTTAATTCCCCTTTACTAGGGTTTCACACTTAGGGCTGTTTTAACAATATCCCAGCATGGGTAACCCCCTTGGTCTAGTTTGTTTATGCAGTGTGAGGGCACTGAACCGTGCCCGGGAAGGGTTAAGCATAATGTGCCTAAGACCACTTGGCAAGGTTCACTTGGGTTTGGTATGGTTCACATCATAATAAGTGTGAGCCATGTCTGAACACATAATTCTCCATAGTTCAATGAGTACAGAAGCAGTAATTACTCTGATCTGGCTGGCAGATGATGTAAGCATGCCTGGGAACTATTCCCTATAGCAGAGTGTGAGTGCAGACCAGAAGGGGAAGGGGGAAAATCAAACTTGGGCACAGTTCAACAGTGCCCAGTGTGAGTACACCCTAATGCAGCGTACACACGACCATTTTTCATGAGAAAAATGCAATTTTTTAAACTTTTTGTGAAAAACGGTCGTGTGTATGCTCCAGAGCATTTTTCTCAATGAGAAAAATGCCCGTTAAAAATTTAGAACCTGCTCTATTTTTTCTCATCGTTTTTCACATTTCTTTTTCATGTCGTGAAAAACGGTCGTGTGTACGCTTTAACGAGGGAGGAAAAAAGCGCATGCTCAAAAGCAAGTTATGAGACGGGAGCGCTTGTTCTGGTAAAACTAGTGTTTGTAATGGAGATAGCACATTCGTCACGCTGTAACAGACTGAAAAGCACGAAGACTGAAAAGCGCGAATCGTCTCTCACCAAACTTTTACTAACAAGCGGTAACACAAAATCAGCAAAAGCAGCTCAAAGGGTGGCACCATTCGAATGGAACTTCCCCTTTATAGTGCCGTCCTACGTGTTGTACACCACCGCGCTTTGCTCGAGCATTTTTTTTTCACGATCGAGACTTTTCAGGCTTGAGAGGAATCACGTCAAGAAAAATTACGTTTTTTTCATGACATGAATAACGGTTGTGTGTGCGTGGCATTAGGCTTCTACATCTTCACAATTTGGGTTAATTATTATCTGACTCCTGAACTCCTCCATACAAAGTTCTGTTATGTCACCCCTATAATGGGATAGAAACTGCAGAGAATGTTTACTCAAACTTTACTTAGCTTCATTATCAACTGTTTTCATTTTCAGCAGGATGAAAAAAACATGTAGAATTGTGTGTACTTATAGTAGTTATCAGTATAGGCAGATCTCATAAAATGTCCAGTGGAACACCCATTACTCAAATGATACTTACCAAGCATCAACCATGCCGGGATGGGCCTCTTGGTGGAAAGAAAATTTACATATCTCCTTGCCCCAGAAAAAAATGTTGCTGTTTATCGAGAACACAACAGCATAATACTCCACTCCTCTGTGTGAGCAAATGCCTTGTCACCTTTCCTTTGCCTTTAAATTCCTGAATGGCATAAAGAAGTATGCTGTATGCATTAAATTCCTTCCAAAAATGTTTGCCAATCAATGACAGGTTGCAGAATGTCTCTGTAATGCCCTTAGAACACCCTTTCTTACAGAGCCAAAAGAATGTACTCATCGCCCTGTTATATTTCCCTAGACAATGACTTGGTGGCATGTCCTGTAACAACAATTCCTGAGTAAAAATTCAGACATGACCTGCTGTCTGCAGGGAGTGAAACATTACACATTTACACTGTTAGTTACATCAAAATGAATCATGACAGGTCATAAGAAATTGATATTTCCAGTTCAGCTTGCAGGCCAAATACACACATCTCTTGATACAATGACACTAACACTAACTGCAACAGGGAGTCTTTTACCCCCTGAATGCATTTCTAATGACTCAGTGCTCATGGACCTACCACTTCTAAGATATGCAGCAATTATTTGATCATAAACTACTGTGGCCCTCTTTTAGGGGAGTTATGAGGAATGGCCCTCTCCAAACAGTATATTGCGCTAAACCTGTAGGTAAATCAGAGAACCAGAACCTTCACTAAGTGGAATGGGGTGGTTTGATAATAAAGTCGGCACTGTCTCCACCTAGGAACAGAGGGGATTCTTTTTGTGAGAAATTAATTAGCAATGTAAACAAAGTAATTTGGAGTAGAAGAGCTACTGCAACCAGCATTTAACATTTGTAGCCCAAAACAATGAAAATCATACTGCTCGGATGCCCTCCAAACCTGTGTCAGTCGGACAACCATGTGAATAGATTGATGCAAAATGGACAGGATTGGCCTGTCAGGCTCTAATAGACGTCAACAAAATGGTGACTGTCTGCACACAGACACCAACTCTCTGTTGCATAAATGTGAATGACATGGTTAAAAGATGGCTTCAGCTCCTGTTCTCCACCAGACGGTCACCATTTTGTTGCAGCATATAACATTAAACCTAAGCATACAGATGCACACCAGTACAGAAACAATAAACACTTCATATAAGAATATGTTAATATCAGTACATACATCTGATGTATTATCAGCAGAGTCCGATAAGAGTCCTGGTGAAATTGTGCACATACTGTATACCCAGGTACGGTATATATATATATATAGTCATTAACAGAGATGCCTCCAGATGAATGTTCCAGCAACTAGCTTGCCTTAGCATAGTAAATGTGGTGAAAAATCACTTTGCAAAGAATACCCAATCACATGAAAGGAACATAAACAAATATTTTACTCACACATAATTGGATAATAGATGCCAGCAGAGCTTCACTGCATTCACTACGCTAGAATAAAAATGGTGTGAATTCCCTTGGCAAAGTGAACAGTTTAAGTATAAGTTGTCATTAAAAAGGGTGACTTGTCAGAGGTCCAAAGTCGACAAACATTGGTGCCCATGTAGCTGAAGGCAGGTGTAATCATAACTGCCAAAAGCAACGTTCTCTAATCATATAACTGCATACCCAAATCATGGAAAGATTTCATCAGCCAAGAAGAATAGTGGACAATTAGACTGTTATGCCACGTACACACGATCGGTTCATCCGATGGAAAAGGATCGGTGGATTTTTTCATCAGATATCCAATGAAGCTGACTTTCATCAGTCTTGCCTACACACCATCAGTTTAAAATCCGTTCGTGTCAGAACGCGGTGATGTAAAACACTACGACGTGCTGAGAAAAATGAAGTTCAATGCTTCCGAGCATGCGTCGACTTGATTCTGAGCATGCGTGGATTTTAAACCAATGGACTTGCCCACAGACGATCTGTTTTTTCTATCGGTTTTTTAACCATCAGATAATTTTAAAACAGGTTCTAAGTTTTTTCACCAATGGGAAAAAAAACGATGGGGCCCACGCGATCGGTTCGTCCAAAGAAAACGGTCTGTCTTCATCAGACGAACCGATCGTGTGTACGTTGCATTATGGTTACAAAAGATCCAGCTAATTGGACACCAGCAATGCAGTGGAATCATTGACAGTACACAATGATAGGGGGAAACTAGGGAAGGTAAATTCTATAATGTACTGCCAAAGAATAATAACACACACTAAACATACTGTATGTGAGTATGCTTTCTACTAAATTGAGGCCTTCTAAATGTATCACTCAAAGTCTTTTATAGAACAGAAAAATACTAAGATTTTGGCTACTGAAACAAAGCCTAAAAAATAAAGCCAAACAGAAAACCTGGGCAAAAAAAAAGATCACTTTACAAAGGTACATCAAAACACTTTGGTAATTTAAAGCCTTTCAGTATAAAGAAAGCTCTCTAATCCAGAAAAGTAGTTTCATTGTAAAATGTTCTTTAAACTAGGAATCGGTGCTATAAATCAACAAATTTCAAGCCAGTCCATAGCAATTCCCTTACAGATCAACACTGTGGGGTGCCCTTGCTTGAAGCAGATAAGTTAATTAAATACAGTCATCTTTACTGATTCATTTATGACTGCAGCCTAAGTATACATTAATCTTGTGCTGTTAAGGCAATCCGTGAGATTTGATTGAAAATTAGTGTTCCAACAGGCAGGTGTGTTGTAGCTATAGGTCCATGGTGTTGTCAAATGTCCACTTATTCAAAAAATATTGATATGAACATCATAGGAAAAATACATGGGTCATTTATGATTTTTTTTTTTTTTTAAGGCTGAAGTTTAACCCCTCTGCCATCCTCAAATGTTTCCATTTTTTTTACATCACATTGAAATAAGAGGGGAAAAGGGAAATTTGGGCCTTGACATTACATCCCATTGCTGGGTCTATGTGCTTCCATATGCAGCACAGGAAGGTAATGGCTGGTGAGAGAGGCCAGCAGGATGCTTTACATGGCTTCATAAAATCTTAATTGGTGGCTGTCTATCTGGGGGAGTGGGTGCTCCTAGGTAGGCTGCATTTGCATGCAGACTGCCCTAGGTAATGCCGTCTAGTAAAGCCTCTACGATTGAAAGTAGACAAACTTTTGCCCTGTTTTTCTGTGTTCTGTGGAGGTTAAACAGTCATGTCCTCTATGTCCTTGGTGATGGCAGTAGTTTAAGTTCATGCCGCAGTGTTGATTGAAGAAGAGAAGCAGAGGAAGAGGAAGCATAGATACTGGGTCCATTAAAGTCACTGCAACTAGGGATGAGAGAGGCCAGTTCTGGGTCATGTATAATGAACTGTGTGCACTGCACATGAGGAAAATCTCTTCAAATCGCACATGCTTGCCAATAAAAAGGTGAGTATATATGCTTAACTTATCCTGATTAGATTTGTTTGAAGAAGGATGTGCCTGGGAGGAGGAGAGTACTTTAGGTTAAAAAGCACAGAAATAGCATTAAAAAAAACATTAATGTATGTTTCTATTGAAGTTTTTGTGCCACAATTGAACTGGAATTGTTTTTTTTAATTCTGTCATATGGTTCCCACTGCACTGTATTACATATTCTCTACACTACACTGTATTATATATTCTCTACACTGCACTGTATTATATGCAGCGCTACCCCCTCAGGAGCCGCTGGTTAGATTGGGACGGCATGATTATGTCACCTATGTGATGTGTCTAGGGATGATGATGATGATGATGCAATAACGGAAGGTCCAAACAGCAGGGTGTCGTTTTATGTGCTTTTATTCCTTGCCCAACATGGTAAACGGTTAACTCAAGGTAGATAGAAATAGGTTGGTGAAAGGAGAATTTGCAGATTCAGGCCTATGGATAAACGGAAGCAGTCTTGCCTCCAATGGTACCAAAGTGGTACAGGACTCCATTCTAAAATGGTGCGGTGCTGCTCTGCATTGATGTGAATGGACACCATTGAAGACAAAGTGATTTCCAATGTCACAGGAGTCTGTGCAACTGAAGTCGCATCTGAAATTGCACTAGTGTGAACCAGGCCTTACTGGGTTTTCAAAATAAGAAATGCAATATTTGAGAGGTCAGATGAAATTTTTAGTGTAGTATAACACTTTAGGTAGTTAAATAATAAATATTTATAGAGGTCTATAAATCTGACCAAAATGAAGGACAATTGGGGAGGAAAGAGAGACAGAGGGATTTCATTCCAAAACAGGGACAGTTGAGAGCCATGGAAATGTAATATATTGCAGCTTACCAGTCCTTAAATGGAGTAGTTCATTGAGTTTCTTTTTTCAGCAAAAGGATATTTAACCCCTTCGCTGCCAGGGGTGTTTTTGGATTTTTTTTTTCACATGTTTTAAAAATCATTTTGAGCCTGGAGATTACCATATATACTCGAGTATTAGCCGAGTTTTTCAGCACATTTTTTTGTGCTGAAAATGCCCCCCACAGCTTATACTGGAGTCACCTTTTTGCGCCTTATGTCCCGGACATTGGGGACCCGGTACCGGTCGGCCGTAGGTCCCCTGGACCCCAAACTTGGCACACATGTATCCCCTCTCTTCCTCTGCAAAGTGTGCACAGTTCTCTGTCCGGGGGAACTACGGCCGGGGAGCACCGATTTTTCAAAGCCGGGCACCCCTTCCATAGACTCCCATGTTAAACGTCAGTCTAGTCATGGACACAGTGAGGCATGGGCACAGTGAGGCATGGGCACAGTGAGGCAAGGGCACAGTGAGGCATGGGCACAGTGAGGCATGGCACAGTGAGGCATGGACACAGTGAGGCATGGACACAGTGAGGCATGGGCACAGTGAGGCATGGACACAGTGAGGCATGAACACAGTGAGGCATGGACACAGTGAGGCATGGGCACAGTGAGGCATGGGCACAGTGAGGCATGGACACAGTGAGGCATGGACACAGTGAGGCATGCACATGGACACAGTGAGGCAAAGTGAGGCACAGTGAGGCATGCAGATGGACACCCTAGGCTTATACTCAAGTCAATACGTTTTCCCAGTTTTTTGTGGTAAAACTAGGTGCCTCGGCTTATATTCGGGTTGGCTTATACTCGAGTATATACGGTAGTTAAAATCCCCAAGCATTATATATTTTCTGAAAGTAGACACCCTGGAGATAAAAAATTGTGATATTTCAAATTCTGAAACACAGTATTTGTGGTTTATCATGCACAAATGTTCACAAGAAATACACTAACATTTATTTTAGTGCACACTACAAACTCAATATATTATCTTTTTTTTGGTAAAATATAAAATATGACGTTGTAAGTAAATGGATAACCAACATGTCAGACTTTAAAAGTTTAAACACCCTTTAAATGACAACAGACTTTTGTACCTTATATTTGCCATGAACAACCCTTTAAAAAACCCTACAAGTGTGAATATTGGCCCAATAATTATTGCACTCACTTTGGCATGCATAGTTATATGTAATTTATAATGCAAGTGAGGTTTTCATATGTAGGCGCCCCCCGTCGGGTGTGTTTATGTTTTTATACAAGTGCATGGGGGAAAGGCAAGCTCAACATTTTTCACTAAAACTTTATTTACATCACATAGGAGACAAAATGTCCCCTGTGTGATATCAACTCTTTGTGAAAGGTTCTCTTTAATGAGACAGTTGGGTCTTTTAAGCCTTTAACGTATAATTTATTGACCAAAAAGATTTACTTTGTTTTTTTTTTTGTTTTTTTTGTTTTTTCAGCTCTGAGGATTTTCTTTAAGAGTCCTTTAGTTTCTTGCCATTTGCTTAGTAAATTCTGTGAAATTCTGCAATTATCTCAGGACAAATGCAATTAAGCAGCATGCAATTAAGAATACAGAGGGTGTCAAATATGGTTGAAAACAAAATGATAAACTGTGAGACTGCTAACAGGAAAACCATTAGGTAGACATCTTTGTTGCAGTGCAATGATTTGCCAACCACTGACTGACAAACAAGCACAGCTGTTTGCCGAAGGAGTATTTCACATATACTGCATATTATTACTAAGCCCTTTTTCAGAACTGGCTTATATTTTATTTATTGTTTATTGAACTCTTTGCATAACCTGAACTGTTACCTGTTATCGGCCCCCCAAAAATACAGATAAAAAAGAAAGAGAAAATGGCCACGCACCCCCAAGCACCCTCCCCATTGTGAGGGCAAGTGGCCTGGTATGGTTCAGGAAGGGGGGAGCTTGCTCTTCCCCATTTTTCCTGGCCTGCCAGGCTGCCTGCTCGGATAAGGTTCTAGTATGGATTTTGGGGAGGGCCCATACAATTTTTTAAATTTTGGCGTGGAGTTCCTCTTAAAATCTATACCAGACCCGAAGGGCCTGGTATGGATTTTGGGTGGACCCCATACAAGTTTTTTTTAATTCTGTCATATGGTTCCCACTGCACTGTATTACATATTCTCTACACTACACTGTATTATATATTCTCTACACTGCACTGTATTATATGCAGCGCTACCCCCTCAGGAGCCGCTGGTTAGATTGGGATGGCATGATTATGTTACCTATGTGATGTGTCTAGGGATGATGATGATGATGATGATGATGATGCAATAACGGAAGGTCCAAACAGCAGGGTGTCGTTTTATGTGCTTTTATTCCTTGCCCAACATGGTAAACGGTTAACTCAAGGTAGATAGAAATAGGTTGGTGAAAGGAGAATTTGCAGATTCAGGCCTATGGATAAACGGAAGCAGTCTTGCCTCCAATGGGACTTTAACTCACGTCGCCACCCCAGCCGGGGTGGGTAAAGTGTACCCGGACAGGCCTCTCACACCGACCTGGCAGCCAGAATATCACTTAGAACTTCTGGGAAAGGAACAAGTCTCTGCCACTGACTTGGCTCTATGGAATTAGAATTAGGAGTGGAACCTCTGCCACAGGCCCTTTACTCAGGAACATGAACGGTAGAGCGAATCCTTCCAGTAAATATAATTTGCCTGAATCTCCCTCAGGTAGACTTCTTAGGTTGGGGTCATCGAATGACAAGTTGCAGCATACAACTTCCCAGTGTCCGGTCACCCAGATCCCCGATGGATCGTCTAAGCCCTGTTGGATCACCTGCCTCCGGGCTCACCTCAGACCGACTCCCCACTGAACAGAATAACTCGCTTGGGATCTTCATCATGAATTGTGGGGGACCCAGTAAGTCACTGGGGCCCCTCTGCAGCTTTAATTGCTCCGGGCCATTGGGGCCTAGAGTCAGGAACTCTGCGTAGCACGTGTACCCCGGCCTGGAAGGCCATCTCGTCGGGGCCCGTGATGTGTGCACAACCTAAAGGTGGGTGCCGCACCTGGAACCAGGAACAAGCGAAGACCCTTCCAAAATGGCGTCCGCCCTAGAAGTACCCTCCCCCAGCATGCCTCGCAAGGGAAACACTCCTCTGATTGGCTGCTGGCAGGAGGCGCCTTTCCCTGGACCCCTCTGGCGCCACCTGCTATCCAAAGATGGAACGGTATCTTTGGAACACAGAATGAAACCACAGAACAGTACAGCCGGGCAGAAACCCAATTTAACAAATCATCATGAATGAGAGCAAAATAACTCTCTCATTCCCGTATAAATTTAACATAGCACCTGTACTGAAAATACACAGGCGCTACATATACATTCTCTACCCTACACTGTATTATATGTACTACACTACACTGTATTATATATTCTCTACACTACACTGTATTATATTGTTGCGGTACCTCTCTTCCCGAGCTCCAAAGTACACGAACCGCCGCTAACCGCCAAAGTGCAATAGGTTCCAACCGGCAACCCTCTCCATACACCGTCCTTAGTGGCCAGTAACCCAATCCCCTCCAATAACGAGACCAAGCTCCATCATGAGGGTAAAACACGAACTGTTTACTGTGGGCTACCCGCCCGTATTTATGCAGGTCTCCCGCCTGGTGGACACTCCCCTAGGGGACCAGATGGGAGACTGAAATAACAGAACGACATGGGGACATTTCAAACATACATCCCCACCATTTCCCAGCATGCATCACAGTTTCTAACTTTATAACTGCCGAACATTTTATATTCATATAACGTATCCCCAGATAGCCTGGAACTGAGGGCATATTATTGGGGAATAGCAAGCAGACGAACACAATATGTCCAGTATACGGATGGGTCCGTCACATGGCCCCCTCCTTGTGGAACACTCCGGCAGACCCGGCTTGACCCTTTGGCGGGTCAACTTGGGGATGACCGGACGGAGAAGGCGTAGAGACGTCTGTTTGCCAAGATAATCCATCCGCATTCCCGTTCTGCTTACCGGGTCGGTAGCTGATGGTGAAATTGTGAGGCTGTAGTGCCAGACTCCACCTCAGCAGTCTGCCATTGTCTCCTGAGACCCGGTTAAGCCAAACTAGGGGGTTGTGGTCCGTAATGAGGGAAAATTCTTGTCCGTATAAATAAGGACTCAATTTCTTTAGTGCCCAGACCAGGGCTAAACACTCCTTCTCCACTGCCGCATAACTCACTTCCCTGGGTAGTAGTTTTCTGCTGAGATACGCGACAGGGTGCTCCCCTCCATCTTCCCCGACCTGGCTTAGCACAGCCCCCAGTCCATACATGGAAGCATCGGTATGGACGAGAAAACGTTTGTTAGGCACTGGGGCAGCCAGGACAGGGGCATTCACTAGAGCTTGCTTCAGGGCCCGAAACGCGGCTTCACAAGCTGGCGACCACAGGACCTGCTTTGGTAAGTTTTTCTTAGTCGGGTCCGTCAAGGGCTTGGCCACCGTACTGTAGTCGGGGACAAAACGTCGGTAATACCCTGCCGTCCCCAGGAAGGCTAGCACTTGGGTCTTGGTGATAGGTGTGGGCCAGTTAGCTACCGCCTCGACCTTAGCTGGCTCTGGTCGCTGGGTCCCACATCCTACCCTGTGACCCAAGTACTGCACTTCTGCCATGCCTAAATGGCACTTATCTGGCTTCAAGGTCAGGCCGGCGGCCCGAATCTTGTCCAGCACCACCCCCACGTGGACTAAATGGTCTTCCCAAGTCTCGCTGTAGACCGCAATGTCATCCAGGTACGCACACGCAAAGTCCTGGAAGCCATCGAGGAGTCTATCCACCATACGCTGAAAGGTAGCCGGAGCATTCTTCATTCCAAATGGCATAACCTTAAACTGGTATAGGCCAAATGGGGTGACGAAGGCCGACTTAGGGATAGCATCCTCGGCCAGGGGGATCTGCCAATAACCCTTGCACAGGTCAATGGTGGTCAGGTAGCGCCCCCTGGCAATGCGGTCTAATAATTCGTCTACCCGGGGCATCGGGTACGCGTCAGTGGTGGTCCGTTCGTTGAGCCGCCTGTAATCTACGCAGAACCGGGTGGTCCCATCTTTCTTAGGCACCAGAACTACAGGCGAGGCCCAAGGGCTGTCTGACGGCTCGATAACCCCCAGCCGAGTCATCTCCTGTATCTCCGTCCGCATTTCCTCTCGGACTGCTTCAGGGATACGGTATGGGGGTTGTCGTAGGGGGTTCTGTCCGGGCGTCTCGACTTTGTGCATAGCTAGTGTGGTGTACCCGGGTTCTTGGGAGAACGTCGCCTGCTTCTCCCACAGAAGCTGTCTTGCCTGTACCTTCTTTGCTGGGTTTAACCGGTCTCCTAGCTGCACAAGGCTTGTAAGGTCCGTCTGGGGATTCCTCTCTAACAAGTCAGGTAAAGGTAAGTTCTCGGGGTCATCCGTAGCTGGGGCACACACTGCCGCAACATCTTCTGGTCGCTCCTGATACTCCTTTAACATGTTCACATGAAAGGATCGCTGGATCCCTTCATCTGAACAGCTGGCTATAAGGCAGGTAGTATCACATATCTGCGCTAATACTTTATACGGGCCCTGCCAAGATGCTTGCATCTTGTTTGCCTTCACAGGTTTGAGCACTAGAACCTTCTGCCCAACCTGGAAGACCCGCTGTCGGGCGCCCCGATCGTACCACCGCTTCTGTCTCCCCCGGGCCGCCTGGAGATTTTCCCTTACCATCAGGGATAGTTTCTCCATGCGGTCCCGGAGTTCCAGGACATATGGTACTATGGGGGTCCCTTCTTGCTCCGTTTCCCCCTCCCAGTGTCCTCTAATGAGATCTAGGGGTCCTCGGACCCTTCTCCCATAGAGTAACTCAAAGGGGGAGAACCCAGTAGATTCCTGGGGCACCTCTCTGTATGCAAATAGCAGATGAGGCAGGAATCGCTCCCAGTCTCTGCAAGTGTCAGTAAAGGTCCTCAGCATCTGTTTGAGGGTACCATTAAATCGCTCGCAGAGGCCGTTGGTCTGTGGGTGATACGGTGAGCTAAGCAGCGGTTTAATGCCGCACACCTTCCACAGTTGCTGGGTGAGCACAGCGGTAAACTGAGTTCCCTGATCAGAGAGAATCTCCTGAGGGAACCCGACCCTAGTGAATATCTTAACCAGGGCATCAGCTACTGTCTCTGCCTCGATATTAGACAGCGCTACTGCCTCTGGGTAACGTGTGGCATAGTCCACCACGGTAAGAATGTACTTCTTACCGGAGGGGCTAGCCCTGGCCAGTGGACTTACCAGGTCAACGGCTATGCGGGAAAAGGGCTCCCCAATTATAGGCATCGACTGAAGCCTAGCTTTTGGGTGATCTCCCCGCTTTCCTACCCGTTGACAGGTGTCGCATGTGCTACAATACATCCGCACGTCTCGGTTCAAATTGGGCCAGAAAAAGTTTTGAGTGATCCTATGAGCTGTGCGGTGGGAGCCTAGATGGCCCGCTAACGGCACATCGTGCCCAATCCGTAAAATCTCCTGCCGGTACTTGGCAGGTACCACTAGCTGTCGCTTGTGCGGAGGGGTGCTCGGTTTTTGGGACGGTCTCGGGATCCTGTACAGCCTATCCCCCCCCACTCGTAGTGCTCCCCATCTACTCCTTCCTCCCCTGAGTCGGCCCTGGCCCTGTACTTCGCTAACGTCGGGTCTTCCCTAGTCTCCCTTCCGTACATCTCTGGGGTATCCCAGCCTAAAGGGGCCGGATCTTACATACACGTCGGGGTAGAGGGTCTTACCTGGGTCGCAGCAGCAGGTGGGCTGGCTTCGGCGGCACGGGTCTGGGCCCGGGTCGTGACAGCGTCTACTGCAGCGGGGCCCATGGGAGTATAGGCTGAAAGGAGGGGGGCCAAGTCATTGCCAAGGAGGACATCGGCGGGTAAGTCTTTCATAACCCCCACGTTCACTTGTCTAGCGCCCACTCCCCAATCCAAATGTACCCGGGCAACGGGTAGTCGGAACACGGCACCTCCGGCTACTCGTACTGCGACCGTGTCCCCGGTATGTTGGTTCTCGGATACTAGGTGCTTCTGGAGTAAAGTCATGGTCGCACCGGTATCCCGTAGGCCACTGACCTCCTTCCCGTTGACCTTGACACACTGTCTGTGGTGCTGCCTGTTATCTCGGTGGGCCGCCTGAACGGGGTCGGCCTCATGCAGAATACCCCAGCATTCCTCTTCCTCCACACAGTGAGTTGCGGGGAGAGGTGGTCGTGGATTGGCCCCTGGGGGTCTCTTCCAGGACTGACTTTGGTTGGCATTGTTCATCGGGCACTCCGGTCGCTTGTGTCCCAGCTGATTGCATAGGTAGCACCGACTGGGTTGGGAGTATTCCCGAGAGTTAAACCGGGGTGAGCGGGGATACTGGGTCGACGGAGGGGGTGCTGAGGGCCGATTCATAGGGGGTTGGTAAATAGTAGCTGCTGGCTTGTATTCCACCCTGGCGGGAGCCTTGGTGGCTGAATTGTCCAATTTTCGGGCATCCGTATACTCATCCGCCAGGCGAGCTGCTTCATGGAGAGTGGAGGGTTTACGGTCCCTTACCCACTCTCTGACCCCTGTTGGTAATTTGTCGAAGCAATGTTCCAACAGAAACATCTGTAGCACCTCCTCTCCGGACACCGCCTGGCACCCCGCCATCCAGTGTGCGGCGGTGCGGTGTACCTTACATGCCCATTCAACGTAGGAGTCCCCAGTCGTTTTTACAGTGTCCCGGAACCTCCTTCGGTATGCCTCGGGTGTAATGGCATACCGGGAGAGTAGAGCTTTCCTGACGGCCACATAATCCCCGATCTCCTCGTCAGGGATGGCCCGAAAAGCCTCACTGGCCCGGCCGGATAACTTGCCGGACAATATAGGGATCCAGTCCTCCAGGGGTACCTTGTGCAGGGCACATTGCCGCTCAAAATCAGCAAGGTACCCATCGATCTCTCCTTCTGTCTCACTGAAGGCTTTAAATGCTGCAAACGGCACCTTCTTTCTTTCCCCCGTGTCTGCTGTGACTGGGGCTGCTGCAGTGCCGCTTTGGCGTAGCAGGTTGGCCTCCACAGCGGCTTGGACTTGGGCGATAATTTCCGCAGATGGGTTGGGACCATAATGGGCCAGCCTAATTCTTACCGCCCGGTCAAATCTCTCTTCTTCGGGGGTTCTGTCGTCTGGGCTGGGTCCATTGGTTCCCTCTACTGCTGGTACTCCATCCATTTCCAGCAATAATGTGATAATGTCCCCCTTTTTGAGGTTACTGGCCTGTCCGCCTCTTTGCTCTAATAAATCCTTTAAGGTAGCTCTTCTCAGGTTTTGGTATTGCAATTCCATTTGGTCCTGGTTGTAGTGGTTTCTTTGGGCGCTGAGGTTCATCCCGCCGCTTGCCACCAGTTGTTGCGGTACCTCTCTTCCCGAGCTCCAAAGTACACGAACCGCCGCTAACCGCCGAAGTGCAATAGGTTCCAACCGGCAACCCTCTCCATACACCGTCCTTAATGGCCAGTAACCCAATCCCCTCCAATAACGAGACCAAGCTCCATCATGAGGGTAAAACACGAACTGTTTACTGTGGGGTACCCGCCCGTATTTATGCAGGTCTCCCGCCTGGTGGACACTCCCCTAGGGGACCAGATGGGAGACTGAAATAACAGAACGACATGGGGACATTTCAAACATACATCCCCACCATTTCCCAGCATGCATCACAGTTTCTAACTTTATAACTGCCGAACATTTTATATATTTATGCAGGTCTCCCGCCTGGTGGACACTCCCCTAGGGGACCAGATGGGAGACTGAAATAACAGAACGACATGGGGACATTTCAAACATACATCCCCACCATTTCCCAGCATGCATCACAGTTTCTAACTTTATAACTGCCGAACATTTTATATTCATATAACGTATCCCCAGATAGCCTGGAACTGAGGGCATATTATTGGGGAATAGCAAGCAGACGAACACAATATGTCCAGTATACGGATGGGTCCGTCACATATATGATCTACACTACACTGTATTATATATTCTGTACACTACACTGTATTATATGCTCTACACTACACTGTATTATATATTCTGTACACTACATTGTATTATATGCTCTACACTACACTGTATTATATGCACTACACTGTATTATATATTCTCTACACTACACTGTATTATATGCTCTACACTACACTGTATTATATATTCTGTACACTACACTGTATTATATGCACTACACTGTATTATATATTCTCTACACTACACTGTATTATATTTTCTGTACACTACACTGTATTATATGCTCTACACTACATTGTATTATATGCACTACACCAGGGCTCAAAATTTCAAGTCCTGAGCTACTAGCCAGGCCTCAAGAGTTACTCGCCACCAGTTGCCCCCACCTAATTCATACACTGCCCTGCGCCTAATTGCACTCGTAGATTATCTCATGGAATGACAATGTTTTATGCAGAATCAAGTTACAAAATGAAATATTACCAACAACAACTTTAACAAAATGGGACAGGGGGCAGACCAGAGGGACAGGGCACTGGGGGCAGACCAGAGGGACAGGGCACCGGGGGCAGACCAGAGGGACAGGGCACTGGGGGCAGACCAGAGGGACAGGGCACTGGGGGCAGACCAGAGGGACAGGGCACTGGGGGCAGACCAGAGGGACAGGGCACTAGAACTAGGTCTCTTCCCCATTCTCTTCCTGTCTCCTCTGCAACTCCCATACATCCTCTCTCTTTCCCATTCATCTCATCATCAGGAGCCTGTGTGTGCGGCTCCACGCTTGCATGTCCCCACTTCCCCCTTTTATTCAGGCTGGCAGAGAGGAGAGGAGCTGCAGCACAGCGGGAGGGAGTACAATCCAGCGCTGAGATCCACACAACTGCACAGCCATTGACACCATAGCACAGCGCACACTGACAGCGCACAGCACACATTGAGACCAGTCTGTTCACAGTGCTCAGGCTAAACTGTTGGACACTTACATAGAGCACAAGGAGAAGAAAACTGCACAAACTAGAAGGCTGCCGCTCTCATGTCAGGGCAACTTTCAGTGAGTGCTGCACCGGAGTGGTAATTTTTGCAATCCTCCACTTCACTCATTACTTTCTGCTCTCCAGCTACATTGGTTGGGGCCCGGGGGAGGGGGGCAGGCTCAGAGAGGTCATACTGTTGGGTCCCATGGCTTAATGAAAATTGTAAGTAGAGCACCTGTGTACTGCTCTGCCTGTGCGCGGCTCACCAGACTACTTTTCCCGAGCATGCACCTTTCCTCTTCGGCCGCCAATCTCATCGGGACTCTAAGTGTAGGCACAGATTGGAGGGAGATTGGTCTTGCAGCCCTGTCATCACTCGCCCCCAGCTTAAATCCACTCGCCTAATGCTAGTAGGCGAGTGGAAATTTTGAGGGCTGCACTACACTGTATTATATATTATCTACACTACACTGCATTATATGCACTATACTACACTATTATATATTCTCTGCACTACACTGTATTATATATTCTCTACACTGTATTATATAGTCTAAACTACACTGTATAATATATTCTACACTGACTGACCGCACAATACACTAACTACCCCGCCTAATCTCCATTTGTATACACTATACAGGGCCCCCATGTAAGCAGCCTTATATAGTGTGGGGCTTAGTGTGGGACATAGCCCCTGAGCCATGATTGGCACATTGCCTTTGGCCAATCATGGCTCTCACAGCACAACATGCTCTATCCCTACTAGGGACTATAGCCCATGGACTAGGGTATTTGTAGTGTGCATAGAGCAGTGCACATGACCACAACTGACATTCACTGCTTTTCACTTTTTATGAGTATGCACTTACTATTATCATTTGTATTTCTCACTTATAAGAGCTCACGTATCAGCTCCACCCACCAATTGCTTACGACCCTTGATGCCTGCACAGGGTCCTGACTTTTAAGTTTTTTTTGTGTTTTTTTTCGTTTTTTCACTTAAGTGGTGACACATACACCTTACAGTGTACCGGACCCCACATCTGTGACACGCACATTCACAGTGACACATATGTCAACCGCCATCCATGTGGCAAACACCTATTGGCATTATAAACGGGTAATCTGAAGGATTCATACAGCCCCAGCGGGGCACACCAAGGGGGATTCACTCCATTGGACCCACCCTTAATCCAGATACCCAACACCTGTTTATATACAGGAACCTTGAACACCAGCTGGCGATCCAGTCTATTTTGCAGCGCCATTATCCCGTTTACCTTACACATTTATCACTGATCTCTTTATTGAGACCTTCCAGGGAGGCAGCAGCATCACTACATCCTAAGCGCGGATCTTAATAGTATTTGATAGGCGTTCCTAAGCCAAGTGGAGTTGACGGGCTGCTAAAGCTCGTCACACCTTCCGAAAATACCCGAAGTGACACTCGGGTGTTTACGGCGCCTGCGCAGTCAGATCTACACGGCAAACACAAAAAGATACTTGGTGGGCACACCCTAAAAATGCTATACATCGGCAGGTGCCGTAAACACCCTAGTGTCACTTTGGGTATTTTCGGAAGGCGTGACGTGCTTTAGCAGCCCGTCAATCAAATCCGCTTGGCTTAGGAACCCCTATTCCCCGCAGAAATCCCCGCTCGGAGCCGGATAACAACGGCTGATAAAACGATAAGTACAAAAAAAAAAACAGCATACTGCAGATGTCAGCAGTATGCTGGATCTAATGGCAGAACGTTGATTTTTGGGTGAACCTCCGCTTTAAGTAGTGGATGTCTAGGGATTAAATTTGTAGAATAATGATATTATTTAGTGTCACTTTAAATATACCAAAGATTTCTCTGGACATGCTGGCTATATTGTCTGAGAATAATGTGTCCTTTTACTAAAACTTTCTCTTGGCTGAAAAGCTTATTCACACAAAGTACAGCCATTATACAGTCTGAGAGCCAGCTGCCACTTGAATGGAATAAAAAGGACGTTATTGTATACATACTCAAAAAGGAAATGTTCTTCTTTCATAGTTAATAGTATATACATTCAGTACTAGAGTGCCCACTTGTAGAAGAATTTGTTGTTCTGTGCAGTGAGATTTGGATCATTTGAGGTTTATGTACAGTTGTTATTATTTATGATGGGTAAGAATTTGCTGTAATATACTTTTGATTCATAGACTATGGATCCAATGATAAGCTTCAATGGTACAAATAGAACAAAGTATTAAGTAAACTTTTATGAAATAAACTGACTGTTCACAATATTTCTTTTTTTTAAATTAAAGACCAACCTCAGGTTATGTACCATAGCCCCGTCAATATTTAACATAGGTTAGCCGTAAATATGTAGTCTGTATATCAAATAAACTGCATCCTTCAATAGGCAGAATTCACATAACAAAGATGGCACTGGTGGAACAAGAGGTCACTCTGCAGCATCTTACAAGATAGATACGGTAATAATACTTAGGGCTTTATTAAAGTGACAATAAACTCTGGTTTAAAAATCCTATTCAAGTATGTATTTTTAAGGAATACATTACCCCCAACATTTTATATTCTCTGAGCCAGATTCAGAGACAATTACGTTACTCCGTGGCGGCGTAACGTATCCCATTTACGTTACACTGCTGCAGGTTTTCAGCATAAGTGCCCAATTCCCAAAGCTCTTACCTGTAAACTTGCGGCGGTGTAACGTAAATGCGCTCTGCGCAAGCCCGCCTAATTCAAATGGGGCGGGCACCATTTAAATTAGGCGCGTTCCCGCGCCGAACATTCTGCGCATGGTCCGTTAGGAAATTTCCCGACGTGCATTGCGCGAAATTACAATGCGACGTGCGTTACGGCGTTTCGTATTCCCGGACGTCTTACGCAAAAAAAAAAAGAAATTTGACGCGGGAACGACGGCCATACTTTAACATGGCTGATCTAAAGATAAGCGACGACGTACGGGATTGCGATGAACACGCGGATCTTCGTGGATCGCCGTAACTAGTCATTTGCATATTCTACGCCGACCGCAATGGAATCGCCACCTAGCGGCCGGCCTAGAATTGCATCCTAAGATCCAACGGTGTAAGTCAATTACACCTGTCGGATCTTATGGCTATCTATGCGTAACTGATTCAATCAGTCGCATAGTTAGGATGGGCGGATCACAGAGATACGACGGCGTATCAGGAGATACACCGTCGTATCTCTTCTGTGAATCTGGCCCTCTATGTGTACCTGTTGTGCTACGTACTTGTGTAAAAGGTATCCCGTTTGTATTGCTTCCTTTGCGTGACATGCCTGGTGATCCTGACAGTTCTTCTGCTTCCCTATTTCAAACTAACCACCCTAGGCATAGAAGCTCAGCCTTCCCAGCATAGTCAGTTTTCTGGCTGTGCAGGGAGAATAGCCTAGCCAGTGGTCAAGACTTTTGCCGATATGTCCCCCCTGCACAACCATTCACTGGGCAGTGTACTGCTGTTTCTCCACCCTCCACCTCTACCTATGTGAGTCCCTTATGCTGCTGAGAGCAGAGATTTTGTGATCATTTATAATAAAGAAAAAAAATGTATATATATTTGCCTTTCATTTCCATTTTAAACTGAATGAGTTATTTTACAAGGTAAGGGTTTGCATAGATTTGGGGACTGGATTACGTGAGTATGTATCCTCTGTATTTTTTATGCTTTAATAAAATATATAGTGTTTTAAATGCTGTACGATGAGGGCTTTAACCCCTCAGCGGAATTCCCGAGTCTGGCTCAGGGTGGAATTTCAGGACCAAAAGCAGTAACCCCGAGCCAGACTCAGGATCGCCTCGCAGTGTCCACAGGCAGAGTTTACTTACCTTGTCCCTGGATCCTGCAATGCCTCCCCGCTGTGTGATCGAGCTGTCTCCTCCTCGTTCTATTCACAGTGCCGAGTGCCGCCGAGCTCCGTTCCCTGCGACGTTACGACGCACAGGGGTGGAGATCGGTGCCAAATTTAAAAAAGTAAAAAAAAACAAAATACATACAGTATACTGTAATCTTATAGATTACAGTACTGTATGAAATAAATACACACACCCTTTGTCCCTAGTGGTCTGCCCAGTTTCCTACGTGCACTTTTATATAATAAAAACTGTTCTTTCTGCCTGAAAACTGTAGATTGTCCAGAGCAACCAAAAACTGTCCCTTTATGTCAAAAGTGGTTTTAGAGCAGCTAAAAAACAGCGATAAATTAGAATCACTTGCAGAATTGAGCGATAGCGATTTGTGGGGAAATCCATCATCAAATACTGAAAGTAATAATGTTTATTATTATTATATTATTTGTTATAATTATTTATATTTATTTATTATATTATAATTTATAATTTTGTGTTTCAAATTTTATTATACCCGGGATGTCTACTAGACTCTTGTTTGGACAGATTTAAGTGAGTTATTTTTTAAGAATTGCAGGCCTACAATATAAATGCCAAATTTCCATGCACAATAATGGTACCACTTTCAGCACCTAAAATCTGAAATAATCATACCGCCACGGAGGTTAATTCTTTTGAGCACCATTAACTGGAGGTACTGGTAATTGCTTTCTGGAGACTGTGGAGATCCCTGGTGGTGATTAAGGTCCCAAACACTTCTATAGAGGTCTGGCGAGTTATTGAATCCTGGTAAAAGGGCAAAGCCCTCATACATATTATTGAGGTGAGCCATTAGTGTAACTGATGGTGGATTACATTGGGTGTAAATCGCAATAACCATGAACTATCAACTCAGAGAAAACAAATTTGGACACTGAGCACATTTGGAGTATACCAATTGAATCTCTGAACTAACTGAACACATTATATTGTATGGACTTGTATACACACTGTATACTGTATACTGTTACATATTGCAATTATTTGGGGTTCATACATTGCAATATATAATGCATGTGTGTTATTTGTCAGGACATTGAAATTTATGCATTTGTACCCCAATAAGTTTGTTTATATATTGAATCCAAAGGTGGTCTTTATCTGTTTGGTTTGCACATTAACCCATGATAGAAGTGTGTGTTGTTTTATATTTAATTGCGCTTCACTAATTTAGGAATATAAATCTGGGACTGTTGGCACGCATTCTTCATTGGATTGCTAAAATACAGGAGGGTTGATCTAAGTTTTTTAAATGGAATCAGCAGGCACAGTAAAGGTGGTCCTACCAAATACTAGCTAAAGGCGTTTACTGACTTTTTTTCAACTTTATTTGAGAATATTTCAATAATGTGTTTAATAAAGACATAAAAGAGTACAATTGCTGGCAGGTTGTTGGTTTACGCAGACTGGGGCAGATTCATCAATAGATACGCCGGCGGATCTCCTGATCCGCCGTCGTATCTGTGAGACCCGACGGTCGGATCTGTGAGATCCCACCGTCGGAGCTATGCGACTGATTCATAAGAATCAGTTCCGCATAGATCTCCCTTGGATCCGACTGGTGTAAGTGACTTACACCAGTCGAATCTTAGGCTGTAATCTCCCGCCGGCCGCTAGGTGTCGTCGCGATTTTTTACCCGTCGCATATGCAAATGAGGAAAACCGCCGATTCACGTCCGTACGCCCGCCCGTCGCTCGTTTTCTACGTCGTTTGCGTTCGAGTTTTTCCGGCGGATAGCTACCCCTGCTTCTATGAGGGGTAGCTAATGTTAAGTATGGCCGACGTTCCCGCGCCGATTTTTACATTTTCTACGTCGTTTGCGTACCGCGATCGGGAATACCGATGGCCGCAAACGACGTACCCGCCGCAAACAATGACGTCGTAGCGACGTCATTTGGAGCATGCGCACTGGGCTTTTTCGCCCTGGCGCATGCGCAGTTAAATCGGTGCGGGAACGCGCCTGATTTAAATTGTACACTCCCCCTAGCCGCGGAATTTGCATTCCGCCGGGGGGAGTTAGGATCCGACGGTGCAGTTTGCGAGGTAAGTGCTTTATGAATCATGCACTTGCCTCGCTAAATTGCACCGGCGGATCGTAAACCAGGTAGATCTAGCGGATCTATATGAATCTGCCCCAAGGTGTTCAAATATTATTGACTTGGATTCTGTTATATGTGGTATAGGCAAACATATTCATAACTTTGTGAATCTAGCTAAAAATTGGAAAATTGCCCAGTTTACAGCTGCTAGCTTCCCATGAAAAATCTGCATCCATATCAACTACTCTATAGGACTGGAAAATGTACCTGCTCCAGCAACACTGTAAGGCCCCATGCACACGGGACGCCGGTGCAAACTCTGCTGAACACACGTTTTTAAAGGCTAAAACCGGCGGTTAGAAACGCCCATTTTGCCGCGATTTTCACAGCGTTTCACCGCGTTTTACCGCATTTGTTAAGAAACATTATAAGACCCTCCCTAAGCTCAAAAAACAGTATTATTTAAACATTTCAGCCATTTTGTGAGACCAGAGTGCGTAGCAGCTGAGAGGGTACTTGTATTTAGCGTGTCACTTGCCACATCACCTGCCACAAGCGGCGTATTGTCCACTTGCCACGTCACCTGCCACAAGTTGTGAATTGTCCACTTGCCACGTCACCTGCCACAAGTTGTGAATTGTCCACTTGCCACATCACCTGCCACGTCACCTGGACACGCCACAAGTTGTGGATTGTCCACTGGCCACGTCACCTGCCACGAATTGTGGATTGTCCACTTGCCACGTCACCTGGCCACGTCAACTGGCCACGTCACCTACCACCAGTTGTGGATTGTCCACTGGCCACGTCACCTGGCCATGTCACCTGCCACAAGGTGTGGATTCTCCACTTGCCACATCACTGGCCACATCACCTGCCACAAGTTGTGGATTTTCCACTTGCCAAATCACCTGGCCACGTCACCTGCCACGTCACCTGGCCACGTCACCTGCCACAAGTTGTGGATTGACCACTGGCCACGTCACCTGGCCACATCACCTGCCACGTCACCTGGCCACGTCACCTGCCACAAGTTGTGGATTGTCCACTTGCCACTTCACCTGCCACAAGTTGTGGATTGTCCACTTGCCACATCACCTGGCCACGCCACCTGCCACATCACCTGCCACAAGTTGTGGATTGTCCACTGGCCACGTCACCTGGCTACATCACCTGCCACAAGTTGTGGATTGTCCACTTGCCACGTCACCTGGTCATGTCACCTGCCACATCACCTGGCCACATCACCTGGCATGTCACCTGGCCACAAGTTGTGGATTGTCCACTGGCCACCTCACCTGGCCATGTCACCTGGCCACGCCACCTGCCACAAGTTGTGGATTATTCACTTGCCACATCACCTTGCCACATCACCTGGCCACGTCACCTGGCCACGTCACCTGGCCACGTCACCTGCCACAAGTTAACTCATTTAGGAATATAAATCTGGGACTGTTGGCACGTATTCTTCATTGGATTGCTAAAATACAGGAGGGTTGATCTAAGTTTTTTAAATGTAATCAGCAGGCACAGTAAAGGTGGTCCTACCAAATACTAGCTAAAGGCGTTTACTGACTTTTTTTTCAACTTTATTGACTTGGATCCTGTTATATGTGGCATAGGCAAACATATTCATAACTTTGTGAATCTAGCTAAAAATTGGAAAATTGCCCGGTTTACAGCTGCTAGCTTCCCATGAAAAATCTGCATCCATATCAACTACTCTATAGGACTGGAAAATGTACCTGCTCCAGCAACACTGTAATCTTCTTTGTAGCCCCTGTGATGTCATCACAACCAGAAGTGTATCTAGTGAAAATGGCGCCTATGGCAAGCACTGAAACTGTGCCCCCGTCAAAACATTTGAAACCCATTTTTCAGATAACCTTAACAAAAAAAGCTAACAAAACTACAGGTCAAATTTTCAAAATATATAATTGTAGTATATTAGTGATGGTGACACCCCCTATTATAAGTGGAGTTATTTTATTTCTTGAGGGGTGTTACCATCACTTATATATTGCAACTTGTTATCAAAAATCTTTTGAGGGGGTGTTAATATCACTAATATGCTGCAATTTATATTAATATTTTCATATTGTTATTTGGTTGAAAGATATAAAGTTGGATATTTGGTTTACAGCACATCACATATACAGTATATGGTATTTAGAGGAAGGGCTCCACCATCACTTAACATCCTTTACTGCCTTTTACATATAGGTAAGTCTATAATAAGGTTTACCTATAGGTACAGTAAATATCTCCTAAACATGTACAGTTTAGGAGATATTTAGATTACATGGAGCCAGTGACATCACTGGCGCATATACGCTGAAGGAATGGCCGCAGGTGCTGTTTCTTTAGAAATCTGTGCCATAAACGGTGGCTCCCGCGCACAGGAGTGACTTCATAATGGCTCTGGTCAGTCACAGACCCCATGAACCTGGAAGCAAGATGAGAAAAAATGAGAGCACCTGCTGCGCTGACTTCTGGGTGTGGGAGGGCTTTGTTTTAAGGTAAGTTTACCCTAATGTGCTAGTATGCAATACATACTAGCACATTATTCCTTTACCTTGCAGGGTAAAAAAAAAAGTCCAGCAGTATACAATCGCTTTAAATTATGCCGTTACAGTTAAAAATGAAACACTAAGGTGAAGAAGGAAGCACACATTGTATATTTTATTGCAATATTTACAACGTGTTTATACTGGTTATGGTGGGGGAGAGAGAGAGAGAGAGAGGCAGAGAGGGAGGGATAAAGAGAAGGATGAAGAGGTAGATAGAGAGAGGGATGGAGAGGCAGAGAGAGAGAGGGGGTGGAATAGAGAAAGAGGGAGAGAATTATTTTGGATTCGCTATATTTGGTGTGGGACTTTAACTTCATGCATGAACTTTTTTTATATTTATTTATTTATGGCATATGCATTTTTCACTTTATGTAAATCACCAATTCCATATTTATTTTTATTTATTTTGACTTTATATGGTATTTTATTCATCATGAATTTCTATTAGCGCAGCATCCTACAAATAAAGTTACTTGTTGTGCATGTTTATCCTATACATTTTTTTGCCGCAGCCAATTTTTAATAATTATTTCACAATTACATACGGTAGTACCTGTATTAATTGTCCACTGTTCTTACCTAATTATTTTGCTTTGTTAGCTTTCTATGAGCATAAAGGTGCCTACAGACATGTTTGCCTTATTTGACCATATATAGTGGGATATATGTTTGTAAATCATTTTACAACCCTAACCAACGCTCCTTGGTTGAGTAAGGAAAAAAAAAAATCATCAATTATTGGGATACATTTTTCCAGCCAATCACGTTTATTTCCACGATGTCAAGCTGGAGCCTGTGGCAGTCCATCTTCCCTTAGTACCAACATGCAAGTCACACAAAAGATTATTAATTGTAATCATTGTAAAGTGCTGCGTAAAGGCCCCTTTCACATGTACGGATCCCGTGATCCCGGATACTCATCCGCTTGCTCAGCGGGGATCGCTCTGTTGATCCCCACTGAGCCGGCAGATGACAGGACGAGATCAGATGTCAGATCTCCGCTCTCCCCTATGGGGGGATCGAATGAACAGGGACCGTCTGTCCGTGTTCACCCGATTCGCTCTGCAGACGGATGGAAAAATAGGTTTTTCCTCCGTCTGCAAAATCAGAGCATAGCGGACACCGATGAGATCGGGTGTCAGTGGATATTCATCCGCTGACACCCGCTATCCTATAGGGATACATGTATGTATTTCATCCGAAAATTAATCCTGTCACCAGGAGTCAAGGAGTCAAGGTTGGAAATGCAATGGGCTGCGTGTATTGGGTGCCTCTTGCCCAGAAGCAGCCCAGTGGCATGGTCCCCGCCGCTGTGCATTCTGGGGAGGGGTACTTAAAGCGGTTGCATACCCACATTTTTTTTTTACACCTGTAAGGCAAAAGCCACAATGAGCTAGTATGCACCGCATACTAGCTCATTATGAAATACTTACCTTAAAACGAGGTGTAGAGATCTTACCTGGTCCACGCCGAGCGAGATGTCATCTTTCGCGTGTGATTGGCTGGAGCGGCGATGTCAGCGTGTGATTGGTGTGTGATTGGCATGCGCGCGGGAGATTTCATTCTGAGGATCCCCTTATTATAGGCTTACCTGTAGATAAAAGTAAAAAATGTCCCTACACAACCACTTTAAGGGACATACACCGTTCTGGCAGGGTCTTCCGATCCTGACCTGATGGCCCTCCTGTCCTCAGGCATGTGTTTGCAGCCTTTTGGTCTCTGGGCCTGCTGGCCCGAGGCTCCGCTACTGATAGTAGGCCCAGGAGTTTCTGGGGCCTACTGGTCCAGGGGTGGTCCTGTGCTGTCTTGCCTGCGGGAAGAAGCCGAACATTCGGGGAACCAATTGGAGGACGCATTCTGGCCAATTTACCTCACCGTGCGGCCGGCTTGGCTGAAAGATCCTGGCACCGTGAGCTGTGTAATTTCTTTGGAACTTTGCAAAGTGTGTGTGTGGTTACATGATCCTGTGGCAGAGGACCGTGTAACGACTCAACAGCACTCATCAAGTCTGACTTTTGAACGAGCTTCGCACCGGCTACTAGGTCAGTGAGAGAGGCCTATACAGTGGTTGCTGAATCCAGTGTGGAAATGATTTGTCCTCTGGATCCAAGATCATACCCGTGATCCGCAAAGCAAGGTACCTGAATCTTTCCTACCCCTCCATTCCTCTGTCGGAACTTGTTTAATAAAACCCTTGAAGAAAAAGAAACAAAATGTTGGTGTGGACATTTGTAACTCTTGAAGAAGGACCCCTAGGACAAGCATATAGTAGAGGCTAGAAAATGGACAGCCGCACTCCAAAAAAACATTTGACTGTCTTTATTGTAAAACAAATGGAAAATGCACTACAAAATGGAGCAGAAAATAGGGATAGCAGCCTACGCGTTTCACACTATAGATCAGTGCTTAGTCATGGCTCAAGCACTGATCTATAGTGTGAAACACGTAGGTGCTATCCCTATTTTTTGCTGCAAAAAAGGCCCAAATGCCTTGTGCATTGCCGGCACCCTTGATTTCCTGAGAAGTTATAAACCAGCAGCTCCTAGGGGGGTAGTGCTACAATCATAATAATAATTAATTAGAACGTTTGGCAAGCGTCAAGCATCTAAGGGAATTCATACCTTAGAGTGGACAGGAAATCCATGACTTTCAGAAAAGAATTAAGGATGCAAACATTTTGTAATATAATATAGTGTTACCAAAAAAAGATGACTCCAGGAAACAAATTTCTGACCACAATGTCTGCTAATGATTTCATGTCCATTGAGCACTAGCAAATAGAGAAACGAAAACTGGATAGCCGCACTCCAAAATAACTTAAAAAAGTTGTCTTTATTTTTCAACTGTACAAACACAGTCACTGCAACCAACAGAAAACAGGATGGCCGACGCGTTTCGCGTTCGGCCATCCTGTTTTCTGTTGGTTGCAGTGACTGTGTTTGTACAGTTGAAAAATAAAAACAACTTTTTTAAGTTATTTTGGAGTGCGGCTATCCAGTTTTTGTTTCTCTATTTGCTATCATCAGCATTGCCAGCACCTTGGTAGTTCAACAGCCCTTGATTGCTTACGGGGCTCACCTGGAGCGGTGAGAAATGTGTCTGTTTGTCTGTTCTGGATCGTGCATCCATTGAGCACTAGGCTATTAATAAAATATAGAAAAAAACAAGGGGCCAGATCCACAAAAGAGATACTCCGACTTAACTGCTGTTCAGTCTGTGTGTAACTTTGGAAACGATCCTCAAAAGGCTTTTTCCAAAGTTAGGCAGAAGATCCGGCATGTGTAATTGAATTACACTGCCGAATCTTAGGATGCAGTACCGCATCCGCCGCTGGGGGCATTTCGAGTCGAAATGCCGTTTCTAGTATGCAAATTAGCACTTAAGGCGATCCACAAAGCTTTCCAGCTTCCTTTTTGCGCCGTAAGTGTTATTTTGCAAGTGTAAAATTAGGGCTGGTTCTACAAAGTGTAAACTAGTCACACCTTGCAAAAGCCCATTCCAGCGACGGCATTTGGTATGCTTTCCCGAGGGAGAACTCCACGGCAATTTGTAAAAACAAAACCGGCATGGGTTCCCCCCCAGGAGCATACCAGGCCCTTAGGTCTGGTATGGGTTGTAAGGGGACCCCCCCTACGCCGAAAAATCGACGTAGGGGGTCCCCCTACAATCCATACCAGACCCGTATCCAAAGCACGCTACCCGGCCGGTCAGGAAAGGAGTGGGGACGAGCGAGCGCCCCCCCCCTCCTGAGCCGTGCCAGGCCGCATGCCCTCAACATGGGGGGGTTGGGTGCTCTGGGGCAGGGGGGCGCACTGCGGGCCCCCCCACCCCAGAGCACCCTGTCCCCATGTTGATGAGGACAGGACCTCTTCCCGACAACCCTTGCCATTGGTTGTCGGGGTCTGCGGGCGGGGGCTTATCGGAATCTGGGAGTCCCCTCAAATAAGGGGGCCCCCAGATACCGGCCCCCCACCCTAAGTGAATGGATATGGGGTACATCGTACCCCTATCCATTCACCTGTAGGCAAAAAGTAAAAGTTAATAAACACACAACACAAGGCTTTTTAAAATATTTTATTATTCTGCTCCGGATGCCCCCCCTGTCTTCGTTATTAGCTCAATTACCAGGGGGGGCTTCTTATTCCGCTCTCCGGGGGTCTTCCACTCTCCGGGGGTCTTCCACTCTCCGGGGGTCTTCTCCGCTCTCCGGGGGGGCTTCTCCGGACTCCGGGGGGGGCTTCTCCGGACTCCGGGGGGCTTCTTCCATCTTCTCCCCTCTTCCGCTGTTGACTCGGCGAACCCCGGTTCTTCTGCAGATGTCCGGTGCCTTCTTCTTCAGCGCTGGCTGCCTGCTATGTTTGTGTGTTAGCTCAATTTCTAACAGGCAGCCAGCGCGGTCTTCTGTGGCGTCAGGGTCTTCTCTTCCTTTCTTCCGATGTTGCCTCGTCGCCTGTTGTCGCTGTAATGATGGAAGCGCGCCTTGCATCCCATTTATATAGGCATCACCGTCCCATCATGCTCCGGCAGGTACCCACGTGGTGGGTGCCTACCCACGTGCACCCACCACGTGGGTACCTACCGGAGCATGATGGGACGGTGATAAGGCGCGCTTCCATCATTGCAGCGACAACAGGCGACGAGGCAACATCGGAAGAAAGGAAGAGAAGACCCTGACGCCACAGAAGACCGCGCCGGCTGCCTGTTAGAAATTGAGCTAACACACAAACATAGCAGGCAGCCAGCGCTGAAGAAGAAGGCACCGGACATCTGCAGAAGAACCGGGGTTCGCCGAGTCAACATCGGAAGAGGGGAGAAGATGGAAGAAGCCCCCCGGAGTCTGGAGAAGCCCCCCCGGAGAGCGGAGAAGACCCCCGGAGAGTGGAAGACCCCCGGAGAGCGGAAGAAGAAGCCCCCCCTGGTAATTGAGCTAATAACGAAGACAGGGGGGGCATCCGGAGCAGAATAATAAAATATTTTAAAAAGCCTTGTGTTGTGTGTTTATTAACTTTTACTTTTTGCCTACAGGTGAATGGATAGGGGTACGATGTACCCCATATCCATTCACTTAGGGTGGGGGGCCGGTATCTGGGGGCCCCCTTATTTGAGGGGACTCCCAGATTCCGATAAGCCCCCGCCCGCAGACCCCGACAACCAATGGCAAGGGTTGTCGGGAAGAGGTCCTGTCCTCATCAACATGGGGACAGGGTGCTCTGGGGTGGGGGGCCCATAGTGCGCCCCCCTGCCCCAGAGCACCCAACCCCCCCATGTTGAGGGCATGCGGCCTGGCACGGCTCAGGAGGGGGGGGCGCTCGCTCGTCCCCACTCCCATTCCTGACCGGCCGGGTAGCGTGCTTTGGATACGGGTCTGGTATGGATTGTAGGGGGACCCCCTACGTCGATTTTTCGGCGTAGGGGGGTCTCCTTACAACCCATACCAGACCTAAGGGCCTGGTATGCTCCTGGGGGGTGAACCCATGCCGGTTTTTTCTTTGAAAATTGGCATGGAGTTCTCCCTCTCAGGAATGCATGCCGAGCGACGCTGTAATTTTTTTTTTTTTTTTCCCCGACGCAACTTTTTTAAGCCGTCGCGATCCTCAAAACTCGGCGTAACGTAACTTCGCGCATGCGCAGTACGGCCGGCGCGGGAGCGCGCCTCATTTAAATGGGACTCGCCCCATTTGAATAGGAACGCCTTGCGCCGGCGGAATTTTAGTTACACAGCCTGAAATTTCTAGATAAGTGCTTTGTGGATCAGGCACTTAGGTAGAAACTTTAAGCCAGTGTAACTTAAATTGGATTTTTTAAGTTACGTCAGGTTTTTGTGGATCTGGCCCGTTGTTCCCATTTGTCCTAGAAGATCTCTGCAGGTGTACACCTTGTAGACAGAGAGGACAACCCCAATTTACATGACATCATCGTAATTATATTATGAATAGAATTGAGCGGACACCTGGATGTTCAGGTTCGAACCCGAACCCGAACTCCGAACTCCATTGTAGTCAATGGGACACGGACTTTTAGAAAAAAAAATGTGCGGAGGTCCCTGCAAATTCAATAACCAGACCCTTTAGGTCTGGTATGGATATTAAGGGGAACCCCGCCATCAATTAAAAAAAAAATGACGTGCGGTTCCCCCTAAATATCCATAACCAGACCCTTCAGGTCTGGTATGGATATTAAGAGGAACCCCGCCGTCAATTTAAAACAAAAATGACGTGCGGTTCCCCCTAAATATCCATAACCAGACCCGTTATCCGAGCACGTTGACCTGGCCGGCCACAGAAAAGAGGGGGGGACAGAGTGCGGCCCCCCCTCTCCTGAACCGCACCAGGCCACATGCCCTCAACATGGGGAGGATGTCCCCATGTTGATGGGGACAAGGGTCTCATCCCCACAACCCTTGCCCAGTGGTTGTGGGGGTATGCGGGCGGGAGGCTTATCAGAATCTGGAAGACCCCTTTAACAAAGGGGACCCCCAGATCCTGACCCCCCCTGTGTGAAATGGTAATGGGGTACACTGTACCCCTACCATTTCACGAAGGAAGTGTAAAGTCTTGTAAAAAAACACACACACACACACCGTAGAATAAAGTCCTTTATTAATAATTAAAAAAAAAACTCCAGCGGAATTTTAGTTACACAGCCTGAAATTTCTAGATAAGTGCTTTGTGGATCAGGCACTTAGGTAGAAACTTTAAGGCAGTGTAACTTAAATGGGATTTTTTAAGTTACGCCAGGTTTTTGTGGATCTGGCCCAAGATGCGCTAAATATAAAAATCAGATAAATAAATCCAAAAGATCATGTCACAAATGATTGTCCATGAATATTGCAAAACGTGAAAAACACTAAAAAAGTGATCAAAGTCTTTGAAGAAACAACGTAGATCCTATTCACCAGTGCAATGAAAAGAAGAAAAAAAGTCCACACATGTTTGATCATAAGCTGTAGTGACAATCCAATAGAAAAAGATCCTCCACTATAAGATTATTGTATCCGCTTACCAGATTTCCAGCGGTCCCTTAATCAAAAGAGGACCCCAGAAAGCATGTAGGTTAACACTGTGGCAGTTGGAATGTAGATGGGCCGAGTTTGATGCCAATCCCCATCTCAAACCAGTGGATGGAAAACTTGGTTACCGAGTACCATGGAAAACACATAGGGCCATATTCTCAAAGAAGTTACGCCGGCGTATATGGAGATGCGCGGCGTAAGTGTAAAGATGCGCCGTCCTATCTATGCGCCGTAGTCACAGAACCAGATACGCCTGAAACAAGGCTTCTCCCGTCCGTCTTAACTTGTTTAAGTTTACGCAGCGTAGGCGTATATTTCCGCTGATGGCATCCTACGCTGCCATAGAATTAGTATTCAAATATGTAAATTATGTAGATGCGCTGATTCCCGAACCTACGCGCGATCGGCGTAGGCTACGCGCTGTGCGCGTAAGACGAATGGCTGGCCTAAAGTTACCCCTCATAAAGCACGGGTAACTTTTCTCCAGACCTGAGTAAGTCAGCTTGAAAGCAAATACAGCAGCACCATCCCGGACGAGCTGAGCAACCACACTTATAGGACAACACATTCGTATGCCAACATGCCAGGGGCAGGCGTGGTCTTAGCACTACTAGTGTGTGCAGAGGCCGAGGCCGAGGCGCGTAGAAGGAGGAGGGCACGAAGGAGGGCACGTGAGAGGATATACCCACCGCGCATTAGCCTCTTTGGCATGGGTGATTTGGAGGTGTATCGCCGTTTCAGATTCAGCCCTGATGCCATCCTGGAAATTACCAGAGACCTGCAGGATGACATCACCAGCCCAACACAACGCTCACATGCAGTGCAGCCACTGGTGAAGGTCCTGGCAACACTGCATTTCCTTGCCACTGGTTCTTTTCAAAGAACAAGTGGAGACGTGGCTGGGATATCACAAACCAGCATGAGCAGATGTGTGCACCAGGTTGTCCCTGCAATCCTCAGACGCATGTCCCACCACATCATCAAACCCACCCAGGAGGACCTGCGGCTGAAGGCAATGCATGATTTCTGCCTAATTGACGGATTCCCACGCATTGTGGGGGCCATTGATTGCACCCATGTGGCACTACAGCCCCCCCATGAGACAGAGCACATGTACCGCAATAGGAAGCATTGGCATTCAATCAATGTACAGGTGATAGTGGATGCCCATGGCCTCATATGGCACGTCCGTGCCAAACACCCAGGGTCCAGCCATGACAGCTTCATATTCCGTCAAAGCGACATCCCAAGACAATTTGAACAGAACGTGTATGGGGACAGCTGACTGGTTGGTGAGTGACATGGGTGTCAGGTATGACTGTCCCCCCCATGATGCAGACATCACGAGGGGCACATGCATGACTAACATCCTCCTGTCTTTTCCCTTCCAGGTGACTCTGCATATGCACTGGGACCCCATCTCATGACCCCATTCCGGAACCCCCAAACCCCAGGAGAGAGAAGATAAAATGAAGCACACGCACGTGGTGGAACGCACATTTGGCCTCCTAAAGACTGGGGGTACCCTGTTGTATTCCCCAAACTTTGTGTGCCAGATCATCGATGCGTGCTGCACAACTTTGCAGTGAGAAAGGGCCTGGAGATTGACCTACGTGATGACCTGACCCCCGAACCAGACATTCCCCCCTAACCGAGGCTACCCCGTCTGCTGATGGTACAGCAGTCAGGAGATGTCTCGTGGAACGAATCTTTGAACGTTAAACACACACATTAAACATGGCACAATGAGAATGCACGCATGCACACCACTGTGGTCCCTAGCACACACACCCCACATGCACATCACATTGGATTAGACCGAAGTACACCGCACGGTACTAAGGAGCAGCAACGCCGCGTCAAGGCCCCATTGATGTTGCTGTCCATTCATACGTCATTCATATGGACCTGGGAAGAACTTATCCCCAGCGCCTGAGGGTGACACCCCTTACTGGCAGGAGTGTCACCCCCCCACATTCACACACCATTCACACTGTACTCTGCACTACTGCCTGTGTGCAGCACCCAAAAAAAAGCTCTTAATCAGAGCAAATAATATAAAAAAAGCTCTTAATCAGAGCAAATAATATAAAAAAGCTCTTAATCAGAGCAAATAATAAAAAAAGCTCTTAATCGGAGCAAATAATATAAAAAAAGCTCTTAATCAGAGCAAACATAATTAGAAAAAAAATCACTTGCCCCGGCGCGGGTTTACGCCTGGTGCCCAGGTTCCTGGCCCTCATTTGCCTGGGGGGAGCCTCAGTTGGGGGGGGGGGGCATCAGGTGGAGGAGCATCCCCAGGTGGAGGAGCATCCCCAGGTCCCTCCCTGGCTGCCTGTCTGCCCTCCAAAGCCACCGCTATGCGGGTGAGCAGGGCCTCCTGGGAAGCTGTCTGGGCCTGAACAGCCACTCGCAGGCACCTAACCTCCCCCACAAGTTCAGCTGTGGTATTCTGAAGCTCCCCCAGGCTGGTGACTGTGGCTGTGCTGTTTCCAGCCATATCTTGGAGAGCATCTGGTACTGCTCCCGAGGAGGACAGGCTGTTGGATAGGCGCCTCAACTCCACCACGATTTCCCCCATATGGCGGCTCTGTTGGTCCTGCTGCCTGGCCAGATTTTCATGCAGCACTCCTGCCGCACCCCTTGTCTTGTGGGTCCCCTTCCTGGAGACAGGAGTGGCTGGGGCCCTTGCATAGGGGGAGGACCTTGAGGGGCTGGAGATGAGGGGGGTGGGACGGGAGGGACTGGAGAGGGTGTTGGAGGACCCTGAGGGGCTGGAGATGTGGTGGGTTTGGGATGGTCCTGCCACCACATGAGATTCATCCAAAAAGAGGAACACCTCCTGATCGGTGTGGATCACCTCCTCATGGACCACCTCCTCATGGACGACCTCCTCAACCACCTCCTGCGCGGAGGACTGCCCACTCCCCTCCACCAAGGCCTGTTGGCTTCCCAGGGGGTCAGCCACAGAAGCAGGATGCTCAGGGGATGATGGCGTGGGACGGCCACTGGCAGCATCAGATGGCCCAGCTACCTCCTGCACACCTGTGGATGACACAAAACATTCACATGTTGGTGGACCCACACACTTGTCACATGTCCCCCCCCAAACATGCTACACACCAGATAGAAGATAAAACACACTTACCTGTCCTCATGGGCGGCTCACTTGAGTCGTGGCCCTCCAGGCCCTCCACCTGCTCCCTCTGAAGGCATCTGGCAATCACCTGCTCCTCTTCGAATAGTACAGGGTGGCCCCCCTCCAGTGCCCCTGGAATGCTTAGTAATGGTGGCAAGCTTATTCCTCACCACACCACGCAGGTCATTCATCTTTTTTTGAATGTCCTGGGGGTCCTGACCTCATGGCCTAAGGCATTCACCTGGGCAGCAACTCTCCTAAGGATATCCTCCTTTTTTGTCTTGCTGGTGCTGACACTATCTGCACCATTGAGGCGAGAATCATATCTCTCCATGGCAGAGACAATGATGGCCCTCTCATCTTGGGTGAAGTTTTTTTTTCCTTTTCTCCTTCCTGGGTCCAGGCATTGCAAAGTTAAAGCTCCAAATCTCACACCACCAACAGAAAAAAATGGAGTCACTTTGCACTCGTTGGGCGCATGTGGTGGCGCTTTTATGCACTGGGCCGGCCCAACTCAGCGGGAGTTATGCCTAATGTTGGTTTGCGCATGCGCAGAGGGCGGGGCACATCCGGCGCATGCTCCATTCGGTCTGGACATCATTTGCATGGGGTCACGGTTCATTAGAATTTTTCACGCCCACATCCCTCCTATCGTCACTTGCGCCGGCTTACGCCGACACATTTAAGTTGCGCGAGCGCATCGTAGGACGCATGTGGTCCGGGAATATGGGACAGCTCTCTCCAAGTTAAGCCGGCATAGCGCATCTGAGATGCGCTACGCCTGACTAAATATGCGCCGATCTACGAGAATATGGCCCATAAAGGGCAGCAATAGTGTAAAACCATAGATAAAATTTATTAAAAGAAGTCAAAAACACACTTACATGATAGCAGTGTTAAAAAGGCATGTCAGTTTGGAGCTCCGGCCGGAAGCAAACCAAAACAACCCGTCCAATAGGTATGGAAATAGTGCAATCAACGGGGGTGATCCGATACAACACACGTTCCGCCCGACCGGTTTCGCGAAATCTCGCTTCCTCTTGGGGCACGGGTGGCACACCACATCGCCCCCCTTAAATAACACAAGCTATTAGCCGCCGAGTGTCACCACGGGCGCGCGTGCGCACACGTGCGCACACGTGAGCACACGCGGGTCAAACCAGGCCTCGCTCTGGTTCGACCTGGTAACCAGTGCGCATGCGCCTGCGCTCCGGGAGACGCAAGGCAGCAAAAACAGCATGTGACTGCCTCATCCAAACAGCCCAGTGCTGGGATAGAGACAAACTGTCGCTGGATGCCAAAAAAAGACACCCAACGGACAGAAAATAACGGTGGTCCGCACCGGACGCAGAACAAGGCTTCCGCATCACGCGGTCAAGCGCGTCGATGTCACACGTCGGCGCACGGCCGCGACGATACAAAGTCGTCCCACGTGATGGCGCGGGCCATAATCTATCAACAAGAGGGTCAAGCCTCGATGTGAATAACAGGCTCAACCACAGCTGACGCGCTGATTGGTCAAAAGGGCCAAGCCTCATTTCACATATACTGGATCAATCATAAAGCCATGGTCAAGTCCCTCCCACAATTCAGATGGGGAAAAAAAGGGCCATAGGTTTAAACGACACACGGCAATGTATTAACAAAATAAATGCGAAATACATATCTGGCGCATGTATGCACCACTTCAACCGAACAAAAGGATAAAATTATTAAAAATCAACAGGAAGTAAAAGTCACAATAATGGACTCACCAAGGAGTACATAAATTGTGCTAACTAGCATTAAAAGTATTAGCCCTTATTGCATAACCAGCATACCACACAATCAAAAGCTGGCCGGAAATAGCTAACAAATGGAATACAGATAATGTTAATTTGCAAATTAATTGGACCAACTTAGCACTATGGGTAAGTCCAGTTAGTCCAAATGTCAGTGGTATCGACTCCATCACGTCCCGGGTGGGCAAGTATATAGATTCTTTCCTACAGCCACTTGAACAGAAGATACCTTCGTATATCAAAGATACGAAGCAGGTTATTAATACACTTGCCAGTATCTCTCCCAAGTCAGGTATATGGATGGTCACAGCCGATGTGACCTCCTTATACACGATTATTCCCCATCATTTGGGGCTCGAGGCAGTACTGATGTATTTGGATAGACAGTCTGGCCTCGTACAAGCTCAAATAGAGTTCATCATGGTTCTGTTGAAGTACGCGGCCTCCCACAATTACTTCATGTTCGACAACATGTTTTACAGACAAGATAGAGGTGTGGCCATGGGGGCTAAATATGCCCCCAGCTTGGCCAACCTCTTCATGGCTAAGTGGGAGGAGGACGTCATTGATAGCCACCGTCGACCTGAGATACTACTCTGGTCGAGGTATATCGATGACGTCCTCCTCCTTTGGGATGGCAGTGAGTCAGATCTTCTCAGCTTCATGGCTGATTTGAATCAGAACACTAGGGGCATTAAATTTAACTTTGAGACCAGCCAACACTCTATTTATTTTTTGGATCTTCAGATCACTATTGAGGATGGTAGATTTGTCACGTCCACTTTTTTTAAACCAACTGACCGCAACTCGTATATTCCATTAGACAGTTGCCATTTGCCAACTTGGTTAAAATCCGTACCCCTGGGACAATTTATGCGTTTAAAACGCAATTGCACCAATCCCCTGACATTTGAGAGTCAGGCCTCGATTCTTTCTAAAAGATTTGAGGAGAAGGGGTATGACAGCTCCACCCTATCTCAATCAATGGAGAGAGCTAGGAATACAGAAAGGGCATCTCTTTTGGCGGATAAGATTAAATGGGATCAAGGTGATAGATTTTCTCTACCCTTTATCACAACATTTTCTGCACAACACTTCAGTGTTAAGAAGCTTATCCAGAAACACTGGCATATCCTAACAACAGACCAGGTTCTAGCTCCAATCCTAGTGTGGTTTTTAGGGGTGCTTCTACGATTGGAAGCCGTATTGCTCCCAGCGTACATGATCCTCCGAAGGCAGCTAGGACATTTCTTGAAAACCTTACAGGGTATTATAGATGTAAACGTTGCCAAGTCTGCACTCTGAACAGATGTAGAGATAGGAAGATCTGCTCTTTTCAGTCCACTGCTACCCAACAAACATTTGAAGTCGAACCTTTCATAACTTGTTCGACGAAAGGAGTTATATACCTCATTCAGTGCCCCTGCGGCCTTCAGTACATTGGCCGCACTAAGAGGGCACTGTCAGTTAGGTTAAACGAACATATTGCCAAAATCAGGAGTGGATTTGATAAGCATTCTGTTTCCAGACATTTTGATTTAAAGCACAATAGAGATCCCTCCAATACTTTGTTTGTCGGGATCGACAAATATCGTCCAGCAACCTTGTCCGGGAACTTTCCAGACAAGAAATGGCTTGTATCCACCGTGTAAAAACGTACATGCCATTTGGGCTGAATATTGACACGGATATTAATGCTTTTATTAAATTCATAATTTTTCTTTACATTTTAGTAAGACGTGTCTATTTTTGAAAGCCACCCTTTCTACCACGTGCCATTTGGACTAACTGGACTTACCCATAGTGCTAAGTTGGTCCAATTAATTTGGCAAATTAACATTATCTGTATTCCATTTGTTAGCTATTTCCGGCCAGCTTTTGATTGTGTGGTATGCTGGTTATGCAATAAGGGCTAATACTTTTAATGCTAGTTAGCACAATTTATGTACTCCTTGGTGAGTCCATTATTGTGACTTTTACTTCCTGTTGATTTTTAATAATTTTATCCTTTTGCTGGTTGAAGTGGTGCATACATGCGCCAGATATGTATTTCGCATTTATTTTGTTAATACATTGCCGTGTGTCGTTTAAACCCATGGCCCTTTTTTTCCCCCATCTGAATTGTGGGAGGGACTTGACCATGGCTTTATGATTGATCCAGTATATGTGAAATGAGGCTTGGCCCTTTTGACCAATCAGCGCGTCAGCTGTGGTTGAGCCCCTTATTCACTTTGAGGCTTGACCCTCTTGTTGATAGATTATGGCCCGCGCTGTCACGTGGGACGGCTTTGTATCGTCGCGGCCATGCGCCAACATGTGACGTCGACGCGCTTGACCGCGTGATGCGGAAGCCTTGTTCTGCGTCCCGGTGCGGACCACCGTTATTTTCTGTCCGTTGGGTGTCTTTTTTTGGCATCCAGCGACAGTTTGTCTCTATCCCAGCACTGGGCTGTTTGGATGAGCCAGTCACATGCTGTTTTTGCTGCCTTGCGTATCCCGGAGCGCAGGCGCATGCCCACTGGTTACCAGGTCGAACCAGAGCAAGGCCTGGTTTGACCCGCGTGTGCTCACGTGTGCGCACACGCGCCCGTGGTGACACTCGGCGGCTAATAGCTTGTGTTATTTAAGGGGGGTGATGTGGTGTGCCACCCGTGCCCCAAGAGGAAGCGAGATTTCGCGAAACCGGTCGGGTGGAACGTGTGTCGCATCGGATCACCCCTGTTGATTGCACTATTTCCATACCTATTGGACGGGTTGTTTTGGTTTGCTTCCAGCCGGAGCTCCAAACTGACATGCCTTTTTAACACTGCTATCATGTAAGTGTGTTTTTGACTTATTTTAATAAATTTTATCTATGGTTTTACACTATTGCGGCCCTTTATGTGTTTTCCATGGTACTCGGTAACCAAGTTTTCCATCCACTGGTTTGAGACGGGGATTGGCATCAAACTCGGCCCATCTACATTCCAACTGCCACAGTGTTAACCTACATGCTTTCTGGGGTCCTCTTTTGATTAAGGGACCGCTGGAAATCTGGTAAGTGGATACAATAATCTTACGGTGGAGGATCTTTTTCTATTGGATTGTCACTACAGCTTATGATCAAACATTTGTGGACTTTTTTTCTTCTTTTCATTGCACTGGTGGATAGGATCTACGTTGTTTCTTCAAAGACTTTGATCACTAGGGGCCAGATCCACAAAAGGGATACGACGGCGTATCTACTGATACGCCGTCGTATCCCTGTTTCTATCTTTGGAACTGATCCACAGAATCAGTTTCCAAGAGACAGACAGAAGATCCGGCAGGTGTAATAGTTTTACACTGCCGGATCTTAAGATGCAGTACCGCGACCGCCGCTGGGGGCATTCATCGTCGAAATTACGCGTCGGGTATGCTAATGAGGAGTTACGTCGATCCTCAAAGCTTTTTCGCTTTGTTCGCTACGTCGCCGCTACGTCGCCGCTACGTTAGTTTCCCGTCGCTTAGTTACACTTTTGTAAAGCAGCCCTACTTTTACACAGCAGGCGTACTGCTGTGTAAAGTATGGGCGTCCTTCCCGCGTCAAATTTTTAAATTTTACGTCGATTGCGTAAGCCGTATGGGAATACGGAAATACGCTACGCGCCGATCAAAAAATGACGTCACATCGCGCAAAGCACGTCGGGAAATTTGCGCGCCTAATTTAAATGGGACTCGCCCCATTAGATTAGGAACGCCTTGCGCCGGACGGATTTGAGTTACACCGCCGCAAATTTCCAGGTAAGTGTGTTGTGGATCGATACCTAACTTAAGAAATTTGCGGCAGTGTAACTTAAATCTGTTAAGTTACGTTGCGCTGCGGGGCTGTGGATCTGGCCCTATTTTCCTGTTTTTCACGTTTTGCAATATTCATGGACAATCATTTGTGACATGATCTTTTGGATTTATTTATCTGATTTTTATATTTAGCGCATCTTGTTTTTTTCTCTATGTTACCACTGTTCAATATTCACAGTAAGGTGCAGCTTTATTTGTTTACACATGAGTATCACTTATGAGTATTGATTTGTTTATATTTATTAGTCTATTAGTGCAGTTGCTCCCAAAAAAATGTTTTATTAATAAAATATATTTCTTCTGAGTGATACTTCAAAGACTTGGAATTATAACATCAGGTCAAAGTAGCTGAAGCAAAACTCACCAACTTGCAGCAGCAAATACTAAGGGCAGGAAAATGTAGGCACTTCATATGTAATAATAAAAATTTTAATAATAGTAATAATCATAAAACCAACAGGGCGTGAAGGGTACAACAATATTAACTGTTGAATTTGTGTTTCCAATAGATGGCTGTTTTGGCAGTAATAAGGTTAAACAAATAAAATTGCAGATCCCAATATATAAACCTTTGCAGAACACCTGACTTCTGCAGTATACTTACTTCTCAATGGTGTTATAAGCAAGCACACAGTCATAAAAGAGAACAAACAAAATCTATTTTTCTGTCGCTTGAGGGAAGCTACCAGCCAAACACTTCTAATAAATGCTTTCTTTGCAGCAGTGTGTAAGTAAGAACAACAAACTATAAAGAATAATGTATGGGAAGCAATACACAGCAATCGTTACTTTATAGAGGTGAAAAGAACAAGAAAAATGGTAACTGGGTTTACTTTTCAGGTGCTAGGGTACATTCAGCTTGAGTTTCTTAAGCTGTTGAATAGTAATTATTAATTAATTTTTTCATATTTAATCTTTGCCACATATACCAAATATTCTCACAGAATATTTTTTATTGCATCACTGAAACGTCTAGAAAAACTTGGCTCACTGTAGTCTTTATTAGCAAAACCAGGATTTTCAGAGTTGTTTTAGCATCATTCATTTTTATCAATAACTGGGTATATTTAATATGATAAAATATACTGTTTAAGGAGCATGTTTTAAAGAGGAATTTCACGCTGCAAAAAAAATAAAAAATAAACAAACCCTGATCCCTGTCTCAAAAAAACAAACAAAAAAAAAAGAAATACTTACTAGTCAGTGGAATTCTGCATTTTCATGGTTAAAGCAGAGTTTTTTTTCTTCTCTTTTCAAGCACCACCATCTTTACTAAAGATTTGGCACATTCTCAGACAGGCTGTAATCAGCCAGGTCTATGGGACCCCCATTATGTCTATGCATGTGCAATATCTTGCAAACAACTTCTTGGATGTCACATTATACATCCATGGAGCCAGTTTTTGAGATGTCATGACGCAGGGGCTCTGCCAGAGAACTGTGATAGCAGTGGTGTACCACTTCAGTTTACATTGTTGTTACCTCTGACTCTGAGGTGTAGAAACCACAAAATTACTTACATCAAAATTGAAACTTTAATCAGTTCCCGACCGGCCTATAGCAGAATGACAGTCGGACGGGCATTTTGTCCCTCTAGGTGGATGTCATATATGTCTTCCCCATGTTTCCGCGCATGTGCGGCCAAGGGGGCGTGCAGCACGGTGTTCGCTGGTGCGATGTGTCCTTTGGACACCGCGCATCACCAATCAGGGTAAAGAGCTGATGACATATAGGCTTTTTACCATGCGATTGGCTGTGAAAAATCACAGCTGATCACATGTAAATAAATGCCGGCTATCAGTATTTCCTTTCCTCAGCACTGTCAGTGTCTGGGGAAAGGAAAGCTGATAACCGGCTTTCCAGTTACAGGGGACATTAACACTGATCATCAGTGCTCTGATTATAAATGCAGCCCCATCAGTGCTCATCAGTGCAGCATATCAGTGTCCATCAGTGCAGCATATCAGTGCCCATAAGTGCTGCCCCATCAGTTCAGCCTCATCAGTGCCCATCACTGCAGCCTCATCAGCATCTATCAGGGCAGCCTATCAGTGCCCATGAATGAAGCCTCACCAGTACCCATCAATGCAGCTTATCAGTGCAGCCCATCAGTACCCATCAGTGCAGCCTCATCAGCGCACGTCAGTGAAGAAGAAAAATTACTTATTTGCAAAATTGTATAACAGAAACAAAGAAAACTTTTTAAGTGTGAGTCTTTTTTAGTTTGTTTAGCAAAAAATAAAAACCCCAGTGGTAATTAAATACCACCAAAAACAGCTCTATCTGTCTCCAAAACACGATAAAAATTTCATTTGGGTACAGTATTGCATGACTGCACAATTGTCATTCCAAGTGTGACAGCGCTGAAAGCTGAACATTGGCCTGGGCAGGAAGAGGGTGAAAGTGCCCAGTATTGAAGTGGATAAGTGAAAACTACTGTCAATGTTAACCACATGAAACAGTTAAGTTCTGGCTTCAGCCACAGTCCTTGCCCGTCATCCACACCCCCTGATGTGTTTCACCCAGATTGGGCTTAGTCAAAACCTTTATGACTAAGCCCAATCCAGTTAAAATGCATCAACGGGGTGTGGCCAGAACTTTCACCATTTGATATGATTGACATTGACAATAGTGTGAAATTAGTTTGTTCAATTATACGGAGGACTGGAGGGGGACAGGCTCTTTAAAAGACCGACACTTGGAGTAGAGGGGAAGTTGATAGAAGTTTACACAGGTGTTTTTTGAGCTACATTTTCATGTGTATATATAACAGTAAATACTTTAGGATAGCAGCATCAATAAGATAATCCATTGGGTCAATTGCTAATTTACCACTTTCCTAAACCATTCTGAGCCAATCAGAGCTTTGCTGCCATTGTGTTACACATGTATTGTTGTTTCTTTGCCTTTAATATTGTTGTACCTACATCACTCCGTGGCTAGGAGTTGCTCTGTATAGTTAGCCCCATCGTTTTTTGTTAGCATGATTTTGTTTCTAATCAGAACACATGTATTCTTCATATTAGGATTTTTGTTCATCAGTAATGTTCTGTACAAGATTTGGATTAAAGCTTTCTCCAATCTGCAAGATGTCATTTGGATTGAATCACTGTCTGTCAACACTGCTGAGATTGTAAGTTATAGCTATCTCACCACATCTGGATAAATTATAGAGGTCACACCTATAAATTGCATAAATTAGGGTGGCAGAACAACTGCTTCACACCATTCTGTTAGTCAAGATGCTTGCTAAATGCATCCTCAGTGTGTCTAACACTCCTTTCAGTGCAAAATGGCTGGACCTCTTCCTTCTTCACTGTAATGACTCAATAGAGCATGGTCACAAATATTCCCCCAAACTGTGACTGAATAATGAGCCTCCATTCATACTATTTATGTAGTGCATCATGCAAATGTTTTCAATATTTGTCGTGCTTAGGGCAGCACATACATTTCATACATACATACATAAGCTAACCTACAGTACACCAATGTGGCAAAGAAGCTTGAGTATCTTTTTAAGCTTTTTTCATTTTTTATCTGTGCATTTTACCATGTGAAAAACTGCATGTCTTGCTTGACATGTTTGGGGTGCCATTAACAAATAATGGCATTGCAAGCGCAACATAACTTTTTTGTGCACGATATTAAACATGTTAACTCGCTACATAAATGTGAATGAATTGTTTGAATTGTATCTTCAAGACCAGTTAGGAATGACAACCTTTACGCTAAGCCTGCAGTTTTATAGTATCAGGCACATTGGAACATCAGTCCAGCATCCACAGGAGGAAGGAATATGCTGTTCAGGTGATAGCAGGGATTTCACTTTCACACCATGCTTCAGCACTATCAGCTGGTAGCCAGATCAAGACTGAGATGGCTTTCAGCCAGGGGCACTAAGATAAACGTGGATCAGAAAAGACACAGGAATAACATTGAGATCTTAAACCTACTGGGACAATGAAAATAACAATTCTGTATTTACTGTTTTGCCTGGAGTTTCATTTTAATGCACATTGTATATAAAGAGCTATGGGGAATTGTAGACTTTTATTTCTTTTTTTATGAAGCAATGAAGATCAGCGTTCCAATTTTTGCCAATTGGAGCTGCACTCTTTACAAGGGTTAATAAAATGACTGTTTTGACTTGAAGGGCAGTATAATAGGTTACAAAAATTTCGCTTTTTTTCAGCTTCTTATTTCCGTTTAAAAGAAACCCGTCAGGACACATTGCCGTTTTTGAACATGCAAGTTTAGTGGATCTCATTCTTATCTTTTCAGTGTTACTCAGAAAGACACTGACCTGAAAATTCATCTGCTTATCAGCTGTTGAAACACATAATATGCACATTTTAGCTAAAGGAACAGTGACTCATTAAAGTGAATCTTTTGTTGCCCCTATGCTCAGTAAATGCATTTAGGGAAACAAATAAACCGAATTTCCTTACTAAATTGCACCAGTTTAACAGGTAATTGCCACTACCCATGCTGCCATTTTTTATATATCCTTGTAGCAAGTATTTGCACACCTCAGTCTGTATCTCTATGTCCCTCTTGTTTTTTCCTTCACTTTTCTTATTCCAGATTTGGCTCTAACATTTAACACATCTACTGTTCTCTGTTTGGCTGGCCCTTGGCATGCGGTATAGCATAGTTTGGTTTTCAGTTTATACGTGAGTATTTTTAGGCATGGCCAGCCATCTTCAATTTACTCCAATTTCCCCATGTTGGTTGTTATATTACACACCATAGAATAAAGTCCTTTATTAATAAAAAAAAAAAAAACTCCAGCGGTGATAATCCACTCGTTCCCGGCTTCCTGCTCCAACGTTGTCCCGATCCTGCGACGGCTGCGGGTGATCTCCAGCGATGAGAAGATCGAGCGACAGCCGGGTGATCTCCGCTCCAGCGATGAGAAGATCCATCCGGAGCGCAGCATCCCCGACCTCCTCTCAGCGCTGGACACAGCCCAGCAAATGGCGCGCTGAAGCTGTGACATTACTTATATAGAGGAGGCAGGGCCACCCGTCACGTGACCCTGCACCCTCTGATGTACCCTCTGCTACGTCACTGGGGAAGCCCGGCTTCCCTCTTCCTGGGCTTCCCCAGTGACGTAGCAGAGGGTACGTCAGAGGGTGCGGGGTCACGTGACGGGTGGCCCTGCCTCCTCTATATAAGTAATGTCACAGCTCCAGCACGTCATTCGCTGGGCTGTGTCCAGCGCTGAGAGGTGGTCGGGGATGCTGCGCTCCGAATGGATCTTCTCATCAGGTAAGAAAGCTGCCGCTCCAGGTGAGCTCACTAGGGTAATTGATGTCCACTCAGAAGCAGATGGGTGCTGGCAATGCACAGGATGTGCAAAAACAATAAGGATATGGACAGCCGCACTCCCAAGAGTGCGGCTGTCCATATCCTTATTGTTTTTGGATCTTCTCATCGCTGGAGCGGAGATCACCCGGCCATCGCTCGATCTTCTCATCGCTGGAGATCACCCGCAGCCATCGCAGGATCGGGACAACGTTGAAGCAGGAAGCCGGGAACGAGTGGATTATCACCGCTGGAGTTTTTTTTTTAATTATTAATAAAGGACTTTATTCTACGGTGTGTGTGTGTGTGTTTTTTTACAAGACTTTACACTTCCTTCGTGAAATGGTAGGGGTACAGTGTACCCCATTACCATTTCACACAGGGGGGGTCAGGATCTGGGGGTCCCCTTTGTTAAAGGGGTCTTCCAGATTCTGATAAGCCTCCCGCCCGCATACCCCCACAACCACTGGGCAAGGGTTGTGGGGATGAGACCCTTGTCCCCATCAACATGGGGACATCCTCCCCATGTTGAGGGCATGTGGCCTGGTGCGGTTCAGGAGAGGGGGGGCCGCACTCTGTCCCCCCCTCTTTTCTGTGGCCGGCCAGGTCAACGTGCTCGGATAACGGGTCTGGTTATGGATATTTAGGGGGAACCGCACGTCATTTTTGTTTTAAATTGACGGCGGGGTTCCCCTTAATATCCATACCAGACCTGAAGGGTCTGGTTATGGATATTTAGGGGGAACCGCACGTCATTTTTTTTTTTAATTGATGGCGGGGTTCCCCTTAATATCCATACCAGACCTAAAGGGTCTGGTTATTGAATTTGCAGGGACCTCCGCACATTTTTTTTTCTAAAAGTCCGTGTCCCATTGACTACAATGGAGTTCGGAGTTCGGGTTCGGGTTCGAACCTGAACATCCAGGTGTCCGCTCAATTCTATTCATAATATAATTACGATGATGTCATGTAAATTGGGGTTGTCCTCTCTGTCTACAAGGTGTACACCTGCAGAGATCTTCTAGGACAAATGGGAACAACGGGCCAGATCCACAAAAACCTGACGTAACTTAAAAAATCCAATTTAAGTTACACTGGCTTAAAGTTTCTACCTAAGTGCCTGATCCACAAAGCACTTATCTAGAAATTTCAGGCTGTGTAACTAAAATTCCGCCGGCGCAAGGCGTTCCTATTCAAATGGGGCGAGTCCCATTTAAATGAGGCGCGCTCCCGCGCCGGCCGTACTGCGCATGCGCGTCGGCCGTACTGCGCATGCGCGAAGTTACGTTACGCCGAGTTTTGAGGATCGCGACGGCTTAAAGTTGCGTCGGGGAAAAAAAAAATGACAGCGGCATGCATTCCTGAGGGAGAACTCCATGCCAATTTTCAAAGAAAAAACCGGCATGGGTTCCCCCCCAGGAGCATACCAGGTCCTTAGGTCTGGCATGGGTTGTAAGGAGACCCCCCCACGCCGAAAAATTGACGTAGGGGGTCCCCCTACAATCCATACCAGACCCGTATCCAAAGCACGGTACCCGGCCGGCCAGGAAGGGAGTGGGGACGAGCGAGCGCCCCCCCCCCCCCTCCTGAGCCGTGCCAGGCCGCGTGCCCTCAACATGGGGGGGTTGGGTGCTCTGGGGCAGGGGGGCGCATTGCGGGCCCCCCCACCCCAGAGCACCCTGTCCCCATGTTGATGAGGACAGGACCTCTTCCCGACAACCCTTGCCATTGGTTGTCGGGGTCTGCGGGCGGAGGCTTATCGGAATCTGGGAGTCCCCTTTAATAAGGGGGCCCCCAGATACCGGCCCCCCACCCTAAGTGAATGGATATGGGGTACATCGTACCCCTATCCATTCACCTGGAGGCAAAAAGTAAAAGTTAATAAACACACAACACAAGGCTTTTTAAAATATTTTATTATTCTGCTCCGGACGCCCCCCCTGTCTTCGTTATTAGCTCAATTACCAGGGGGGGCTTCTTCTTCCACTCTCCGGGGGTCTTCTCCGCTCTCCGGGGGTCTTCCGCTCTCCGGGGGGGCTTCTCCGGACTCCGGGGGGGCTTCTCCGGACTCCGGGGGGCTTCTTCCATCTTCTCCCCTCTTCCGCTCTTGACTCGGCGAACCCCGGTTCTTCTGCAGCTCTCCGGTGCCTTCTTCTTCAGTGCTGGCTGCCTGCTATGTTTGTGTGTTAGCTCGATTTCAAACAGGCAGCCGGCGCGGTCTTCTGTGACGCCAGGGTCTTCTGGTCTTCTGTTCTTCCGATGTTGCCTCGTCGCCTGTTGTCGCTGTAATGATGGAAGCGCGCCTTGCATCCCATTTATATAGGCATCACCGTCCCATCATGCTCCGGTAGGTACCCACGTGGTGGGTGCCTACCCACGTGCACCCACCACGTGGGTACCTACCGGAGCATGATGGGACGGTGATGCCTATATAAATGTGATGCAAGGCGCGCTTCCATCATTACAGCGACAACAGGCGACGAGACAACATCGGAAGAACAGAAGACCAGAAGACCCTGACGTCACAGAAGACCGCGCCGGCTGCCTGTTTGAAATCGAGCTAACACACAAACATAGCAGGCAGCCAGCGCTGAAGAAGAAGGCACCGGAGAGCTGCAGAAGAACCGGGGTTCGCCGAGTCAAGAGCGGAAGAGGGGAGAAGATGGAAGAAGCCCCCCGGAGTCCGGAGAAGCCCCCCCGGAGAGCGGAAGACCCCCGGAGAGCGGAGAAGACCCCCGGAGAGTGGAAGAAGAAGCCCCCCCTGGTAATTGAGCTAATAACGAAGACAGGGGGGGCGTCCGGAGCAGAATAATAAAATATTTTAAAAAGCCTTGTGTTGTGTGTTTATTAACTTTTACTTTTTGCCTCCAGGTGAATGGATAGGGGTACGATGTACCCCATATCCATTCACTTAGGGTGGGGGGCCGGTATCTGGGGGCCCCCTTATTAAAGGGGACTCCCAGATTCCGATAAGCCTCCGCCCGCAGACCCCGACAACCAATGGCAAGGGTTGTCGGGAAGAGGTCCTGTCCTCATCAACATGGGGACAGGGTGCTCTGGGGTGGGGGGGCCCGCAGTGCGCCCCCCTGCCCCAGAGCACCCAACCCCCCCATGTTGAGGGCACGCGGCCTGGCACGGCTCAGGAGGGGGGGGCGCTCGCTCGTCCCCACTCCCTTCCTGGCCGGCCGGGTAGCGTGCTTTGGATACGGGTCTGGTATGGATTGTAGGGGGACCCCCTACGTCAATTTTTCGGCGTAGGGGGGGTCCCCTTACAACCCATACCAGACCTAAGGGCCTGGTATGCTCCTGGGGGGGAACCCATGCCGGTTTTGTTTTTTACAAATTGACGTGGAGTTCTCCCTCGGGAAAGCATACCAAATGCCGTCGCTGCAATGGGCCTTTACAAGGTGTGACTAACTTTACACTTTGTAAAACGAGCCCTAATTTTACACTTGCAAAATAACACTTACGGCGCAAAAAAGAAGCTAGAAAGCTTTGTGGATCGCCTTAAGTGCTAATTTGCATACTAGCAACGGCATTTCGACTCGAAATGCCCCCAGCGGCGGATGCGGTACTGCATCCTAAAATTAGGCAGTGTAAATCAATTACACATGCCGGATCTTCTGTGTAACTTTGGAAAAAGCCTTTTGAGGATCGTTTCCAAAGTTACACACAGACTGAACAGCACTTAAGTCGGAGTATCTCTTTTGAGGATCTGGCCCAACAATCCCTACACAGAGGTAGAGCCTTCAATATCATCTTGTATAATGCCATTTTAACATATTTACCTTGGTGATTTGACAACAATTCACTCCATGTAATTCAAACAATAAACACATGTAAGGCATGGCACAATTACCATTAAATTATATAATTAGAACGTGTTTTCCCAAACTTTCACACCTTCTGTCATAATCAACAACCAACATTTATGTATTACAGGTACTTATATAGCGCTGTCAATATACACAGCACTTTACATATATATTGTACAGTCACATCAATCCCTGCCCTCAAGGAGCTTACAATATAAGGTCTCTAACTCACATTCATACATACACAAACTAGGGCCAATTTTGACAGAATGCAGTTAACCTACCAGCATGTCTTTGGAGTGTGGGAGAAAACAAGCACAGGGAGAACATGCAAACTCTGGGCAGGTAGTGTCGCGGTTGGAATACAAACTGGCAACCCTAGTGCTGCTAGGCAGAAATGCTAACTACATACTGTAGCCACTGTACTGCCTTGTCCCATTTCAAGACACAGAATTGGGTTAGGGTGTAAGTTTTCCATGTGACTATAAATCCTGGTGTATATTTCTGATATATTTATCGAATATGAAGACATATTTGAGGCATCCATGACAACCTTCTGCTTCAATCAGATCTATCTATTTGTCAAAGATTCACTTATTTATAGCACCTTTGAACTTTCTTGGATGGAGCAACGTGACAGATCAATCCTTAATCAGTATAGCTGACAGTCTCCTTGTTCTGACATTAACCCAACTTATTCACCATGTAATGATCACATCAAATGTCATTAGGAAGATTAAATCTTCCATTACGCTCAGCTTTCTTTCTATATACACAGTCCCTGTTCAATTCCCTGAATCTCATTTTTATAAATATTTAATAATATGCCTGTCCTTGCCTTGTTGAACAGAGGGAGTGTTTATTATGCTCCTCTCTTTACAAAAGCATTTTTATGTGATGGAAAAGGTATAAGGAATTCTTCCTCATTCACGCACTACACAAAGCCCGGTATTAAGGATAATGAGGACAGATGGTTCTGTATAAGTCTTTGTTTGTCATCTCTGAGATGTCACAAAGGATTTAAAGCAGCTTTTAAGTGGTGTGCCAGCCTGTAATTTCATTTATATCAATTTGGGCCTGTGTTATTCATGTCATCCGTAGCCTTGCGTCTGGTTGGCTAATTCCCCAAATGCTGCATTCTACATGGTAGGCTGGTGAGATACTGTAACCAGTCAGAGCAGAAATCAGAAGCAAAATCACACAGAGCTCTAGGCAGGTTTTCAAATGATATTTTCTTTAATGGAATTCAGGCAGATTCATGGGCCACATTCCAAACACAAAGCTTTCTTAAAAGCTGAAACATTCCAGCTTGTCATTTACACTAAAGGCAGGAAAGGCTGCTTAAGGCTGAATATCAATAATCCTGCAAGCCTTTTTAGTTTACATGCCAAATATTTTACAGCCCCATATATGCAAATGTTATCAGCATTAGACCAAACTGCTTAAAGGGAAAGTAGAGTGTATTATGCATAATGTACATTTTGTAGATATCAATGTAACATTTTACAGACTGATCAGTACTTCTTCTAGTAGTCATCTCCAGATTAATCTGAAATGCCAGGATGAAATCAATCTACATAATGGCTTATGTATGCAAAGTGTGCCAACAAAAAACATTTCTTGTTCTTCAAAGCAACCAATCTAAATGCTTGCTTCGACTTTTGTTTTAACTCTGTACTGCCAAAATGACAGCTGAAAGTTGTTTGGGCAGTGAGAGATGTTCCTGTAAGGATACTTTTCCTACATAGCTTACATAAAAAGACTAAAGCCTCGTACACACGATCAGTCCATCCAAAGAGAACGATCTGAAGGACTGTTGTCGTCGGTTAACCGATGAAGCTGACTAATGGTCCATCGCGCCCACACACCATTGGTTAAAAAAAACGATCGTGTCAGAACGCGGTGACGTAAAACACAACAACGTGCTGAAAAAAAACTAAGTTCAATGCTTCCAAGCATGCGTCGACTTGATTCTGAGCATGCGTGGATTTTTAACCGATGGTTGTGCCTACTAACGATTGTTTTTCCCCATTGGTTGGGAATCCATCGGTTAAATTTAAAGCAAGTTGGCTTTTTTTTAACCGATGGTTAAATAACCTATGGGGCCCACACACGATCGGTTTTGACCGCTGAAAATGGTCCATCAGACCGTTGTCCTCTGGTTAACCTATCGTGTGTACGAGGCCTAAGGCCGACCATACATGGTCGAATTTCGAAATAATTTTCTTTTGAAAATCAGAAAATTTGTGTGTTTTGTGATCCGATGGTGCCACCATTGATTTCAAAATTCGACCAACCAAACCTTCAATTTCACCTCATGTTGCTACAGAAAATAATTTTTGTATCTGGGAATCTTCTTTTCTTTCCAGGAATTTTCTATTCTTCCACATGCGCATTTCTTTTTCAATTTCATTTCTTGCACGATTCCATCATTGATTATTAAAATTCAATGCCCACACGAAAATCAGCTGTTGCTGCAGCCCACTAATGGTGCAACATACAAACGAAAATTCTTAGATAAGATTTTCGAAAAAAAATTCTTTCAAAATTCAACCCATGTATGGCCTCCAAAAGGCTGGCCATACACAGTTCAAATTTCGGATGGTTTGAACCGTCAATGAGCAGGCTGAATGTACCAAGTTGATTGAACGATCAACTTGGCTACAACCAGTCCACTGTATTGTGATTATTGCTAGCGGCTTGCAGTAATCAGTGTCCTCTCCCGGCACCCACCCCTGCCTCCTCACCGGGAGAAGACAAATTTCTGATTCCCCTGTCAACACTGTCCGTGGTTGCAGGAAATAAATTTGCACCATGTATGGCCAGCCTAAGACAGCAAAGCACATTGTATGACCCTACCTACCAAAAAGACAAGACTTAAACAAGGGTTTTCACCATCAATACATGAAGTAAGTGAATCAAATAATTGAAGCGCTAAAAAACTAAAAAATTTCCATTTAGGGAAATCATTGCAAAGGGGTTTCAGTAAAAGATTCAATAGTGAAAAACTCAGCATATATTCTAATGTACAAACCACACTCCCTTACTCTTCTCAATGTCAGACAATCAATGCTCTACAAAAAAATTTGCAATCATATATATAAGTGCAAATAAATACTCAAAAAAGTCCATCAAAGATTAACATTCATAATATTCTTTATTAATGCTTCAGAGTAGTGTTCCTGTGCTCCACCCTTGTAAGAATATATCTTAATGTGCAATCACAATTCCTGTGCTAAATTCTTGTGGCAAACACCACGTAGATAACCTCCGTGATAGTGGGTGTCTGCTCACCTAACGAGAAGGACCCTTTATTTACAGGATGATACCCAAATGGTTAAAGATTAACTTTACTTTTGAATAAAATAAAAAACATTCCTTTATATATACTATACATTTAACTGTGTATGAAAAATGCGAAAATGGCTCTGGTAGCGAAAGAGTTAAAAGGAAGATGCACATAGTAAAATGTTATTTTATGCAAGTGTATCAGTGGCGGCTGGTGTTTTTTTGTTTGGGGGGGCGGCAAACAACCAAACCTCCCCACCCCCTGCTGTCCGCCAGTTGGTCCACTGGCACTTACCCCATTTAGGCATTAATCATTCAAGGAGCAGCGCTGGGAATTGGGCATCTGAGGAGCGGCAGCAGGGATCAGGCATCCGAGGAGCGGCGGGGACCGAGCATCCGAGCATCCAGGGGCTCTTTTCCTCCTTGCTTCTGCTGTGCAACTCCTCCCTCCTCCTCTAGGCATCCAATAGGATCATCTGATCTTTCAGCCAAACAAGTGATGGGTATCAGACCTGCTTCCTAATTGGCCGAGAGGAGAATCAGTGTTGCAACAGTGAATATTAATTTGCTGTTGCAACACACCTGGGTGGGCTCCCAAGCCCACCCTAGTATGAAGCCTATTAGAGCCTCTGGCTCTAATTGGGTGCTTAAAAAAAAAACTGGCTGCTGTAATTCATGCATCCGGTGCCCTGAAATAGGCTGGATGCATGAATAGGGGGTGGCCGTCGCGGCCATGGATAGATTCATGCTATGCATGAATCTATCCATTGCATATAGGGGGTGGCCTGGAGAGAGGGGGGGTGGCGCCCGGGTGCCCCTAATGAACGTGTCGCCCCTGAAGTGTATGAAAAAACAAAACAAAGACTAGTAATATGAATATCATTTCTATTGTGTGTCTGGAAATTTCTATGCTGACATCTCCCCCACTGTAATATCCACAATCACCCTCACTGTGATATCCACAATCACCCCCACTGTAAAATCCACAATCTCCCCCACTGTAATATCCACAGACATCTCCCCCACTGTAATATCCACAATCACCCCCACTGTATTATCCACAGACATCTCCCCACTGTAATATCCACAGACATCTCCCCCACTGTAATATCCACAGACATCTCTCCCACTGTATTATCCACAAACATCTCCCCACTGTAATATCCACAGACATCTCCCCCACTGTAATATCCAAAGACATCTCCCCCACTATAATATCTACAGACATCCCCCCACTGTAATACGGTCCACATCTTCCCCACTGTATAGGAAGATGAGTGCTTGCTTAGTCTTACCAGAGAAGCCGGCCGAACATGAGAAGTTGAGGCCGGGTGATGACGTCAGAGCGCCGCTCTAGGCTCACCTAGGCCGCCACCGAGTGGACCAAGATGGCCGCCGCTCCGGGAGCTAGGCCAAAGCCGCGACCTTTTCTATTACCGAGGTAGCAGAAGATCTGCATATGGTGACCCATTCGGATCATTTACGATCAAAATTTTTTATGATTAATCTAGGAATTAATCTTTAATTTCCACAGCCCTAATATATATATATATATATATATATATATATATATATATATATATTTATATATATATATATTTATATATATATATATATATATATATATATATATATATATATATATATATATATATATATATATATATATACATATATATATATATATATATATACATACATACATATATACACACACATATACATATTTACTTCACTGTTCAAAGAAGCCCTAATATTTTATTATCTACTGTAGATTTTTTAGTTTTCACTGGTGGCTGGAAAATCAATAGCACTTTGCTGGAAATAAATAGGCACTTTGCTATCTTGAAATCCATGGATCCATGAAGGTTGGTGATGGATGTGGAGCAAGTCAAAGCAAAGCTTGCATGAAAACCTATTTGGTAGCCTTTGCTACCTGCTACTCCCTAAAGATGAAAGTCAATGAGATGTTACATTTTTTCTACTGCTTCTCATTTTGATGCTTTGGCTATAGTAAAGATATTTATAGAAAGAAATCTGAGATTTTTTTTGATCCTCCCATTAGCGTGAGAGAACAGAATTGTCAGATGTGATTAAACAAATCAGGACAGACCTTCTATTTTTGTATTCTACATACATTGTCCTTGCCTGCTGAGTATTTAGTCCTCAATCACTTTCTTGGTCTCACAAGTGAGACATCAGGGGTGTGTGTTTATTTCACTAAAGCTCCCCTAACAGGGCTGTTTAAAAAATGTATTAAAGTAAAACAAACATTTTTTTAAATAAATAAATGGTAAACATAATTAAAATAAAAAATAATAATTTAAGGAGAGTCCTGTAGACAGTCAGTAGGCACTCGGTCTAGCAGACGGACGTGTGCCTAAGAGCTCCTCTCACCTGACCTCCAGTGATTCCTTCCTCCTTGCACACTCCTATCAAGCAGCAGACAGCTAGGCAGGCAGGTGTTCTCTCCTTCAGGTTCCAGGACAGCCGCCCTTGCCTCCTCCTTGGGCCCCCCTCCTTCCTCCAGCAACATCTCCAAGGTAAGGAGTTTCCCCTTCCAGCTTGCCTGATCTGTCCCCTTGGATTGAATGCGGCCATCCTTTTTAGGATAAGCCGCAGTTTCAGTCCCGGGAATGGGACGACCGGGACCCCCCCCCGCATCCCCCAAACACTATATCGCCTCCCCCTCGCCATCTCCTATCACCCCCTGGCCATCCCTACCTTCGGGCACTACCGCTACTGGATCGCGGACGCAATCGCGGGTGCCGCATCCCAGGAAAGTCTGCGGCTTCAGCCGCGGCCTAGCGGGACATCCCGCACACCAAAGGTGATAGCCCCCTATTCTTGTTCCACACCGCTCAGACCCCCAGTACACTCTCCCTGCAGTTCCCTTATTGGTCCCCTTCTCCCCCCCTCGCTGCCCCGTTACTACAGCCCCCGGCTCGGGCCTAGTCCCGGTCGGTGGCCATCTTGGTACTCCTTTCTATTCCCTAGCATCAACACCACCCTCACTCACCCTCAGCTTCCCCCTGCACAGGCCGTTTTAGCCTGAAACTTGACCCCTGCAGTCAATCCAGGGGTACGCATCTCCCACGCCACTATTCACAAAAGTACTTGATCCAGGGTTTTTACCGATCGCCAGCAGGGATCAGGAAGGAATTTTTTCCCCAGTCACTGCATATTGGCATTGGCACGCCTAGGGTTTTTCGCCTTCCTCTGGACCAATTCCAGGGAGGGAAGACGTAAAAAGTGACAGTTTCACTTAGATACTCTTCCTCCCAGCGCCAACAATACCCCCCCCCCTCCCCACAAGCACCGCCACTTCCCTGGGTTTTTTCTGCAACTATGGGTTATCTGAAATACTCCGCAGAAACCATTTGGGAATTAAAGCCATTCGCCGCAATACTTCCAATTGTCACCGAAAAAGCGCTAAAGAGCGAGCAACTATTAAGAATCAATCGACGATTAACAGTAAAAAAACTCATCCAGACACGCCAGCCCAGACGCATATCCTGCGCTTTGGTCAACACAAGATCGGCAGTAAAACACCGGCAAGAAATCTATGATTTCATCCTTCAACACAATCTAGATTGCCTCTTTATCACAGAAAGCTGGCTTACAGCCGATTGCAACACCATTCTGGAAGAATTGGTGCCAGCAAATTATCGCATTCAAATGCAGAACAGAGTGGGACAAAGAGGGGGGGTCTGGCAGTGATCCACAAGACTCACCTCTCGATCACCAAACCAGTCCGTCAAAACTCGCTTCCATTCATGGAAACCCTCACTCTGCAGCTGCAAATAAACCCCCAAGACATGGTCCATATGCTACTTTGCTATAGACCACTAGGCCCAAAAACGCACCTTCTCACCTCATTAACAGAATTCATCTCCTCTTACACCCTAAGCATCAAACATCTTTTGGTGCTTGGAGATTTCAACCTCTGGGCCAACTCATCGTTGGACCCCGTCGCTGACGCCTGCATCAACCATCTGGATGGACTAGGTCTGCAGCAATTAATACAAGGCCCCACTCATGCCTCAGGCCATACCCTCGATCTCATTTTCAAACAGGATTTGGAAATTGAAATCGGGGAAAATGAGCCACTACCATGGACCGATCACCATGCCATTAAGTTAATAATCGCCAACCATCTCAGACCAAATAAAACAAGAAAACGGTGACAACTCACTGGACTAGATCTCAGAAGAAGCTCCATTCGGAACTCTTCAAAACGACCCTAGGAAATAAAATAAACACAATACAACAACAACAAACAGCCGTAGAAACACTTGACGCCATCAACAAGGCGCTACTTCAGTCCGCCGACTGGGTGGCACCAAAACGCAAAACTTGCACCTGGAAAAACAACGCTGGCTGGTTTAACGACCAGCTGACGTTGCTAAAGCAAGAGCGTAGAAGAGCAGAAGCTGCGTGGAAAAGGAGCTCTTCAGATAAAAACCACACCATTTATAAGACAATAACAAAGAAATATCATAAAGAAATCTTTATGGCAAAAAAAAATAATTTCTCCAACATCATCACCAAGGCCCTAAACCGCCCCCGCGAACTCTTCAAGCTGGTTTCACAGTCGATGAATCCAGCCTGCTTAGAGCCCCCCAATGCGGATTCACAAGAATTTTGCAATGAACTATCGGATTATTTCATTAATAAAATTGAAAAAATCTGTACAAACATTGAGCAAAATGGAATCTGCATGAATCCCGCCCCTAAGCCCAACCCAAATACCATTATATACCCGGCTCAAGCACCGAAATTCACCTTAAAACCCATCTCCATCGTGGCCACAAAAAATATCATTCGGTCTCTGCGCAACAACATAGCACCCAATGACATCATTCCCACTAAACTGCTGAAAGAAAGTGCAGATATATTGGCACCAGCTATCACGCAGCTTATAAATCAATCATTCAAGGAAGGCATGGTGCCCTCCTTGTTGAAACAAGGCACAATAAAACTGATCTTAAAAAAAAACACCCTCGACCCTAAAGATCCAAACAATAGGAGGCCCATCACGGGTCTAAATGTTTTCTCCAAGATAATGGAGAAAGAAGTTGTACAACAGTTACCCAAAAATGACTCGATACGTTTCAATCAGGCTTCCGGCCAGGACACGGAACTGAAACTGCTCTGGTAAAAATATGGGATGACGTCCTAGAGGCCGCAGATGAAGGAGAATCCTCTCTCCTGATCCTGTTGAATCTTAGTGCGGCCTTTGACACGGTAGACCATGGACTACTACTCACTAGGCTAGCTGAAGTAGCCAAAGTCGCAGAAGCAGATTTACCTTGGTTCTCCTCCTTCTTGGAAAACCAATCACAAACAGTGAAATTGGGATCTTTCACATCAGGAAAGCATACGATATCATGCAGAGTCCCTCAGGCATCTCCCTTATCACCGGTACTGTTCAATATCTATCTCCGTCCCCTCTTTGAAATCATCAGGAACCAGAAGCTACTTTACCATTCCTATGCAGATGACACTCAACTATATTTCCGCGTCAGCAACGAAAAGGATCATTCTCTTGGATTAGAGAGATCCCTCACTCTAATAGATAACTGGATGACATCCAGTAATCTTAAACTTAATGGTTCGAAAACAGAACTTCTCCTGTTTCACGCAAACTGGAAAAGTCACTCCACCCCAACTTGGACCCCACTGCCTATTCTGAGTAAAAATATCTCCCCTAGCACCAAAGTCAAAAGTCTCGGAGTCATCTTCGACTCCTACATGACAATGGATGTACAAATAGGGTCAGTAGTCAGCGGATCCCATCATCTGCTGCGCCTACTACGCCGACTTACCCCCTTTATCCCTAAAAAGGACATTGCGGTCATGGTGGGAACAATCATCAATTCCAGACTGGACTACGCAAATGCCCTTTATTTAGGACTTCCCAAATACCAAATCACTCGTCTGCAAGTCGTTCAAAATACGGCTGCTCGATTAGTGACTGGAAAAAAACCATGGGAGTCAATCTCCTTTTCGCTTAGATCTCTTCACTGGCTACCAGTGAAAGACAGAATCACTTTTAAGGCACTCTGCCTAACACACAAGTGTATTCAAGGAAACACTCCCCAATATCTATGCGAAAAAATAAAAACCCATAACCCAAATAGCATTCTGCGATCAACAAATCAAAACCTACTGGAAATACCCAAGGCAAGATACAAATCCAAAGGAGATCGGAGATTTGCTGTCCAAGGACCTTGACTGTGGAATGCACTACCAACCACCATCCGACTGGAGTCGGACCACTTGGCCTTCAGGAGAATGATTAAAACTCATCTCTTCTGAGGTAAAGGGTTTCCTTACAGAAGGAATGGAAACAGCACCCAGAGGCGATTCAGTTCGCAAGTGTTGCGCTTTATACGTTTTTCATTCACTCACTCAAGGCTCATTCACACATGTTCTCTGGCCTATACAGTGTGAATTAGTTGTTTGGTTGTGCTTCAGGAATATCCTGTTACTCTATGGGGACACAGTGGCTGCAAACACAGCCACAGTCCCTAATTTGACAGGTGTGCAGATTCAGGTAAGTGGTCTTGAGTGCACACTGCCTGTATTCAGGGCCATAGGCCTGCATCCACACACCTGTCAAATTAGGACCTATGACTGTGTTCGTACAGTTGCTGCATCACCATAGTCTAACATAGGCTGTCTGCACACATCAAGCCATAAAAAAAAGGTGATTCACACTGTGCATGCCCCCATGCTCATGTGAATGAGTGACAAGACCTCATTAACAGATAGAGCTTTATTTAACACCTAAATACATTTTTATCTTTCAATCATCACCATTGAAGGCTAGCAGAATGTAAGTGTATGGGTCAGAGGGGAAGTTAAATGGTAGATGAAGGTAAATAAAAAATATGAAAAGAGAGGGAGGAGAGGGGATGGGCGTGCAGGAAGGAAATGCCAAGCTTGAACCCAGTATTAAAGGGTGCTGAAGTCAAGAGAAAATGGTTTGAAACCAAGGAAAGTGTGAAAAGACTGTTATATACTGTATTTATTGGTGTATAACACTCACCTTTTTACCCTGAAAATAGAGGGTAAACTGTGCCTGCGTGTTATACGCAGGGGGCTGTGGAAAGTTTTTTTCCTGAAACTTCCCTCTTAAAGTTAGGGTGCGTGTTATACGCCGATAAATACGATATATAAAAAAAAAAATAACGTTTTCAAAAAGAAGTAATGCGGCTGCCATTGCTGACATCCTTCTAAAAATGCATGCTATTTTACTATTATGATGGTTCTCTGATTTTAATACTTTTTGAGCCAGTACAAAAGAACAATTATATGCATAGGAAAAGTCAGAGTAAAGTCAGAATTTCCAATCTGCATACTTGTTCTTGGATAATAACTTAAAGTATCAGTGCAAGAGGATTAGGAAACTAACTCTTGGGATATGAGAAGTCAGCAAAGGCAAACCCTATGTCTCTCTCAAGGAAGATTGCCTTCATTATGAATCTGTCAATCTATCAATCAATCAACTTGGGTACAACCAAGCTGTTGGATTTTTCATGTGGTTGTCAGCGGCTATAGTCACAATCAATAACCACTGTATTCTTCCGGCCGGGACGGCTCCCCTTGCAACTGTGAGTTGCAGGAGAGAAAATCGCACCATCTATGGCCAGCTTCACTGGCAGAATTACCAGGTAAAAAAAAGGGGGGGGGAATTATAAAAGAAAACAAATGCAGTCATAAGATTTAAGTACTGGTAAACTGCAATTAAATGTATGGTTTAGACAGACAATTTCGAGTAAAAACATTGAGTAAGATGCAGTAAAACACGTGTTTTGCCACAGATTACTGCAATGCATAGTAACAGCTAAAATCAAGTGTGGTGCATTGCAGTGTCATTTATTTTCAATGGCACCCTAATGCACCTAGTGAGTGTATCACCACACACGTGTGTTTTAGCACACCACCAGATATGAAAATTCTCTACATTGTGGGGGGCAACAGCAACAAAAAGCTTCATGTCCATTAAAACTTGCATTGTGTTGATGCCTTATCTTAACATTTTTAAATAATATGCATTAAATGTGTTTGTAGTTGTGCACCACAAAATTTGGAATCAGCCCTTAATAAAAACTGTATTTTAAAACACCAAATATTTGAAACACCTGAACAATCTGCCTCTGTACTATCTGTAAGATAAACCATCCAGAAAATACTGCAAGATATCAGAAGATCACGAGAAAAACAACTATATTTTGTACTGCGCATGACATGTATTTGACATCTAAAAAGACAATAGTGAGACTGCAAACTGGCGATGCATAGACCACTAACTACAGAAAAAAAAAATCAGCTCAATGCTTATTTATCTCATTGAGCCAGATTCAACAATAAAAAAGCTGTAATTGGCTATTCCCTTGGTTACTTTAGAGCAAACGGTAGACGGGTTAAGGAGGCGGTTCATTAACTCCACCTGCATCTGCCGAAGTAATGCGCACACTGCCCTGTAAGAGGAATACACATGTAATTCTCTCAGCAGCATCTCTGTTCATCATTGCCAGAAACTTCTTCTGTTAAATCTGCAATGAATCAATTCGTATAGCACCTGGGAGACCTGCTCATACAGCTAAACACTAATTACCTGTGCCTCATCTACTTTACAGAATGGGCATCTTTGAAGACAAGTGATCAATGTTTTCCTGCTGCACTACCACAAAGAATTGCTCAAACCGAAAAAGTTCCACAGTTTCACAGCAAAAATAAGCAACACACAAAATCATGACCTCCTTAAAGAAATTTGAAAGTAAAAGTGGTTGTAAAGGTATAGTTTTTTTTTCCCTTGATGCATTTTATGCATGTGCAGCTCCATATCAGCCCCCCCATACTTATGGGTAGATTCAGGTAGGGGCGCGCCAAACTAGGTCGGCGTAGCCTAGCGTGTTTACACTACACCGCCTTAAGTAAGAGAGGCAAGTACATGATTCTCAAGCCACTTACCTCCTTACTTAGGGCAGCATAGTGTAAAAGCGGCGGGCGTAAGGGCGCCTAATTCAAATGGGTTGGAGGGGGGCGTGTTGTATGGTAATGAGGCTTGACCTCACGTTTTTGACGTATTTTGTTACTGCGCCTGCGCCGGGCGCCTACAATTCCCAGTGCGCATTGCGGCTAAGTACGCCGTACGGGCCTATTGATTTCGACGTGGACGTAAACAACGTAAATCCCAATTCGCGGATGACTTACGCAAACAACGTAAAAAATTCGAACCTCGAGGCGAGAACGGCGGCCATACTTTAACACCTCATAGGTGGAAAAACTTTAGGCTGCCTAAGGCCTTACGGAAACGGCGTAAATCGACTGCGGCGGCCGGGCGTACGTTCGGGAATCGACGTAGAAACTAATTTACATATTCTACGCCGGCCGCAATGGAAGAGCCACCTAGCGGCCATCCGAAAAATTGCAATCCAAGATAGGACGGCGCAAGCGTATCTCTGTTTGAGCATAGGCTTAAACATACGGCGGCGTAGATTCTGCGTTAGGTCGGCTTATCTACTGATAAGCCGGCCTAACTCTTTGTGAATCTACCTATTAGAGTTGCCAACTCGAACACATTTTATCTACACAGGTTCTGTAGGTGATTAAGGTGGTAATTAAAAACTCACTTGGTGCCTTACCTGCATTAAATTAGTCTCATAACCCATGTAATTTATATGCGTTGAGGTTTAAAAGGATGAGATGGCAACCCTACATATACTACTTGGGCGCCAAAGCAGCAGCTCTCTCTGTGCTCTCTCTCTCCTACCTGGACATAAAGGTATCAGCAGGAGGTAGGGGCAGGGCCAAGACATTCTTTATGTGTCTCTGGACATACACATTGCAGCTCAGGATCGAGCCTTCACTAGTGCCCCCATGGTAAGCTGCTTGGCAGGAGGGAGGGGCCATAAGCGCCATCAGGGTACCCCAGAAAAGGAGGATTGGGGCTGCTCTGTGCAAAACCATTGCACAGAGCAGGTAAGTATGACATGTTTATTATTTTGAATCCCTTTATAATCACTTTAACTTTCAAATAATATTTTTATGCAGTAAAAAGCCGCACAACAGTAATATGGTTAGTATTCTTGCAAATAAATCTAAAGAACAGGGTGCGCAATGATCAGCGTTAGACCAAGGTTTATTAGTACACTCAGATGCATAAAGTAGATAGTTATAAATGTATAGGGAAACTGATATGTTTCTCACTCAGACTCCTTAGTCAAAAAAAGCATATTAACACAAAGAGCAAGGATGTTAAACCGGCCACCGTACATGTACCGGATTACTGCCCTAATGGTAAGGAAGGATTTACCGGTACACTAGATTGAAATTTACTGACAGTGACACTACACCTAAAATTTACTGGCACAGCCATGTTTTAACTGGCATTTCCAAAGGTTACAAAATTACAGTTTTAAGTGCAAATTTCTGTATTTAGGCTACAAACAGGTACCATATGCAATTAGCAATCTGATTTAAGGTAGATATTAGGTCAAACACATATTTATTTTATTTTTGATATAGTAAGTAAGTAGCTCAGGGGCAGGGACTCAGGAGGGCAAGAAAATAGAATGAGCAGACACACATGAAATTGACTCTCACAGTGACACTGACAAAAAATTCTGATGGTTGGTAACACTGGCAACACTGCGGTGCACCCTCTGCACCCCTCTGTGCACCTGTACTCATGCTGTGATTTAAAACAGCATATCGCACACAAAAGGTATGGAGCCAATGAGAGTGACTCTATACCACGTCATCGATGTGACAAATCACAGCATCGCATAATATAAATAAAGGATGACTCACTTACTGACCCTCGATCAGAATCTTACCAATAGACGTGAGAGTAAAGAAAAGCCATCCCGTAGTCATGGGTTGAATGTAGTAACAGTGCCAAGAAACAAGTCAAATCAGACGCAGGTTGGAGTATATGTCAGCTCCAACCTCTCTCTGATTTGACCTGTATACAACTACCAAGCTCCATGTCTGCGTGTTTGTTAATTTCCCAAAAATTGCTGCAATAAAATAAGACCACCTTGGGGTGTCTACTTTACAGAATTGGGTCAGTTTGGGGGGTTTTCTTGACATTTTTATTTGACATGTTTTAAAACAGGGGTCTCCAAACTGCGGCCCGAGGGCCAGATGTGGCCCTTTGCTAGCCTTTATGCGGCCCTTGGGGCACTATTCCTCCAACTGATATGAGGCACTATTCCTTCCACTGACACCAACAAGGGGGCACAATTCCTTCAACTGATAACAATGATGGGATACTATTCCTCCTACTGATGGGGGCCCTACGCCTCCTCCTACTGATCACCAACCCTGAGGCCATATTTTTTGTCACTGGTGCTGGGCCCGGGACATTTTCTGCCCCCGCTGGCCACTATCCGGCCCTCCTAAAGTCTGAAGGACAATAAAGTGGCCCTTTGTTTGAAAAGTTTGGAGACCCCTGTTTTAAAACAAAAAAGTAGGGCTGTGGAAATTAACTAATAATTCATCGATTAATCTTAAATTTTTTGATCGATCACAATTATTTTGATTGGTACTCACCTCTCCGCCGGCTTCCGGGCCTTCAGAGAGTTCCGTCTGAGATCCGGTGACGTCACAGACACCGGCGGGGATTGCCGTGTCCATCTGAAGGGCTCCTTTGCTGTGCCTTCATATCTGCATGCCGGCGGGACCTTACTATCTGCCACACTTCCCTCTATCACTTCCCTCTATCAACCTGGGATTCTACAACCATCCACTGGGAGTTGTGATAGTTACCTTCATGGGACATCTACATGCCGACGGACTGATGTTAACCTTTCATTATCTGGATTCAGCAGTGGCATCGTTGTACACATTCTTATATCAGTATCATGCTTGGCTACATGTTTTTATGACTGATTTTGCTACCATTTGGTATTACTCGCACCATTTTTACAGTTTATGTAGCTACATCGATTTTATCTCCAGTGCAATATTTATTTTGTTACCTACTTGAAGACTATAACAGTTTTAATGCTATTCCCATGGAGCGCTGCCTTTGTGTGTTTTTTTGTATCCTGCTATCCATTTTTACAGTGGTTGGTAGCTGCACTGGGAATCAGCCTGCAAGGAGATCAGCTAAAAGTAGTTGGATCTGTATGTGCGTTATAATTAATCGAAATTAGTTGATTAATCGATTAAAAAAAAATCGATTAATCAAACACAAAAATTTTGATCAGTAACAGCCCTAAAAAAAAGTACACTGTGCTTCTTACTACATATCTCTAATGTGTTTTTTTTCATCCCATAAGTGTTATTTTAGCTTTCATCTTCAAATAAATCAAGCTATTTACACTATGAACCCTTTTTTTTGTTAAACGATATCTGCATGCTGACCGGCTGGCTGCACAAAAAAAAAAAAAACACTTATTGATTTAATTCTTATTTTTAAGGTGGTCACCACGCCACATGACAGGTACCCCTTTTTGCTGTCAGTAGGTGACCCTACAGAATAGGACTTACTGGGAGGATTCGTTATCCTTACACTTTGACTATACTGAGAAAATGTACTAAGCCTGTGGCAGAGGCATTGTTTCCTCCCAGGGATTTGATTATTGCAAGTGACCCTTTGGCTGCCAGGTTCAAGTTAATTGCCTGTCCAGGGGGCACTTTCCCACCCTGACTAGGGTGGCGACGTTTTGAATCGTCTGTGCTAAGAGCAGGCTTGCTCTCTAGGCTTCTGATATCCAAGGCCTGATGCTACAAGTTCTTCCTACTCATCAAACCTTTTCTCTACTGTGTGTCATGTTGATGTTGGCCTTGGAATAAAGCATTGAAAACTCACGCTACTGGCTGGACACTTGCTCTTTTATCCACACTCACAAGTACTACCCCTAGACAGAAGAATTTGGTAACTTAAAGCGGAGTTCCGGCCACAAATTGAAAAAAAAAAACTTTTTAAATATAAATACCCCTGTAATACACAAGCTGAATGTATTCTACTACAGTTAGTCTGTAAACTAAGGTCCGTTTTGTTAGGTTGTTACAGCATTTAGACACTTTATAAAACAGAAATTGACTGGGGCCATCTTAAGTGTGGGCATCATGAAGCCAGACTGTATGACTTCCTGGATTTCAGCCTCGCACATGCTCAGTGCTGTACAAGCAGTGTAATGGTTTCAGATCAGTTTTCAATAGCAATGGGAGTGTCAGAGGAAGTTACCGCCCCTTATCTATGCAAACCTCTCCTCCCCTCCTCCCCTCCTCCTTCCAGGAACCAGTAAATATACAAAATAATTTGTTCCTGTGCAGATCTATCTACATAACAAGATGATATATATCTCTTGTTATATATGTGGTGTGTATACATATACCAGACATGTGCACTGTCAATAAATTAATTTTGTTAGTGCGGTGATGTTAGTGCGGTGATGTTAGTGCGGTGATGTTAGTGCGGTGATGTTAGTGCGGTGATGTTAGTGCTGCGATGTTAGTGCTGCGATGTTAGTGCTGCGATGTTAGTGCGGTGATGTTAGTGCTGTGATGTTATTGCTGTGATGTTAGTGCTGTGATGTTAGTGCTGTGACATTAGTGCGGTGACGTTAGTGCTGTGATGTTAGTGCTGTGATGTTAGTGCTGTGATGTTAGTGCTGTGATGTTAGTGCTGTGATGTTAGTGCGGTGACATTAGTGCGGTGATGTTAGTGCGGTGGTGATGTTAGTGCGGTGACATTAGTGCGGTGATGTTAATGCGGTGATGTTAGTGCGGTGATGTTAGTGCGGTGATGTTAGTGCGGTGATGTTAGTGCGGTGACAGTGCGGTGATGTTAGTGCAGTGACATTAGTGAGGTGACGTTAGTGCGGTGGTGATGTTAGTGCGGTGATGTTAGTGCGGTGATGTTAGTGCTGCGATGTAAGTGCTGCGATGTTAGTGCTGCGATGTTAGTGCGGTGATGTTAGTGCGGTGATGTTAGTGCTGTGATGTTAATGCTGTAATGTTAATGCTGTGATGTTAGTGCTGTGACGTTAGTGCGGTGATGTTAGTGCGGTGGTGATGTTAGTGCTGCGATGTTAGTGCGGTGATGTTAGTGCTGCGATGTTAGTGTGGTGATGTTAGTGCGGTGATGTTAGTGCTGTGATGTTAGTGTTGTGATGTTAGTGCGGTGACATTAGTGCAGTGATGTTAGTGCGGTGGTGATGATAGTGTGGTGACATTAGTGCGGTGATGTTAGTGCGGTGATGTTAGTGCGGCGATGTTAGTGCGGTGATGTTAGTGCGGTGATGTTAGTGCTGTGATGTTAGTGCAGTGATGTTAGTGCGGTGGTGATGTTAGTGCGGTGGTGATGTTAGTGCGGTGACATTAGTGCGGTGATGTTAGTGCGGTGATGTTAGTGCGGTGATGTTAGTGCGGTGATGTTAGTGCGGTGATGTTAGTGTGGTGATGTTAGTGCGGTGACAGTGCGGTGATGTTAGTGCGGTGACAGTGCGGTGATGTTAGTGCGGTGACAGTGCGGTGATGTTAGTGCGGTGACAGTGCGGTGATGTTAGTGCGGTGACAGTGCGGTGACAGTGCGGTGATGTTAGTGCGGTGACAGTGCGGTGACAGTGCGGTGATGTTAGTGCGGTGACAGTGCGGTGACATTATGTGCAGAGTGGGGGGAGGTACAGATGATCAGGCATACAGAGCACATCTCGGTCTGTGTAGATCTGTATGTGAGTACAGTGATCATAGTACAGCCCCGCCTCCCTGCACTAGAATTGTAACACACAGTGCAGAGCTCTGTTGCTATGTACAGGGAGGCGGGGCTGTACAGGGAGGCGGGGCTGTACTATGCTCGGTGCTCTCACATACAGATCTATCAGACAGAGTGAGATTCGCTCTCTCTGCCTGATGATCTGTATCTCCGTGCATCGGAGACAGATGGCAGGTGGGCGGGTGGTGGAGGGAGGAGGACGGGGGCGGCGGTGACGGACGGGTGGAGAAGCTAGGACGGGGGCGGAGCTAGGACGGGGGCGGAGCTAGGACGGGTGGAGGAGCTAGGACGGGGGAGGAGTTGGAGAGGGAGAAGAGGAAGGACACCACCTCTATGGGCGGCACTGCCCTCCCTCCCTCCCGCCCCCCGAGATGTTCATCCACGGCTGCGATGTTCAGCCCAGCCTCCTGGGATTGAAGACACACATATCCCAGGAGGCATAGCAGCGCTGGATGCGGCGGGGGGGGCCATTCCGCCGCGGCGGGGGAATAAGAGACTCACAGATAAAAACGTGAGTTTTTAAAAGACAAAAATAAAACATCCCAAATGTATTTAACGGGGCAGTGTAAAAACGAATGCAAAAAAGTTGTAAAATAGGGTGGAACTCCGCTTTAATACGCCGATCCCAATATTATTTAAGACACTATGCATAAGAATAGAAAGTAACAGGAGGTGGTACACTCACTGTTTACAAGAAAATTTGAGATCTGTTTCTTCTATTTCTAGATCTACTGATCATTTTGACTTGTAGTTTTCAGGTAATATCTGATTGAAGCCCAAAATATTTTTAAAACATCTACACAAGGTACATTACATACAGTCAGGACAGAAGATTTCAACTAAATGTGCAGCCAGCAGCACAATGGGCACATGGCATTGACTGAATGCTGATTTTCTATTTAATTTTTTTGAATAAACTTAGGCTTTAAAGTCTAAGTTCACCATTTCAGAAATGAAAAGGCAAACTAACACCATATACCCACTCCTTCCTTTCAGGTCCTTTCTGTACTCACCTCAGTGGCTGATGTGCTATCTGTGCCCACAAAGCCATTGCAATGGCCTGGGGATTTGAAATCCCAGATATTCTCCCCTTCTTACTGCAGGCCTTTTAGGATGGATCAGAGTGATTCTAATTGGTCATATAGATCAGGGATTTCAAGACTCCAGGCCGCTGCTCTGTGTACTGGACCCTGACATCTCATCACCTACGTAGGTAAAATGTTTTTAATCTTATGCTTGTAAGGGAGGCATGTGGGTGCTACCTCCTTCATGTTTCCCTCCTTGTTGAGTGCCAAGTAAGGGTCACATAAGAGGCCTACCCCAGGGTGGGCTTTCTGGGCTACGCTAGGCACTTTGGAAGGTTTACTGCCTTACACATGGGATACCTTTACTTGAACAGAACAGATGACTGAACTCTAATTACCCATTTTGATGTCAATACACACCACCATGGTCACTGTTGCATTTAGGTGGGACACACAGAGCCACTGCCGACAACAACTCCTCCTGCAAGAGGCTATCCCACCTGCCACATGTACTTGCTTATGACAGGCTGCTAGAGAAACCTCTGTTACCCTTGGACACCGCTTGTATATTGTGTTAAGAAAGTGATCAGCGCATAAAAACAAAAAAAATAAATAAATAAATATAATAAAAAATAAAATGTGGAGGTAAGTGTAAAAAACTGGTGATGTGGGACAAGGTGAATAATGGTTAACAATAATGCAATAAATGCTAGTAATCCCAAAGTGTAGACACAAAAATGCAAAAAAATATAAGAAATTACAAAATAAATAGTGATTGTCCTTGTGTAATCCAAAACGTTAAGAGACTTCACAATCTTCTTGCTTAATTTTTCTAGGTGCTGTGCTCAAGGAGCGCTTAAGGCTTGAATGGGTATGGGTAGGTCCAGGGATGGTTCCTCCGCATTGGTTCCCAATTGTAGTCTGTCACCACAGGTGCAGGTAGCCTCACTGAATCTTTCCTCGGTATGAGCCCCAGTAGGAATCAAAGAGACACTCCATTGTGAAGTACATCAAGGTTTTTAATCATAAAAAGATGTAGAAACTTACATAGAATAAAAGCAATAACAGCGGTGCGGTGCGGTGTTCAAACTCTTCCTGTTTCCTGGTCCATCAGATCCTTACTGGTTACGCCACATCACGTGGCTTCATCAGAGGTCACAGTATCCTACACTTAAGTGGTGGCGCGGTAGCACTTTTATCCATTCACCGCTTGTATATTCATACTGTAATAAAACTTGTAATGCTATCTTCAAACCCCAAAGTGTTTAACTGACCCGAGCTGTAGACTGTGTGTGATTTACTTGTATTACACCCCTTTTGTAACCTCAGACCAGGCAAAGTTGCAATAGTTTTACATAAACAGTGTGGCATAAACTAATCCCTAACCCAGGCTTGTGGCTGCCCCAACATACCTGTTGCATGCAGACTAAACCCCTGCTTTTAACCTATACTGTAAGGCCTCGTACACACGACCGAGAAACTCGACGGGCGAAACACATCGTTTTCCTCGTCGAGTTCCTTGTTAGGCTGTCGAGGAACTCGACAAGCCAATTTTCTCCATTCCCGTCAAGGAAAAAGAGAACATGCTCTCTTTTTGGCTTGTCGAATTTCTCAATAGTTTCCTCAACGAAAATGTACACACGACTGGTTTCCTCAGCAAAAAAATATCTCCCAGCAAGTTTCTTGCTGGTTCTTGCGGAGAAACTTGGTCGTGTGTACGAGTCCTTAGACAGGTTGTTTTGGTTGTCTGCGAGCTGGTCGGTAAGTAAGCCTGGTCTTTTTCCCTTGGAAGTGTCCATATGCAGTCCATAGGCAGAGATATATTAAAAAAAGAAAGGAAAAAAAACTGGTACCATTGCAAGTCCTACACTTCATTTTGGAATGGAAGTTAGAAAATGATTGATTGCTATCAGCAACAGCCCAATTTACACTTTAGTCTTCACAAATCACTTAAATTGAGTTCTACTTCAATGCACAAAGATGGCCAGAACCACACAATATTACCTCTACCAATAATGTATTTCACATTGTTTATTGTGGCTTTTAGCGATGCTTACATTCAGCTTAGAAGAAAAAAAATCTATACTCACAGCAGCCTATGTGGTGTGTTTTCTTAACCCGGAGGTGAATCACCTGCTTGTCCTTATTACAAACAGAGATGTCAAAGTGGCTGAGTTCCCTTTTCCTACTGGGAATCTCTATAATCAATTTTAGGTTCAGTGAAAAGAAAACACCTTTCAATCCAGTGATTGCTCAAGGGCTGGTATCAATATTGTGTTTACATTTTAACAAGATATTATATTATCACTGATATAGGCATCTGACGTTCATTGCTGGGAATTAGGAGAACACCTCAAGCATATAAAAAATGAACACTTCTAAGTCATTCTGAGCAGCATGGTGAACTAAATGCCAATATTTCAGGTCATTGAAATTAAAAATACATTGCAATCACCATCTGACAATTAAATAGCCATTGCTGTGTTATTACAATTTTATGCTATAGTCAGTGAAAGTCACAGCATGAAATGATGTACATTATCATAGGCAATATTAAATTAAACCAGTATCCTGTGCCCCAGTGGTGCTTTTCATTAGGGTTTAGCATGTTTACTAAGGTGTTCATTGTGGTTTGGTGGTCCACAACAATAATACATTATTCAGGTGAATATGGTAACAATATTAACAATAACATATTTTTTTAATGCAGAACTGCTGATTGGTAGTTTATAAACTGGTGATCTCTAGGACTTAGACAACTGTGAAGAAGATCCTCTCTATGTAAGTACAGATTTTCCTGAGATGCAAAGTCTTTAAAGGTTAGAATCCAAACCGGGGGTGCAGACAATGCACTTAATGCACCCTGGGGGTGTATTTAAGTCTGGATTCACACCTATGCATTTTTAGTGCTCTTTGCATTTTGCAGATTTGCACTACAGCCCATTTATCATGGTTTCCTATGGAACATGTTCTCTAGATCAAATCTGAAAAATGCAAAAAGCACACTAAATGCATAGGTGTGAATCAAGCCTTATGCCCTGTACACACCATCGGAATTTCTGATGTGATAAAATCCGATGGAATTTTCTGTTCAAGCTGTCTTGCATACACACTGTCAGACCAAATCCTGACCGTCCATAAGGTGGTGACGTAAAAAACTACGACGAGCCGAGAAAAATTAAGTTCAATGCTTCCGAGCATGCGTCGACCTGATTCTGAGCATGCATGTTTTTTTCTCCGTTGGAGATCCACACAGCCGATCATAATTTTTCCATCAGAAAAAAATAAAACATGTTCTATTTCTAAATTCTGACGGAAAAAAAGTCTGACGGGGCCAACACACGGTCGGAATATCCGATGCAAAAAAAAATCTGACAGATCGTGTGTACAAGGCATTAGACTTGGACTGGTGAATACAAGTAAAGATGAGAAAAATAAAGAGATACAGGCTGAAAGACAGATATAGATGATAGTAAAACCCCACAAAGGTTGATGTTCTAAAACTGCATGGTGCAAAAACTGGTGCAGCTTTGCATAGAAACTAGGGATGCACCGATGTCACTTTTTTAAGACCAAGTACGAGTACCGATCCTTTACCTCAGGTACTCGCCGATACCAATTACCAATACCTATCACCTAGGAAGAGGGCTGGTTTGGGAGGTGGCGGTAGTTGAGGGTGTGGTGAAATAGGGATTGTGGGACAGTTAGGGACTTTAGGCAAGGTACACGAGACAGTTAGGGACTGCAGTCATGATACAAGAGACAGTTAGGGACTGCAGGCATGGTACAGGAGACAGTTAGGGACTGCAGGCATGGTACAGGAGACAGTTAGGGACTGCAGGCATGGTACAAAAGACAGTTAGAGACTGCAGGCATGGTACAGGAGACAGCTAGGGACTGCAAGCATGGTACAGGAGACAGTGACTACAGGCATGGTACAGGAGACAGGGACTGCAAGCATGGTACAGGAGACAGGGACGGCAAGCATGGTACAGGAGACAGGGACTGCAGGGATGGTACAGGAGACAGGGACTGCAGGCATGGTACAAAACACAGTTAGGGAGAGCCCGGATCCAGTGCTCTGTGTGGCCGGGAGTCAGAGCTGGAGGAGGGAGGAGGGAGGTGTGCAGTGCGAAAACAGGCTGGTGGGCTGTTAGGACACCAAGCGATAACACAGTCTGGGAGGAGGCACTGTCCGGCGGTCGGCTCCCACGTGACAACACTTCCGGTATCGGAGCATTTTTGCAAGTACCGATACTCGCGAAAATGCCTAGTATCGGCACCGATGCCAGTATCGGTGCATCCCTAATAGAAACCAATCAGCTTCCAGGTTTTATTGTCAAAGCTTAATTGAACAAGCTGAAGTTAGAAGCTGATTGGCTACCATGCACAGCTGCACCAGATTCTGAGTGCTCCAGTTTTAGAAAATCTCCCCCCACTGTGTGCAAAAAAGGCACGTTACAGGATTCAATCCAATTAGACTAGTAAAAGAACAGATACAAATATATATATATATATATATATATATATATATATATATATATATATATATATATATATATATATATACATACATACATACATACACACACATTTATATATTGGGCCAAAAACGCACATAATAGCAAAAATCACCTTCCTCTGATCTGACTGCAATAAAGTGACATTTGATTGCTGTGTGTTGGATATGATCATTGCTTTTTACATAGCTTTAATAAATAAACCCGGAAAACAAATAAAGAAAGCAGTAATTCTCATCTATTCAATCATGGTTCAGCAGCTCTTCATGGCCTAGGGAATATTTGCATATAACAACACAGAAGGAATAAAAAATGGCATCAGTGTAATTCGGTTAATTTATCCACTGCACAATTTACTGCATGTATTGATCCAATTTCATTTAAAGCAGTGTCTGTTTCATTATACATTGAGAACAAAAAGTAATATGTCATTTCCTAGCTTGTACCAATGGTGCTTATAAATTACCTAGCATTATTTTAGAAGCCAAGAAAAAAAAAGTATAATAAACAAAATATGAAACAAAAAATATAGGAAAAAACTGATGAAATTATAAAACATTTTTTGCTTACTAGAAAATGTTGAAGTATAGTAGATGCAGTTTATTGGATTGTTTTTTTATGAAAGGAAATGTATACTATATAATCTGCACTCTGCTTCCACTGACTGTTATCGATTAGCATTGTTCTTGCTGTGGACTACAGAACATCTGCCCCTTATATTATGGAGGAGAAGAGAAGGTATTTTCTAGTTCTATCCTAGGGGGATAACACTGCTCCTTCATACTGTAGACACAGTACAATGCGTTCTGACCCGATCGGTTTTTGGAACGATGGTGTGTACGCACATCAGACCATCAGGCCACTTCAGCGGTGAACCGATGGAAATGGCCCGTCGGACCATTCTCATCGGTTTGGAACGACCGTGTGTACGCGGCCTAACAGGGAAGTTTTTTTCTACCAGCTTTCTGAAACTGGTTCCTACCTTTAGCTGGATATACCTCAAGGACTTTGGAAATCTCAGGGAAACTCAGTGATCAGAACAATAGTAACCTAATGCAGTTTACAATGATACAGAAAAAAGTACAAATAGATGAGACATAACAAATTCTGTGGTCTGTAAGCAGCTCATATTATTTTGCTTGTTGACAGACCTTGGGATGATTTACTAAAACTGGAAAGTACAAGAATTGGCGCAGTTCTGCATAGAAACCAATCAGCTTCCAGGATATTTTTGTTAAAGCTTAATTGAACAAGCTAAAGTTAGAAGCCGATTGGCTACCATGCACAGCTGCACTAGATTTTGCACTCTCCAGTTTTAGTAAATAAACGTTTTGCCTTTTTCTTTAAAGAAGTATGTAACCCGCAACATAAGTGGTGCAGTTTCTGTAAACTACATTATTTCTGTGATCATTTCTACAATACATAGGGACTTTTAAGTACCAATGTGTGTTGACTCGTCCCATCTTTGGGGTATGCTGGTTATGTCCTACCCACAAGCCTCTTTTTCACTAATGATCTTTAATGACAATTTTACCTCCTACTGTGGATGAAGATAGTCTTTGGCCTCATTCACACTTCGGGCCATTCGGGTCCATCTGTCATCTGTCATGCATCACTGTGGAGCGTCGGATGTCAGCAAAGACATGTCCACTGACATCCGACCCGATCCGACCCGCTAAAAACAGACGTATGGGGGCCACGTCCCCATCCGTCCATGCGGATCAGATCGGGTAAGATCTGATAAAAACGGACATGCTGTCCGTTTTCATCAGATCGCCCCATAGGACACAGCGGTGCCCGACAAGCCTCTCCTGCTCAGTGAGCAGAGAGGAGCTTGTCATCCGTCGGCTCAGCGGAGATCTGCGGACTGATCTCCCGCTGAGCCGACGGGAGCAGGCGGACTCCGTAGCGACGGAGTCCGCCATGTGTGAATGAGACCTTCAAGAGCTATGAATAAGCACTGAGACACAGTGCGAAACGCGTCAGATTTGTTGTTCTGTTTTTGGCCGAGGCATGTCATTTTGTGACCCATTTTTATTAAAGGAGAAGTTTTTTGGAGTGCGGCTGTCCCAGCCCTTTCTTTCATTCAAATCTGCATTCTGATTGCATTGCCTGCACCCTAGGTTCGGATCCCAGAAGACTGATTCTCTGGTTCTCTTGAGCGGTTACCTCTCTTCTCAACTCTGATCTACAAGGTTACAATGCTAGCCATTATACTGCTCGGATACTGAGTGCTATCCTATATCTAAATGCATTTCTCAGCAGTACAGACCACCAGCCAAGGGAAAAGAAGGGATGGTTTCACATTTCCTGCACTAGTTCCTATTCCCATAGTTCTCTCGCTGACTTTAGCCACATATGTTAAGAGGTGAACAGAAGAAAGTAACATAATAAGGAAAATTAAATTTTTCTTAAAAAAAAAAAAAAAATGTACTTAGCCACGCCTTCTCTAAATCTGTGCAATGTCCCTTAATCTATCCCGTAGTTTGTAGACAACGTTTGCGCAAACCAATTGCAATTTTTTTTAACAAAAATATGTAGAGAAATATATATTGGCCTAAACTGATGACTAAATTATTTTTTTTACATTTTTTAATAGATATGTATTATGTAAAAATATTTACATTTTTTCAAAATCGTCTGCTTTTTTGTTTATAGTGCAAAAAATAAAAACCGCAGAGGTGATAAAATACCACCAAAAGAAAGCTCTATTTGTGGGGGAAAAAGGACAATTTTGGGTCCGTGCAATTGTTAGTTAAAGCGACGCAGTGCTGTATCGCAAAAAATGCTCTGGTCATTAGGGGGGCAAATCCTTCCAGGGCCAAAGTGGTTAAGGTAAGCAATAAAAAACTGGGCGGGGGACAGGGGGAAGATCCACTTTCTGTTGCTGAGAGATGCTGTGTAAAATGTGTGTTTTAGAAGACTGCAGCGAAGAAAGAACTTCAGATAAACAGGTACAAATTGTGTATGAGGACTTGTTTCATCTTGGTGTATCACCTGAGGTCAAGCACTTCATTGGGTATATGTAAGGATATGCAACCACTTTAAGGCAGCTGCATTTGGCACAAGTAGTTTTTTATAGTATTTTAAAGCGGGGGTTCACCCTATAAACCCAAAAAAAAAAAAAAAAATTTCTTCTACCATAAAATCAGGCATTGTAGCGCAAGCTACAGTATGCCTGTCCCGATTTTTTTATCCCCGTACTCACCGTGTACTCGTACATCGAAGATACTGACTCCCCTCGGGGAATGGGCGTGCCTATGGAGACGGAGGATGATTGACGGCCGGCTCTGGCGCGTCACGCTTCTCCGGAAATAGCCGAAATAGGCTTGGCTCTTCACGGCGCCTGCGCATAGCCTGTGCGCAGGCGCCGTGAAGAGCCGAGACCTACTCCGGCTGTCTTCGGGGAGAGTGACGTGCCAGGGCCGGCCATCAATCATCCTCCCTCTCCATAGGCACGCCCATTCCCCGCGGGAGCCGAAATCTATAATGTATGAGTACACAGTGAGTACGGGGGTAAAAAAATCGGGACAGGCATACTGTAGCTCGCGCTACAATGCCTATCTCGATGGTAAAATCGTGTCACTGAGGGTGAACCACCGCTTTAAGTGCATAGATATACACATAAACATATAAAAACTTTTCAGACAATGTTGCCAACAACGAATATTATTTATGGTCGTTACCCTCTGACCGAGAGAGATGTGGATCACATAAACACGCGACAAGACTTACAACATAAATAGACCTGAAGTGTGCCTTGGTGGTCTGGTCAGTATGCCAAGAAAAGGGGGCATACCCAAGGTAAGTAATGGGTAGTTAATTGAAGAAGGATATGCTGAGAAGTGCCCTGAAAAAGGGAAGGGCGGGAGGGTGTCGAATGCGATTGAATGCGCAGACTCACGGACATGAGGTGAGCTGGAAAGAGTCGGCCCAGTGACGTGTAGTACCACACACTGAACCGACAAAGAGCATGTGTGAGTGGGCTGCCTAAATACCCTCCGGGCTCCTCCCATAAACTCAGGCCACCATACTGGCCTTCTTATTTATGGTCGTTACCCTCTGACCGAGAGAGATGTGGATCACATAAACACGCGACAAGACTTACAACATAAATAGACCTGAAGTGTGCCTTGGTGGTCTGGTCAGTATGCCAAGAAAAGGGGGCAAAAGACTCAGATAGGGAAATAGTTTATATTGATTTCTTGTATTTATTTAGCCAGCTTGGTAAAGGCTTGTGCCATTCCTTCATGAGGATTTGGGATGTATGTGGCAAAACAAGGAGACTTCCATCAGCCTGGTATCTTGATTACGTAGTCTGGTACTCCCTGTTGGGAGGCAACTGAGGCTGCTCCAAAGAATGTCCAGAGAACTGACTGGGGTTTGAAGCCCAAGTTACTTAGGAGGATTCTGACATGCTTGACACACTGGCTGACACTCAGGGAGCTGGTTTAGAAAGGGTAGCAATGAGCTACCATCAGATTGGCTGGGTAGATGAAGCAGTAGTGGGTCGAGCACCGTCACTGGGCATCAGGCGTTGTCAGTCTGAAACAGGTTGATGTCAACCCCAGGGGCTGGTTTGTTGCGTTTGCAGACTGTGAGAGTATAGTGGTTCGAAAGCGAGTCGGGTGGCGTCGGAGCAGTGTGTGACTGCCGGAGCCGCTGACTAAATTCACTAGGTTGTAGGGAACCGTAGAAGGCCTGGTAGATGGCTGTTCGGGTGACTAGTCTGGGCAAAGCCCTAAACAGGGAACGAGTAAGGATTTTAGACATGTCCCTAAAGATGGGACTCTTGAAAGGTAGGCGCTTGCTGCTGACTACAGGTTGGTGCTTCTGTATGCCCTGTAGGAGGGACTTGACTGCATGGGCTCGAGAATACTGACGGTTTACTGGGGTCCTGCAGGGACAGGAAATGCTGGATGCCATCTAGATATGGCGTGATAGTATTGAGAAATGGTCAGCTGCATGTGGCAATACGATATGAAGGCTAGAATGTGTCCATTCTGCTGCTTCGGGGCAAGGGGCCAAAAATTTGCGATTAGTGTTCCAAGCAGTGCGATAGGCCTTCAGTGTGTAGCGTGCCAAGGAGTGGTTAATAAGTTGGATTGCGTTGGTGAGATGTGACTTCAGTCCATCGTCAGCAATGTCCATGGTGGGACAGGGATAGTTGTTGGGTTGGCTCCAGGCTCTTGCTGGAAAAAACATCCATTCCAAGGTTGGAATAGGAAAGCGCATCAGCTTCTTTTTGCATTTGCCTGAAAAAAGGTCTACATAAGATATTAACTGGTGACGGAGTGACATCTGTGCGAGCCTGCGCAGGAAGTGATGGGGAGTGACTTAGATCTACCTTAATTGATGATGTCGGCTGTGGCCTGATTGTCTGTGGTGAAGAACAGTGTCTGTCCCAGTGTGGTCCCAGACCTGGGCAGCTGCCACGATGGGGTGCAGCACGAGGTGTGATGAAGACTGGGTGAAAAAATTTAAGAGAATTTCTGGGGGCCAAGTTTTGGAGAACCAGTGGCGGCCTAAAAATGGCTGCAAAAGCCTTTGGTGGCTCGGCTGACACTGCCAGGATGAAGATTGAAATGCTGTTCTATCAGGTGGGGAAGTTGTCCCACATAGCTAAGTCTGCTACTGATGCTTGGTCTAGTTTGAGAACTTGGACTGGATCTTGCATTGGTGTGAGAAAATCAAGACAATACACAGGTGCTCAACAAGACGATATACATGCACTCGCAGGCCAATGTACACTCGCAGGCCAACGTGCACTCGTTGGTGGTGGATGAAAACCTGAACCAACCGCAGGGAAAAAACAGAGAAAAGATGAGCGGCCCACGCGCCACTGAAGACGAACGGCCAACTGGGCGCCACTGTGTGTCTGTGTGGCTGATCGTTTGTCACTGAGGTGTGTTTGCAAGTTTAGTTTGTATTCGGGTTTGCACGTAGGTGCCTGCCGCAAAGTGTTTTATACTACTGCAGACAATATTGTGCGGTTGCAAGGGTGTCAGTGAGTGTCAGGTTGCTGGGACGATATTGTGTGGTTGCAGGGGCCTTGAGTATGAAGGTTTGTTTTGAGACGGCATTGCGTGGTTGCAAGGGTCTCAGTCTGGTTTGCTGAGACGATATTGCATGGTTGCAAAAGGTCTCGATGAGTTTGGCGCTGCTGAGACGGTATTGCATTTGCAAGGGTCTGAACTACGGAGTGAGGCTGCTGAGACGGTATTGCGTGGTTGCAAGGGTGTCGATGAGTGTGGGGCTGCTGAGACGGTATTGCGTTTGCAAGGGTCTCAACAATGGTGTGAGGCTGCTGAGACGGTATTGCGTGGTTGCAAGAGTCTTGATGAGTGTGGGGCTGCTGAGACGGTATTGCATTTGCAAGGGTCTGAACTATGGTGTGAGGCTGCTGAGACGGTATTGCGTGGTTGCAACGGTCTCGATGAGTGTGGGGCTGCTGAGACGGTATTGCGTTCGCAAGGGTCTCAACAATGGTGTGAGGCTGCTGAGACGATATTGCGTGGTTGCAAGGGTCTCAGTCTGGTTTGCTGAGACGATATTGCGTGGTTGCAAAAGGTCTCGATGAGTGTGGCGCTGCTGAGACGGTATTGCATTTGCAAGAGTCTGAACTACGGTGTGAGGCTGCTGAGACGGTATTGCGTGGTTGCAAGGGTCTCGATGAGTGTGGGGCTGCTGAGACGGTATTGCGTTTGCAAGGGTCTCAACAATGGTGTGAGGCTGCTGAGACGGTATTGCGTGGTTGCAAGAGTCTTGATGAGTGTGGGGCTGCTGAGACGGTATTGCATTTGCAAGGGTCTGAACTATGGTGTGAGGCTGCTGAGACGGTATTGCGTGGTTGCAAGGGTCTCGATGAGTGTGGGGCTGCTGAGACGGTATTGCGTTTGCAAGGGTCTCAACAATGGTGTGAGGCTGCTGAGACGGTATTGCGTGGTTGCAAGGGTCTTGATGAGTGTAGGGCTGCTGAGATGGTATTGCGTTTGCATGGGTCTCAACAATGGTGTGAGGCTACTGAGATGGTATTGCGTGGTTGCAAGAGTCTTGATGAGTGTAGGGCTGCTGAGACGGTATTGCGTTTGCAAGGGTCTCAACAATGGTGTGAGGCTGCTGAGACGATTTTGCATGGTTGCAATGGTCTCAACAGGTGTCAGGTTGCTGGGCCGAGATTGTGTGGTGACAATTTTTCTTTTTTTTTCTGCACTTTTTATATTTCGTTTTGCCTTTTTTTTTTTTTCCTCTGTTTGCGTTTTGTAAGGGTCATGTGTTGCAAGGGTCTTAACAAGGGTGTCAGGCTGCTGAGACAATTTTGTGTGCTTGCAAGAGTCTCCATGAGTGTGGGGCTGCTGAGACTGTATTGCGTTTGCAAGGGTCTTAACAAGGGTGTCAGGCTGCTGAGACAATTGTGTGCTTGCAAGAGTCTCCATGAGTGTGGGGCTGCTGAGACGGTATTGCGTTTGCAAGGGTCTTAACAAGGGTGTCAGGCTGCTGAGACAATTTTGTGTGCTTGCAAGAGTCTCCATGAGTGTGGGGCTGCTAAAACGGTATTGCGTTTGCAAGGGTCTCAACAAGGGTGTCAGGCTGCGGAGACGAATTTTGCGTCGTTGCAACGGTCTCAACAGGTGTCAGGTTGTGGGGCTGAGATTGTGTGGTGGCAATTTTTTCTGCACTTTTATATTTCTTTTTGCGTTTTTTTTTATTTATTTCTTTTTGCGTTTTTTCTTTTTTTTTTTGCGTTTTTTTTTTATATATATTTTTTTATTTATTTATTTGTAAGGGTCATGTGTTACAAGGGTCTTAACAAGGGTGTCAGGCTGCTGAGACGATTTTGTGTGGTTGCAAGAGTCTCGATGAGTGTGGGGCTGCTGGTATTGCGTTTGCAAGGGTCTCAACAAGGGTGTCAGGCTGTGGAGACGAATTTTGCGTAGTTGCAACGGTCTCAACAGGTGTCAGGTTGCTGGGCTGAGATTACGTGGCGGCAATTGTTTTTTTTTTTTTTTTTTTTTTATATTTTTTTTTTCCTTTTTGCGTTTTATTTTTTTTGTAAGGGTCATGTGTTGCAAGGGTCTCAGCAAGGGTATCAGACTGCTGAGATGATTTGCATGGTTGCAAGGTCTCAATCAATAAGAATTGGGTTACTGAGAAAGGATAGAAACACCTGGTTTGTTTGTACCTTAAGCAAGCAGTATAAGGTAGAAGGACAACACCTGTTTGAATCGTAGGTTCCGCAGGGGCCACTAATGAACGATATGGGAGAGAACGAATGGTAGCAAATTGATAAGACATAAAGCATGTGTAAATCTTACTTGCGACAGTGGGCCATGCGAGTGAGTTTGCGGCGGACTGTGGCTGGAGTGAAACATGTCGGGAACGTGTAGCGTGATGCCGTGCATGGGGCAAAACGACGAGGTTTGGTGTAGAAAACAGAACACGAGAAGTGCGTATCAATGCTTTGTAAGCTCCACTGCGGGAACCAAACGTATGGTACAGGTGACACCATGAGTGGCCACGAATTTGACATGACAAACAAGCTAACGAATCCTACCTGGGACAGTAAAGTGCGACTGGGTTTGCTTTGGACTGGAGTGGATGTGCAACACATCCCAAGAGTGTGGTGTGGTGCCATGCATGACACACAGGCAATAACTTTGGTAAATAAATGAGAGAGAAGAGCCGTGTACAAGCAATTCGTAAGTTCCGCTGTGGGAACTAAAACACACAACATGGGGGAAACAATGAATGACAACGGTAGAAAGTATGCAATGTATCTGATACAAAACGGTTGTAAAATGCATGAAATGAATCCGATACGAATTGATAGTAAGAAGTATTGAACGAATCTGATACGAATTGGTTGTAGAGTGTATGCTACCCCTTGCTTTGAAACCGAACACCTACCAACCACCCATCCCCCCAGGCTAATCAAGTGCAGACAAGGCACCATGTGAGTCCAATTACCACCTCAATCTGCCAAAGAACCCATACAAACACATGTCAATCTCCAAATGGATTTACAAATGAATCGTATGTTTGGCAGAAGGAAGTTACAAATGTACTACGCCTGAGCCAAATGATGTTGAAACATGAGCAACAGTAACTCAGAAGCAGATTTTTTCCCAAAAGGGATGCAGGATAGGAAGCATAACGAATTGCAAGATTGCACAAGATACAAAAAGGTTTGAATCCTACCTGCGAAGTAAGCCGGAACCGCCAGCGAAGACCATGAAGGGAGAAGCCGCAAAGCGCTTGCGATGTCGAATGCGATTGAATGCGCAGACTCACGGACATGAGGTGAGCTGGAAAGAGTCGGCCCAGTGACGTGTAGTACCGCACACTGAACCGACAAAGAGCATGTGTGAGTGGGCTGCTTAAATACCCTCCGGGCTCCTCCCATAAACTCAGGCCACCATACTGGCCTTCTTATATATGAGGCTTACATTCATAATAAAACAGTAAAGAAAACATTTTGAAAGACATTTTCATTAGCTCAGTACTTAATATTACTGTCATAGTCATCATCATTAGAGAGTTGGCTCTTCCCCGTCTATTTTATTAGTTGTCCTGCTTCCTATGGTAAAATATAAGCATCTTTGTTACCAGTCTCATAGGAAAAGCTGATTGATTTTCACTTGTAAGTGCTCGATTATGTTCTGAATTCAGAACATGTAAAGAAGCCCAAATATTCCAGGAGTTGCTGTTCAGAGACCGAGGGCACACATTCAAAGAAAGACCAAGTATAATAATCTATTTTTGAGCACAAATTGCTTTTGGAATGTGCCCCTGTGCACTGCTATTTCTCAACATCATTTCTGTAAAATCCTAATGTCACTCTGAGGTCTCAAAGCTTCAAACAACTTTCATTACTGTTCTTGCAAGGTTTTATTGGGTCAATGCTTATGTCAAACCTTGTTTAGGTTCATTGATGAGAAGTCAGCTAGAGAGATATAAGTGCCAACCAGGAAAACCAATACACGCTTAATTTAAGCAGTAACTGTCAAAACACAAACCCGTATATTAGTTGAAGGCTTTCTGTAAACTAATTTGCAAACGTTAGCATGTTTGTCCATGGAGATAACAAAACGAACCACTTGCTGACTATACTGTGGCAGGTTGGCTCGGCTGCGAAAATCGCTATAGCTTTACGTTGGGCTTCTATGCGGCGATCTGTGGGCAACATGTACACACTTCCATTGGCCAGCGGGGGAGCCAATAAGTGGGTCCGGCGGACTCGATGTCACGATCTTTCCCCGCAGTGAAAGAACGGGGATCTGCCTGTGTAAACAAGGCAAATCTCTGTTCTGAGAGGGAAGATCACACAGATCATGTCTTTCTGCTATGCCCCAGTGAGCCCTTCTCCCATACAGTTAGAACACACCTGCAGGGAACACATTTACCCCTTGATCGCCCCTGATGTTAACTCCTTTCCTGACAGTCTCAATAACAGTGCATATTTTTAGCACTGATTACTGTTTGTTATATCACTGGTTCCCAAAAAAGTGTGGAAAATCTGTTAGGTGTCCGATCTCTCCACCGCAATGTCGCAGTCCCGCTAAAAATCACTGATCACCGGCATTACTAGTGAAAGATAAATAAATAATAAAAATGACATAAATCTATCCCCTATTTTGTAGACACTGTGGGCCAGATTCAGGTACATTGTCGTATCTTTGTGCCGGCGTAGCGCATCTCATATGCGCTACGCCGACGTAACATTGAGAGGCAAGCTGAGTATTCACAAAGCACTTGCTCCCATATTTACGCCAGCATAATGTAAATAGGCCGGCGTAAGCCCGCCTAATTCAAAGTAGGCAGGTAGTGGGCGTGTTGTATTAAAATGAATCGTGACCCCATGTAAATGCATGGCCGTACGAACGGCGCATGCATGTGCATGCTCAGAATCACGTTGCATATACTCCCTAAGATGCGATGGCTCAATGCGTACGACGTGAACGCAACTTACGCCCAGCCCCATTCACGTACGACTTACGTAAACGACGTAAAATACGACGGCTGTTCCGACTTTTCCGACGTCCATACCTTAACATGACTTACCCCTGCTTTATGAGGGGTAAACTAACGCCAGACGTACGCCTTACGTAAACGGCGTAGATTACTGCGACGGGTGTAAGTACGTACGTAAATCGGCTTATCTTGCTCATTTACATATTCGACGCGTAAATCAATGGAAGCGCCCCTAGCGGCCAGCGTAAATATGCACCCAAGATGCGATGGCGTAGGAGGCTTACGTCGGTCGTAGGAAGCCAAAATTCTAGCGTATCTTGTACTGTGAATACGGCACATAGATACGACGGCGCATCCTTGAACTTACGCAGCGTATCAACAGATACGTCGGCGTAAGTTCTCTCTGAATCTGGCCCAGTGAGACTACTGCACTACGTAAGCACTGCCTAACAAGGCACATAAGACAAGGATAACGAAAATATATTATTATTCTAAACAAGAAAGAAATGATGTCTGAAAGGCAGAATAAATCTTAGAGACTGAGCTGCTGATCAGCTACTAATGACTGTAATGAAATGCCTGTTCTCTGACTGTAGATCATCAGAATTGTTGTCATCCCAGTACCGGTTTACAACCAACTATGACTTTAGCTGCTATTGCCCATAACAGTTGCAGTCTTTAGAATGTCTCATTGCAATGTTAGCTTTGAATCAACATTATAGCCCCACATCTGCTGCTGATTGCTCAATACTTTCCATATTAGCGTTTATGTTGAAGAGTACTGTCTCTTCTGCTATTCACTGGGCCAAGCTGTTGTGAGCAAGCACATTTTTCTCCTGAAATTGTTTATTTATTGAACGAGGATGTTGAACAAACACCAAAGAATCAATGTATAATTTCGGAAGCTGCAGTACGAAAATGAATTTTCTTCTCTGATGTGCAGTGGGGGAGGGCAGCTGGAGAACTGCGAGTTCTGTTAATCAGATTTCAGTCAACATTGTACACTGGGGAATGCTGTGCTGGGGGGACATATTTCTGATGATTACATCTCTGATCCATGGCATCAGCGTATCTTCAATCATTTATGCAACCAATACAAACCCGATTTCAGACGTCAGCCTCTGAAGCCAGTACAGGATGAAGACTGGAAAGGCATGTAAAAAATTGTTGGAGCTTAAAGAAATTCAAATGAAAACCTTCCCAACGAAGAAGAAATGCAAGAAAGCAAAGTGGCTATCTTATGAGGCTATACAAAAATGGCTGAACAAAGAAGGAAGGTAAAAGGCAATGGAGAAAGGGGAAAATATACCCAACTGAATGCAGATTTCCAGAGGATAGCAAGAAGAGACAAAAAAGCTTTCATAACCACTTCAGCTCCGGAAGGTTTACCCCCCCCCCCCCTTTCCTGACCAGGCAATTTTTTGCAAAACTGCACTGCGTTGATTTAACTGACAATTGCACGGTTGTGCAACAATGTACCCAAAAACAAATTGATGTCCTTTGGTAGTATTTTATCACCTCTGCGGTTTTTATTTTTTGCTTAGCAGAAACACAAGATCTGTCTTTCTTACTAGCAGAACGGTGATCTGCCTTGTTTACATAGGCAGACTGTTGTTCTGCCTCTCTTGGAACAATCGCCAGGTTTCCAGTGGACATTGGGTCCATTGGACCCGCTGATTGGCCCCCGCAGTGTCCAGTCACATCAGGAGTGGGGGCCCCGGCGGCGCGCGCGTGTGCTCCGGAGCCGAAGGAAGCAATCACATACAGGTATGCAATTTTGTGCTTAAGGAGCCACCCTGCGGCAGTATATGTATGTAAGGCAGTCCTTAAGCGGTTAAACCAGGGGTGCCCAACCAGTGGCCCGAGGGCAACAGGGCTCGCCCACGATCACTGCACTGCGCGCACCCGCGGGAGCGGCCCTTCGGGTGTGCTGTCATATGAGATCCACCCAGAACGAGAGCCGCACCGTCCCTCATTTGATGGTGGGCGGCAAGTGGTTAAATCCTGTTATATTAAGTGCAGCACTTTGTCAACAAATTTGGAGAACTCAACAAAGGCCACAGGACTGGAAGTGATTCATTTACATTTCAATACCAAAGAAGGGAAGCGCCAAAGAATGTTCAAACTGCCATACAATCTCACACGCTAGCAAGGTTGGAAGAAACAAAGAAGATGGTTTGAGTGATATTTTGAGATGAAGTTAATGATGTTGTTTTGGGTAGAATTGTAAATAGTTTTGTATGTTATAGCTAGTTTTTTTTTGCATGTTATGCATTGTGCAACTGAAAGCCAGTGGAGTGATTGAAAGAGAAGGTTGGCAGACTCTTAGGCCCCGTACACACGAGAGGATCTATCCGCTGGAATTTATCCGCGGATCAGTTTCAGCGGATAGATCCGCTGGTGTGTACAACCCAGCGGATATTTATCCGCGGATATTTTTCGGGCCGATGGATTTCCAGCGGATAAAAATTTCTTAGCATGCTAAGAAATCTATCCGCTGGAATCCAGTCCAGCGGATTGATCCGGTGGTCTGTACAGACTCACCGGATCAATCCGTCCGATTCCATCCCTTGCATGCGTCGTAATGATTTGACGCATGCGTGGAAGTCCTTATATTACAGCGTCGCGCACATCGCCGCGTCATCATCGCGGCGACGGCGCGACACGTCACCGCGGAGGGAATTTCCGCGCGGATTTTGATCCGATGGTTAGTACAACCATCAGATCAAAATCCGTCAGAGGATTTATCCGCGGAAACGGTCCTGAGGACCGTTTCCACGGATAAATCCTCTCGTGTGTACGAGGCCTTAGTGGCTGGATGGGTAAATGAGTCTGGCACCAGTATTCATGATAGACTGAAAGGGGATAGCTTTTGTAGAGGTAGTGGCCAGTTCACCCCACTGCACTGGTTTGGTGTGCGCTGGCAAAAATCACAACCAACGGTACTTTGTTTTAGTGTAGCACAGTGCAAGGCAATCCACCACCTTGCACCACACTGCAGCCAATAGAACTTAATTAAATGTCACTATGACATTTCAATAATGTGCCATGGCTAATGCATTGGTACTGTTGTCATCCATCCCTACAGCAGTGTTTGTGTTTTTATTGCAGCCAGCCACTTATGTGAATCAGCCCTTAAGGCACAAGCATTCAATCATAGCTTTAATCTCATGTAAATCTGGTTATTTTCCAAGGCAACCAAGGGTATAGGAATTGGACCAGCAACAGCTGAAACTTCAAGGTGACCCCACTCTAGGACAGAGGTAAGTATTTAAAGAGTTTGAAAACCCTTTTTAGAGGCAGCTGCATCAAGGATCAGCGGACCTGAAGTTGATTTCTGACCTTAAAGTGGATGTGGCGCAAATGAGCGGTGGAACAGCGCTTCGGCGCATGCCCATGCACGAATGGCGCATGCACGGTCCGGCGGCACGGCACATGCACGGGCGCGCGCACATGCGCGCACACCCCAGAACCAATCAGAGGCTTGACCGGCCTATTTAAACCAGCCCCTGTCTCATGACAGGTTGCTGGTTTGTCGTCAGCTCCTACCTGAGCTTCTGTTACTGTACCTGCCTCGTTTTGACCCGGATTTCCTCACGACTCTGCTCTCTCTCCTGAACCTGTCTTTTGGCTTACGTCCCTGGATTTGCTGCTGTCTCCAACCCCTGACCTTTGGCCTATACCTTTGGACTTGCTACCTTTTTCAGCCCTTGACCTTCTGCTTGAACCCTGGGTCCGCCTTCAGTCCTTGCCCCTTGAAACGTGCTCTGTGTACCTGAACTGTCTTGCTATCTGATCTACAGCCTGTCTCCAGTGAATTACCACCAGCTAAGCTTCCTGTCCGGCACCTCCTATCAAGCTCAGCTGCTCCGCTGGTACCGGTGCCTCCTTGCGCTTTCCCCCTCTGTCTCAACTCCAGGGGGCGGAGTGTGCCAGGTCGCAAAGGTAAGCCGCCCTCAGCATCTCGGTCTCGGTGAGAACATACCTGACGCACCTTGTACAGTATAGGATTTCATCCACATGACCAGATAAAAAGTTCAGTGTAAGAAATACACAGGAGAAAATGCATGTTGACAAGGGGAGTGTAGAAGTGGGTGGGGAGTCTACTGACATCACAAATCCACCCACCGAGCTCCAGACAACAGACCTGCCCACAGAATCTGCTGTTTTTCGGGTCTCATAACAGACAGAGGGGAGACATTTGACAGGAGGCATGTATATCCTTATTGATAACCACTGTGGCAGTAGTTTAGAAAGGATGAAAGTGGGTTTACGTCCACTTTAAGCCTGGGTTCACACGATTTCAAACCTGCATTTCAGTCTGACTTCGAGAGCGATTTCAGAGACATCTGTGTGGGTTCTATTGAAATCGCCAAAAGTAGTGCAGGAACTACTTTTGGGAATCAGTGCCTGAGGAGTACCAAGAGAGGCTGGTGTTCCAAGAGGGTTCTGACCATCCACTGGGGACCAAGGTAACCGGGTACTGAGAGGCTGGACGTCGGTCGCTCATCAGTCGGTAACCTACCTAACTACCAGAAGGAGATCCGGGTGTAGAATCTGTCAAGGAGGATTCTGGATCATTATTTTCAACCATTGGGAGAGTCTGTGGCAGAGACTTTGCCTCATGTTCGAGTGACATTCTGGCTGCCAGGCTTGTGAGAGAGGCCTGTCCGGGTGCACTATACCCACTCTGGCTGGAGTGGTGAAACAGAAGTTGTCGTTGGAAGCAGGGCTGTTTCCCATCTACATACACCTGAATCTGTTATTCCATTACTACTATTTCTCTACTCTTCACCAAGTTGTACTGTTTTTACCCGGCTGGGTAATAAAAGCACAGAAAATGCATTCAATTTACTACAACTCTCATCAAGTACCCTAGACGGCAGAGATACATGAGGTAACGTGCCACCCAAAACAAACCAGCAGCTCCTTCGGGGGTAAGTGCTACACTAGGATATGCTTTAGACCCACACAAACGTTTTGCAATACCTATTAACCACTTAAGGACCGCCTAACGCCTATATACGTCGGCAGAATGGCACGGCTGGGCACAATCACGTACCTGTACGTAATTGTTAAATGCCCAGCCGCGGGCGTGGACCCGATCGCCGCCGGAGTCCCGCAATCGGTCCCCGGAGCTGAAGAACGGGGAGAGGTGTGTGTAAACACACCTTTCCTGTTCTTCATTGTGGCGCTGTCATTGATTGTCTGTTCCCTGATATAGGGAAAGGCGATCAATGATGTCACACGTCCAGCCCTGCCCCCCTACAGTTAGAAACACATATGAGGTCACACTTAACCCCTTCAGCGCCCCCTAGTGGTTAATTCCCAAACTGCAATTGTCATTTTCACAGTAAGCAATGCGTTTTTATAGCCAATGGTCCCAAAAATATGTCAAAATTGTCTGATATGTCCGCCATAATGCAAAGACAGGTGTATCGTAGGCCTATAATACACCTCCCGGCGCCTAAATGGACCAAATGCAAAAAAACGGAATGACAGAAATTCACAAATGACAAAAAATTCAAAGATATATAACTGTGATCCACAGTCAAACATCACAATGAGAGCAGCTGTTTAAATAAATAACAACATAAAATAAAATGGTAAAAAACACTATAAAAGCACAATAAAATGTCCAAAATAGTAAAATCACAAACAGCGCTGGTAGTGAAAGTTCAGTGTAGTTCCCAAAAGAGATACCACCTCTACACTTAGTGCAACAGCAATGATAAAGTGTATCAGTGAGATTAGAGGAAAAAGTCCATTGATAGCAGGGTTGAAAACGGACAGATAGCAAGCACCTTCCACCTGGATTTTCAAAGACACCGCGTGGGACAAAAAATCTCCCTCTGGGGTACGCACTTACCGGATACAAATCTTCATAACCAAAGGTAATCAAAGTCATCTGCTGTCGAAGTCCTATGACGAAACGCGTCAGTGCGTGGCTTCTACGACGCCAGGAAGTGACACTTGCGCTCCACCTAAGCCTTGTCTGCAACCAGGAAGCGTCTGTTTCCAGTGGAACACACCCGGTCAGCACGGCTCTTCTCCTTGGCTGTAGACGGTGATTATAAGCGCTTCTTTTTATATGTGATGTACGTGCATAAACTGAAGGGATTTTACATGTTATGTGGGAACTTCTTTTGATCCAATAAACGGAATTACGCTATATGCTTTTCTCTGTGTTTTTGCATCTTATTGGGAGACTCACAGCAGATGACTTTGATTACCTTTGGTTATGAAGATTTGTATCAGTATCATTCTGTGGATATACATACATCGCCTTGCTTATTTAGCTTTCCGGTGAGTGCGTACCCCAGAGGGGGATTTTTGTCCCACGCGGTGTCTTTGAAAATCCAGGTGGAAGGTGCTTGCTATCTGTTCGTTTTCAACCCTGCTATCAATGGACTTTTTCCTCTAATCTCACTGATACACTTTATCATTGCTGGTGCACTAAGTGTAGAGGTGGTATCTCTTTTGGGAACTACACTGAACTTTCACTACCAGCGCTGTTTGTGGTTTTACTATTTTGGACATTTTATTGTGCTTTTATAGTGTTTTTTACCATTTTATTTTATGTCCGCCATAATGTCGCAGTCACGAAAAAAATCGCTGATCGCCGCCATTAGTAGTAAAAAAAAAAAATTATAAAAATGCAATAAAACTTTTCCCTATTTTGTAAACGCTTTTTCACAAACCAATCGATAAACGCTTATTGCGATTTTTTTTTACCAAAAATAGGTAGAAGAATACGTATTGGCCTAAACTGAGGAAAAAAAAACGTTTTTTTATATATTTTTGGGGCATATTTATTATAGCAAAAAGTAAAAAATATTGCATTTTTTTCTAAATTGTCGCTCGACCGCGCAATTGTCAGTTAAAGCGGCACAGTGCCGAATCGCAAAAAGGGGCCTGGTCCTTTAACTTCATTTTGGTCCTGGTCTTAAGTGGTTAATCACTGGAGTACCATGGACAACTTGCATGTCACAATTTAGCATATAGGAAAATGTCCCTACCATGAAAGAGCCTGCTGATTTTGTTCCTCCCCGAAAGCTCAAGATAAAAGTTCCTAGTCTTTTGCAGATACATGTAGAAAGTTAGATTACTAGATCAAAAAAAATGGGGACAATTAATTAACTTCTATAAATTTGAAAGAACAGGAACGCTATGTCCAGATTTTAAAAACAAGGTAAGCCTATACTTTTGACCAGAGCCAAGACATTGCTTATGCAATCTCTTCCAACGGGGAGTTTTAGGTCAGATAGAGCTACGCCTTTTCACGCCCATTTACCAGATACCTTTTTGCTTGGTGATTAAGTACTGTACGGACTAGCATGGGAGGAATGAAGAGTTTCATGGATTCCAAGATAAAGCAATGTTTTTCAAACTTGTTTATATCCTTTATGATTATTACTTGGAGCAGTGCAAAGAAAGGCTAACTTTAGAAATATAAGTTAATTTTAACCTTACAAACACGCAGAAAATAAAAATACATATTACCAATTTTTGCAGCATCAGAGGTGATCCATATCATGTCTATGAACAATATTATGCTAGCTACTCACTTAGCACTAAACTATTGATTGCTATGGCAGTAGATTATTTCAAATTATATTTCAATCAAAAATAATTACCTAAATTACTTACTCAAAGCGTAAAATGATACTTGGGTCAAATTTAGTGGGATTTATTATTATTATTTTTTTTTTTTTTTTTTTTTTTTTTTTTTTTTTTACTTTCAAAATGTTTTATTTGCAAATAGTGAGAAATACAGAGGGTTACATTGCGTCAAGAACAAGGCATCGCCAAAACTTGTACATAAGATTGAGCATGGCATACAGATTCTGTTAACATCAGTTGACCAAACAGGGCCTAATTATTATTATTTTTTTGCCAGAACCAGTATTGTTCTTTTCAATTATATCAATTGATTGGATTCACATTTAGTGAAGTTGGTTTCTAAGAGGCAGGATTCTTTTACTGAAACATTTAGATGAGCTATCATATCATTACATGTCTGACCAGCATTAAACTGCAGAAGATAGCCCCTGCTGATTTATCTTGAAAGGTCTGATATCAGATTGTTGTCTGTTGAGGCAGACATAAATGGCTGCTCAAAACATGAGAAAGTTAACATCTATCATGAAATGCCAATCTTCTTCAGGTCAGCTTTACACTTAGCAAGATTTTCATTAAACTTCATTGGACACTGTGGTCACTGACACATGCATTCCAGTTGACTAAAGTCACTATCCTTAGACTTGCTCTTTGATAACAGCTAATATGGATGCAGGCAGCCGAAGCACATAACAACAGACAAGACTGTAGCCAGTAAACAGGCTGTGATCTGGCTGGATGACAGTTTTTAAGACAGGTGGCTATGAAGCAGAATAGTAACACAGGTAGAACACCAGAATGTAAAAAAACAGGCTGGGTTAATAGCAATCAGAGTATCTAGGTGGTACAAAGGACTAGGAAAATAAGTTTTTGTTCAGTAATAATAAACTGCTTAGTGATGGCACAAGTGCACCTGAACATGTCCATACTGTATTCTGTATTTTAACCAGAAGATGAAGGTGTAAAAAAAAAGCACCCTCTGATAAGATAGGAAAACACAAAAAAAATTGCAGTGTCAGAGAACTCACACTTCAGGACTTTGTGTTGGTCGCCTCGGCGCGCTCGCGTGCGTTGAGTCGCGCTGATGTTCGCAGTCCTGTCTCTGCTGGTTCATGCGCACCACTTGCCGCCAAACAGTCTACTTAAATCCCTGGAAGCCTGCAGGCCGGTGCTGTCTGATCTTCAGCGTTCTGTTGCCCCTTGCCTGTTATCTGCCTGATCTGTGACCTTTTGACCTTGGTCTGCTTATCTGGATTCCCCTTGTCTTCCGTCTGCATCTGACCCTTGGCTTGTTCTGACCACGCACATGCCTGCCTCTCTGTACCTCTGCCCGTCTGCTGTCGACTCTGCTTGTACCCAACTACTCTACTCTGCTTCTGTCCAGCTCCACCCCGTAGTCCTGCCCGCTGCCCGAGCGGACCTTCTACTTCTCCTGCATCCGGTTCCTGAGCTGCTCACCCGCAACAAGTGTCCAGGCTCTCATACCCTTCCACACTCCCGTGCCTCCTGTTCCCACTTCCAGGGGCCGCAAGTCGGATCCGTACGGGGGACCTTCCTCTGCTCTATCGGCTCGCCGGACCAGGAACGTGCAAGTCTGACAGGCAGCCACAAGGAAAATAAAGAATTCAGGAGGTAAGTAGGAGCCTCCCTTAATCATCACAGATGTGATGATTAAGGGAAGGGGAAGACAAGGTAGAGATTGCTGTAATAGAGAAATAGTTGTGACAGCCAGTGTGCTAACGTGGGAAAGAGAATTTTTCATTAACATGTGTGCCATTTTCCTACACTCTAGTGATCAATATTGGTAGTTTAAAAGACCCTCTGAACAACAGGGTATAGCCTTTTCCACATTGACCAAAAAATGCAGTCATATTGCCCACTACTGGCTCTCTTACAGCCATATTACCTTGCGGTAAGTCAAGTCCCCTACACAACATTATCATTACTCATAAAATATTCGTACCCTTACACAAATAGAAGTCTAAAAGCTGGTATAGAATATACAGTAAAATAGACATGGGGGTTATTTACTAAAACTACATGGTGCAAAAATCTGGTGCAGCTCTGCCTATAAATCAGCTTCCAAGTTTTATTGTCAAACCTTAATTGAACAAGCTGATGTTGGAAGCTGATTGGCTACCATGCACAGCTGCACCAGATTCCTGATTGCACCAGTTTTAGTAATTTTCACCTACGGTCTTTGGAATAAAAACAAAAAATTACTGTAGTTATAGAGTGCAGGTACCTGTACACACCTACAGCAACTTCAAAAAGTCTGTGCATATAGACTATACTAACAGTCAAAGCTTCTGCACTCTGAAGCTTGCCCACCATTTCCTGCCTCATGCACATTCCAGTTGTCTAAGTAGGTAGCCCATCATAGTAATTGGCCAAAAGGAATATGATGTTACTTAGCAGGAAGCTCTGACATAAGCCAGAAGAGCCAAAGATTTGCCTTTTAGAACAACCAATATTTCTATAGAGATATATTTTTGATAGGGTATGTGGAACACTGATCATTTTACTGACTAAAACACTGAAGCATTTGTTTGACTGGAAAGTAGTGTGGATGACAACACTTTGCATTTGTGGTGGTCTTAGGTTCAAAAATTTGTCAATGTCACCCCTGAATAGGCTAAATAAATATAATCATTTATTGGCAGCACCTAGCTGTGAAGTGTTGCGTCAACAACTAACTGTAAATGGGTGCAAAAAAGATTTATGTTTATCAAGGTGTTAGAAATAGAATTGTGTCATCTTTGATAGCTGACAGGGATGGGTGATGTGAGACAATTTTGTTGTGCTTAGACTGGCTGAGGAATTAACCAGTCATCATAGGAAATTCACTTATTTGTTCATTAAAGCTTATCTAATCCCAACAACAATTTATATATATATATATATATTGTGACGCTATGCGAGGTGCGATACATGATCATAGGTACATTTCACCTCGCATACGTTCTATCATGAGAGACTGAACCGGAATCCATTCCGGGTTTTACAGCCTCTGGGCCTGGCTAGGATTCCGGTCCAGATGTTTGGGTCCACTGGAGTCCACAATCAGCTGGACTTTAAATGTCCAGGAAGAGAGCACAACAGGGCTCTGGCTTGAAACTCAGGAAGGGACCTGAGTGAGGGGAGCGCTGAGTGCTGGACTAAAAGGTTTGCTTTACTGCATGTTTTGTGGGTGGCAGGGACTAGCCCCACACTGTATAGAGAGGAGATCCTGTTTGTTTAGTTTAGCGCCGGACGGCAAGGATTTAATTTATTGTTTTGTTTATTTTAATCTGCAAACCGTTTATAAATAAAATCTGGCATCCGCCAGACTTAAAAGAAAGTGCCTGCTTACAGACTGTGATTTCAGAAAAGGTGATCCCCACGAGCTAATCCCTCACACGTGGTGGATTCAGCGGGCACTTTTCTGAAAATGGAAGAAATGTTAAAGGCCCTGCTACAGGCCAATGCAGCCCAGCGGGAAACCAACCGCCAAGTCGCAGAGGCCGCTGCAGCACAACGAGAGGCCGCTGCAGCACAACAGGCTGCCCAGCAGGAGATAAACCGCCAAGTCGCAGAGGCCGCTGCAGCACAACACCGCCAAGTCGCAGAGGCCGTTGCAGCACAACACGCTGCCCAGCAGGAGATGAACCGACAGTTCGCCGAAGCTCTGGTGGAACTGAAAAAGGGGTCCGCACCTCCGGTGTTAGCGGAACCAAAGATTGTACGTGCTTCCTACCACCTGCAAAAGATGACACCGGCGGATGATGTTGAGGCATACATGGTGACTTTCGAGAGAGTCGCTGACCGCGAAGGATGGCCAAAAGAGCAGTGGGCGGGACTATTGGCCCCATTCCTAACAGGAGAACCCCAAAAGGCCTATTTTGACCTAGAACCAGATAAGGCCCAGGACTATGAGACTCTAAAGACAGAAATACTCGCACGCTTGGGTGTCACCATGGCAGTTCGGGCCCAGCGCGTGCATCAGTGGTCCTATTCCAGCAACAAGCCACCCCGGTCACAAATGTTTGACCTGGTCCACCTCACCAGGAAGTGGTTGCAGCCAGAGACTCTGACCAGCCCCCAGATTGTGGAGCGTGTGGTAATGGACCGGTACCTGCGTGCGCTCCCTGCTACCCTGAGAAAGTGGGTCGGACAGGGGGACCCCAACACTGCAGCCCAAATGGTGGACCTAGTGGAGAGGTACAGTGCTACTGAGGACTTGATAAACCCACCTACGCCCCACTTCGGTGTGTCTCGGGGTGCAAGATCTCCCAACGGTTCGGGTAAGACTGTTCTGGGGTTCAAGAGTTTGGGGAGAGTGGATAAGACTGTTGTTACAGCAGATGAGACTGTAGGTCCTAGACCTGGAGACTGGCCAAAGAAGCCAGGAAGGTTTTTGGGACCGTTAAAAGGACTGGGGGTAGGGCAAATACGGTGTTTTCGTTGCCATGCATTAGGCCATATTGCTGCAGATTGCCCTCTAAATGATGAACCTATGCAATGTGATTATGTTGATAGAGTAAGACGCATTTCTCTGTTTGCACAGGTCGCATGTGTTGCGACAAGTCAGAGTCGCCTTGAAAAACAAATGTGCGTTATTTCAATAGATGGCAAGCCTCTTACAGCCCTGCTAGACTCTGGTAGTGTGGTGACCTTAGTCAGGAGTACATGTGTAGACCCCGCAAAACTACACCCCAGTTGTATTGGGGTAATATGCATCCATGGGGACACTCGGGACTACCAGACAGCGGTGGTTGAGGTTGATACCCCCTGGGGCTGTGTAACACATTCAGTGGGGGTGGTACCTTCACTGCTCCATGAAGCCTTAGTGGGGAGAGACTTTCCTCATTTTTGGAAGTTATGGGAGAGTGAAGGGAGGCCAGTAGATAGCGCTCCCCCTACTGGCGAAACTCGAACTCTCACCAGACCCGTTTTGCCAAAGGGAAGGGCATGCTGTTGGTGGGATCGAGGAGGCCAGAGATCCTCCACCATTCCCTGCCATGGCTGGGGAACCGGATGACTTAGAAGCTAGCACCCAGCCTGAGGGTAACGAACAGGAAACCTCGCCTGACCCTGACATGGAGAGTAGCCAAAATGTGGTACCCGACTTGGAGGTCAGGAGGGAGGATTTCTGTACTGAGCAGCTGCGAGAGCCCACCCTCATGAATGCCAGGGAAAATGTTAAGGTGTTGGATGGGGAACCGGTGGATCCAAATTGGGTGGTGTCCTTTCCCTACATGGCAATTAAAAACAATCTGTTATATCGAGTGATAAAACATGGAGAGGAAGAGGTAGAACAGCTACTGGTTCCCAAACCCTTTCGCAGGGTGGTGCTAGACCTGGCTCATGGTCACGTAATGGGGGGACATCTCAGGGTCGAAAAAAACAGGGAGAGAATCACCCAAAGATTCTTCTGGCCCGGTTTGCATGCAGAGGTCAAGGAGTACTGCGAATCGTGCCCCAAGTGCCAAATGTCAGCACCATCGCCCCATTTTCGCAGCCCCCTTGTTCCTCTACCAATAATTGAGGTCCCCTTTGAAAGGATTGGCATGGACCTGGTGGGGCCGGTCGTGAAATCTGCCCGAGGTCACCAGCATATTCTGGTGATCCTGGACTATGCGACTCGCTATCCTGAGGCCATACCCTTGCGTAACACCTCCGCCAAGGTTATTGCCAAGGAATTAGTCCAGGTGTTTAGTCGAGTGGGGATCCCAAAAGAGATCTTGACCGATCAAGGCACCCCTTTTATGTCAAGGGTTACCAAGGAATTGTGTAGACTGTACAAAATCTCCCATCTCCGTACTTCTGTCTACCACCCCCAGACAGATGGTCTGGTCGAAAGGTTTAATAAAACATTGAAGAGTATGTTGAAAAAGGTGGTCGACAAGGATGGGAGAGACTGGGATTTTTTGCTACCATATCTCATGTTTGCCATACGAGAGGTTCCACAGGCCTCCACAGGCTATTCCCCCTTTGAGCTCTTGTATGGTAGGCATCCCAGGGGCCTGCTAGATATTGCTAAAGAAACGTGGGAAGGAGAGGTCAGCCCATATAGGAGCATCATAGAGCATGTCTCCTTGATGCAGGACCGAATCGCAGCCGTTCTGCCCCTAGTACGGGAACATATGGAGCGAGCCCAGGAGGCCCAAAGGAGGGTCTATAACCGGGGTGCCAAGGTCCGTACTTTCAACCCGGGGGACAGAGTGTTGGTACTGGTTCCTACGGTAGAAAGTACGTTTTTAGCCAAGTGGCAGGGTCCCTTTGAGGTTGTCCAAAGGGTGGGGGAGGTAAACTACAAAGTCTACCAGCCAGGGAAAAGGAAACCACAATAAATTTACAATGTAAATCTCTTAAAGCCCTGGAAGGACGAAGAGACTTTACTGGCCACGTCCCCACTTCCAACAGACCGGATACCCGTGATACCTGACGTTCCCATCACGGATTCCCTGTCCGTAGCACAGCAAAGTGACGTTAGGGCATTCGTGCAGAAAAATAGAGATTTTTTCTCCCCCTTACCCGGACTGACCAACACGATCCAACATGACATAGTGACGGAACCAGGGGTTCGGGTAAATGTAAAACCATATAGAATTCCAGAGGCCCGGCGAGAGGCAGTTGCGGAAGAAATAAAAAATATGTTAGAGTTGGATGTGATCGAGGAGTCTCACAGTGAGTGGTCAAGTCCCATAGTGCTGGTCCCAAAACCTGATGGCAGTATTAGGTTTTGTAATGATTTTAGAAAACTTAACAGTGTGTCCAAATTTGACGCCTACCCGATGCCCCGGGTCGACGAACTTGTGGACAGGTTGGGACAGGCTCGCTACATAACGACCCTAGACCTAACGAAAGGTTATTGGCAGATACCGCTTACTGAATCGGCCAAGGAGAAGACTGCCTTTTCCACTCCTGAGGGCTCGTTTCAGTATAAGCGGATGCCGTTTGGTCTGCACGGAGCCCCTGCATCATTCCAGCGAATGATGGACAAAATTTTGAGACCACATCGCTCGTATGCAGCGGCATACTTGGACGATGTGGTCATCCACAGCCCAGATTGGGAATCGGACCTGCTCCGTGTACAAGCGGTCGTAGATTCCCTTAGGGAAGCACGTCTCACGGCCAATCCAAAGAAATGTGCCATAGGCCTGGAGGAGGCCAAATACCTTGGGTACGTTATTGGCCGGGGGATGGTCAAGCCGCAGACCAATAAGATTGAGGCAATTCAAAAATGGCCCCAACCAGTCAATAAAAAACAAGTGAGGGCCTTCCTGGGCATTACAGGCGTTTTATACCCAATTTTGTCACCATTGCCGCCCCCTTGACCGATCTAACGAAGGGTAAGAGGTCGGTCATGGTCAAATGGAACCCCGAAGCCGAGGGGGCATTTCAGAAGTTAAAACAGGCTCTTTGTATGGTACCCGTACTAGTAACCCCGGATTTTAGCCAGGAGTTTGTTATACAGACGGATGCCTCTGAGGTGGGACTAGGGGCCGTACTGTCACAGATCAGGGATGGTGAGGAGCACCCAGTGGTATACCTGAGCAGGAAGCTGAACAAGCACGAGAAAAATTATGCCATCGTAGAAAAGGAGTGTCTCGCCATTAAGTGGGCCTTAGACTCCCTGAGGTATTACCTACTGGGGAGGTCATTTAAGCTGGTCACAGACCATGCTCCCCTGAAGTGGATGTGTGATAACAGGGAGAAAAATGCTCGTGTGACAAGGTGGTTCCTGGCTCTACAGCCTTTTAAATTTGCGGTGGAGCACAGGCCAGGGAAGCTCCAAAATAATGCGGATGCCCTCTCCCGTGTGCACTGTATGGTTGGGTCAAGTGATCAGCCGCAGGGGCTTGAGCAGAGGGGGAGGATATGTGACGCTATGCGAGGTGCGATACATGATCATAGGTACATTTCACCTCACATACGTTCTATCATGAGAGACTGAACCAGAATCCATTCCGGGTTTTACAGCCTCTGGGCCTGGCTAGGATTCCGGTCCGGATGTTTGGGTCCACTGGAGTCCACAATCAGCTGGACTTTAAATGTCCAGGAAGAGAGCACAACAGGGCTCTGGCTTGAAACTCAGGAAGGGACCTGAGTGAGGGGAGCGCTGAGTGCTGGACTAAAAGGTTTGCTTTACTGCATGTTTTGTGGGTGTCAGGGACTAGCCCCACACTGTATAGAGAGGAGATCCTGTTTGTTTAGTTTAGCGCCGGACGGCAAGGATTTAATTTATTGTTTTGTTTATTTTAATCTGCAAACCGTATAAATAAAATCTGGCATCCGCCAGACTTAAAAGAAAGTGCCTGCTTACAGACTGTGATTTCAGAAAAGGTGATCCCCACGAGCTAATCCCTCACAATATATATATATATATATATATATATATATATATATATATATATATACAGTGTGTACGGAAAGTATTCAGTCCCCCTTAAATTGTTAACTCTTTGTTATATTGCAGCCATTTGCTAAAATCATTTAAGTTCATTTTTTTTCCTCATTAATGTACACACAGCACCCCAAATTGACAGAAAAACACAGAATTGTTGACATTTTTGCAGATTTATTAACAAAGAAAAACTGAAATATCACATGGTCCTAAGTATTCAGACCCTTTGCTGTGACACTCATATATTTAACTCAGGTGCTGACCATTTCTTCTGATCATCCTTGAGATGGTTCTACACCTTCATTTGAGTCCAGCTGTGTTTGATTATACTGATTGGACTTGATTAGGAAAGCCACCTGTCTTTGTAAGATCGTACAGCTAACAGTGCATGTCAAAGCAAATGAGAATCATGAGGTCAAAGGAACTGCCTGAAAAGCTCAGAGACAGAATTGTGGCAAGGCACAGATCTGGCCAAGGTCAAACTGAGCTATCGGGGGAGAAGAGCCTTGGTGAGAGAGGTAAAGAAGAACCCAAAGATCACTGTGGCTGAGCTCCAGAGATGCAGTTGGGAGATGGGACTTTATGGCAGAGTGGCCCGACGGAAGTACAGGGATATCCTGGATGAAAACCTTCTCCAGAGTGCTCAGGACCTCAGACTGGGCCAAAGGTTTACCTTCCAACAAGACAATGACCCTAAGCACACAGCTAAAGTAACGAAGAAGTGGCTTTATAACAACTCTGTGACTGTTCTTGAATGGCCCAGCCAGAGCCCTGACTTAAACCCAATGGGGCATCTCTGGAGAGACCTAAAAATGGCTGCCTGCCAACCTGACAGAACTGGAGAGTATCTGCAAGGAGGAATGACAGAGGATCACCAAATCCAGGTGTGAAAAACTCGTTGCATCTTTCCCAAAAAGACTCATGTCTGTATTTGATCAAAAGGGTGCTTCTTCTAAATACTGAGCAAAGGGTCTGAATACTTAGGACCATGTGATATTTCAGTTTTTCTTTTTTAATAAACCTGCAAAAATTTCAACACTTCTTCTGTCAATATGGGGTGCTGTGTGTACATTAATGAGGAAAAAAAATGAACTTAAATGATTTTAGCAAATGGCTGCAATATAACAAACAGTGGACAATTTAAAGGGGATCTGAATACTTTCCCTACCCACTGTATATATATATATTTATATATATATATATATATATATATATATATATATATATTGCAGCTCACCAATCCTTAGCTTAAGTGGTTGCATTAGTCTTATTTTTCCATATTTCATGACTTTTTTTCATCACTTTTTTCCTTCAAATTAAACACTTCCTGTCTCTGGATGGCTATGCTCACTCCCCCACTGTGTGTATGAAGGGAGCCATGGCTGTCACACAAATTGTTGTCAGGGTCTTGACTTTAACCTGGGACCTCTCATGTGTCTGGCAATGACTCTTCTCTCTGAGCTACATGAGATGCTGGACAGCACCCTGTCTCATCCATTGGACAACCCTGCCTTGTGCCTTGACTTCTGCTGAACCTTAAACTCTTTGCTTCTCCCATGAACTTCCTGATTTAAGACATATCTCTGCACTTCCTGTTCACCAGATTATTGTGCTCTCGTCAGCCAGTATCTCAGTCTGACCCCTGATTGTGACAACTCAATGTCAATCATGTCTTCCTTCCCCCATTTTCATTACTCGAAGGTTGACCGGATTGGTGATTTTCTTACAGTGCATTTTACATGAAGTGACAAGGACACCGCGTTTCTGGCAGGATCAGCAGGTAGTTTTTGTACTTGTTGAAAGTGTTCTTAGCCTGAAGTGTGAAAGCTAATGCAGCCACCAAATCTAAAGACTTGCAAGCTGCATTATATTACATTCATGCTCTTAGAAGTAGATATCCTTTAAGAATGCATTTAAGAGCAACATATTCCTTTTTACTGCTGAATCTGGGGATATTAAATGAAAAAACAGAAGAGGCATGGCCAAGTATTAATTTTTTCCTTAGACGCATGCATGACGGAAACACCAGAAAAACAAATTTAAAATCAATCTTCATGGTTTTCTACAAAAATTGATTAAAACTATTTGAACTGCGCACATATTAGAAACCAAATTGTATTTAAATAAACTCTGTTATACAAAGACAAAACATATTCCATCTCATACTTTCCTGAGCACTTTCTTCCCTGTCCGCCTTCCATTTATCTTAATGCTTGCTTATTTGGCCTTCTGGCAGCCACTTAAACGGATCCAATAAATTTTGCATGGCTTTGAAAGACAATCAATACTTCTGCAGAATCTTCTGAGAAAGCTAATTATTTATTTTTTTCAATGTCAGGTACTATGTTAAATTGTAAAAAAAAATTGTGATCTGTACATGGACCAAACACAGAAGCTTCAGGTAAGATGTGTGGGCACACTGGGCAATAAAGTAAACTAGTTACAATTTGGCTTATAGAAGAATTTGAATATTCCTTTGTGAAACACACTAACAGGTTCTCAATGAGCATTATGGAATCAAAGTAACAATACTCAATATTTGTTTACAGCCTTTTTAAATAGAGTAATGTAGCGCTACTACAGCAGGAGTTGCTAGATTGGATGGAATATCTGTTCTTTGCTTCAACCTCCTAAGAACTTCAGCCCCTTTGACACACTAGGTTATGTGTACAAATCATGCAATATCACAGTGCCAAGTAGTAGTATTATATTAAAGAAAACATATAAAATAAATCATTTTGGTTGGTAATGAAGTAAGCATAGAAATAGGTAACAATGGATGTAACACAATGCAGCATACCAGGCAATACATGACACTTGGAGTCCAGATCAGCATAAAGGCCAAGGTCACTTAAAGTGCAACAGGGAGCAGTAATAAAGTTTAATTTAGATAACACAGGAACTATACTGACAACGTTCCTCAATGGCAACTATGCTAGGCCTAGACTGACTGAATGTGCACTGTCCATAGAAATGTAGAAAAGGGGAGAAGGGAACAAAGAAGAGTTGCAGGATGGTTTACGGACATGGCAGTTCTTTTGTGCTTTTCTTCTGCCAGCTACCATTGGGGCCCTTTGAGAAGCATTGGCGCACTTAATGACAGTTTTAATAAGCCAGCATGCAGTACAGATGCAGTGAAAATGCAGCAAACATGTGGTATAGATGCAGTATAGGTGTAATATACTCAATTTCCTGTCTCTGTGTGTATAATGGAAAGTGCCCTCTCCCAAGTCCCTGTGGTGTGCCTGTGGTGCAGCTGTGATCTATCTGTAGAAAAGGGTACCCCTTCAGTCTTTCCACAGAATGTCTCTGGAGATTCAGCTGTGGGAAGTAGAGGGTGAGAGGATGCTCTGTTCTCCATGCGGAAATCTACGGAAGCGCCCCTAGCGGCCAGCGTAAATATGCACCCTAGATACGACGGCGTACTAACACTTACGTCGGTCGAGGAAGCTGAAATTCAGGCGTATCTAGCTCCCAGAATAGCACGCATAGATACGACGGCGCATCTTCTAACTTACGCGGCGTATTAATAGATACACCGACGTAAAGGCTTCCTGAATCTAGCTCTTTATCTCTAACAAAGGCATAAAAACCTTGCAATTATTCCAAGTCTAACATCACTGTTAACACTGTCTTTGGATTTGCCCAAATACCTTTTTTTTAATCACATTAACCTATAAAACCAAGGATACTGCCTCAATATCTACCTTTAAGGACTTAAAGCGAGAACCAGGAAAGAAAATTGGGTAAAGTATTGAAGATATACAGTAATTTCCCATGATCCTAAACTACATGGAAGCTTTGAAAACAATGTATTGACACAACTATGTAAATGCAAGGATGGTAAGGGTGGGCACCCCTGACCTCAAAAATATGAATGAATACATTTCTAATTGGGGCTAATTATAAGGTAATAATGCGATGGAAATGCTCCAAAGTCGAGAGCTTCTAAATCAGAACCTATAATTTAAAATACTAATTTATTTAAAGCTCCACTGAGCTTTCAGTTTAAATTAATCTGACCTTGGAACAGTATCTCAAGTGATCAACACAAAACCACTACATTCTATGTTCTAGATATGGAGAAGTGCTGGATATAATTTTTTTACACACAGTACCTTCGTTCCATCAAGATTTAAAATATGTATTTGGGAGGAGGCTGGGGGTGTGGACTTTGATGGTATCATATATCAACTGATTTCCAGTCGAAATTAGAAAAGTATAAAGAAAGTTTATATGGGTCACCGCTCCCCATGGTGAGACTTTCATAGGTGGTCCTTTTCTTAGGGGAATTTTGTGGGATATCTTATCTCATATTTTATCATTTGTATTCACACTGTAATATTGTTAATAATGTTGTTTTCTTTTTGTTCATAGTCTCATGACAACCTCGTATACATCATCTGACAAATTGTATGTATATAAAATGCTCTTGAAGAAGCGGGTGATATAAGAAACCGCGAAACATGTCGAGATTTTTCCAATATAACTTAGATGATGTTGATATTCTATCTACAATGATAGGATGTTTTTTAGGCACTTCATAGTTGTAATGACTTAAGTTTATTCTATGAATATGTGAATTGTGTATATATTTTTTGTAATAAAACATTCTTTATACTTTTCAAATTATGACTGGAAATCAGTTGATATATGGCACCATCAAAGTCCAAACCCCAGCCTCCTCCCAAATACATATTCTGGGTCCTAGATTTTTTTGGCCTGTTCTCATTCCAGAGAATCGCAAATATACAGAGATGGTTAGGCTTTCACTTTTGGCCTCATTAAAGGTCCACTCAGTGTTCTGGGTTTCTTGTTTGAAGTCAGTACCTGTAGATTATTTTTATGACAGGTCAGCTTCTCTGCACCCTCCCATTCTAATGGATGGCTATAAAGAATATGAGATGGAGAAGAATGCAGACTCCAGTCAGGTCGCAGGGCATCTTGAAGACCTGATTAAGAGGAAAGGGTTCAGCACAGAAGAAAACTCTTGGGAGATTTTGGGCAACATCCACATGACCAGACTGATTAGGGTTTTTAATTCGCCCACCCCGAGAAACCTCACCTTGGGGGGCATCTAAATGCTGCCTGCAAGGGGAGGGCAATGTTGCAGTACCTCCAGGAATCATGTCTGCACAGTCAAGGGCATGGTCTATTCCGTTTGTCTGTAGCATGTCACATGCACACACTTAGGCTCCAAGTCTTCTGGCTATGACTGGTCATGTGCTTGTGCGTTCTGGTGTACTTGTGCAATAGCATGCAGTTATACACAGCTCTGATGTTAGGTGAGCTCTCAGGTTCTGCAGAGTACAGTATTTGAAAAAAAATCCCCTTATGGCAACCAGTGCTGTGTTTTCTCAACAGCTACCTTATGTACCAAGTTACTTGTTGATTTTACTGTACCTGTTGCTGCCCAAATTGACTGATCCCGCTCATGTCTTCTGGTCACTTTGCAAACTCTGGCCATTCCTGTTGCTCTCTTGTCTGCCGCCTGCCTTCATTTCTGCCTGGACTCTCAGGCCTTAAACTTTGCCTGAACACTGACCATTCTCTTGCCTGCCACCTGCCTGGACCTTTGCTTGTACACCGACTACTGTCTTGCCCGCTACCTACCCAGACCTCAGATCAGACTCTCACCCTCCAGCATATCACACTATGGTCTCCACAGAGATGTTGTCTTGTTTTAGAGACCCCATAGTGGGACAATCCTAAGAGCTACAACCTAGTTTCAGTTTGCAGCAATGTAGCCCAAGATCCATTAGGGACACCAGCCCATCAATCCTTGCAGAATGCTTTAGTAAAGACCAAGCTGCCATTTCGATTCTGACTGAGTCCACGCCACCTGCCATTAGTGTCAACCATAACAATGTGGCTGCATCAGGAAGAAGGCTTTACATTAATTTACAGAAAAACCCAGATAAATCATTGCTAAATAAACTACCATTTAACACAACTACCCTTTAAAATCAGCAAGATTGGTAGCCAAAATTTTCATAGCCAGGTCTTGAAAACTGTCTACGGGAGACATGGTGATACTCAAAGCAAGTAATAATGAAAAATGAAAACCCAACTAGCATACTTCACAACAAACCAACTCTCTTCAATATAACATGGGAACTGGGGATCAAAGTTTGTTCACAACTGTAGAATAAAATCAATCTCTTTTAGCACCTTCTTACACTGAATGAAAACCTGCTTCTGATTTCCCCTCACTCCTGTACACTTCTACTTTTTATACCTGCTATAGTGGCAAAATTACTTTGTGTTTTATAGAGAATATACTGCAAATAAAACTGAGATTAATTATTTGGCCAGATGAAGATTACAAGTCGTAATAATAAAGGATGGCTACCCCTCGCAGCCAAGTAGCTACTACACTAGAATAATGTTAATTTACAATACTGTATACTGAACATACTGCAGTTGCTCAGCTCTCAACATCTACCCTCTTTATCTCAATATGACACCTATTATACTACTCTTGTTTGCTGCTGTAATGTGAAAACATAATCAGAACTATTGAAAAAGAAATCATGCAACATGTGACAACTTATTGTGAGAATCATCACACCTTGTAGCTGTAATATAACAGCCTATAGGGAAATTGTATATCATTTACAAGTAAGGTTTATATTCTCCTGTTCTCAGTGCATGACATAGCAGTTATTTTGACAAAAGTAATACTGCACATTTGAGAATATTAATCCTTATCTATGCCAGTTTATACATGTGATAACTATAGGAGAAAGTACTAGCCAAACATATTGTATAGTACTCCACTATGCACACATTATTTTATTGAGAAAACATGATATTCAATTAGTAAAAACTAATATTCACCCCAGTAACTACCAGCATAAGATCAAAGATAGATGAGAAATAAAGATGACCGAGGTTGGTGACATCTTGAAACAAGAGCACAGTCTATGTTTCTCAATTTATCAGTGACAGTTTTGTCATATATAGTCAAGATTTATTACATATGACATTATTACATACTGTATGTTCTTGCACAGCCTTTTTCAACCAGAGCTATGTGGAATCCTTGGATACCTCCTGTAGTTTCTAAGAAGATCCTTGAGTCATCTATAAATAGAGGATAGCAGCTACAGTTTATAAAAGACTCGCCTCCTCCATTCAAAGAGACTTTTTCACTGATAGATATAGTACAGCCAGGGCCAGTGCTAGACTATTTTGCATCCTAGGCAAGACCAGCTACTTGCACTCCCCACCAAAAAAAAGTTCAACATTTTTAAAGTAAAGCAACACGGTTGTTAAGGAGCGTGTTGGATCATGTTAATTGGGACAAGGCCGGCAGTGGTTGTGAGGGTCTGCGGGCGGGGGGAGGCTTATTGGATCCTGAAAGCCCCCTGTAACAAGGGGACCCCAGACCCCCCCCCCCCCCATGTGGATGAGTAGGGTACATAGTACACATACTCATTCACCAAAAAAACGCAACAATGTTTTTTGGCAAGTCCTTTATTTAAAAATATATATATATTTAAATTGTGCCCCCGGTGTGTAGAACGAACATCAATCATGATGAAAGCCAGCCACTGACCCCAAAAAAAAAAAAAGCTCCGCTATCGACGAGGCCTCCCGCCAAATGACAGTGCCGCCACCTTCTGCTGCTAAATAAACTAAGTAACGAGGTAACTGGTAATGTCACCAGGTGACGCCGCCCCATATGATGTCCCCAACCGGGGCATGCTGGGTCAATGACATCACAAGGGGGCAGAACTATCCAGTGATGTCACTGGGTGGCCCCAACCCTTTGTTTATTTTTTGGCAGAAGGCGGTGGAGCTATCATTTGGCAGGAGCCTTCGTCGGGAGAAGAGTTTTTTTCCCATACTCATTCACATGGGGCAGCAGGATTTGGGGGCCCCGTTGTTGAAGTTGGCTTCCAGATTCTGATAAGCCCCTTCCCCCTATGGGGGACACTCGCTTGTCCCCCACCACTTTCCTGGACTGCATGCTCAGATAAGGGTTTGGTATGGATTTTGGGGGGCCCCATGCCATTTTAAAAAAAATTGACGTGGGTGTTCCCCTTAAAATGTTCACCTGAACCAAAGGGCCTTGTATGGATTGGGAGGGGGACTCCATGCCGTTTTGTTACATGATTTTTTTAATGCTGGCAATTATTTTCTTTACATTCAGCTGTCAGTGGGGAATCCTGCAGACAGCTGATGATTCATCAGTTGTTAAGGACATGGTGGCCGTCCCCTGCCTAACAATCATGACAGTTACTGGTTGTTAAAGACACTGGCGGCCACCGTTTTTTAAATAATGCAAGGTTTTACTATAAAAATACTGCATTATTTCGCTTTGTGAATGGAGCCCTGTGTGGGGAAGCCAGCGGAGTGTTAGAAAGCTGGTGGAGAGTAGGGAAACTAGCCACTATGGCTGCACCCTAGGCCGTTGCCTAGTGGTAGCGCCGGCCCTGAGTACAGCTTCTATGAATGGAAGGGGGTGGAAAACATAGGCATATTTGTCAATCTTGACGAGAGGTTATGACAAGTCAAGCAGCTGTAATAACCCTGCAGCACCAGAAAATAACTATGTGTTGGGGGGGGGGAGGGTGTGTTATGGTTGGTATTGTTTCATCAATGCACCTGCCTTGGAAAATTGTTTCTAGCCTTAAAAAGTCCATTCACACCCATGCATTTTTAAAAACATGTTTTAATGCATTGTAAGGGGTCAGAGGGGTGAACAGCTGGCTCAGAGACAGTCCATAAAGTAAAAGTAGCTTTAGTCAACCAGAGGCGGCTCTCTAATAGGGCAAATTAGGCGGTCGCCTTAGGTCTCGCTCTCACAGGGGCCTCGCGACCGTCTAATTTGCCTGACAATGAGAGAGGAGAGCCCAGCATCGGAGAGGATTGCACCAAGTACGAATGGGCTGGATCGATCTAAAACACGGGAGTCCGGGACTCGGCACTGTCTGCTTACACCATCCCCCGCCTTCTTATCTCTTTCATCCACCACGTGTTATGGTGGATTCACCCCAGAACCCTCAGGGTGCCCAAATGTCGGTAGTCTGATAAGTTTGGGAATTAGGGTGAGTCCGATGACAGGGACGATCCATTTTTCTGCACACTGATACATGACCGCTCTGTCCATCACCCAGCAAACCCCTCCTCTTCCATGTGACCCCTCCTCTCCCGCCTCTCTCCCCCCTCTTCACCCCCATCCCCGTCTCTCTCCTCCCCCATCTCTCTCCCCCTTTCCCTCCCCATCTTCCGCCTCTCTCTCCCCCTCTCTTTCTCCTCCCCTCTCTCCGCCTCCTCCCCTCTCTCTCCCACCTCTCCTCTCTCCCCCGTCTCTCTCCTCTCTCCCCCTCTTCCCTCTCTCTCTCCTCTCTTTCTCCCTCCCTCTCTCTTTCCTCCTCTCTCTCTCTCCTCTCGTCCCCCTATCTCCTCTCATCTCCTCTTTCCCCCTCTCACCTCTCTTCCCCCCTCTCTCTCCTCTCTCCCCCTCTTCCCTCTCTCTCTCCTCTCTTTCCCCCTCCCTCTCTCTTTCCTCCTCTCTCTCTCTCTCTCTCCTCTCTTTCCCCCTTTCTCTGTCTCCCCCTTCTCCCTTCTCACTCCTCTTCCCCTCCTCCCTTCTCTCTCCTTTCCCCATCCTCCCTTCTCTATCCTCTCCCCCTCCTCCCTTCTTTCTCCTCTCCCCCTCCTCTCTTCTCTCTCCTCTCCCCTCCTCCCTTCTCTCTCCCCTCCTCCCTCCCCCTCCTTCTCCTCCCCTCCCTCCCCTCTCCCCCTCCTCCCTTCTCTCTCCTCTCCCCTCCCTCTCCACTCTTCTCTCTCCTCTTCCCCTCCTCCCTTCTCTCTCCTCTCCCCTCCTCCCTTCTCTCTCCTCTCCCCCTCCTCCTGTCTCTCTCCTTTCCCCTCCTCGCTCCTCCCCTTCCACTCCTCTCCCCCTACTCCCTTCTCTCTCCTCCCCCCTCCTCCCCTCCCTCTCCTTTTCTCCCTCTCCTCTAATCCCTATCCTTCTCTCCTCTTCCCCTCCTCCCTTCTCTCTCCTCTCCCCCTCATCCCCTCCCTCTCTTCTCTTCTTCTCCTCCCCTCCCTCTCCCCCTCGCCCTCTCCTCTCACCCCTCTCCTTCTCTCCTCTCTTCCCCTTCTCTCTCTCCTCTTCCCCTTCTCCCTTCTCACTCCTCTCCCCCTTCTCCCTTCTTTCTCCTCTCCCCTCCATTCTCTCTCCTCTCCCCCTCCTCCCTTCTCTTTCCTCTCCCCTTCTCCCTTCTCTCTCCTCTCCCCTTCTCCATTCTCTCTCCTCTCTGACTCCTCCCTTCTCTCTTCTCTCCCCCTTCTCCTCCCTCTCCCATTCTCCCTTCTCTCTCCTCTCCCCCTTCTCCCGTCTCTCTGCTCTCCCCCTCCTCCCTTCTCTCTCCTCTCATCCTCCTCCCTTCTCTCTCCTCTCTCCTCTCCCCTCCTTCCTTTTTCTCTCCTCTCCCACTCTTCCCTTCTCTCTCCTCTCCCCCTCCTCCCTTCTCTCTCCTATCCCCCCTCCTCCCTTCTCTCTCCTCTCCGACTCCTACCTTCTCTATCCTCTCTCCCTTCTCTCTCCTCTCCCCCTTCTCCGCTGGGCCAAAAGTTGTCAGTCGGTCCCTGCTTTCATTTTTTTCTACACTAGTTTGCCTTTTACTAACACTGCAGTACAAAGAAATTCAGCAGGTGCTTTTCTGTATTCATGTTCACTGACCATAGTAAATGCATTGGCTGTGTCCACAGCAGGTATGGGGCATAGAAATGTAGGCATAACGTAGAGCTGTCGAGTAAGTGATGTTCACTATACAGAGGGAGCTTGTGTTGCAGTGCATATCCTTGTGTGATATGATCCAATGACATGCTGGAATCCTTGAGGACTGACCATGGGTGAATTGTCATCATATCATTGTACACTGTATAGTGCAATATATACATTTGAATTGCTTGAATTATTTTTATTATGAGTGGGGCCTCAGGTCCAAGTTTTGCCTAAGGCCTCACAAAGCCTAGAGCCGCCTCTGTAGTCAGCAATAAGGCAAATTAAACAGAAAAACAACAGGCTTGTCTTTTAACACAGTTGCACACACTGGTAAAGTTCAGTCTCTGTAGCAAACAGGTTTATGTGCACAGTTCACAGCTCCAGAGCTACAGTCTTTCATATGGTTTAGCTCACTCCAGCAGGCCACAATTCAGCAATGGCGCTCTCCTCCCAACTTGCTGATGTCTCTCTCACTCCAAGCAAACAGCTCCACTGACATTTCCAGAACACCTGATTAATAAGCAGGTCTGAAGGGGGAGTACCTGCCCTCCTCAATTAACCCCTTCTTGACCCAACCCCAAGCTGACTTCCTACACCTACAACATGTACACAGGATAACTATTGCTTTCAATTTTAATTATTTGTTTCAACTGTGGCTAGTTTAACATGTATATGTGTGGAAATGCAGGTTGTTGAAAGAAGTTCATTATTTAGCACCTTGAGGCTAGGTTCACACTGCTGCAATCAAATTTTGATGTGACTTTCGGTGTGATTATGTGATAAGACTGGCATGTGGTTTGCATATTATTTGGGGCCAAAATCACAATGGAATCACACAAAAGTAGTACTGGTACCTTTTCCACAATCGCGTCATGCTGAGTTGCATTTATGTGAATGGGGACCATTGAAAACAATGTGAATTCCATGCAACTAAAGTCACATCTGAAATCACACTAGGGTGACCGGAGCCTAAAGGGGTTGGCAGGCCCATACAAGTTGCATTACATGTGTTGTCAAAGCATAACAATGCATGTAAAAAATACACCTTAAAGTGGTTGTTAACCCTTACATATACCCAGTGATAGGACTGACCTCAGATGATACACAGAGATAAAACAAATCCTACTACATAAGTTGTACCTGTTTCTCTATTGCCATCTTTCCTCAACATCCATTCAAAGTGCAGAATTTACACAGGATCTTTCAGCTATGCAAGGCAGGGAGCAGGAAGCAGAAGTTTAATCAGTGAGGAAAGCTCTGAGAGATGAGTGGAAGGAAGGGACACACACCCCCTTCCTACAGCACAAAGTTACATAGCTAAAGCTGTCAATCACAGACTGTACCGTGCCATTGTCACAATTGTTCTCTTTGTGTCAGGAAAACTCTGCAGAAGTGACTCATGCTTATAACAGAGGAACGAAGCAGTAGAGAGAAATGACACTTAGTGATCTGGATTGAGACAAGTACACACTATAGAGGGATATGCTTTGTTCATATTTCATGTCTAAGGTTTACAAACATACAATGCAGGCACATACATGTGTAGCCAGCCCAAAGGTTTAATTCATTACAATTATTTTATAGTATCACACTTTTTCTCATACAGTCTTGTAATTAGAAATAAAATGCAGTCTTCCATTTAATTCCTGAACTGACATATATCTCTACGGAGAGAAGTTATGTAATGTCATCTAGAAACAGTCAAAACAAGCATCTGACTAGTGAACTATCTGGGAAAATAATCAATAAATCAATCCCTTCACCATCAAACTGCTTACCAAGGTATATTATTGCATTGCATAAGAATATCAAAAGCTGCTTAAAAACAGCATTTCTGATACTCATTTTGTTCACTAATTTTTATATGGCACAAGAGGGCTGATCTGTGAGTGAGCATAACCTCCAAGTAATAGACCTATGCCTTGGAACAAACAGTACAGCTGAGCTGGACCTCTTTCCTTTGTGCAAGGAAAGAAACATACATCTGCTCTTCCAACTGAGATACCAATTTAGCAATCCACAAATGGGACTTGAGCACTTTCTGTACTAATTAACACTGCTAGCTAATTTGTCAGAGACTTTTTTTTTTAATAAATATATTCCAGAAGGGTTTAAGCTGAAGCTATCCCACTGTGAAAAATTTAAATGTTTTCTGTAGATTTACCAAGTTCTCCCAGTAGCAAAACCAACAGCAACTCTCCTGCTTAAAAAATGTAAATGTGATTTGATTCCCATTAAGGGCATTTAACTTGCAAATCTGAGCATCACACTGCAAGCGCTTCTAACTTCAGCTCTGCATTTTGATTAGCCTCAGGCTGTGATGCCTCTGATGAATTAGTAATAGGAGTAAGAAGAGGTAATAAATAAAGGTTAACGCTAATTGTGAAAGTCAACCATGATTTAACCAGTTCTGTACTATCACAGGCTGGACATTTAAATATCTGTAATTTTTTTTATCTTTTAAAGAATAGATGCTATAGCTACGGTTCACAGTTCCTGTGAGATCTCTAGATGGCATACAGTATTTGTCTCATGATCAGTGCACTGTGGTATATAGCCAGCTGCATTAAATTATTTATTAATGAGGATGCCATGTTCTTCACTTATGGAGTAAAGAATACATACAAGAATACTGATGCATACTGGTGCAGTCTACATTTCTAAATGCATAAATGAAAACAGAACAAGAGCACCTCATTGACAGACGCTTGCTGCCACAGCATGATCACTGTACAACAAGTACTCATCGTGGTGACCAAATACGACATTAGTGTCAGACCCCTAACTTTTTTATCATATCTATCACAGGTTATATTCTCCACACTTACGCACGTAATTTACACAGAATGCTAATAATCAATATCTGGAAAAGCTGAAGCTTGTGAAACAGAATACCGGTAAATAATACAAAGCATTGCACAGCGATTGCCACTTTAGCTAAAATAATCTTTAATCAAAGGCTGTTTAATCAAACCCATTATAAAATCTTAAAATTGCTGAACTAAAGTCTATAGTGGGGGTGGGAGGTGAAGATCAACTCTGGCCATATTCAAGGCTAATAAGCAAGATATGATCAAACAAATGGCATGGGGAGATGAACAAATGGGAAAAAATAAATAATTTAAACCACCATTTAGAAAGGAGAGGGTCATCATTTTTATGTGACTTTGAGAGTAATGCGGGAAAAACTCCAGTGATTTCAATTACATGGTTAGAAGATGACTTTAAGCTGTATGTAGTGTTACTGAATTCAATTATCGTGGACAGCATCAGCAACTCCGAATTCTGGCATCTTGTATGTGTAATACATTTTTTTAACATGTACATTATTGATTGGCTTAGATACAGCAGCACCCTAATCCATCAAAACCCCCTCCCATCCCTGTATCACCAATCATTTCCGAAATATTCCAAGTAGAAACCTCAGGTATGTGTTTGGAAGAAAATATCTAACGTCAGGACACTATGCAAATTGAAAAGGCAACAAATAGCAAAGCTTTGCAGTATGGGCTTTTTTTTTTTTACTGTATCTGCAGCTGACAGCATTGTTGTGGTCTACAGTTTCTGCCTGAACATGCATGAGGAAACACATAACTATGTACTAAAGAGCTCTGCAGAAGCAGCACCTCAATGAGACTAGTCAGCAGAAAATGGCACACACTTGTGGGCGGAGTCATCTGCACCCATGCATATGGGGTAACACTTAGCACAGTCAGCTCTCGGGTGCTGCCACCACTATCTCAGCAGAAAGAAACTGGAAGTGAAGACTTGCAGCTTTAAGCCAGCTCCCTTCATGCACAAAACATGCTGCACTTTGTGTCTGGCCCAGTGGTGGGGGAAGGAGAAGGAGGAGGGGTCGAACTTCGGAGATAATACAGAAGTGCGAGTACCTGTCAAAGCCAGGTACCTTCCCTCAGAGCTTTAAGCATTAGGAGGAGCAAAGCAGACTGAATGAACTTAAAAAAAAAAAACATATTAAATAGATAATCTCACTTCATAGATAATAAGAACATTTAAGTATTATTCGGTCTGTGAAAAATGTATAATGTCTTCAAGCCTATATATATATATATATATATATATATATATATATATATATATATATATATATATATATATATATATATATATATATATATATATATGTAAAATATAATATATATATATATATATATATATATATATATATATATATATATCGGTAGTATATATATATATATATATATATATATATATATATATATATATATATATATATATATATATATATATATATATATATACATATATATATATATATATATATATATAATTTTTATTTTTTATTTATTTTTTTATTCATAAAATCATAATTTTTTCCACAAATGTCAATAAATAAGATAATTCTTACATACTGCATTGGCATTAGACCCCAAAACATATTAACATTGGTTCTGAGTATCACAGTTTAAAGCAGTCATTGCTGGTTTTGGGCATAGAAGCCCTACATATGTATTTGGGTCCCCCAGTTCCCAGCCTCTTTGTGTTTTCAGGCACACACACAGGGGTGGAGATCGGCGCCAAATTCAAAAAAGTAAAAACACAGTCTACATACAGTACACTGTAATCTTACAGATTACAGTACACTGTAATCTTACAGATTACAGTACTGTATGAAATAATAAAAACAATTCCCTTTGTCCCTAGTGGTCTGTCCAGTGCCCTGCATGCACTTTTAAATTATAAATACATTTTTTTTCTGCCTGGAAACTGGAGATTGTCCATAGCAACCAAAAACTGTCCCTTTATGTCAAACGTGGTATTAGAAAACAACAATAAGAAATTAGAATCACTTGCAGAATTGAGCGATAGAGATTTGTGGACAAATTCGTCATTAAACACTAAAAGTAATGACAGCGACAATTCTGCAACTGAGCAAATTTCTGTGTTTTTGATTTGATTACATTATTTAATAAATGTTATCATTATTATATTATTATTTGTTAGAATTATTTATAGTTATTTATTATATTATAATTTATGATTTTGTGTTTCAAACTTTATCATACCTGGGATGTCTACTAGACTCTTGTTTGGACAGATTTAAGTGAATTATTACTAAGAGCTACAGGCCTAAAATTTAAAACGCCAAATTTCCATGCAAAATAAAGGTACCACTTTCAGCACCAAAAATCTGACATAATCATACCGCCAGGGAGGTTAAGCTAGCTGTACATTTTTAGATTTTCAAATGAAAATTCATTTGTGCAAAAATGTATACGAAATTTTTCAGTACATTTGACAGCTTGACAAATGACATTCGAAAGCAGTTCAACATTTGTTTGCTTTTAACATTCAATTTTGGAATGAATGTCACTTCCTGATCAAAAACAACATACACTATTAGAAGTTTGTTCATTTTAGAAAAATTCTCCATTCTGTTTCAAATTTTCTTGTCATTGACATACTTTCCAGCTGCTCTATATATATACCTGCCCATTTTTTTTTTTTTTTTTAAATATGGCATTCTAACTTTTATTTCAGGATTCGAGAATTTAGGTCAAAATTAATCATGCAAAATGCATAAGAAAGATATCTGATGCAAGAATACAGAGTCACTGACAATGTCTGTCAGAATTGTACTGTTTATTAACACCATATACAGCTTAAAAGTATCTCCTAAGCATTTAATAAAAATCTTTCCCCATGTCACCCTGGAAGTCTCATAAAATACCATTTCCCCACTGTACAATACTTTTTACAGTGCTCTTTGTTTGAAAATCCCTTGAAAATGGCCAGAATTGATTTTCAGTATTTGTTCTCCATAAGTTTACACTGGGTTCTGATTTATGTTTGCAATTTTCAGACTTATGGTGGGTCTTTTTTTCCTCAGTTTAGGCCGATACGTATTCTACCTATTTTTGGTAAAAAAAAAAAAAGGGCGTTTATCGGTTGGTTTGCGCAAAATGTATAGCGTTTACAAAATAGGGGATAGTTTTATTGCATTTTTTTTTTTACTACTAATGGCGGCGATCAGCGATTTTTTTCGTGACTGCGACATTATGGCGGACACTTCGGACAATTTTGACACATTTTTGGGACCAATTTTCACAGCAAAAAATGCATTTAAAATACATTGGCCCAGATTCAGGTAGATTTGCCCATTACTTACACCTGTTCAGCTCAGCTGAATTTCTCTGCGCCGGGGCAATTTGTCAAGATTGCCACCTGATTCAGGATTCCTTTTGTGTGGTAATTTGCTCCTGTGTAAGGCAAAATTGAGGGCGCAAGCCAGCGCAGGTGAAAGTGGGTGTGCCCCTATGCAAATGATGGTCTGTCCGCTCAGCAGTGGCTTGCGCCCGGCGCACGCATGCGCAGTTCGACCGCTCCCGTCTGCTCATGCGTGCAACTGCGCCTGTCCTACTTTCAGGGCAAATCCTGCCCACCTGCTTGCACTGAGCAAATAAATAGGGGCAGACCTGCGCAGGTCCTGTGCAAAATTACATCCTGCTTTTTCCACCCCCCCCCCCCCCCCCCCCCCCGAGTAAGGTAATTTTGCCCTTTTTTTTTTGGAGATGGCACCTCCTGAGAAGAAAAAAAAGAGAAAAGCAAATTTTATCTCCGCTGAGATGGAGATAATGCTGGCGGCACTCACGCGCCATACTACTGTGCTGTATGGTGCAGAGCGGAAGAACACCACCGTAGCCCAAAGGAGGGCAATATATGATGCCATTACTATGGACATAAATGCCCTTGGCAATGAGGAGAGAACCTGGGAGGACATACAGAAAAAGCTTAATGATATGCGGCGTAGGGTCCGGGATAAGCTGGTGCTTATCCGGAAGCATACTAGTGGCACGGGAGGAGGACCAGCCTGCACAATCCGTTTAAATCCGGAGGAGGAGGTGATTGCCCAAAGTTTAGGGCTGGAGCAGATGGAGGGACTCCCAGGCTATGACTCCACTGTTGGGGACTTGGGGACTGGTAAGTTTTTTTATCTCATATTTGCTGTGTATCATGGGAGGGGGTAGAAGGGAACATATGAGGGGGTAGAAGGGAACATGTAACACGTGTTTTTTTTCTCATATTTGCTGTGTATCATGGGAGGGGGTAGAAGGGAACATGTGAGAAGTGTGTTGCTCCAGCAACATGTGTTTTTTTGTGTCATCCACAGATGTTAATGATGAAGCTGGGCCGTCGTCGGCTGCGGGGCGACCCACGCCATCCCCCCATCAGCATGGGGTCCAGTCAGGCCCCATGGAGATACTGGCCATGTTGGTGGAGGAGGAGAGCGGCCATAGGCCAACTATGGAGGAGGAAGTGGAGGAGGAGTCCTTTATCCTCAACCTGGAGGACTCTGTCTTCCTCCAGGAGGATCCCACCATCCCTGACCTCCCCACCACCCCCCCGACCATCACGTCATCCCCCTCCAGGGCAAGCCCCTCCAGTGTCCCTACCTCCAGTGTCCCTCCCTCCAGTGTCCCTCCCTCCAGTGTCCCCCCCTCCAGTGACCCCCCTCCAGTGTGGCCCCCTCCCCTTCTTCTCCCTCAATACGTGCCCCAGCCTCTCCTCCCAGGAAGGCTCTTTGCAAAACAAGGGGTGTACCCTCCCTCCTCCGTGAAGGTCTGCAGGAAGAACAGGGCCGGCAGACCCGCCATCTAGGGGCCATGGTGGGAGATTTGAGGCGGGTGGCGGACAGCCTGGCATCCTCCTCCTCCTCTGTGCAGCAGGCCCTCACCCTGCATGCTGACCGGGGGAAACGAGATACGGAGAGCCTGGAGGAAGTCAGTGCAAACTGTGGTGCCATGGTCACCTGCATGGTTGAGCAGCAGGGCGTCACCGCTTTGCTCACAGTGGAGGTGAGCAGGTTGGCAGGGGCGGTGGAGGCCAACACTGCTCCTATGCGGGAGGAGTGCAGAGTAACCCGGCCTGCAGCAGAGGAACACTACCTCCCGGCAGATGCGGATGTTGGCACAAACCAACAGCGTGCTCACCCGCCTGGCCAACGCCATGGAGGGCATGCATTCACCACCTGCCAGGAGTGAGGAAGTAGGGGTTGATGCTCCTCCCCACCCCATGCTCCATCCCCACCACAGGCTCAACCACGCCGACTGAGGAGCCAGAGCCGGGGCACCCTTGGCACGAGGATGTCAAAAAAAAAAAAAAAAATTCCTTTTTTTTTTTAACATATCCCTTGGTGCTCAGATAAGGAGCTTTTTCTATCTATTTTGATTATGCTTATATGTTTTTTTTTTTTGGGATATTTATTTTTTGCTCAGATGATGAGCTTTTCTATATTTATTTTATGCTCAAAGTTTGAGTTTTTATTTTATTTTGTAGTCCCTACACACGGTGAGGAGTGTATACTACAGTGTGACTGGTGTGTGAATGGGGGGGGTGTCACTCCTGCTGGAAAAGTGGTGTCACTCTCTGCCATGTGAAAGGTGTATGAATGGACAGCAACATAATTGGAGCCTTGACGCGGCGTTGCTGCTCCCTAATACCATGGGGTATCCTTGGGTCTAATCCAATTTTTGGTGCATGTGGGGTGTGTGTGCTAGGGACCACAGTGGTGTGCACGCGTGCATTCTACTTGTGACATGATTAATGTGTGTTTTTAACGTGCAAAGATACGTTCCACGAGACCACTCCTGATTGCTCTTCCCTCAGTAGACCCGGTAGAGTTTCTTGGGGGGGGGGATTGTGGGGTTCGGGGGTCAGGTCATCACGTATGTCAATCTGCAGGCCCCTTCTCTCGGCAAAGTTGTGCAGAATACAACATGCTCCTATGATCTGGCACACAAAGTTTGGGGAATACAACAGGGTCCCCCCGGATTTATCCAGGCATCTGAAACGGGACTTAAGGATGCCAAATGTGCGTTCCACCACTGCACGGGTACGTGCGTGTGCCTCGTTATATCTTTCCTCTCCTTGGGTTTGGGGGTTCCGGAATGGAGTCATCATATGGGGTCCCAGTGCATATGCAGAGTCACCTGGAAGGGAAAAGACAGAAGGATGTTAGTCATGCATGTGCCCCTCGTGATGTCTGCATCATGGGGGGGACAGTCATACCTGACACCCATGTCACTCACCAATCAGCCAGCTGTCCCCATACATGTTCTGTTCAAATTCGGTGGGGATGCTGCTCTGACGGTAGATGAAACTGTCATGGCTGGATCCTGGGTGTTTGGCACGGACATGCCATATGAGGCCATGGGCATCCACTATGACCTGGACATTGATGGAATGCCAGTGCTTCCTATTACAGTATATATGCTCTAGGTCACGGGGGGCCGTAGTGCCACATGGGTATAATCAATGGCCCCCACAGTGCGTGGGAATCTGGCAATTTGGTAGAAATCTGTGATTGCCTTCTGCCGCAGGTCCTCCTGGGTTGGTTTGATGAACTGGTGTGACATGCGCCTGAGGATTGCAGGGACAACTTGGTGCACACACCTACTCATGGAGGATTGGGACATCCCAGCCACCATTCCACCTGTGCGTTGAAAAGATCCACTTGCCAGGAAATGCAGGGTTGCCACTACCTTGACCAGTGGCTCCACTGCATGTCCACGATGTGTCTGGCTGGTGATGTCATCATGCAGGATTGTGGCTAATTTCAGGATGACTTCAGGGCTGAATCTAAACATGCGATACACCTCCATATCACTCATGTCAAAGATGTTCCTGCGCACTCGGTATATCCTCTCCCGTGCCCTCCTACGAGTCGGTTCACTCTGTAGTATTGCTAGAACCATAGCTGCCCCTGGCATGTTGGCACACAGATGTGAGGTCCAGAAAGTGTGGGTGCTCTGCTTGTTCAGCTCGTCCGTATTGGTGCTGCTGTAGTTGCTCTCCAGCTGACCTGTGGCCATCTGTTGCTAACTTGCCCCTGCTTTTATAATGTGCAAGTTTGCCCGGGGCAAACAGCTTGCGCGCTTGGTGTGCAAACTGCACCTCACCCGCGCAGGTTTTTGAATCAGCGTTAGTTCCTCATTTGCATATTTGCTGAGGGAAAACACTGAGAGCGTAAGTTGCACCCTGCACAAAAATGCCCATTAATTGCGCCGGGGCAGAGAAACTGCGTGCGTTGAAAAATGCCCCCCCGTTCGGTTTGCATCCCGAACATGCGAACAGACCAAAAGTTCACGCGAACATTTGAACTACATTAAAGTCTATGGGACTCGAACGTGAGAAATCAAAAGTGCGTATTTTTGCAATTTATTGTTCTAAAAAGTGTTTAGGGACCCAGGTCCTGCCCTAGAGGACATGTATCATTGCAAAAAAAGTTTTAAAAACTGACGTTTTTTTCGGGCGCAGTGATTTTTAATAATGCTTAAAGTGAAACAAAAGTGAAATATTCCTTTACATTTCATACCTGGGGGGTGTGTATAGTATGCCTGTAAAGTGGCCCGTGTTTCCCGTGCTTAGAACTGTCCCTGCACAAAATGTAATTTTTAAAGGAAAAAAAGGCATTTAAAACTACTAGTGGCTATTCATGAATTGCAGAGAAAAGTCATTGAAAAAAATGGCAGAAAGCCCCCCCCCCCCCAGTCCATTACCAGGCCATTTTGGGTCTGGTATGAATATTAAGGGGAGCCCCTGCCTTTTTTTTTTCAATTACTTTTATCTGTATTGCCGGGACCCAACAATTCATTAATAGCCGCGACTAATTTTAAATGGCTTTTTTTCCTTCAAAAATGACATTTTGTGCAGGGAACCAAAATTTTAAAAAAATGTGTGGGGTCCTTCCAAAATTCCATTGCTAGGCCCTTCAGGTCTGGTATGGATATTAAGGGGAACCCTGCCACCAAATAAAAAAAATGGCGTGGGGGCCCCCCTCAAAATCCATGCCAGACCCTTCAGATCTGGTATGGATTTAAAGGGAAACCCTGCACCAAATGTAAAAAAAAATGGCGTGGGGTTCCCCCAAAAATCCACACTAGACCCTTATCTGAGCACTCAACCTGGCAGGCTGCAGGAAAAGAGGGGGGACGAGAGAGCGCCCCCCTCCTGAACCATACCAGGCCACATACCTTCAAAATGGGGAGGATGCTTTGGGGGTCTATGACCCCCAATGTACCTTGTCCCTATGTTGATGGGGACAAGGGCCTCATCACCACAACCCTTGCCCGGTGGTTGTGGGGGTCTTCAGGCAGGGGGCTTATCAGAATCTGGAAATCCACTTTAACAAAGGGGAGCCTAAGATCCCGCCCCCCCATGTGAATTGATAACGGGTACATTGTACCCCTACCATTTCACAAAAAAAGAGTCAAATTGTTAAAAACCTCACAGACACAGCTTTATAAGTCCTTTATTAAAAATAAAAAAATTGAAAATAAAAAAATATTCCAGCGATGTAATCCACTTTCGATCTCCACTTCAGTGATGGAATCCATTCTCGGTATCCAGCGATTGATGATCTCCACTTTCCAGCGATGATATCCAGCGAGGAACATGCACACGATCCTGACTCCACCGGAGACACCCCGGTAATGACCCTGCCCCCTCTGATGCAACGGAAACCACCCGTCCACGTCACTAGGATAGCCCGGCATTTCCCCTTGCGTCAGAGGGGGCCAGGGTCACGTGACGGGTGGCCCCGCCCTCAGCTACATAAGAGCTGTCAGGCTAGCGCCGCGTCATTCCCAGGGTGGGGTGTGTGTGTGTTCCTCGCTGGATATCATCACTGGAGAGTGGAGATCATCAATCGCTGGATACGGAGATTGGATTCCATCATTTTTTTCAATGACTTTTCTCCGTATTGCCGGGATCCAGCAATTCATGAATAGTTCACGAGTAGTTTTAAATGACTTTTTTTCCTTCAAAAATTACATTTTGTGCAGGGACAGTTCTAAACACTGGAAACATGCTCTACGTTACAGGCATACTATACACACCCCCCATGTATGAAATGTAAAGGAATATTTCACTTTTATTGTTTTACTTTAAGCATTATTAAAATCACTGCTCCCGAAAAAAAATGCAGTTTTTAAAACTTTTTTTGCATTGATACATGTCCCCTGGGGCAGGACCCTGGTCCCCAAACACTTTTTAGGACAAAAACTGAGCAACTTAGAATTCTCCCATAGACTTTTACAGGGTGTTCCGTGCAGAGGCGTTGCTAGGGGGGTGCGGTCCGCACCCGGGTGACACCCGCTAGAGGGCTCCTGAGATGTGAATTCTGGTCCTGGAGAAAGAGAGGTGGGGGGAGGGGACAAAGAAAAATGGAGAGAAAGAAGAAGGGATAGAACGAACAAGAAAGATGGATAGGGAGAGAGAGAAAAGGGGAAGAAAGGAGAACAGAGAGCAAACAGTAGGGTAAAAAATATTTGGAACTCGAAGCTCATCCCTAGCTTTTACATGGATGCACTAAGCAGGCTAGACACTGAACCACGGGGAGGTGGAAAAGAACAGTCAAAAGACCAGTTCCTGTGGCAGTTGTGGCTGAAATATTTCTTGAGCTACCTGACCTTGGCTTGGTTTTAAGAAATCCCCAAATTTTCCACTTCTTATTAAGTGATTTAACAGTACTGACTGGCATATCCAAGGCTTTGGATATCTTTGTGTTATCATTCATATACTCTTATTTATTAAGAGTTTTCAAAACAATACAAATATTTAAAGGCATAAACACAAATTATGACAGAAGCATATACTGTATATATATATATATATATATATATATATATATATATATATACACACACACACAATATCTCATAAAAGTGAGTACACCCTTCTGATTTTTGTAAATATTTTAATATATCTTTTCATACAAGCTGTACACTCGCTACTTTAGTAGTTGTTTGTAGCAAAGTGTAATTTCTTCAGTGTTGTCACATGAAAAAATATAATAAAATATTTAAACAAAAAATGTGAGGGATGTACTCACTTTTGTGAGATACTGTATATTTAGATATATATGTGTTTTTTATCATTTTATATACACCAGGGCCGGAGTGGGACTCATTTTCAGCCCTGGAGTTTCATGCCTTAGACCAGCCCACTTTAGTTCACGACTATTAAAATAATGTTATTAAAACCTCAAAATATAAGTTTGCAATGGCGCACTGTTCTCTACAGCCTGTAATTCACAGTATTTTTCAAAAAATATTTCCAATTCAGTGCAAATACAGTAACCTAAGTTTTGCTTCACAGTAAAGATTTATTAGAACAATAAATAACAGGACAGTATCAGAATCTATTTTCTTTAAGAATTAGTATTCATAAATATCATTCCCAGCTCCATTACACATTCCCAGCTCCATTACACATTCCCAGCTCCATTGCACAGACCCAGCTCCATTACACATTCCCAGCTCCATTACACAGACCCAGCTCCATTACACAGACCCAGCTCCATTACACATTCACAGCTCTATTACACATTCACAGCTCCATTACACATTCACAGCTCCATTACACATTCCCAGCTCCATTACACAGACCCAGCTCCATTACACATTCCCAGATCCATTACACAGACCCAGCTCCATTACATTACAGGACCCAGCTCCATTACAGACTCCCTCCATCACAGTCTGACTGTCCCTTTTATCAATTCAGCATTCCCCCTTCCTCCCCCACCCCACACTCTCCTACCTTAGTCAGTCACACAAGCCGGGAAGCAGCATGGCAGCTCCAGACAAAGGGCGGGACTTTTCAAGTTAAAGGCTTGGTTGCTAGCAACCTATCATCTGCTTTGTAACTTGAAAAGTCCTGCCCTTTTTCTGGACCTGCAGTGCTTTCAGGCTTGTGTGACTGAGGTAGGGGAGGTAGGGGAGGGGGAGGAAGGGGGAGTGATTCGATGCCCTGCGCCTCCCTGTAATCAATGAGCTGGCTGAGGGGAGAGAACACTCAGGCACTATTTGGCGAGGCAGCGGCCCACAACCCGACCAGCCCATCTGGAAATATCCCGGTTCTCCCGATTGGCCAATCCAGGCCTGATATACACATACACACATACTGATTTGTGTTTGAACTTTGGGGTGCACACCCTAAAGCAATAGGCTGTGTACACCTATTTTTTTTTATTATTTAAGAAAAAGGACTTATTGAAATAAGTAATCCATTCAAAAACATACACATTAAATGCAATAACATCTGACATCTGACAATGGTATACAATTAAAGATTTTTTTCCTGTGTATAATAACAATTAAGATCACGTCCAATGGAGTGATTGGAGTAATAGCATCACATATCTTCCAAAGGGGAAATGTAAAATCATATCAACAACTAATTGTTTTTATAATTAATGTCAGTAATCATTGTTTTATCTCTAAATGCTTTTAGTATAGCAGAAAAGACACAGTAACAAAAACGTAAAGAAACCAAACAAACCCGAACTTGCTCCGTCATGGCCTGTACATAACTGATCTATTACATCCTGAATGTACACAGAGCCTTATTAGGTATTCTTCCTATCTTACACAAGATCGTGTGCAATGTGGGGCTAGGCCCGGGGGGGCCAGCCATGCCTGCCACAAGGAGTAAAAATTTTTAGATACATTTCTATGCTTATATGTGAGTTTTTCTCGAATAAGCGTATTTTTAACTGTTTCCACCCATTGCTTCCCATTCGGTACCTGGGGTGACATACAATAGCTACAGTAGCTATTCGTTTGCGGGCTAAATATAATAGCCGTATTATCGCTGTATGACTATGTGGTGTGAATGAGTCCACCTCCAACGCCCCCAATAAAAAAACAATGGGATTATGTGATAGAGAAAATTAAAAAACCCATGAAATAGTAGAAATAACATAATGTCAGTATCAAAACAACTTCGGACATCTCCAGATCATATGTAGCAGATCCCCGGTATCTCTAGCGCATTTAGGGCAGCATAATGGTGAATCTCTCTTCCCCCACTTGTGAAGTTGTACCGATGTTCTATATGCCCTATGTAACAGGAATAGGTGGGAGAGTTTGTGGGATGCTGAGACTGAGACTAAGGGAGCAGAAGCTAGTCACAATTCCCATTGTTCTCCATCTATGGATCCTAGATCCTTTTCCCACCTTTTCCTGCACGGGAGTTTGAATGCATCATGTATGGACTAAAGCGGTATGCAATGTACACTAGAAATCATTCCCCTTTAATATTCTGCCTGTAAGTCCGTAAGGGATTTAAAAAACAAGCTATTATACAATTGAGGGATGTACAGTATTTCTGCTTTTTCCCAGATTTAAAAGTTCTTTATAATGTATATTACCCCATATAGGGGTATACGGGCAATAGCCTCATATATTTAGAACGTCTCTAGTATATGACCACAGGATCTTTAATAATTTAACAGTTGGTAGGGATTGATGTAAGTGTGTAAATCCTGCTTCTAAGTAAGACAATGCAAGTCTAAGGGAGCCCCATGGTATCAATAAGTTTCTAATTGGATCCAATGGATCTTTATAGCCTCAAGCCCCTAAGTGGTGTAATTGGCAAAAAAGTAAAATCTGGAATGTGGGATCGCAAGATCACCCTGTTCCTTTCAAAATTGCAGCGTAGACAAGCTAATTCAGGCTGCTTTGTTAAAGCAGATCAAAGCTCTATACCATTTATGTGGTATCCATAAGGTTGTATTTTGAAAAACGTACAGAAGTTGGGAGCCCATATCATTTTAATTAGTTTGGCTCTTCCAGTTACTGATAGTGGATGCTTAGACCCCACCACACATTTAGATTGAAACCTACAGCGCAATGGTAATAAATTTAATGTTATGTATTAATTGGGATCTTGTGATACTTGTATACCTAGATAGCGGAATGTAGAGACCACTTGCACATAGCCTTCGCAGTCTGGTAGCGGATCTAATGGCATTAATATTGATTTCCAATCACAGTAAACAAAAAGAGCAAACTCTGCGCTAAACCCACTACCATGTGAAGAAAAAATGAACAATCCTCTTAACATAAGAAATCAGTGAAAAATGTAAAAAATATGTGATTCAAGATGAGGGATGCTGCTGCTTATAAAGGCTTAAATACTTAAAACTCAAAGAAACATATATACAAAAAATATGTTTTTTGTATATGTACCCAAATAATTATAGTGCAAAAGTGAAAACAAATTAGTGCATATACATAAAAAAATGTATACATAAACATTAAAGGTGAAAATCACGTGTGATAATGCACACAAAAAATGTGTATCAATACACACCAAAAAAATAATAAAACAAAAGTTTAACAGCAAGGCATTTCCAGGGATCAGTTCATTGATCGCTGCAATACTCAACACGATATCTGGAAGAAGCTTGAATCTTATTCTCAGCCAAAGAGATGTAAAATTACTGACTCTTACCGAATATGTTGGACCCCAGTTTTAAAGAGGTCAAAGGAGCGTGTGCATCCGCCTGCCAGCCCCGGTATAGAATCACTTAACTCAGGGAGGGGTGCTTCCGTCTTGCAAGAAGAGAGAAAACTTTTAGCCGTTTCTCCAGGCCGAATCACACAAGAAGACAGTAGTCAGATTCAACTTAGCTGATACCAGACACTGAATTCTGAGAGTATTGACTCAATGGAAAAAAAGGAATAAGATCCTCATAGTGTAGTATGTCCAAAAATATATTTATTAAAAAACACTAAAAAATGTCACAGCAAGTAACAATCCACTTTAAAAAATATATTACAGCAGGCATTTATCCACAGCAATGGTCATATCAAGAAAAAGGAGTAGAAAAAACAACATAAAAAATATATGAAAAAACAGCCAAAGATCAAACCAAAAGGTCCCAGTTGAAGCTATTTTTGGGGAAACGCGTTGGGTGGAGCATTTCCTAACGCCATCACACTCATATCATCCAGCCCTTTTGGTTTGATCCTTGGCTGTTTTTTCATATATTTTTTTTCTACTCCTTTTTCTTGATACGACCATTGCTGTGGATAAATACCTGCTGTGATATATTTTTTAAAGTGGATTGTTACTTGCTGTGAAATTTTTTAGTGATTTTTAATAAATATCTTTTTAGACATACTACACTATGAGGATCTTATTCCTTTTTTTCCATTGAGTCAATACTCTCAGAATTCGGTGTCTGGTATCAGCTAAGTTGAATCTGTGTGATTCGGCCTGGAGGCCTGCAAGACGGAAGCACCCCTCCCTGAGTTGAGTGATTCTATACCGGGGCCGGCAGGCGGATGCACACGCTCCTTTGACCTCCTTAAAACCGGGGTCCAACATATTCGGTAAGAGTCAGTAATTTTACATCTCTTTGGCTGAGAATAAGATTCAAGCTTCTTCCAGATATCGTGTTGAGTATTGCAGCGATCAATGAACTGATCCCTGGAAATGTCCTGCTGTTAAACTTTTTTATTTTTTAAAAATTTTTTGGGACTTTATTTTCACTACATATATCTACTACCGATTGGGTAGTTAACACCTTAGTCAATTTATTCACATTGTATTTATATATATATATATATATATTTTTTATTTTTGGTGTGTATTGATACACATTTTTTGTGTGCATTGTCACACGTGATTTTCACCCTTAATGTTTATGTATACATTTTTTTATGTATATGCACTAATTTGTTTTCACTTTTGCACTATAATTATTTGGGTTGCGCGCTTATTTTTTGTATATATTAATATTGATTTATTTAAATTAATGGAAAACCCTCAGGCCCTGTACACACGGGCGTATATCCGATGAAAACGGTCCGCCGGACCGTTTCCATCGGATATGTCCGCTGGCGGATTTTGATCTGATGGCTGTACACACCATCAGATCAAAATCCCTGCGGAAAACATCCGCGGTGACGTGGCCGCGCCGTCGCCGCGACGATGACGCGGCGACGTGCGTGACCCTGGAAGGTAAATACTTCCACGCATGCGTCGAATCATTTCGACGCATGCGAGGGATGGGGATCGGACGGACTTATCCGGTGAGTCTGTACAGACGACCGGATAAGTCCAAAGGACAGGTTTCCAGCGGATAGATTTCTTAGCATGCTAAGAAATTTTTATCCGCTGGAAAACCGTCGGCTGGACAAATGTCCGCTTGAAAATGTCCGCTAGGCCCTACACACGACCAGATCTATCTGCTGGAACTGATCCGCGGATAAATCCCAGCGGACAGATCCCGTCGTGTGTACAGGGCCTCATAGCGCTCCAAAGTCAGTGATTAATTGCATAAATTTTTCCAAGGATTTGGGGATGTTCCCCAAGTATATACAGTAAGTGTGTCATCTGCATATAGTGAAACAATATCTTCACGGGGGCCTCTTATAAAACCAGTGATTTGTGGGGAATTTTTCATACACTTTACTAGACAAAGTCCTTTGTTTAACAATCTCAGCATAGCATGTGTACATTTGTCCCACATTTCAGTTATTTACTGAACAGCTTCTCTAAGAGGTCTGGTCTAGCTTTACTTAAGCAGAATAACTTACGCTTTGAACACACCAATAAACACATCTAAAGGTTTTCTGTTTATACAACAAGATGTCCAAAATCCTATGTAAATGTGAAGAAGCAAGCTAATTTGTGTAAAACAGCCATCGTTTACCACAATATAGTTTGTAAAGTCATCCAGGGACACTGCCTTATTCACTTCCAGTCTGAATAAATACTGCTGACAGTAGGAGAGTTTGTGCAGCATCATTACACCATACACCATACACTAAAACTCCCATGACATCTTGGAAGCAAACTTCCATAGATTGTTTGTATCTATAGGTAAGCCTATACTAAGGCTTACCTATAGGTCAGGGGTATCCAAACTTTTCAAACAAAGGACCGGTTTATTGTCCTTCAGACTTAAGGGGTCCGGTTTCTGGCCAGCAGGGGTAGAAAATGTCCCGGGCTGGCATCAGTGAGAATAAATATGGCCTTGGGGTTGGTGGTAAATAGAAATTTAAGAGTAGTGCTCCCATTAGTAGGAGGAATAGTATCCCATGATTGGTATCGGTGGAAGAAATAGTGCCCCATTGTTGGTCAGCCGAAGGAATAGTGCCTCTTATTAGTAGGAGGAATAGTACCCCCAAGGGCCAGATAAAGGCTAGCAAAGGGCCACATTTGGCCCTCGGGCAGCAGTTTGCAGACCCCTGCTATAGGTACTGTAAATATCTCCTAAACATGCACCGTTTAGGAGATATTTACTGTATATGCCACTGATAACATCACCGGCGCATGCGCTTTGAAGGAACGGCCATCCATGGAGTTTCTTCAGAGCCCTGTGCCATGAACGGCGGCTCCGGCCGGTCACACAGCCGGAGCCCGTGGACCTGGAAGGTAGACAGGCGAAGATGGATGCGGCCTCCAGCATTGAACAATAAGAGCTTCGTTTGCAGGTAAGTTTCACAAAATGTGCAAGTATGCATACTAGCACATTATGCCTTTACTTTGCAGGTCAGAAAAAAGAAAAAAAAAGAGGCAGCATTTACTGCCTCTTTGAGTGAATAATGAAGACAGAGGTTGACACTAGGGTTTCTATTTGTAAAACACTCCTGGCACAAATGTCAGAAACATTCATGCAAACTGACTTATATTTCACTGTATGTTTTTAAATATATTAACTCCTATATCAACAGCTCCATCTAGTAATCAAAATATGGTATGTTTTCTCATTGAGGTATTTCGGAATACTTTTCTGAATTTTGGTCACTAGATGACCCTGATCAAAAGTTTACATGCCCTGGAATGTTTGGCCTTGGTACAGACACAGAAGGTGGCACACACAGGTTAAAATGGCAATTAAAGGTTATTTTCCCACATTTGTGGTGATACAGGAGTTATTCTATTTTAAAACATACTGTGAAACAATACCACCCCCCTCCCCCCGTTTTTCTTTTCTCTCCTCGTCTCTTTTTTCTCTCCCCTCTCTCTCTTCTCTCTGTCCTCCTCGTTTCCATTGTAACTCAAAAATGTGGTATGCTTGGGCCCTAATGAGACACCCCACATTAAACTTCCCCCATGTTCTCCTATCCGTTCTTCAGGAACATAGGGATCCCTCCCTATGGCAAAACAGGAAAGTATGTGACCTGCCTAAGAGGGACCTTATGCCGCGTACACATTTGGCCCGCCAAATCACATCGGAATTCCATCGGAAAATATAGAACATGTTCTATATCTAAAGTCCAATGGAATTCATTGGAATTTCCAATGAAAAAACTCAGATGGGGCTACACATGATCGGAAAATCCGATGGAAAAAGTCCATCTGACTTTTTCCATCGGAAATTCCGATCGTGTGTACAGGGCATTAGACTTCTGTTTCATAGGTACCAGGACTGCTCGATTAATTATGGATTTATCCTCTGGTAATTGCCTGATGTGACCCTATCATGGATAGGACGCATCCATACACTGGTCGCCTACATGTTATTTGTATTGAAAACGTATTCTGTGTGTATGTCGCATACCGCTAAATCAAAAAAAAAAGAAAACATACCGTGAAATTTAGTTGAGATTTCAAGAATGTTTTATAATTTGATCCTTTAGTGTGGCCATCTGATGATTAACAACCTACAGGCATATAAATCAACAGTGACAAGGCTAATAGCCACACACCCATTACATCTCCAAGTCTGTGTATAGTCCAAGCTGATACAGTTGCTGTGAGGATGGCTACCCTGCTTGAAATGTTGTAGCTGTGAAAAAAAGGCCATTCCATCATGGAAAGTAGCAGAATGTAAACTTCACTGGCACAATTGACAGGTTATTTTGAGACAAAATCCCAGATGCACTTATATTGTTATACCACACAACATATATTTATTCTGTGGCCATAGTTTTCTATGGAAGACTAGTAATTTGAGGACAAGCCCTGGTGTGCTGTAAAACTTCTTTAAATTTGCTTTTATCCTTGTGATTGTCCTGCGGATTATTTTTAGAGAACAGGCTAGACAGTTCTTAATAAAAAAAGTTCAATTGCTGGATAAATCAGATAGGCACTCTGCCAGTTGTATTCTCTCTCTCTGCCTCTCACTTTGTGTGCTAACATCAAGACTTTAAACTTTTATTTCTGTACATGTAGGTCATTAAGAACTTTCATGCAAGTATATTTAAATGTTGCCATTTAGCAGATTAAAATTTTCCCTTTGAGAGAACCCATACTAATGATTTGGAAATGTGACTTTGACTGAGATTTACATTAATCCTGATATACCATTTAAACATAGTTTGCCTTTTAAGGCATGATCACAAAGAAATACCTTGACTCTATGGTTTGTTGTCCAAGAAGAGAGCTGCAACCAGGGCAGGACTTAGGGTGGTGGGGGCCCCTGGGCTTGAGTGTTGAAGGGGCCCCCTGGAGCCGAGAATTGGGGGGGATCGAAATTGTTGAGCGGGGGGGGGGGGGCGAATTGAAGTTGTTGAGCGGGGGGGAGCGCATTAAAGTTGTTGAGCGGGGGGGGATTTTGCAGTTGTTGAGGGGGGGAGTGCCTCTCACCTGTGCCAACAGCCGGGGCCACAGACTGTCATTAGCCCGGCTGTCGGCTTTCTTCCCTTCAGCGGCCACAGTCCTCCACACACCACTCCGGTTCCTCCTGCTTCCGTGCTGCCTCCTCTTGCAGTGCGGGAAAATTAACCCTTTTGCGGGACTGCGGGAAGAAGCTGTCTGTGCGGGAAAGTCACAGAATCTGTGCGTGTTGGGAGGTATGCGCAGGGCCGCCATCAGGAATTTTGGGGCCCCTTGCACAGCTTAAGGCATGGCCCCCCTGAAGCAGAGAACCTAGGGGGGTGGGGGTGCTGCCGCCTGAAATTGAGAAGCATGGGGGCTGCCGCAAATTGAGAAGCGGGGGGGCCTTTACAAAAAAAAGAAGAAATAAAGAAGAAAACAAATATATATAAATATATGTAGGCATCCGGGGCCCTGGGGACCTCTGGGCCTTTTAATAAAAATAAAAAATAAACCTCTGGGCCCTTTAATAATAAAAAAAAAAACATTTATAAAAAATACATAAAAAAAGGGAGGTTGCCAAACCCGGGGGCCCTGGGGACCTCTGGGCCTTTTAATAAAAAATAAACAAAAATAAAAAAATAAACATTTATAAAAAAAATAAAAAAAGAGGGGGTTGCCACATGGGGCCCTGGGGACCTCTGAGCCCTTTAATAAAAATATATATATATATATATAAAAAAAAAATGTAATTTTTTTTAAAAAAAAATAAAAAAGGTGGGTTGCCATGGGCCCCTGGGCCCTTTAATAATAATAATAAAAAATATATATATATATATATATATATATATATATATACATATATATATTATATATATATATAAATAAAAAATATATAAAAAATTTTTTTTTTTACAAAAAAATAAATAAAAAAAGGGGGGGGCTGCCGTCCAGGGCCCTGGAGACCCCTGGGCCCTTTAATAATAATAATAAAAAATATATATATATATATATATATTATATATATAAAAATAAAAAATATATAAAAAAAAACATTTTTTACAAAAAATAAATAAAAAAAGGGGGGGGTTGCCGTCCGGGGCCCTGGGGGCCTCCGGGCCCCTGGGGACCTCCGGACCCCTAAAAAAAAAAAAAAAAAAAAAAATTTTTTTTTTTTTTTTTTTTTTTTTTTTTTAAAGGGGGCCCCCTATTGGGTGGGGCCCCTGGGCTTGAGCCCAGTCAAGGCCAATGGTAAGTCCGGCCCTGGCTGCAACAATGTAATTTATACCATGATGATGCAGATCAAGCACAATAAACCCTCAGAGAAATCAATGGCTGTCACACTGATAGTAAATGTTAGCTTCTGAAGCGAGAGTTGCGTTCTGCAGGCTCCTCCAGGAATGCCAATCAAATAAATAAAATAAATCCCAGGGCTCAGGGAGAAAATGTAAAAAAAAATGCTGCAACTTGAACATCCTGAATACTGGAACCAATCAAAATATTAAAATGAAAAGTGCGATGTCCCTTTAAAACGTGAATATACAAATAATTAGCAAATTCATGAATGAGTGCAAATAGGCAAATGTGAAATAATCACATGCCCTTTTAAATCATGAATAAACAAAAAATTACCAAATCCATGAATAAGTGCAAATAAGCAAATATGAACTGATCCACCGCAATTAATATGTGTAATAAAACACATGATGAAAAAGTTCAAAACAAAAAAATTTAAAGCAAAAAAAGTTAATATAAGATAATATTCATTATATTCCTTTGTAAACTTCCACACAAAAGTGCTTCAGTGCTCAAAAGTGCTCCTTAGAGGTTAAGGGGGACTTCTTACCAAATAGAAGTGATCGCCAATTACAAAGATCAAAAGTGTTTCCTTTCCACACTCAAGGTTGGCACTCCCACTGTCAGACCCTCGGGTGGTTATATTACCTCATCGATGGAGTGTGTTGACAAACCAAGTATGAAGCCTCGTACACACGACCAAGGAACTCGAGGGGCGAAACACATCGTTTTCCTCGTCGAGTTCCTTGTTAGGCTGTCGAGGAACTCGACAAGGCAAGTTTCTCCATTCCCGTCGAGGAAATAGAGAACTTGCTCTCTTTTTGGCTCGACGGTTTCCTCGTCGAAAAATGTACACACGACCGGTTTCCTCAGCAAAAAAAAAAAACTTGGTCGTGTGTACGAGGCCTCAGCCTTGAAATCAGATGTAGCTCACTTCTATAAATAGCTAGTGGGGCTTAAGGGCTTCTGCTGACTCCCCCTTGGAGGACTCTTGCTAAATGTGGAGTAAGAAACCTGGAGCTCCCATCATTAATAAAAAAGAAGGCCAAGCATTAAGCATGAGATCAGAGCATCTTTAAAAAAAAAAGTGTTTCCTCCAGACCAATGGGTTCAAACAGCCGGGGGTATCCGTTTGGAAACTCACAAGCAGTCACAATGGTAGCAGGATGAAAGGAAGGATGGGGACTGGAGACAAAACAACTAATAGTGCTTGAAAATGTAAAAAAAAAATTCTTTGTACTCATACGAAATCTTATACAACTCATTCGGAAATTGCTATTAAATCACTATGCAATGAAGTGCTATAAATATGTATTATAAAAGTCTCTGTGCAAATAAACAGTCTCTGTGTAGAATAAAAAAGGTTTCATAAAGTGCAACAAATCTCTGTGTCTTCATTGGCTTTTTTGTGACCACATGTGCTCCTCTCCTGGACACTCTACTCACCAGAGCGCCTTGACGCTTTTTTGTGGTAAGTTAGTCAGTAGCATTTTAAGATACTTTTCTCCATCTGCCAGGCCTTCAGGCTTGCTCACCAGGACTTTTATCTCAATCAACTCCAAACTCTCCTCCAATGCACATGTAAAACCACTTTTTATTTGTGACTAAGAACAATTAAAATCCACTTACATATTTAAATTGCTTGCTGGATCTAAGAAGTGCTTATGTGTGTTTCAGTTTGTGCATAGGCAAGCCACACAAATATGTAAGTGGATTTTAAGGGCTGGCTGTTTACTAGCTGCAGGGCTTGTGAATGATCTAAGAGTGTACGTATCAGCACCCTCACAGTTCATTGAGAACTACAAGCAGTCAGGTTCAATGGCTGACAGTACTTGTAGTTCTCTCATTCACAGATCCCTTTAAATTAATGATGCGGCTGTGTGGGCAGAGCCCCGCATGGGCGCGATATTTATAAAATGTGACAGTGGTGCAGGGAGATGATCCCCTGCCCAATTTCACAGAGAGGGAGGATCAAGTGTGTGTGAGGGGCAGGTCTGGAGCATTCTACACGTTACACCCAAATTATGGGATTATGGATGACCCAGCATGCACTGGTCAGTGACTTTGCAAGGGAGCGGTGCCGCCAGGCGACATCACCAGGTGGCCCCACCCTTACCTATTTAGGAACTGTCAAACAGTGGAAAAGGCATTTGGTGGTTAGCCTTCGTCGCCGGCGGAGTGTTTTTTTTTTTTCTTCGTCACGGCGGGTGTTGTGATTTACGATGGATCTACATCGGGGGACTTTTTGTTTTTGTTTTGCTTTTGAATAAAGGAAATGTCAAAAACTGCCCCTTGTCTTTATTTATTTTTGGTGAATGAGTAGGGGTATAATGTACGAGGATCTTGGGCCCCCTTAAAGGGGGCTTCCAGATTCAGATAAACCTCTTGCCTGCTGACCCCCACAACCACCGCCCAGGGTTGTCAGAATTAGGCCCTTGTCCTCATCAACATGGGGACAAGACGATTTGGTATGGGTTTTGGAGGGGACCCCACACAATCTTTTTTACATTTTTGGCATTGGGGGTTATCCTCAAAATCTAAAACAGACCTAAGGGTTCCAATTTTTTTTTAAAACTACATGGGGTCCCTCCCATTTATACCAGGCCCTTCTGGGGTGCAGCAGCTACCAAAGGGCCTGGTGTGCATGGGGGGATCCCACGCTGTTTTTGATTTTTTTTGCATTGCTGGCAATAACTTGTGACGATAATCAATTTAAATGTCATTTATTTCTTTACAAATGTCAGTTTTGCTGCAACAGGTTCTATTTTTTTTTTTGTGAAGTAAAAAAAACGACGTTTTTGAAACTTCATTTTCAAAAACGACGTTGCCTACACACCATCGTTTTTTCAAAATGCTCTAGCAAAGCGCGGTTACGTTCAGCACTCTTTTCCATTGAAGCTTGCTTCATAACTTGCTTCTGAGCATGCGCGGGTTTAAAAACGTCGTTTTAGCCTACACACAGTGATTTTTTGTGACACAAAAAACTACGTTTTGTCATTTTTCACAAGGCATAAAACAACGTTTTCCCACACACACGGTAATTTTAATTGACATTTTTAAAAACATAGGTTTTTTTTCATCACGTAAAGTGATGGTGTGTACGCGGCATTAGGCAACCCCCGAGACACATTGGCCCAGATTCTCGTAGATGGGCGTAATACTGCGGCGGCGTAACGTATGTCATTTACGTTACGCCGCCGCAAGTTTTACAGGCAAGTGCTTTATTCACAAAGAACTTGCCTGTAAAGTTGCGGTGACGTAGCGTAAATCCCCCGGCGCAAGCCCGCCTAATTCAAATGAGCCGGGTAGGGGGCGCGGAGCATTTAAATTAGGCGCGTTCCCGCGCCGAACATACTGCGCATGCGCCGTCCCTAAAATTTCCCGACGTGCATTGCGCTAAATGACGTCGCAATGACGTCATTGGTTTCGACGTAAACGTAAATGGCGTCCAGCCCCATTCACGGACGACTTACGCAAACGACGTAAATTTTTAAATTTCGACGCGGGAACGACGGCCATACTTAACATTGGTTGCCCCTCATATAGCAGGGGCAACTTTACGCGTTGCAAATCTAACGTAAACATCGTAACTTCACTGCGTCGACCGTGGGTACGTTCGGGAATTCGCATATTTTGCTAATTTGCATACTCGACGGGGAAAGCGACGGAGGCGACACCTAGCGGCGAAAAAAAAATAGCATTTAAGATCCGACAGCGTAAGAGCCTTACGCCTGTCGGATCTAATGGTTATCTATGCGTAACTGATTCTAAGAATCAGTCGCATAGATACGACGGCCCAGATTAGGACTTACGACGGCGCACATTGCGTTGCGCCGTCGTAAGTCCTTTGAGAATCTGGGCCTATATTTAAAGGAATATTTCATTTTTATTGTTCCCCTTTAATCATCATTAAAATCACTGCTCCTTTAAAAACAATCTTTTAAAAAAAAAAAATCTTCATTGGTACATGTGCCCCAGGGCAGTACCCGGGCCCCCATACCCTTTTATGGCCAATAACTTGCATATAAGCCTTTAAAGTGGGGACTTTTGATTTTTCATGTTTGGGACCCATAGACTTTATTAGAGTTCCCGTCTTGGGTCTGAACTTTTTCCCTGGCTAAGCAGCAGAAGCCAATCAGAAAAGACTCAAGGGGCATGATGGCACATGTAGTCCCAAAGCGTGAACTATTCACTGAAGTCCATAGGGCCTAAAATACACCCTGGTTTTAAAGGAGGAGGGAGCAAGATTTGCAAAAATTCACCAGTACAGTGCAGTGTTCTGGGGGGAGTTGTGAGAGGAATGTGTGGTACTGTTCTACTCAGAGAGAGACTGAGCTGCTGAAAAACCACCAAGCGAGTACCATGTGGGGGACTGCAAGAGTTATTTTCTCGCTCTTAATTAATGCCCCTGGGGTGCAAAGTATGCATTTTGAAAACCCATCTAGTTTCTTTTTGGGAAATGCTTCTTACCTTAACCCCTTAACGCCCGCCGCACGACTATTTATGTCCACAGAATGGCACGTACAGGCAGAAGGACGTATATATACGTCCTTGCCTTCTAGCGGGTGGGGGGTCCGATCGGGACCCCCTCCGCTGCGTACGGCGGGCGGATTCCCTCGGGGAGCGATCTGGGACGATGACGCGGCTATTCGTTTATAGCCGCTCCGTCGCGATCGCTCCCCGGAGCTGAAGAACGGGGAGAGCCGTATGTAAACACGGCTTCCCCGTGCTTCACTGTGGCGGCGTATCGATCGAGTGATCCTTTTTATAAGGGAGACTCGATCGATGACGTCAGTCCTACAGCCACACCCCCCTACAGTTGTAAACACACACTAGGTGAACCCTAACTCCTACAGCGCCCCCTGTGGTTAACTCCTAAACTGCAACTGTCATTTTCACAATAAACAATGCAATTTAAATGCATTTTTTGCTGTGAAAATGACAATGGTCCCAAAAATGTGTCAAAATTGTCCGAAGTGTCTGCCACAATGTCGCAGTCACGAAAAAAATCTCTGATCGCCGCCAACAATAGTAAAAAAAAAAAAAAATAATAAAAATGCAATAAAACTATCCCCTATTTTGTAAACGCTATAAATTTTGCGCAAACCAATCGATAAACGCTTATTGCGATTTTTTTTTACCAAAAATAGGAAGAAGAATATGTATCGGCCTAAACTGAGGGAAAAAAAAAATTATATATGTTTTGGGGGGATATTTATTATAGCAAAAAGTTAAAAATATTGCATTTTTTTCAAAATTGTCGCTCTATTTTTGTTTATAGCGCAAAAAATAAAAACCGCAGAGGTGATCAAATACCACCAAAAGAAAGCTCTATTTGTGGGGAAAAAAGGACACCAATTTTGTTTGGGAGCCACGTCGCACGACCGCGCAATTGTCTGTTAAAGCGACGCAGTGCTGAATCGCAAAACCTGACCTGGGCAATTGGTTAAATTCTCCACAATTGTGAATCCTTTAGATCCCTATTACGGCTTCTCTGAAATGTAGACATGTGCTATGATTTTTATACCCTACCTATGCCCTACCCTACCTATGCTCTGAGATGCATTTCCTGAGGGGTCACTTGGTGCACCCCGCATACTGAAGCCCGCTAGGGCACTATAGAGCAGAGACAGCTCAGACCCACTATTTAGACAATATTTTTTTTTCTTCCTACATTTGGCCTATTTGTTTTACAGCCAGTGTGTGTGAAGCTTTCAATGAGCTGGTGATCTGACAACAGCGCTTTCACACAGAGCGGCCCCCTGTGTGGGAGATCAGAGCCAGAGTATTGTGAGGCAAAGCTGTACATTACACTGAACTATTTGTTTTTAAACTCTTTTTGTGAGTATAGCTACTTTTTAAATACAGTAAAACCTTGGATTATGAGCATAACTTGTTCCGGAAACATGCTTGTAATCCAAAGCACTTGTATATCAAATTTCTCCATAATAAATAATGGAAACTTAGATGATTTGTTCCACAACCATTTACTCATAGGTTCTTTAGTTAATAGTCCATATAAAAAATATTATAGCAATGTGATAGGTTGTGTAACCATAAAATGTCAATCCATAAATGGAAGCTTCCACAAGGGGATTAGAAGCAAAATCCAGCAGGAGCTACAGAGTGTAAAAAAAAAGAGAGGCACCTCTAAGTGTAGCAATATGTTGCCAAATGTTGTACCTTCATTAAGTGTAACCATATTGCTACACTTAGAGGCGCCTCTCTTCTCTTTTATACTCAGTTGTGATATGACACTACTTGTATATCAAGACATCGCTTGTATATCAAGTCAAAATGTATTTAAAAATGTTGCTTGTCTTGCAAAACGCTCTCAAACCAAGTTAATTTCAAACCAAGGTTTTACTGTAAATGTATTCCTTTGATGGTATTACACTATGTTGATATATCTGTTTCATATGGATACTTTCCAGAGAGCTTGATATATTTCATCTGAAGAATAATTCAGCTACAATGTATAAATAAGAGCTACAAGGAGGCTATAAAGTCTTTTTTTAAATACAATTAAAAATGAAGTTATACTTACCTGCTCTGTGCAAGGGTATTGGCCTAGTAGTGGCCTGGAACCTCCCCTTTTATGGTACCCCATTGGCACCTACTGCTCCTCCTCTTCTCCATGGACCACCATAGAAAGCCACTTCCTCTGGGTCAAATGTGTGGGCTCCCACCTGAGTAGGGCTGTGTGCGTCCATAAACACACACAGCATGGTTCAGCCCTGCCCCCTGATCCTACCTCACAGCAGCAAGAGCCAAAGGCCCCCAATGCTCTCAGCCAAGTTTATGAAAGAGGGGAAAGAAAAACTGCAGACTGGCACAGCGCTGGATCAATACAGAACTCAGGTAAGTATGGGAAGGTGGGGGGACACAGCTACTTGATTATTTTTTTACCTTAATACACAGAATGCCCTAAAAAAAAAGTTTTGACTTTGGAACCATTTTAAATATTGTACGAATTTGCACAGGAGCCCTGTGTGTCTTTTGGTCCATTTCAGGTCCGAATTCAGCCCAAAATTTAGGCTGAAGTCGAACCTGAAATGGTGAACCAGGACACACAGGACCCCTGCAAGGAGACACATCAGCATCCAGTGTGAACCGAGCCTTAGGCCTCGTACACACGACCGTTTTCCTCGACAGAATCCATCAAGAAACTTGGTGGCAGAGCTTTTTTGCAGAGGAAAACGGCCGTGTGTATGTTTTTCATCGAGAAAACTGTTGTGGATCTCGACGAGCAAAAAAGAGAACATGTTCTCTTTTTTCTCGTCGTGAGTCTCAATTTCCTTGTCGTGTTTCTCGACGGCTGGTTTACGACGAGGAGCACGTTCTTGTGTATGCTTAGAAACCCGCGCATGCTCAGAATAAAGTATGAGACGGGAGCGCACCTTTGGTAAAAGTATCAGTTGTAATGGAGATAGCACATTCGTCACGCCGTAACAGACTGAAAAGCGTGAATCGTCTCTTACCAAACTTTTACTTAACACGCAGTAACATGAGATTAGTAAAAGCAGCCCCTGTGGGTGGCGCCAGTGGAATCAAACTTCCCCTTTATAGTGCCGTTGTACGTGTTGTACGTCACTGCGTTTGAGAACGACGAGATTTTGTCTTGACAGTGTGTATGAGGCCTTAGAGATGTAAATTATTAAACATACCTATATATTTTATAGAATTAGCATTGAATGTAGAGGTGGTTACCTGGCAATTTGACATATGTGAAAATTGCACAGAAGTGAGTTTACAATCAGGTTCTCATTTTCCTCATCCAAAGAAAAGATTTAAGTTCACACTATTGATAATTGGATGCAGGTTTCCCATGTCAGGAGATTGTCAGGAGATTGTGACCGGCTCTCTATGGAGCCGACTCATACATCTCCGGCGCGAATTGCACAGGAATCCTGTGCTTCTTCTGGTCCGTTTCAGGTCTAAATTTAGCCCAAAATTCGGACTGAAATTGGACCTGAAAGAGTGAACAGGGACGCACTGGAGCCCTGCTGTCAGCTGCTCCATGCTGTAGTGTGAACCCAGCCTAAAGCATATTTAAAAACAAAATCCTAAAATGCAATTTATTGCAGTTTACCAGTCCCTAATCATAATCTAAACCCCCAAGCAGCATTTTTTTTTATATTACAGCTTACTGGTTTTTTTAAATGTGGTTGCTGCATTCATTTTGTTTAATTTTTTTTTTTTTTTTTTTTTACCGATTGGCCTGGCAGGTAAGTCTGCTGTTTCTTCAACCTTCTTTAACAGAACAAGCTGTCTAGCAAAAGTGGCAGTTAAAGTGTTGAGGTTCAGAAACCATTTAACACTGATAGGTGTGCTTACAGCTTTTATTCATTTATGTTTATCCCAAAAGGAACACAAAAACGTTACTCTAACTGCTTAAGCCCAGGTTCACATTGATGCGATTTGGCATGCAATTTGACAAATTGCCAGCAATATCACTGCCCGAATTGGTGCAACGTCGACTTTACAGCGCCGCACTGATTCCCAAAAGTAGTTTCTGTAATACTTTTGACAACTTCAGGTGTAATTTCAATAGACATCTGTGCAGGACCTGGCACAGATGTCTCTGAAATCACCCCCCAAAGTCGGACTGACATGCGGGTATGAAATTGTGCGAGTTCAGCTGAATTCCCACAATTTCAATCCCACAGCAGTGGGAACCTAGGCTAAAAGTGTTAGCTGGAATTCAGCTTTAATTTTTTTGTCTAGTTGCCCTAAATCTGCTCGTGGATTTAACACTACCCTCATCCATACCTCCCAACCCGCCCAGATTCTGCGGGAACTTCACGCACAGACTGCATGTTCCCGTAGTCCCGCAAAGGGGTTAATTATCCCGCACCGGAAGGAGAAGAAAGGTCAAAGACATGCTTTGGAACTACATTTCTCATGATACTCAACTACACTGCAGAGTGCATGAGCATCATGGGAATTGTAGTTCCAAAACATCTGGAGTGCCAAGGTTCGCCATCCCTGGCCTAGGAGGCATATCAAGTAGTCCCAGGTCCTTTAGTAGTTGGCACTTTCTTCTTTTTCCTGGTATACACATTGTTTTATTTTTAGTTCAACCCAGCGGGCTAAACATAAAAAAACTGAGCGATCGCTATACTAAGTGATGTTAGTGCAGCGATTTCTCCTGGTTGATGTCTCCTGTGCCTTTGTTTTCTGACAGGGGGACCCCCCCATCAGAATACACTAATCAGTGCTTGCAGCCATTGGCGGTAATCGATGATCAGATGCTGGTTTTCCAGCATGTCCCTTAGACAAAAGCTGATCCTTACACCAACATCTGTTGGAAGGACACCTGTACATATGGCCTGAATATTTGCATCGCATGTGCCCAGCTTTTGGTACCATTGTGGATCGCATATGTGATTATATAGCCAAACAGTTTCCAGCCCTTTAGCTGTTATGCCGCGTACACACGATCATTTTTCAGCATGAAAAAAACTTTGTTTTAAAAAAATGTAATTTAAAATGATTGTGTATGGGCTTCACATCATTTTTCGGGTTCTGAAAACCAATTTTTTTTTTTCGAACATGCTGCATTTTTTAAACAATGTCGTTTTCGGGTTGTAAAAAATGATTGTGTGTGTTCTAAAACTACGTTAAAAACCCGCGCATGCTCAGAAGCAAGTTATGAGATGGAAGCGCTCGTTCTGGTAAAACTACCATTCATAACGAAGTAAGCACATTAATCACGCTGTAACAGACAGAAAAGCGCGAATCGTCTTTTACTAACACGGAATCAGCTAAAGCAGCCCCAAGGGTGGCGTCATCTGCATAGAACTTCCCCCTTTATAGTGCCGTCGTACGTGTTGTACGTCACCGCGCTTTGCTAGAGCATTTTTACAAAACGATGGTGTGTGGGCAATGTCATTTTAATGATGAAGTTGGAAAAACTTCGTTTTTTTCTAAATGCCGAAAAACTTTGTTTTTTTTCATGCCGAAAAATGATCGTGTGTACGCGGCATTAGGCCCCATAACAGTGAAACATTCTGTGATGTTATGCTGGTCATAATTAAACATATTGTATACGATTATTGATAAATGTTAACTATTCTATTTGTCAAAAAAGTGAGAAAGAGAGCAAGAGAATGAATACAAATAAAATATTATATATTTACCTAATTTTCCACTTTGGCATGTTGGTAATAATTGCAATATCTTCACCATTTAATACAAGTTATTATACGTTATTAATATAAGTTAATATAAGTTAATAATATAAGTTAATATAAGTTAATATAATAATAAGTTAATAAGTTAATACACTGTGTTCCAAATTATTATGGCAATGATATTTTTCTCATTTACCTAAATAGTTGATGTAAACAGTCAGCATAATTCTCATGTTATCAACTATTAAAAAAACAATTCAAATTTTAATGAACAAACCTCCTAATGATAATTTATTTTTTTCAAAATAAAAAACTTACAATGCACTGTTCCAAATTATTATGCATAGTAAGTTTTAAAACACTTTATAGGTTGTAAAGAACTGAAAATTGTAATTTGTTGTGTTTGCAGCATATTTACTGAAATCAAAAGCTATTTCAATCAAACTTTGAACAACATTTTAACTTTTTAAACATTTTAACAGGTCACGTTACATTTTAACATAGGACCTCTTATTTGATAGAAGCTTCACAAGTCTTGCATCCATTGAACTTGTGAGTTTTTGGACAGTTTCTGCTTGAATTTGTTTGCAAGATATCAGAATAGCCTCCAAGAGCTGCTGTTTGGATGTAAACTGCCTCCCACCCTCACAGATCTTTTGCTTGAGGATGCTCCAAAGGTTCTCAATAGGATTGAGGTCAGGGGAGGATGGAGGCCACACCATGACTTTCTCTCCTTTTATCCCCATAGCAGCCATTGATGCAGAGGTATTCTTTGCAGCATAAGATGGTGCATTGTCATGCATGAAGATGATTTTATTACGGAAAGCATAGTTCTTCCTTCTGTACCAGGGAAGGAAGTGGTCAGTCAGGAACTCCACATACTTTGCAGAGGTCATCTTTACACCTTCAGGGACCCTAAAGGTGCCGATAAGCTCTCTTCCCATGATTCCGGCCCAAAACATGACTCCACCACTGCCTTGCTGATGTCGCAGCAAGGCTGCTGGAACAGGGTGGCCGTCCACCAACCATCCACTACTCCATCCATCTGGACCATCCAGGGTTGCACGGCACTCATCAGTGAACAGGACTGTTTGAAAATTAGTCTTCATGTATTTTTCTGCCCATTGCAGCCATTTCTGCTTGTGAGCATTGGTTAGTGGTGGCTAATGGAAGGTTTATGCACAGTTGCATTAAACTGGAGGACTCTACACCTTGATGTCCATGGGATTACAGAGGCACCAGCAGCTTCAAATATATGTTTGCTGCTATGTAATGGTATGTTAGCAGCTGCTCTCTTGATCCGATGCATGGATCTGGCAAAAAATTTCCTTAATGTGCCTTTATCTGCACAAACCCGTCTGTGCTTTGAATCAGCCACAAATCTCTTAATAGTGCGATGATCACGCTTAAGTTTTCGTGAAATATCTAATGTTTTCATACCTAGTCCAAGGCATTGAACTATTTGACTCTTTTTCGGCAGCAGAGAGATCCTTTTTCTTCCCCATATTGCTTGAAAATGGTGCTCTGCTTAATTACCGTATTTATTGGCGTATAACATGCACTATTTTCCCCTTAAAATTAGGGGAAAATTGTGGGTGCGTGTTATACGCCGATCCCTGCTGTCTAAGGGAAGAGGAGTGAGCACCGCTGAATTACATAGAGCCGCGATCTCCTGTGTACCCGGCACTCTATCACGCACAGCCATGCCTCCTGGCCCTGCATTGGGCCAATGTTCTGTCTATCATATAAGCAGGGCCAGGAGGCATGGCTGTAAGTGACGGAGCGCCGGGTACACAGGAGATCAAGGCTCTATGTAAATTCAGCAGTCATCGCAGCCCTGTGACACCGCCTATTCAGCTGGGACATGGAGAGCTGTAGGAGAACACATTCTACACCTGAACAGTGTATGTATGTGGTAATATAGGGACATTGCTCTGCTTTATGCTTGCCACTTGATCTATTACACTGAACTGTTAAACATTCTTATTTTGCATGTTTATTCGACTTGTTATTTATAGTACAACTTGGATGCATCCTCTTGTCACTATCAGCATTATAGGGAAAATTGTCCATTATGCGTATACCCTGCATAGAGCCTACATGTATGACTCTGTAGATCATACTGCAGGAGCGATACTAGTGATGCTGGTTTCGTACTAGTGATGCTGGTTTGTTTACAGAAAAAGTATGACTAAGGATGAGCAACCTGTCAGCAACAAGTGATCCACTTACTTCCGTATATTTTCCACTTTTTTCTTCAGACTGTTTTGATGATCAGCAGCAGGTGCAGCAATACATTAATAACGATCTGCAGTATCCATCAATGAACTGGACTATGCAAGTGTCTGATTCCCAGGTTCTTTATAGCAGATGCACTATGGGGACTAAGGCCCATTTCACACTGGGGCGGGAGGCACGGTGGCGGTATAGCGCCTCTAAAAATAGTGGCGCTATACCGTCGCAATTGCCGCAGGATTCGGCCGCTAGCGGTGCGGTATTAACCCCCGCTATCTGGAGATATGCCGTCGTATCGCCGTTCTGAATCTGGCCCTCTGTCTTTAACCACTTGCCTCCTGTGCACATACACCCCCTTCCTGCCCAGACTAAATTTTAGCTTCCAGCACTGCATCACTTTAACTGACAATTGCGCGGTCGTGCGACATGTCTCCCAAACAAAATTGACGTCTTTTTTTCCCCCACAAATAGAGCTTTCTTTTGGTGGTATTTGATTGCCTGTGCGGTTTTTAGTTTTTGCACTATAAACAAAAAAATAGCGACAATTTTGAAAAAAAAAACACAATATTTTTTACTTTTTGCTATAATAAATATCAATATAATATTTTTTTTTTAATTTTTTTTTTCTCCGTTTAGGCTGATACGTATTCTTCTACATATTTTTGGTAAAAAAATAAAAAATAAATAAAATCTCAATAACCGGCGATCTGCAATTTTTTTGTTATATGACTGGTTTGTTATATTGCCTACAAAATAGGGGGACATAATTATGATTTATTTTTTATTTTATTTTTACTAGGAATGGCGGCGATCTGCAATTTTTTTTTCGGGACTGCGACATTATAGCGGACACATCGGACACTTTTGACACATTTTTGGGACCAGTCACATTTATACAGTGAACAGTGCTATAAATATGCATTGATTACAGTATAAATGTGACTGGCAGGGAAGGGGTTAACCACTAGGGGCGGGGAAGGGGTTAAATGTGTAGCCTAGTCATTGTTCTAACTGTGGGGGGAGAGGGGTGACTGGGGGAAGTGACCGATCTGTGTCCCTATGTACAAGGGACACAGATCGGTCTCCTCTCTCCCTGACAGGACGTGGAGCTCTGTGTTTACACACAGAGCTCCACGTCCCTGCTCAGTTACTGGGCAATCGCGGGTGCCCGGCAGCCATCGCGGCCGCCGGGCACGTGCACTGTGTTCCCAGTAACGCGACGTGTGCGCGTGCGCCGGCAGCGGCGCTCGCGCGCCCCCTAGCAGCTTCTAATGACAGGACGTCAGAACAACAGGGGATTCCGCCCGCCGGCATTTGACGGCGTGTGGTTGTAAGGAGGTTAATAAATAAACCCCAAGGTTTCCGTGCTTGGAATCACAGCAACTTCTTTAACATCAGTGTTGAGCAGCTCATTGAAAAATAGTGTGTTTATCAGGTCAGCCTGAGCTAAAGAAATATATGTAGCTTCAATTGGTGGTAGCCTTGGAAAAACTGTTTTAAAGTTAGATATGGAAAATTTCTTTCAAATAACAGTTGAGGAACATGTCAGGACTCTAAAATCACTACCAATAGTCTATTTGTTTGTGGTAATACCAAAAATCTCCAGGAAAACACTTAAGAATTCACAAGGACACTTTAACCTTATATCAGACAAAGGATGGTAACAACAGGTCTATGGTATGTATAATTCAACAGGCAGGAGTTGTAAACTAGATGTCATGCAAGTAGCATTAAGACCAGGGCAGTCCATAGAGAACATATATGAATGTAAATGCATAGAAAAAGTGTGAATTTTGCACGTAAGAATGTTAACATTAATCCTTTGGTCTGTTTTGGGACAGTTTTAATTTTGTGCACACGTGTGACTAAATAGCGACTGTCTATTTTCTCGGTTCTGCTGCGACTGAAAGTATTAATTTAGCGAAGTAATTAAAACATCAAACATCTGTCGAAGAATTAGTAGTGCTCAGGAACACTTTTTAAATACATGCAGATATTTTCATTTTCATAACAACTAATTTATTAAGCAAAATGCGTACATAGACAAAACCTGTCCCTAACTTAATTCCATTAAAGATAAAAGAAACACAAACAACAAGACAGTTTTAATATATTTTCCCCCCAGTGTGTATAATTTGATGGGCAACAAACCTAAACCAGATATTAAGCAAATGCCAGTGTCTATTTGTTTTTATATTTAGTTATAGCTCAATATAATATGGTTTTAGATGCAATTCTGAGTAAACAGTTATAATCTCATCAATAAAACATTTGTTAATAAACTGCATTACTGACAACCACAGTCAAGTAACAATAATTAACATAAATATTGTAGAGCACCCATGATTTATTTCTTCCACAATTCAGCTTGTAAAAAAAAATGTTTGATCTAATCAACATTATTTCAGACCCCATTATTACCTACAGAATAACAAATACTACTGAAAGCAATCAGAAGTCACCCCGGAGGGGCTTGTATCATATTCAGCTTGGATGTCCAAGCCCAACAAGAGGAAAAAAAAATTCTTCTATTTGTGTCATGTTTTTCTTTAGTGATGATATAAAAAAAATCTTTAACAGCAATCTCCACTACTGTATTACATTTCCCCATCTTGCCCCTTCTCTGTTGGGTCCCTGTTCCTATTTTATTGATCTTTTCATGTCTTAGTACCTCTGATTCTGCTTCTTTAAAGGGGTTGTAAAGACAAAAATATTTTCCTCTTAAATTAAAGTCTAACAGTAGCTGATAAAGTAAAAAGTAATGTTTTGCATTATAACTAGTTTGATACCTGTTGAAATCGAGCTGTTTTATTCACCTCCGTCACTCCTGAATCATTATTCTCACTGACTTCCTGGTTTGCGGTGCGCATTCATTCTTGCTACATCAAGGCCTAATGAGAACTACAGTTCCCATTAGGCTTAGCCTCCATGCCTGTGAGGGATAAGAGAGCATCTTCACGCAGGGCTGTAGTCATAGGGAGGGGGTGAGCACATTCTGCTTTCCACCATGCAAAACGGCTCAGATGCTGGTGGAAAGCAAGAAGAGGAGAGACAGGAAATGGCATTTTCAAACCTGGATTACTGTATTTTGGAGGTCAAAAGGAAAAACGAGGTAAGTGATATTTAAATGCTCTAGCTTACAGCAATCAATTGATCTAATACAAAACGAACCTTTAGTGTTCCTTTAATATTCCATTCCACACTGTGCTGCACCTTCAGGGTCTTATTTTAGCATCACAATTCATTTACTTATCATTGTATTTATTTAATTAATACAACATAATTAATTGCATCTGAATGCATGTTACTAGGAAACAAACAGTTGAACTACACTATTCAAAAACAAATATCCCCCATTTAAGAACCTTGTTAAGGAGAAGCACAGAAATGATCAAGCTAGCTAACTTTATTGGCAATTCAAATGACTATTCACAGTGCATGCAAGGTCTTAGGCCGGGTTCACACCTATGCGAATTAGTAGCGGCTTAAACCGCATCCAATTCGCATAACATTATAAAATACATTGATTTCAATGAGGCTGGTTCACATATGTGCGATGCATTCCTACTGCGCATTGCCGAAAAAACGTGTGCGTTTTTTAGGCCTTGCAGTGCGGCTCAGGTGCAAATTCAGGCCCATTATCTTCTATGGGCACGCATCTGATTCGCACATGTGTTCATTTCTCTTCAGGATTTCTCTCATTCAGCTCAATACACTTCCCCCCTCCCCTCTCCCAGGTCTCCAAATTTGCATCTAAAACGGAGCCGATCTGCTGAACAGTTCTCTTATCTCTCTGCAGAGATAAGAGAGCTGAAATTCGCACCACACAAGTGTGAATTCGGCCTTAAAGTGGGGATTATTATTATTATTATACAGTATTTATATAGCGCCAACAGTTTACGCAGCACTTTACAATATAAAAGGGAGACAATACAGTTACAGTGGGTGACTGTGATATTGTGTTTTTAGCACGACAGCATCGCGCTGATTCTCGGCGACATGGTGCCGATATCTCGCCAACATCTCGCACTCGCTGGAATAGACAAAGCACATTCCAACGTGCGCGTCATAGAAGCGACGGGGATCCGACTTGGATTCCCGCCAATTCTAGCGTCGGCATTTGGTATGCATTCCTGAGAGGGAGAACTCTACGCCAAATTTTAAATAAAAAACCGGCATGGGTTCCCCCCCCCAGGAGCATACCAGGCCCTTGGGTCTGGTATGGGTTGTAGGGAGACCCCTCCCCTACGCCGAAAAACCGACATAGAGGGTCCCCCTACAATCCATACCAGACCCGTATCCAAAGCACGCTACCCGGCCGGCCAGGAAGGGAGTGGGCACGAGCGAGCGCCCCCCCTCCTGAGCCATACCAGGCTGCATGCCCTCAACATGGGGGGGTCGGGTGCTCTGGGGCAGGGGGGCGCACTGCGGGCCCCCCCCCCACCCCAGAGCACCCTGTCCCCATGTTGATGAGGACAGGGCCCCTTCCCGACAACCCTGGCCGTTGGTTGTCGGGGTATGCGGGCGGGAGGCTTATCGGAATCTAGAAGCCACCCTTTAATAAGGGGGCCCCCAAATACCGGCCCCCCACCCTAAGTGAATGAGTATGGGGTACATCGTACCCCTACCCATTCACCTGCAAGCAAAGTGGTATAAACACAAATAAACAACACAGGGTATTAAAATATTTTATTAGTCTTCTCCGGAGGCTCCCCCTGTCTTCTTTAGCTCTTTCAGCAGGGGGGGCTTCTTCCGCTCTCCGGGGGTCTTCTCCGCTTTCCAGGGGTCTTCTCCTGCTCTCCGGGGGTCTTCTCCGCTCTCCGGGGGGGTCTTCTCCACTCTGGGGGGTCTTCTTCTATCTTCACCGTTCTCCGCTCTTGACTCGGCGCACCCCGGTTCTTCCTCCCGCTGTCCAGTGCCTTCTCCTTCAGGGCTGGCCGCCGCTATACTAGTGGCGGCCAGCCCGCTCTTCTGTGATGTCTTCTTCTTCTTCACTTCTCTTCTTCTGCCTTCTCCCGATGTTGACCCGTCGCCTCTTCTCGCTGCAATGACGGGTGCGCGGCTTGCATCGGACTTATATAGGCCACGTGGGTAGGTACCGGAGCATGATGGGACTGTGAGGCCTATATAAGTCGGATGCAAGCCGCGCACCTGTCATTGCAGCGAGAAGACGCGTCGTGTCAACATCGGGAGAAGGCAGAAGAAGACACAGAAGAGCGGGCTGGCCGCCACTAGTATAGCGGCGGCCAGCCCTGAAGGAGAAGGCACCGGACAGCGGGAGGAAGAACCGGGGTGCGCCGAGTCAAGAGCGGAGAGTGGCGAAGATAGAAGAAGACCCCCCAGAGCGGAGAAGACCCCCCGGAGAGCGGAGAAGACCCCCGGAAAGCAGGAGAAGACCCCCGGAAAGCGGAGAAGACCCCCGGAGAGCGGAAGAAGAAGCCCCCCTGCTGAAAGAGCTAAAGAAGACAGGGGAGCCTCCGGAGCAGACTAATAAAATATTTTAATACCCTGTGTTGTTTATTTGTGTTTATACCACTTTGCTTGCAGGTGAATGGGTAGGGGTACGATGTACCCCATACTCATACACTTAGGGTGGGGGGCCGGTATCTGGGGGCCCCCTTATTAAAGGGGGCTCCCAGATTCCGATAAGCCTCCCGCCCGCATACCCAGACAACCAACGGCCAGGGTTGTCGGGAAGGGGCCCTGTCCTCATCAACATGGGGACAGGGTGCTCTGGGGTGGGGCGGGCCCCGCAGTGCGCCCCCCTGCCCCAGAGCACCCGACCCCCCCATGTTGAGGGCATGCAGCCTGGTACGGCTCAGGAAGGGGGGGGCGCTCGCTCGTCCCCACTCCCTTCCTGGCCGGCCGGGTAGCGTGCTTTGGATACGGGTCTGGTATGGATTGTAGGGGGACCCCCTACGTCGGTTTTTCGGCATAGGGGGGGTCTCCCTACAACCCATACCAGACCCAAGGGCCTGGTATGCTCCTGGGGGGGGGGAACCCATGTCGGTTTTTTATTTAAAATTTGGCGTGGAGTTCTCCCTCTCAGGAATGCATACCAAATGCCGACGCTAGAATTGGCGGGAATCCAAGTCGGATCTCCCGTCACTTCTATGACGGCTTTGACTCTATCGCGGCAAGCCAGCTCGGCGCTGGCTCCCACGATGGGGCTCGCAGGTGGTCAATCTCGCCGAGAAAGGGAGCGAGATTGACACAATATCGCGGTCACCCACTGTAGAATATAGAAACACATAGAATACAGTTACAATACAATAAAATACAAGAGTATTAAGAGGGCCCTGGTCAGAAGAGCTTACAATCTAATAGGGTGGGGCAGGTGGTACAAAAGGTTGTAACTGTGGGGAATGAGCTGATGGAAGTAGTAAAAGATTAGTTGGAGACGTGATAGGTTTCCCTGAAGAGGTGAGTTTTCAGGGATCGCCTGAAGGTAGCAAGAGTAGGGGATAGCCGGACAGGTTGAGGTAGTGAGTTCCAGAGGATGGGAGAGGCTCTGGGAAATCCTGGAGACGAGCATGGGAGGAAGAGACAAGAGAGCCTGACAGTAGGAGGTCTTGAGAAGAGCGGAGAGGACGGTTTAGATATGTTTAGAGACAAGATTGGTGATGTAGCTTGGGGCAGAGTTGTGGATGGCTTTGTAGGTTGTGGTTAGTATTTTGAATTTAATTCGCTGGGTGATAGGAAGCCAGTGTAGGGATTGGAGGAGAGGTTTGGCAGATACTGAGCGGTTGGTAAGGTGGATAAGTCTGGCAGCAGCATTCATAATAGACTGAAGAGGGGATAGCCTATAGAGAGGCAGGCCAATAAGAAGGGAGTTGCAATAGTCAAGGCAAGAGATAACAAGGGAGTGAATGAGGACTTTGGTGGTTTCATTTGTTAGAAAGGGGTGAATTTTAGAGATGTTACGAAGGTGAATTCTTCAAACTTTTGACAACGATTGGACTTAAGGCTGAAATGACATGTCAGAGTCTAGGATTACACCGAGTACCCTGGCCTGAGGGGAGGGACAGATGGATGCATTGTTGATTTTGATGGAAAAGTCATGGAGGGGGGCACGGGCAGGGGGGAATATTAGTAACTTAGTTTTAGAGAGATTTAGTTTAAGGAAGTGGTGCGACATCCATGCTGAGATGTCAATTAGTAAGTTAGTAATGTGAGAGGAGACTGAAGGAGTGAGGTGAGGAGTAGACAGATAGATTTGGGTGTCATCGGCGTATAGGTGGTATTGAAAGCCGTGGGTGGTTATCAAGTGACCAAGGGAGGAGGTGTAGATAGAGAAGAGTAGTGGTCCAAGAACAGAGCCTTGAGGGACCCCCACAGAAAGGGGCAATGGAGAGGAGGAAATATAGAAGTTGCAACTTAAAAGTGATATACACACCAAACAGACAATAGAAAAAATGTAGTTAAAATAAAAAACTATATAAACTATAACAAGTGACAAAATTATACAAAACAATAACAGCTGTGTAAATCATGTGTTCAGTGAAGTCCAAAGATAAAACTCAATTGAAATATATTCTTCTGTAGTTCAAATTATAATTCAAAACGGCCGGGCATTGTGTTAACGTTGGTTAAGCTTGCCCATTAGGTGGCTTTCCATTGGGTGGCGGGCTCTCACGTATTCCAAGATTCACAGTGGTGGCATTCGTCATGTTTATGCCATTGAGACATATCCATTGCACTTTGGGACATTATTTTCATTACCCCAACCTTTCCGGTTGTTGGTTTAATATTGCTGGCGCAGTTTTTTCTGTCTATTTATTCTGGGGTACATCCACAAAGAGAGTACGCCAGCGTATCTACTGATACGCCGGCGTACTTTCAAATTACCTGCGTCGTATCTTTAGTTTGAATCCTCAAACCAAGATACGACGGCATCTGAGTTTGATCCGACAGGCGTACGGCTTCGTACGCCTTCGGATCTTAGATGCAATACTTCGGCGTCCGCTGGGTGGTGTTTGCGTCGTTTTCCGCGTCGGGTATGCAAATTAGCGATTTACGACGATCCACGAACGTACGCACGGCCGTCGCATTCTGTAACGTCGTCTCTAGTCGGCTTTTTCCGGCGTATAGTTAAAGCTGGTATTTTGTGGCGTATAGATAGACTTGCCATGTTAAGTATGGCCGTCGTTCCCGCGTCGAAATTAGATTTTTTTATTTTTTGCGTAAGTCGTCCGTGAATCGAGAAATCGAGGAAAATTTTGGGACGACACATGCGCAGTTCATTCGGCGCGGGGACGCGCTTCATTTAAATGAAACCCGCCCCCTAATCGCCGATTTGAATTCCGCCGCCAGAAATACACTACGCCGCCGTAACTTACCGCGCAAAATCTTTGGGGATTCGAAAGAACGCCAGGTAAGGTACGGCGGCGTAGCGTATCTCTGATACGCTGCGTGGATCCAATTCTGTGTGGATCTACCCCTCTGTGTTTATCCCACCTAACTGCAGCCTTTTTTATCTATTTCTTATTTATTGTTGGTTTAGGATAGCACAGTTTTTTTGTACTATATAATTATAAATGAACACCAGTATTGTAATACTGGAAGAATTAAAGTTGACTTTGTTTAAAAAATAAGATGATAGATAATTTAAAAAAGGGTTGGCAACCGTCAGTGTTTTTTTTTCAGTTGTCAGTAAATGTCCATTAGAGAAATTTCAGTAAAAAACTGTATTTTTTTTAGGCAGGTTAGTATTGGCTCAGTGAGTGTAAGAAAGAACCCCTTGACAGCTTGATGTAGCACCTGCAGCCACTTATCCAGGCATAATTTGGAGCCAGTTGGGATTTTTTTTAAATATAAGCAGACGGCGATGGAAGGAGCAGGTGGCCGCATTTGCCGATCCAGCTTCTCTTGTTTCGGGTGCAGATTGATCTCATCTGTGCTCATCCTGCCGCCTGGATAGATAGGTAGTTGGAACCGGTGCTTGTCTGGCGGCAACAGCTACTGAAGCCTGTGCCCATGGCCCCTACATGCCCGCAGCTACACTACACTCTCCCCCTGTGTACCCTATCCTGCTCTTCTGCAGCCGCAGTTCTCTATCAGGTACTGTCAAGGAGGGGGTTTTGGGGGTGGGAACAGAGCACTATACTGAGGAAGAGGATTATTTGTATATATATTTATATTTTAGCAGAGACCCTAGAGAATAAAATGGCCATTGTTGCTATATTTTATGTCATATGGTATTTGCACAGCAGTCTTTCAAAATGCAATGTTTTGGGGGAAAAGACACTTTCATGAATAAAAAATAAAAAAAAGTAAAGTTAGCCCAATTTTTTTGTATAATGTGAAAGATGATGTTACGCCAAGTAAATAGATACCTAATATGTCATGCTTTGCGACAAACTATGGTACCTAAAAATCTCCATAGGCGACGCTTTAAATTTCTTTTATGGTTACCAGAGTTACAGAGGAGGTCTTTTGCTAGAATTATTGCTCTCATTCTGATACCTCACATGTGATTTTAACACCGTTTACATATGCGGGCGCAAGTTACACATGCGTTTTCTTTGCTGCGTGAGCACGTGGGGTCAGGGGGGCTTTAAAAAAAATCGTATTTATTTATTTACAATGTTTCTTTGAAAAAAAAATCTGATCACTTTTATTGCTGTCACAAGGGACGTAAACATCCCTTGTGACAGTAATAGGTGGTGACAGGTACTCTTTATATCTAAAATACCCCAAATCCCTCCTTTGAACTTAAAAGTATTCAGATCGCCAAAAATGCTGATTCTGAACACTGTAATTTTTTTTAAATCTGTGCCATTGGCAGCTAAGTAAACAGGAAGCAAAAGCAATGTTCCAGTCTCAGCCTAGCTGGCGGAAGTGTCGGATCATGGATCATAGATTCTGATTCCTGGAGTTTTTGGGATGTCCAAATAAAAAGGATTTTGAGCTACAGTGGTGTGCAGCCATTTCTTCTAATTTCATTGTGTGTGGAGGCAAGCTGAGGCGAGCACCTACTGGATCATTAGGCTTCCTGGTCTCACCTGGAGCTGCGGATGTGTCTTCCATTGCAGTGCTATTGCCCCCTGGGTTGGTCTCTACCACTCAACATAAGAGTGAGCATCCCTGAACCTTAAATTTGAGTATTTGACAATTGGATGCACTAGCACTAGATGTAATATTGTTACATTTGAAGATAGAAATTTTATGGAGACTTGTAATGACTTGTGAATAATTATGATTTATTCTTACAATGATATAGGATTTCCTGAGAAAGCTAAGTCTAGTGAAATGCATATAGATCAGGGGTGCCCAATCTTTTAAATGGCGAGAACTACTTAAATGACTTAACCGGTCGCGGACCACAATGACAGGCCGCTTGCTCTGATACACACTTCCAAAATCAACCAACTGCTGTTATTCAGATGGCCGGCGCTCACCAGGGGGCCAGCCATCTGAATAGTGGGCGGCAGCGGCTCCAGCGACAATACATAGATTCATGCAATGCATGAATCTATGTACTGTTGACTTGAGTGACAAGTGCAGGAGAGAGAGGGGGCGGCGCTTCTGCACCCACTATGGACGCACCAACACTGCTGGTATAGATCAAGATCTTTGGATCCTCCTTCATCCAGCCCATTGATACCTGTATATCATTTTAAATGCTCGATCTTGAATATTCATGTACTACATGTAAATGTCTTGGCTATATATTGTAGTTATGGAGGATATAGTAGTTCAGTATACCCCTTTTGGTTGGGATGTTGTTGTTTTTTTTAAATGTTCTAATGTATCCTTAAAAAACTTTATATATTGTGTTACTATATGACATACTCTAATGCTTTTTTTCCTTTACAATGGGGTTACGAGTGGCAGCCTTAAAAAGTCCTTTTTTCCCCATCTTTATAGAGGTGTTTTACACACATATACAGTATATATATATATATATATATATATATATATATATATATATATACATACAGTATATATGCATTTTCAGGGAGTACACTGTGCATGCTTTCACCTGTTTCATAGAATTGAAGTATTCCAACATTTTAGATATATATGTATGTAATTGAAGATGCTGTTTGTTGGAAGGCTTACAGAATCGATTCATATACAGATGTGTAGCACAGCCTGGGGTCTTTGAAAGTTGCACCTTGGTTGTTATCTGAGTGGAACAGAAAAAAAAATACCTCCATTTTTCACACAAAGATTCTAATAACCTGTCACCTTGAAAGTAAAAAGACCCTGGAAAGAGATGGAATGTAGAGATAGTACACAGTAGCCTTGCTCAGCACAGATAGGCTTGTGATGCAGAATACTTGGATAACGTGATCTCTAAAATGGTATATTTTGTTGCTATTCTTTGGAAAATAGCAGGACATTACTACTGACTCTTTATCATCCTCCCGGCTGTGACAACTTTATTCCCCCCAAGACCAAAGCATGCACCAGTATTAGAATATAACCTCTAGACATAAGAAATATTTGAATGGGTGCTTCTATATGTGAATGTGTTCATTTTATCACCGAATATAGAATACATTTTTCGGAATACAACATATGAAGAGACAACTTAAAGTCAAAGAAAGTCTGTACTTATATTAAAAGCAACTGAACTCTGGGAGCCAATGGCTGAGAGCGCTGCCAGGGTGTGTGTGTGGGGGGGGGGGAACCCTGTCAGAACACAATAGCTCAGCAGGGGAGATCACTGTACTAAAATTGGATAGTCAGTACAGCGGCTCCTCCCAAGCTTTTCTAGTGTGCACCAGGCTTTACTACAGCTTTTTCTGCACTATGTCTTTGTAGAGGGGGTGGGGAAGCAATCTTGGCAGGGGCAGAGCTTTACAGTACAATAGTTATCTGAAGTTAACTGTAGACACTGGTAGGTAATTGATCTGGAATCCAGATAGAAAGTAATTATACCTTAAAATAAGATCTCTTCAAAACTTCTGATATTAGTATTCACAGGAAGCAGTGCATTAGCTCTCACATTGCAGGATAATTGGGCACTACCACATACTAGGAAGTGCAATGCTATTTTTTTCAGGAGGGACTCCAGACAAAAGGTACATTTTTCTTAGGCACAATTAACATTTTTAATGTTCCCTATACCATGGTAAATCTTCACTCTTCACGTGCAAGTACACTTGAAAGTTAGTAAACTACCATTTTGATGTTGCATCAGCATCTCAATGCATAGCTTTAGCGTTCTTCCAGGTCTCCATCGGAGCTATGACACCCATGTGGGGGAATTATACCAAGCTCTGTGATGTTCATGTCTGCCTACCATGACTCCCTACAGGGCTGGTGCTACCACTAGGCAAACTAGGCAGCCGCCTAGGGTGCACTGCTGCCTAGGGCGCCCGGTCACTGGTGTTCCTACTCTATTCTCTCTGCAGCAAGCAACTAAGTCTGAGCATCAGCAGGCAGCCGCCGCTCCGCTCACACATAGTGTCAAAGTTGCAGCAGCAGCGGAGGACTGTGTCTGTGTCCCGACTACCCAATGAATGGAAACAAGCAAACATTCATTGATGAGCACTGGTAGGGTGCATTGATGAGTGCTGTGGAGGCTGCATTGATGGGCGCTGGTAGGCTGCATTTGTTGGGCGCTGGTGAGGCTGCATTTCATGGGCGCTGGTGAGGCTGCATTTCTTGGGCGCTGGTGAGGCTGCATTGATGGGCGCTGGTGAGGCTACATTTGATGGGTGCTGGTGAGGCTGCATTTGATGGGTGCTGGTGAGGCTACATTTGATGGGTGCTGGTGAGGCTGCATTTGATGGGCACTGATGGGCTGCATTTGATGGGTGCTTCATTCAATAGGTGGGGTATGCATGGGCAGGGCAAAGGGGGTGGAGTCAGGGGTAGAGCCAGGGGGTGACAAAATTAGGTTTCGCCTAGGGTTTCAAAAATCCTTGCACCAGCCCTGACTCCCTAAATGTCCTAAATTAGAACATGCTCGCTGATTAAGAGAAGGGGTTGGACCAGATCCCATGATTTCAAGTTCAGGTTGTTTAATCCATCTGTAGGTGCCTACAGGGAACTGTGAGGCAAACTATGTGGCAAAGTGATTCCCAGGCCTATCCCATTGGTGCTGTACAGTTCCCTAACCATGCAAACATATTCGCCAGCACACCGAGGATCATTTGGAAAAAAGTCCAAAAATTCTTTAATGCATAGAAACGATCAAAACAGCAACGTTTCGAGGTCGCACAGGACCTCTTCATCATTTGCCTGACGAAGAGGTCCTGTGCGACCTCGAAACGTTGCTGTTTTGATCATTTCTATGCATTAAAGAATTTTTGGACGTTTTTCCAAATGATCCTCGGTGTGCTGGCGAATATGTTTGCATGATTGCCTTTACAGTTCCCAGCTGATAATCGCTTCAGCACCCTCCTTTCTTATCGGCCATTTTCCAGGAAGGTGTGCAATTGGAATATTTTTGAGGCAGTTCCTTAACGCTCCACCTGAATTGTCTTTTTAATTAAAGGGGTCATGGTGGTCTGGTAAGTAGGCTACTTACACTTACCCACTGGGTGTCATTGTGTCTCCATAAAATCGTCTCCAGTGGTGATGGTGTAAAGACCTGAATTGCTTCACATCTTTTATGGACTTTTTCTGTCATCTTATTCATCTGGATTGCTGTTTATATTATGCACTTTATTCACTTTGATATTTTAAAACACCGTTGTTTTAGATGATTGAGAATTATCAAGTACTTTATGCACTTTACCGTTATACTATTTAAATATAGTGTATATATATATACAGTCCTGATCAAAAGTTTAAGACCACTTGAAAAGTGGAAAAAAAACATATTTTACATTGTTGGATCTTAACAAAGTTCCAAGTAGAGCTTCAACATGCAACAAGAAGAGAGTGAGACAAAACATTTTTTGAGCATTCAATTAATTGAGAATAACAATTAAACGGAAACAGGCTGTTTTTCAGCTGATCAAAAGTTTAGGACCACATGCATTTAAAAGGCAAAGATGTGGATTCATTGTCATTTTCTGTCAGGTAGTCACACGTTGTGATGGCAAAGACAAAAAAACTCTCCCTTTTTGAGCGTGGTCGGGTTGCTGAACAGCATAAGCAGGGTCTCTCATCAAGACACTGGACGATCCTCGACCCAAATTAAGGCCCTTACTGGTGCTGACTGCAGCCCCATAACCATCAGACGGCATCTGAGACTGAAGGGCTTCAAAAACAAAAAACGTCTTCAAAAACCTTGTCTCCTTGGACGCCACAGAACTGCTCGTTTGGACTTTGCAAGAGAGGAGCACCAAACATGGGACATTCAAAGTAGTGTTGCTCACGAATATTCGCATTGCGAATATTCGACTCGAATATAGCATATTCGAGAAATCGCGCTATATTTCGAAATTCGCGGTGAATATTCGCAATTCCGAATATTCGATTTTTTACAATTTTTTTTTTGAATCAGATCACATCCTAGATATCTCCATCGACGTCTAAAAGCATTGCTGGTATAATTAGAGACCCTGGGCCGAGTAGCTGAAGCGTTCATTGAATTTTCCAGAAAGATCGCAATGCGATTATTCGGCAAACGCAATATCGCGCGATTATTTTCCTCGCCCCGATCTTCCGCATCAGAGCGATTTTTACAGTTTCATTTTTAAAACAGATCACATCCTAGTGATCTCCATAGACGTCTGAAAGCATTGCTGGTATGATTAGAGCCATTGGGCCGAGTAGCTGAAGCGATCATTTTATATTGCCGAATAATCGCAATGCGAATATTCGGCAATAGGAATATTGCGCGATTATTTGCTCCGCCCTTTTGCATCAGAGCCAATCAGAGTTCTCCTTCCACACTCGTCACAGGTTAGCAACCAATAGGAACCTGCCTGCATGGACATTATATAAGCTCACTCCCAGCACCATTTCATTGCAGATTCAGAAGCTTGCTATAGAGTGTGGAGGCTGTTTCTGTGTTCCTGGTTTCCTGGTTTCCTGTGTCTTTGTTCTTGATTGATTTAGATCATCACCAGCATTGCTATTTAGTGATTCCAGTGGATCTTTTCCAGTATATCAACTGCTTTTTTCAAAGCAATAGACCCAAGAGCTTTTTTCAAAGCTACGTTTTGTGCTGTTTTGTGCTGTTTTTTTCATTTGTGTTACTGTTTGATCCTGCAATCCTCCCTGTTCAGTTATATTTGCAAGAGATTTCAGAACACATATTGATCTGAGCTTTATAAAAGAGCTTTTCTAAAAGCTAAGTTTTGTTCATCTTGTGTTACTGTCAGATCTTGCAGGTTCACTGTTCAGTGATATTTGATAGGCATCTCAGTTCAAATTTTGTTTAGTTTTCCCTAAAGAGCTTTTATAAAAGCTAAGTTTTGTGTTCAGTTTAGTTAAATTTTGTGTAGTAAGTGTACACACTGTTAGTGTACATTTATTTCATCTAGCTTAGCTTAGTGTGTGTTTAGTGTCTGTGTTTTGTGTTTAAAAAAAAAAAAAAAAAAAAAGTTAGTGTTTGTTTAGTGCTTTTTTTTTTTTTCTTTAATTTTGTAGTCCTTGTCTGGTGTACTACTTTTCTTATAGTTTAGTAGCTGTCTGTGTACGTCTTTGTCTGCGTGCCTGTCTTGTAAAAAAAACACAAAAACACATTTTGTTCACATTTTCCCCCCCAATAAAGTTTAACCCCCCCACACACATATCAGCAATTATGAGCGGCATCCGTGGCCGTGGCAGTAGGGGTAGGGGAGTTACTCCCAGTGCTGGATCGCTGCCAGCACGGGGTACCTCTCGTGCCCCTACTAGTGGTAGAGGATCGGGTGCAAGGGGAGTACGCCTGATCCGGGAGTTCTTCCCATCGGGCAGCCGCCCGATATTGCCATCTCAGGCTCAAGTAGTGGTGGACTACATGGGGCACAGCAGTGCCACTGAGTCGTCGGTCCCGACTCACAGTAGTACCACCATTACACCGTTGCCTGTACTACCCCCCCCCAGCCCCCAAGAGTCCAGCATCTTACTGTTCGACAGCGACAGTGATAGGGATCTCTTGGGGGAGGCCATGCATCAGGCAGACCTCCAGCTCTGTCCTGATGGTCAGGACCTTTTTGAAGGGATGGATGAGGAGGATGGGATACCTGCTGGCAGTATCCCAGAGACATCCCTTCAAACTGGTGCTGCTGTTTTGGTGCAGGAAACAGCAGCACCTAGTCAGACCCAGGCGTGGGTGAGGGGACAGCGGAGCCAGGCTAGAGGCTCCATGTCACGTGGTTCCCTCAGACCAACACATCTCAGCCCTTGGTCTGACATCTCTGGGGGCGAAGAGGGTGACCCATCATGGTTGCCATCTGACGCGTCGGCTCACTACGTCAGTGACGACGGGGAAGGTAGGCACCCTGGTGAAACGGTGCGCCAGGTCACCACCAGGGAGACCATCGTCAGGGTCTCCACTGGTGATGGCAGCAGGAGGTGTCAGGAGGAGGAGCAGCAGCAGCAGCAGCAGCAGCAGGCAGCTCCACCTGTGCGCACCGAATCCCAGCAGGTGCAAGTAAGCGTCACCCCATCTGACAGGAGGGCGGTGCTGAAGTCACCTGTCTGGAATTTCTTTACCCTGGTGGCAGACAACCCTACCGTGGCCATCTGCCGGATTTGTAAAGTGAGGGTGAAGAGAGGGAAGTGTTTGGCTCGGGTGGGTACCACAGCCCTGAACCAGCACCTCAGGATAAACCACTGGGCGTTGTATGAGGAGATGAAGCGTGGTGGTGGTAGCAGCGCCACCACCACAAGTGAGCAGGGTACAGCAGCCCCTGCCACATCTTCATCTGTTTCCAGCAGGTCATGCCCCCCCGCTCCCTCTAGTAGAGGTACTGGTACCGGCAGCCAGACCTCTACTTCCACAGCACCCTCCACGTCTGTGTCCCGCACTGCCGTCCGGCGCCAGGCGTCGATTTCAGACGCCTTTGACCGCACCACTCCCTTCCCCCCTGGAGACCGACGTGTGCGTTCCCTCAATGGGCTCCTGGCAAGGGTTATTGCCCAACATCTGCTGCCCTTCAACATAGTTGACAGCAACCCCTTCAGGCAGATGTTGGAGCAGGCCCAACCCCAATGGCGTGTCCCCAGCCGCCATTTCTTTGCCAGGACTGGTGTCCCTGCCCTACACCAGCACATTGTTCAGAATGTAACCCTGTCGCTGGATCACGCTGTCAGCGACAGGGTTCATCTGACAATGGATGGCTGGACCAGCAGGCATGGGCAGGGACGCTACATCAGCTTCACGGCCCATTGGGTTTCCCTCCGAGGCGTCGGTGAGGGATCGTCGGCAACCGATCTTGTGGTGCCGCCCCGGGGTGTCCAGGGGAGAACTGCTGGTCTCCCTCAAGCCACTGTCTCCGCAGCTGCTGAGCCTCCCAGCAAGCGCCCCCGTAGCTACTCAAGTGTGGGGCACGTGCGCTGTCAGGCCGTGCTCCAGCTTGTTAGTTTAGGGGACCGGAGACACACTGCAGAAGAAGTGCTGAAAGCACTTCAAGCTCAGGTCCAGAAGTGGCTGACACCCCGAAGGCTCCAGCCAGGTATGGTTGTCTGCGATAACGGCAGCAACCTACTCGCCGCCCTCCATGCTGGCAGTCTGACGCACGTGCCCTGTCTGGCACATGTCCTCAACCTGGTGGTGCAGAAGTTCCTGCGCACTTATCCAGGGTTGAGTGACATTGTGGCAAAGGCGCGTAGGATTGCCAGCCACTTCAGGCGCTCCCCAACCGCTACCGCGTCCCTGTCCAAATTGCAGCGGAAGTACAATCTGCCCCTTCACAGGCTGATTGTGGACAGTGTGACGCGGTGGAACTCCACCCTCCACATGCTGAAGAGGTTGTGGGAGCAGCAAAGGGCGGTGAGGGAGTACCTGATGGAACTAGGCACTCAGAGGGCTTCACCACAACTCCCTTTCATCGCCTGTGCGGAGTGGGGGCAGATAAACCAGGTCTGCCAAGTGTTGTCCTCCTTCGAGCAGGCGACCAAGATGGTCAGCAGTGAGCAAATTGGCCTCAATAGCGTGCTGCCAATACTGTTCATGCTGGAGAGGACACTAGATCGCCTGCTCGAGGCTGGGGAGAGTGCCTTGGTGGAGCAGGAGGAGTCAGCAATGCTCCACCGAGACCAGGGCCAGGACCAGGAGGAGGAGGAGGAGGATGATGATGAAGAGGAGGAGGAGGTGGTTGCTGGTGTCGTCCCGGAGTCAGGGCCTGGTCAGGAGGGAGAGCCGGTGTTGGGGGCACCGATAGTCCGGGGGTTGGGCATGTCTGAGTTTGACCAGCAGCGCCTCAGGGAAGAAGAGTCGCACCTCATTCACCTGGCCAGCATTGAGGAGTCACAGCGGGCTGTGCTCTTCCCCATGGCTGCCCACATGCTCAGATGCCTCAGGAGGGACCCCCGGGTTAAGACCATCAAGACGAGGGATGATTTCTGGATGGCCACCCTTTTGGATCCCAGGTGCAAGGGGAAACTGGAGCAGTTCATCCCAGCCAGCCGGAGGCAGCACCGGATGGAGGAACTGCAGGCAGCCATTGTCAGACGGTTGGAGCAGGCAACTCCCCGGCCTCCAGTTGTCCCCCCTCATCTCACCCAGCAGGTGGCTGCACCCAGCTGCAGCCGAGCAGGGGACCTAATGGAAGAGATGAGGATGTTCTTCCAAACCGAGCGACCCAGTACCACCACCAGCAGCAGCAGCAGCAGTCACCACCAGCGGCTGGCCCACATGGTGGCAGACTACATGGCGTCCGTCGGTGCTTCTGACAGTATGAGCACCGACGACCCCATGGAGTACTGGGTTGCCAGATTGGACACCTGCCGCGAGCTCGCTCAGTATGCGCTGGAGTTATTGTCTTGCCCCCCCTCCAGCGTACTATCTGAGCGGACATTCAGCGCGGCAGGTGGGGTGGTCACGGACAAGAGGACCCGTCTGTCCACAGAGTCCGTGGACAGACTCACATTCATAAAGATGAATGAGTCCTGGATCGGCGGTGACTTTCTGGCACCCGTCGTCGGTTCAGGGCGCTGAAGGGTCCCTTGCCATGCATTCCCTGATGAAGCCCCGGACCTGATGTATTTACAGTGCTGAATATAACTATTTCAACATCAGAGAAAATCAATGTTAATATTTGGTACAGTAGGCTTTCTTTGCAATTACAGCGGTCAAAAATTTCTTTTATTTTTACACCAGCTTTGCACACACTGGAGGAGGGATTTTGGCCCACTCCTCCACACAGATCTTCTCTACATCAGTCATGTTTCTGGGCTATCGCTGAGAAACACGGAGTTTGAGCTCCCTCCAAAGATTCTCTATTGGGTTTAGGTCTGGAGACTGGCTAGGCCACGCCAGAACCTTGATATGCTCCTTACAGAGCCAATCCTTGGTTATCCTGGCTGTGTGCTTTGGGTCATTCTCATGTTGGAAGACCCAGCCTCGACCCATCTTCAAAGCTCTAACTCAGGGAAGGAGGTTGTTGCCCAAAATCTTGCAATACATGGCCCCGGTCATCCTCTCCTTAATACAGTGCAGTCACCCTGTCCCATGTGCAGAAAAACACCACCAAAGCATGATGCTACCACCCCCATGCTTCACATTAGGGATGGCGTTCTTGGCATGGTACTCATCATTATTCTTCCTCCGAACACGGTTAGTGAAATTATGATCAAAAAATTATATTATAGTCTCATCTGACCACATGATTTTCTCCCATGACTCCTTTGGATCAGTCAAGACAATTATGTCAGCAGTTATTTCACACCCTATATACTCTTATTAAGACTGCTGTACATCATGGCAACTCCTGCCCATGTGATATGACTCTGTATCAACTACTACTGTTAATACTACTACTGCTGCTTCTGCTGCTGCTGCTGCCCAGTCAAGACACCTATGTCAGCAGTTATTTGACACTCTATATACTCCTATTCCTACTGCTGTTCATGATGGCACCTCCTGCCCATGTGATATGACTCTGTATCAACTACTACTGTTAATACTACTGCTGCTTCTGCTGCTGCTGCCCAGTCAAGACACCTATGTCAGCAGTTATTTGACACTCTATATACTCCTATTCCTACTGCTGTTCATCATGGCACCTCCTGCCCATGTGATATGACTCTGTATCAACTACTACTGTTAATACTACTGCTGCTGCTTCTGCTGCTGCTGCTGCCCAGTCAAGACACCTATGTCAGCAGTTATTTGACACTCTATATACTCCTATTCCTACTGCTGTTCATGATGGCACCTCCTGCCCATGTGATATGACTCTGTATCAACTACTACTGTTAATACTACTGCTGCTTCTGCTGCTGCTGCCCAGTCAATACACCTATGTCAGCAGTTATTTGACACTCTATATACTCCTATTCCTACTGCTGTTCATCATGGCACCTCCTGCCCATGTGATATGACTCTGTATCAACTACTACTGTTAATACTACTGCTGCTGCTTCTGCTGCTGCTGCTGCCCAGTCAAGACACCTATGTCAGCAGTTATTTGACACTCTATATACTCCTATTCCTACTGCTGTTCATGATGGCACCTCCTGCCCATGTGATATGACTCTGTATCAACTACTACTGTTAATACTACTGCTGCTTCTGCTGCTGCTGCCCAGTCAATACACCTATGTCAGCAGTTATTTGACACTCTATATACTCCTATTCCTACTGCTGTTCATCATGGCACCTCCTGCCCATGTGATATGACTCTGTATCAACTACTACTGTTAATACTACTGCTGCTGCTTCTGCTGCTGCTGCTGCCCAGTCAAGACACCTATGTCAGCAGTTATTTGACACTCTATATACTCCTATTCCTACTGCTGTTCATGATGGCACCTCCTGCCCATGTGATATGACTCTGTATCAACTACTACTGTTAATACTACTGCTGCTTCTGCTGCTGCTGCCCAGTCAATACACCTATGTCAGCAGTTATTTGACACTCTATATACTCCTATTCCTACTGCTGTTCATGATGGCACCTCCTGCCCATGTGATATGACTCTGTATCAACTACTACTGTTAATACTACTGCTGCTTCTGCTGCTGCTGCCCAGTCAATACACCTATGTCAGCAGTTATTTGACACTCTATATACTCCTATTCCTACTGCTGTTCATCATGGCACCTCCTGCCCATGTGATATGACTCTGTATCAACTACTACTGTTAATACTACTGCTGCTGCTTCTGCTGCTGCTGCTGCCCAGTCAAGACACCTATGTCAGCAGTTATTTGACACTCTATATACTCCTATTCCTACTGCTGTTCATGATGGCACCTCCTGCCCATGTGATATGACTCTGTATCAACTACTACTGTTAATACTACTGCTGCTTCTGCTGCTGCTGCCCAGTCAATACACCTATGTCAGCAGTTATTTGACACTCTATATACTCCTATTCCTACTGCTGTTCATCATGGCACCTCCTGCCCATGTGATATGACTCTGTATCAACTACTACTGTTAATACTACTGCTGCTGCTTCTGCTGCTGCTGCTGCCCAGTCAAGACACCTATGTCAGCAGTTATTTGACACTCTATATACTCCTATTCCTACTGCTGTTCATGATGGCACCTCCTGCCCATGTGATATGACTCTGTATCAACTACTACTGTTAATACTACTGCTGCTTCTGCTGCTGCTGCCCAGTCAATACACCTATGTCAGCAGTTATTTGACACTCTATATACTCCTATTCCTACTGCTGTTCATCATGGCACCTCCTGCCCATGTGATATGACTCTGTATCAACTACTACTGTTAATACTACTGCTGCTGCTTCTGCTGCTGCTGCTGCCCAGTCAAGACACCTATGTCAGCAGTTATTTGACACTCTATATACTCCTATTCCTACTGCTGTTCATGATGGCACCTCCTGCCCATGTGATATGACTCTGTATCAACTACTACTGTTAATACTACTGCTGCTTCTGCTGCTGCTGCCCAGTCAATACACCTATGTCAGCAGTTATTTGACACTCTATATACTCCTATTCCTACTGCTGTTCATGATGGCACCTCCTGCCCATGTGATATGACTCTGTATCAACTACTACTGTTAATACTACTGCTGCTTCTGCTGCTGCTGCCCAGTCAATACACCTATGTCAGCAGTTATTTGACACTCTATATACTCCTATTCCTACTGCTGTTCATGATGGCACCTCCTGCCCATGCGATATGACTCTGTATCAACTACTACTGTTAATACTACTGCTGCTTCTGCTGCTGCTGCCCAGTCAAGACACCTATGTCAGCAGTTATTTGACACTCTATATACTCCTATTCCTACTGCTGTACATCATGGCAACTCCTGCCCATGTAATATGACTCTGTATCAACTACTACTGTTAATACTACTACTGATGCTTCTGCTGCTGCTGCCGCCCAGTCAATACACCTATGTCAGCAGTTATTTCACACTCTATATACTCTTATTAAGACTGCTGTACATCATGGCAACTCCTGCCCATGTGATATGACTCTGTATCAACTACTACTGTTAATACTACTACTGCTGCTTCTGCTGCTGCTGCCGCCCAGTCAATACACCTATGTCAGCAGTTATTTCACACTCTATATACTCTTATTAAGACTGCTGTACATCATGGCAACTCCTGCCCATGTGATATGACTCTGTATCAACTACTACTGTTAATACTACTACTGCTGCTTCTGCTGCTGCTGCTGCCGCCCAGTCAATACACCTATGTCAGCAGTTATTTCACACTCTATATACTCTTATTAAGACTGCTGTACATCATGGCAACTCCTGCCCATGTGATATGACTCTGTATCAACTACTACTGTTAATACTACTACTGCTGCTTCTGCTGCTGCTGCCGCCCAGTCAATACACCTATGTCAGCAGTTATTTCACACTCTATATACTCTTATTAAGACTGCTGTACATCATGGCAACTCCTGCCCATGTGATATGACTCTGTATCAACTACTACTGTTAATACTACTACTGATGCTTCTGCTGCTGCTGCCGCCCAGTCAATACACCTATGTCAGCAGTTATTTCACACTCTATATACTCTTATTAAGACTGCTGTACATCATGGCAACTCCTGCCCATGTGATATGACTCTGTATCAACTACTACTGTTAATACTACTACTGCTGCTTCTGCTGCTGCTGCTGCCGCCCAGTCAATACACCTATGTCAGCAGTTATTTCACACTCTATATACTCTTATTAAGACTGCTGTACATCATGGCAACTCCTGCCCATGTGATATGACTCTGTATCAACTACTACTGTTAATACTACTACTGCTGCTTCTGCTGCTGCTGCCGCCCAGTCAATACACCTATGTCAGCAGTTATTTCACACTCTATATACTCTTATTAAGACTGCTGTACATCATGGCAACTCCTGCCCATGTGATATGACTCTGTATCAACTACTACTGTTAATACTACTACTGCTGCTTCTGCTGTTGCTGCTGCCGCCCAGTCAATACACCTATGTCAGCAGTTGTTTCACACTCTATATACTCTTATTCCTACTGCTGTTCATCATGGCAACTCCTGCCCAAGTGATATGACTCTGTATCAACTACTACTGCTAATACTACTACTGCTGCTGCTGCTGCTGCTGCTGCTCAGTCAAGACAACTATGTCAAAAGTAATTTCCCACTCTATATACTCCTATTACCACTGCTGTTCATCATGGCACCTCCTGCCCAAGTGATATGACTCTGTATCTACTACTACTACTACTACTGCTGCTGCTGCTGCTCTGTCAAGACACCTATGTAAAAAGTTAATTCCCACTCTATATATACTCCTATTACCACTGCTGTTCACTGATACCACTGATAGTTAATTTATCCCTTAACTACCCCCATTTGTGAGGGTCGGGGTTTTCCTTTAAAGTCCCATGCAAATCAATGGAAAATGTATGTTCCCACATAACTTCTGTACGCCTGGAGATATTTCAATAATACCCGCTATACATATTACTTATATGCCAAATAAAAATATATAACAGTTAAATTAACCCTTACCAACACCCTTATATAAAAGATGGGTATATTTATATTACTATGATTTTCCTCCCCAAAAGGTTAAGATAGGAAGACCGGGCAACGCCGGGTATTCAGCTAGTAATAGTATAAAATGTTTTCGGTTATTATTAAGCTAGATGTGTTGATGTTGATGTTGATGTGTTAGATGTGAAGTTAGATGTGAAGTTAGATGTGTTTAAAAAACTAACAATTTCAATAAGAAATGAAACCTTTGCAAAATATAACATTTTTTATTAAAAAAAAAAAAAAAAAATTAGGACATTAACTTCTGAAGCTCTGTCACCTCATCCATGTTTTTCGCCAGTTGTTGCACCAGTTGTTGATTTTGGCGCATCAAAAACAGTATCTGCTGCTCATTTGCCATTACTCTCTTCGTGAGGTTTTTCATGGCAGCTTGCTTCACCTCTAGCTTTTTTAGAACTGTTAGGATATAAGAAAAAAACATTTGGATTTCAAAGACCGTTACGAAAGATTATTTTCAGCCATAAAAATAATAAAGTCTGACTTAAGAGACTCTATGAAAGAGGATCTGGCAGAGGCAATTCTCTTCCTTAGAACTCTACATTGCATTTATTTGCATTTGCTAAGCCTAGAACTACATTTCAAGATTAATATAAACCATTTCTAGGTTTTTCATATTTTTTTTTTTGGGTTCATTATAGATAAGCTTTGTTTTGGTTCTAAAACAGCCAAATAATGTGGTCTGTATTTTTGAACTGTTAAAGATCATGTTCCTGATGTTTAAGCCTGCTGCTACTATCCAGTCACTTGATTGTTTTCATTGTGTTTGTCTTTTGCTTAAACTGTGCAATACAGTAGACTGTTGGCTTCCCAGCCAGTAGTCCTGTGGTAGTTTGCGTTTCTTTCCCTCAAGGAATCTATAAAATACATTCGCATATTAATACAGAGGAGTCGGAGTCGGGGAGTCGGGGAGTCGGAGTCTGAAGTACATAAAACTGAGGAGTCGGAGTCGAAAAATTTATCTACCGACTCCACAGCCCTGCTTTAAATGCTGTCCATTTTTAGAGCTACATTTTATTGTTGAAATTTTATTAATATATGTGCACATATTTACCCTCCTGATTGACGGTATAATTAACCGTCTCATCCTGCTCCTCTTCCTCGTCACCCACTACTCCACCAGAAGTTTCGGGGGGGGGGTGCAGCTCCTCCTCTTGCTCCTCCACAGGAACTGGGGGTGGTGATGTGGATGGCCCTGGCTGCTCCTCCTCATCCCTCTCCTCCTCTTCCACATCCTCCTCCTGCTCCTCCTCTGCGGCCTGTCGCCTTGTGCGCTTGGGGCGCACAGTTGGTAGCGGAGCTCCTATAATAACACAATGTTCATATATTATAAAAATGTTTTCTAATGACGTATGCAAATTCTGTGTACTCTACTGTATTGTATATGAATACAAATTAATTTATATAGACAGTTAACCAATGGGACAATGTTATATTAAAGGGTCTTGTGGGCACTACAGGGGACTGAGCGTGAGCTGGGCTGCCACCATGGTAAAATGAGCTGTTTTTGTCTCCTTTGTTTTGTTCAGACGATCTCATGTTAAAAAAAAGTACTTGATGGAGTACACAGGATTACTATAACAACCCCACGCCTAACACAGGAATTTAGTGGGAATCTATATATATAAAACTCAACGTGTGTGTGCATGTATGTATGTATGTTCCACCATCACGTCCAAACGGCTAAAGATATTTACATGAAACTTGGCACACAGGTTACTTATATGTCAGCCACAAATATAGGATTGGTGGTTTAACCCATACCCACCCCCATTTGCCTTGGTCAGGGTTTTTCTTTAAAGTCCCATTCAACTCTATGGGAAATACATGTTATTTCATAACAGCTGTAGATATTTCGATAACACTTGGTCACATGTTATCTATACGTCCACTTAAAGTATAGGATCGTTAATTTATCCCTTAACTAACCCCATTGGTGAGGGTCGGGCTTTTTGTTTAAAGTCCCATGCAAAGCAATGGGAAAAGTATGTTCCCACATAACTTCTGTGTTCCTGTCTGCTGTCCCATGTTTTTTTCCAACAGTACTATGAATACCTTGGCTGGTGGTGATATATGTTACAACAACATGGCGTCTTGGTTAACAACATCTGACCTTACATTAATTACATATGACCTTCCATAACTGTCCCCAAGGGACCCGGGCTGGCTCAACGCGATTGCCACTGCGCTGACAAGCCATTCACCTCTGCAGCTAGGGGTTCGGATCCCGCTCTCGGCTACATGTGAATTGAGTTTGGTGGTCTCAGCTCGGCCCCCGGTGGGTGTGCTATGCGAGGTAAGCCTGCGCTTAGTATGCCCACCTCCCTCCCACAAAAACCACCACACTTACACACGCACTCGCAATTGGGTTAACATGCACGCACTCTGACCATGCGGTCTCTAAAAAGAGAGGCGAAGGACTAACGGGGCTGGTTGAGCGGGCAAATCCTCTCACTCCCTTATAGGGAGTCCCTCTGCCCCGTGGGGCTTCGAAGCGGAGCAGGTAGGACGGTCTGTGTGGGAGGACCCCCTCACACCCGCCATTGCCACCCGGGGCATGGAGAAAGGTGGCAGATTACCTCTGGGGGAGGCCTGCCTACTCCCAACTCCTGCAGTCCGGCTCCTCTCTCGAGTACACGCACAAAATACACTTTAGGGAAAAAAAAACATAACTGTGACCAATAACTTACCAGGATGATATTTATTCCGGATACGCCTGACCCGGTTCATCTGGCGCCTCTTCAGGTCGGACCACTTTTTGAGGATCGCCATGCGAGTGTGTTCTTCGCCTAGTTCCTCAATCAGGGAGCTTATAACTCCCTGTTTTTCTTGCTGCCTCCGCAGCTCATCGTATCCTGTTTCCAGGAACTTCTGCAAGATGAAGAACAAAGTATATTGTAATACTTTTGTTGACAGCCTTATGGATATATGACATAAATGTATGCTATTCAACAATTGGAAGCATTCTCGCCTTATTAATCAATGACAGGGGTAACATGACAGATTTTATATACTGCCATTTCCGTCGCCACCTTTTTTACATAAATATAGCAGCCATTATCATTTGCATAATTATGAATATATACTAACTTTTAAACTAGACTAAAATGCAGTTGAAGATAATGAAATAACAGTGGTCAAAATACTTACACAAATCAGCAACTTTTCCTCAGATACAGTGAAATTACTTCCAACCATCTTGCTCTGCGATTGCGTTGCGATCATAAAGTTGGAAACTGGCAAGGGTCCAGGAAATGGTCGCGTGTTGTTCGCGTGTTGATTGCGCTGCTTGGACCGAGATGGGTCCATATGGCTTCGGCTGTATGGACCACAGTAACTCTTTTCCCTGTCAGGAGCCTAACGCCCCGGGGGGTCAGAGACGGGACCTTTTCGGAGGACCACTGACGTATGCAACCGTCGCAGTTTTTTGTGATGTCACTCTTTAGGTGTGTGCAAATTTTTCCTTGCACCGGGTGGAGTTTTTGGGTTGTGTTTTGCACGCCACAGGCTTTTCAACAGAAAATAACCAGCTGGAGGCAGAATGGTTGCAAAACACTACGGGTTTGTTACCTAACTCTGGGTTTCAAGACCAGTCCACCTCCAGCTGTTGCAAAACTACTACTCCCATCAGCCACGGTCTGTCAGTGCATGCTAAGAATTTTACTTTTGCTGCATCTAGGGTGCCACAGTTTAGAGACCCGTGCATAAAGGCCTGAAAAATGTGGGCCTGCAGAACTTACAATACTAGAAGTGCCAGCATTCCCAGGCATGCTGGAAGTTGTAGTTCTGCAACATCTAAAGGGCAATATGTATTCGAACGTCCTTGGGCCTTGAGGACACTGAAGTCAGGACGTTCGCATACGTCCTATGTCCAAAAAAATTTTAAATTCATTATGCTAAATAACAAGGAAAAGTGCCTAAATACACATTTGCCAACCAGGGTGTCTGCAGCTGTCCAGGCATGCTGGGACTTGTAGTTTTGTAAAAGCAGGAGACACATTTTTGGTTAAATACTAATATCTGATCATATATACTAACTTTTAAACTAGACTTAAATGCAGTTGAAGATGATGAAATAACAGTGGTCAAAATACTTACACAAATCAGCAACTTTTCCTCAGACTTTGAGAAATTGCTTCCCACCATGTTGCTGTAATATTGGGAAACTGGCAAGGCTCCAGGAAATGGTCGCGTGTTGTTCGCGCAATTGCGCATGCGCGATCGAAAAATCGCAATCGCAATATGTATTTTGGTTAAAATATCATACATATTCGATTTCAGAGTGCTGCTACAGCAGTTTTCGAAATATCTGCAATAAATTTCGCATTCGCATGTTGCGATATTTCGATAAAATATCAGGAATATTCTGAGCCAATCAGAGCGCTCCTCCAGCATATCTCGAAATTGCGCAATAAATATCGCATTCGCATGTTGCGATATTTCGATAAAATATCAGGAATATTCTGAGCCAATCAGAGCGCTCCTCCAGCATATCTCGAAATTGCGCAATAAATATCGCAATCGCATGTTGCGATATTTCGATAAAATATCACGAATATTCTGAGCCAATCAGAGCGCTCCTCCAGCATATCTCGAAATTGCGCAATAAATATCGCATTCGCATGTTGCGATATTTCGATAAAATATCACGAATATTCTGAGCCAATCAGAGCGCTCCTCCAGCATATCTCGAAATTGCGCAATAAATATCGCATTCGCATGTTGCGATATTTCGATAAAATATCACGAATATTCTAAGCCAATCAGAGCGCTCCTACCGCAGTTATTAAAAAATCGCAATTATTTTCGCATTCGCAATAGCGAAAAATCGCATTCAATTAATTTCGATAAAATATCACGAATATTCGAATTTAGCGAATATATCTCGAATATTCGAATATATATTCGAGATATATCGCGAAATCGAATATGGCATATTCTGCTCAACACTAATTCAAAGGTGGAAGAAAGTTTTATTCTCTGATGAGAAAAAATGTAACCTTGATGGTCCTGATGGTTTCCAACGTTATTGGCATGACAAGCAGATCCCACCTCAGATGTTTTCTACACGCCAAAGTGGAGGGGGCGCCATAATGGTCTGAGGTGCTTTTTCCTTCAGTGGAACAATGGAGCTTCAGGAAGTGCAGGGGCGTCAAACGGCCGCTGGCTATGTCCAGATGTTGCAGAGAGCATTGCTCATGACTGAGGGCCCTCGTCTGTGTGGTAACGACTGGGTTTTTCAACAGGACAACGCTACAGTACACAATACCCGCAGGACAAGGGACTTCTTCCAGGAGAATAACATCACTCTTTGGCCCATCCTGCGTGTTCCCCTGATCTAAATACAATTGAGAACCTTTGGGGATGGATGGCAAGGGAAGTTTACAAAAAAGGACAACAGTTCCAGACAGTAGATGGCCTTCGTGCGGCTGTCTTCACCATTTGGAGAAATGTTCCCACTCACCTCATGGAAACGCTTGCATCAAGCATGCCAAAACACATTTTTGAAGTGATCAACAATAACGGCGGAGCTACTGATTGCTGAGTTCATGTTTGGAAGTTGGATTTCTGTTTTTGGGGGGGTTAGGTTTTTTTGGAGGTGTGGTCCTAAACTTTTGATCAGCTGAAAGACAGCCTGTTTCAGTTTATTCGTTGTTTTCATTAAACTGAATGCTCAAAAAATGTTTTGTCTCACTCTCATTTCTTCTTGTTGCATGTTGAAGCTCTACTTGGAACCTTGCTAAGATCCAACAATGTAAAATATGATTTTTTGCCATTTTTCAAGTGGTCTTAAACTTTTGATCAGGACTGTATATATATATATATAAAACTATATATATTGTTAGTACATTGCACTTTAAGGGGAGAAGCTTATTTTATTAATGTTTATTTATTCATAGCCCGGGGTTCTCCTAATTATTCACCTGTAGGTAACTCTCCTGGCATCCATATGGAAATTCACTAAACCTTAAAAAGAAGGTCAGGTATGCTTTCAAGGAGATCTGTCATCTACAAAAATAGAAAACTGATAGCAGGCATAAAGCGTTTGAGATATCTATGCCCAAATATTGAGCAGCTCTAAATAGGCAAGTAAATGCTGAGTTCTAGGTGTGCCCAAAGCTGAGCAGTTCTGAATAGGCAGTTCGAAGATGTGTCAGAGCTTCTTCTCGCCCCAAGATGAAAACAACAACTGATATTATTCTATGTGGCAGTTTCATAACTTCAACCCAGTGCATGAACTAGAATATATATTCGCAATGTATGTTCTCGCCTGGGGTTAAGTGTTTTGTGAATGGACTGCAGGAGAGGGGGCGGAGACACAAACAAAGCACTGAGGACTATGAGACCTGGAAGTACAATAGGAGCTGTACAGATCCTGGCATGTAAATGAGCACATATGACAGATGTGGGTAAAAGCCTGCAGAATGAGAGGTAGCATTTGAAGAAAAGCACGGTTTAACTGCCTTAATTGCTTTAACCCATGGTGAGGTTAGTGGGCCAGATTCACAAAAGAGATACGACGGCATATCTACTGATACGCCGTCGTATCTCTGTTTCTAACTATGCGGCTGATTCATAGAATCAGTTACGCATAGCTAGCCCTAAGATCCGACAGGTGTAATGGACTTACACTGTCGGATCTTAGGATGCAGTACCGCGGCCGCCGCTGGGGGGAGTTCTCGTCGTAAACCAGCGTCGGGTATGCAAATTAGCAATTACGGAGATCCACAAAGATTTTTCCCTTCGTTAAGTCGATGTAAGTGTTAGTTTGCCGTCGCAAAGATAGGGTACCTTTGCAAAAGTGTAAAGGTACTCTACCATGCAAAAGTATACCCGTCGTTCCCGCGTCGGTTTGGAATTTTTTTCAAATCTTTTATTTTTCCCGCCGCAACTCTTTTTTACCCGTCGCGATTCACAAAACTCGGCGCAACGTAACTTCGCGCAAAGCACGTCGGGAAAATAGCGTCGGGAGCATGTGCAGTACGTCCGGCGCGGGAGCGTGCCTAATTTAAATGGGACTCGCCCCATTTGAATTGGCCCGCCTTCCGCCGGACTGATTTAGGATACACCGCCGCAAATTTCCAGGTAAGTGCTTTGTGGATCGGGCACTAACTTGGGCAATTTGCGGCAGTGTAACTTAAATCGGAAAAGTTACGTTGCGCCCGCTGGTTGTGAATCTGGCCCAGTGTGCCCAGATTTAGGCTTTAAATGGAAACTAGCAAATTTTGTCAGTTTCGTGAACAAAATAAAATGATGCATTCTTAGCACAATTCCTAGTGTTAAACTCTAATACATTTTTTAAAGAATCAGCACAAGGAACAGTACTTACATTTAATGAGAATTGTCCCTTGTGTTGGTGCTGGCTGCCCTAGTTTAAATTAGAAGACTTCCAATTCCCCCATTTTTCCGCAGCCTTAATCTTCCAGTCTTGGGGGGAGGGATAATATGAGTGTTGGACCGGTCAAGAGTGCCAACTAAGCCTTTAATTTCCACCCCCTATTTTCATTCATAGGAGTTTCTATGAATAAAACGTGCTCTATGATTGCAGGAGGGGGACCTTTCAGTCATCCACCCATCCTTCATTCATAGAGCACTTTTCATTTATGGAAGCCATAGTACAGCTAGAAAGGGTGGGCATAGTCAGCACTCTTTACCAGTGCCTAGGATAGGTCCAGTGCTCATATTAACCCTCACAGCACCGGAACTTTATGGCTGTAAATTTGGGGGAAGCAGTGAAATTTAAGTTTCAACAAGGACAGGAGGTACCAGCACAAGGAACACTTCACATTAAGAATGTCCAGCACAGTGTACAGCAGTGTAGGGAATGTTATTTATAAAAAGCTTACAAGATGCAGTGGTTTATGATATGTAGTGAATGAATGAATGAGTGACTTGTATAGCGCTACAAATGCGAACTGAATTGCCTCAAGGCGCTTTTGGCAGCCAATGTCTGCCTGGCTGGTGCGGTCATTTACCCCATAGGATCTCGACACACTTGGACATACATTCGTACATTTGTACACGTATATACTGGGCCAATTTTTTGGACAAGATCCAATTAACCTTCCAGCATGTCTTTGGAGTGTACAAAGAGTACAGATTGCAGTGGTCATATACAGAACATCATACAAAGTTTACCAGTCCAGATCAGGTGGTAGCATAAAGAAAAATGTACAGAGTGTTTGTTTTTTTGCCCTTCTCATTTCCTGGGTTTTTAGGACATTACAGGACTGGTTTCATCTAATCAGCAGCAGAAAGCCACAAGTCTAAGGCTGAGTACACACGGGTCAAATATTGGCCAGTATCGGCCAATTCAATAGAAACTGGCCGACCTTCGGTTAGTGTGTACAGCAGGGGTGCCCAACTTTTTCAAGGGCGAGAGCCACTTAAAGCGAAGCTCCACCCTGTAGTGAAACTTCCGCTCATCTGAACCCTCCCCCCTCCGGTGTCACATTTGACACCTATCAGGGGAGAGGGGGGTGCAGATACCTGTCAAAGACAGGTATTTGCACCCACTTCCGGGAGTCCTCTCTGCAGGGACTCTGCGGGTAGTACGTCATTTCCCGCCCTCGCCCGTTGTGTTCTGGGAAACACTCGGCTCCCAGAACACAACGGTAACCAGTGAGGTCAGCGCTGCGCGACTCGCGCATTCGTCATAAGGAATCGGGCAGTGAAGCCGGAGAGCTTCACTTCCTGATTCCCTCACCGAGGATGGCGGTGGGGGCAGTAGAGTGACGAGCGATCGCTCGTCCTATGCTGCCAACGTCGCTGGACTCCAGGTCAGGTAAGTGCCCTAATATTAAAAGTCAGCAGCTGCAGTATTTGTAGCTGCTGGCTTTTAATATTTTTTTTACGGTGGAGATCAGCTTTAAGCGACTTGGTAACCGGTTTACGGGCCACAATGAGCAGAGCAGGCAGATGACAGGTCCATGTCCAGGAGAATAACATCACACATCACACAGCCCACTCTACCTCTGATATGGGCCCTCCGATCCACCCAGATGGAATGGGATGGATCTCCTTCTGTTTTTTTTTGCGGATTGGAGGTAAATGAAGGGGCCGACTGTGTCTGACTGTGTGAAAGGGGCCTAAGGCTGCTTTCACACTGATACGCTACAGTTTACCCACACAGTGGGTGCACCTGTGGCTTTCCTGCAGGTTAGCTGCACTTTGCCATAGACGTCTATTATCCTGCAGGTGGGGGGTACACTTTCTGAAAGCGCACCAAACCCGCAGGTAATAACAGAAGTCTATGGCTCAGTGCAGGTAACCCACAGGTGCACAACCAACTAGACATCCCAGATCAGGAGGTTGTGGGCCACATCAGAGCACTCCGTGGGCCACATGTGCCTCCCGGGCCACTGGTTGGGCACCCCTGGTGTACCGTGGGCTGAATGAAAAAAACTGACAGATCACCATAGCAATGTTAGCTTGGCCAAACGCACTGTTGATCGGATTCTGGTTTTCCAGCATGCCCCTTCGGCAAAAGCTGCTCCTTAAGCCTCGTACACACAATCGGATTTCCATCGGACAAATCCATGGAATTTTGTGCGAAGGGCGTTGGCTGTGAACTTGTTCTGCATACAGACGGCAGAACTTTTTCAGCCAACATACATGAAATGACGTGGGTTTTCTGCTCTTTAGCACCACCCTTTGGGCAACTTCTGCTAATGTTGTCTTATGGTTAGCATTGGTTCGGAGCATGCGTGTTTATACTTTGGATTTTAGTCCTACAGTTTTGTGTACACACGATCGGATAATCCGACGGCACATATTTGTTGTCGGAAGATTAGAGAGCATGCTATCCCACATTTGTTCAATGGAGCATACAAATGGTCGGATTATCCGACAAAAACCCTGCCATCACACAATTGTTGTAGGAAAATCCAATCATGTGTACGGGCTTTTAGATTAACTTCTGTCTGAAAGACAGCTGTACACACTGACCGAATGTCGGCTGGTTTCTATGGAAATGGTCAATATTTGACCCATGTACCCAACCTAAGTGGGTCAAACATGTGCAGTTTTTTAAAAGCCACTGCCACCATGCTTGTGATAACAAATAATAAAGTATATCATATCATCCCTAAAATAGCAATAGACAGTGCTTTTGACAGAAGCTTTACTTTTAATAAAAAAAGTATGTATTTTCAGTAGAAACTAATGTTCCTCCTACATTAATATATGGTCAAAATCTGTAAATAGAGAAAAGAAAGTGATGGCTGATCATGTTCACATGATTTTAAACTCTCTTTAAACCTTTAAGTCATTCATTTCTGTGTAAAGTGCTAAAACATATAGCGGCATCTCCCTGCACTCAAGAAGCCTGCCAGCACAAATAAGTCATTTAAAATACACACGAATAAAAAAGTTGTTTCCCAATAGGCTGTGTTTTGTAAATCCATTTGTGCTTGAAAGTTCCACCACTACTTCATGTCCATGGGGGATTGAAAGCAGTTTCTTGCCCATCTGCCGACAACATAGCGAATGTGTAATGCCCACGGCATTGAAGAAATTTGAATGAATAATTAGCTACATGCAATCTCTTCCCAGACCTTGAAAGATATAACAATGTACAGGACACTCTGTGTCTGTTAGTCAGCTGTAGAAAAAGTGTACTTGATGCCCTGCCAGTTTAAATGAGCTCTTCCACTCAACTGTGTAGAGATCTGCATAGCTGAGCCTCAAGGTGCAAAGAGAAAGCCAGCATATGTGGAGTGTAATTAACATTTTCCGCAGGATGGCAAATGCAGGGATGCACAAAATGCTCATTCATCCCCATGTGTTTTCAGCATTATATATAACTGGCTGGGAATTGGTTAAAAAAGAACTCCAGGCAAATGAACAAATCTTCACTGGTCCATGTTTACTAGTTATAGAAAAATGTCAAATATGTTTTCAACTGAGCTTCAACTGCGTAGTCAGCTGCAATTCTTCTTTCGATTCAAATTCAGTGTTCTTCTGCACACTTCAAATCAATTTGAGCCTTCAGTGGGGGTGTCTGCATCGGCTGGCTAAATTAGCGAAAAGGTGCCAAATAGAGGTGTTTGGCATAGGTTAAAACCTGCAGACTCTCTTATCTGCGGTGAAAACGGTATTGCATTTCACAGTAAGGATCCCAACAAGTAAAAGACTCAGGGCCATCTTTAAGGCGGGGCAAAAGTAGCAGCAGCCCTGGGCCCTGTCATTGTTGTGGGGCCCAAAGCATCTGCCTCATACTTGCCAACTATCCCAGTTTAAATTCCCTTGTCCTTTGATGTTTTAGTCCTGTGCTGTGTCCTGTTATCTCAGTGTAAAGTGCTGCTACTAATGCTCAGCTCTGCCCTATTGTTGTGTACAGATGACTCACCAGAAGACCCTGTGTTTCCATGTAAATAACCGTTATTCATATGTAAATAGCTGAGGCCGGCAGCATTCATATGTAAATAAAGGCGGCGTTCATATGTATATCATGCCCCTCTGCAGTGAAGAGATGATGTGCAGTAACCTCTAGCAACCAATCAGTGAGCAGTATTACTGTACAGTAATCTCTAGCAACCAATCAACAAGAAGAAATCATGTGCTATAACCTCTAGCAACCAGTCAGTAGGTGATAATGATATGCTGTAACCTCTGGCAACCAATCGCAATCACTGCCTGATCTGATACAGTAAACTGGTTTTAGGTATAGCAAAATTGCATGGGGGGCCCCCAAGATTTTTTTTGCCCAGGGTCCAATCAACATTAAAGACGGCCCTGAAAAGACTCTCTGCGCTTTCCATAGGAAAGAGTCGCCATATTTAAATCAACAGTCTGCAGTATACAGAGAAAAACAAACACTTTGGAAGAGTGGTCCTCTTTTGTCAGATCAAGCATCAATACCCTTAGGTAAGCATACTTGTTTCAGGTCAGTGACTCGGAGTAATAAAGCAGAACTCTAGCAAAACTAAAAACAATACATTTTAACCACTTGCTGACCAACCTATAGCAGTTTAAAAATCTGCTCTGTGCCAAGTCACATATATATATATATATATACGCAATCCTGCACTTCCTCCTGCAGGGGGCACGCATCCCACCGGTGGGCCGCTTCTACTGTGATTATTCACAGCAGAAGCCAATCTGCGGCTGCTGGGCACTCCATGTCCATTAGCAAACGCTGAGCGTTGGGCAGAGACTCAGAACAGAGCCCTGCCTATGTAAACAAAGCAGATCTCCGTTCTGACAGGGAGGAAGTAATAGATTTTGTGTTCCTGCAAAGCAGGGACTAAAATCCATCTTTTCCCCAAGTAAAAGCACCTAACACAGTACATAAAAACATGGGCTAGGCACACAGTTAACCCTTTGATCGCCCTAGATATGTAACCCATTCCCAGCCAGTGACGGTGCATATTTTTTAAGCACTGATCACTGTATCTGTGTCACTGGTTCCCGCAAAGTGTGAAAGGTGTCAATTAGTGTCGAATTGACCGCCGCAACATCGCAGTACCGCTATACGTCCATTTGCTTGTCCATGCCATTCTGCCAACGTAAATGTCTGTGCGGTGGTCGACAAGTGGTTAATACTACTTTATTTTAAATAAAATGATATAAGTATAAAATAAATAGCTAGCCCTTAAAAGATAAAATAACAAAACCAGTTTTTGCCTCACTATCCACCTTCAATCCAGAGATTTTACCCACAAAATTTCTATCTACCATGAGAGTCCTCAATCGGGTGGCCAACATCATTCAGCCTGCTTCCTCTGAGCTCAGGTTATCCTGGACCACCTCAGCTCGTGACTGGACAGTGAAAGGAGAAACAGTACAGTATAGTGTCAAGCTTATCTCTGTCACCCTGCTCACCCAGTTGCTATCAGCATGCCACTTTTAGCATATAAAATGTTGGGCTCCTTTTACTGCTTCTTTTTAACATGCAAAATAGCTAAATTGAGGTAAAGAAAAATTCCGAATGATGAGGTCTTCATCTGAACATAATTAGTTCTTCAGCAAACTATTTTTATGTCTGATGCACGCTTATAGAAATCTAAATAAAATGCCATTTGAAAATAGTCCTGAAAATCAAAGGTTTTAAACATATATAGAATCATTAAACATGCATTAAGAAGCTAGGAGCAATGTGATGTGTATAAATAATTTCTCTTTATGTTAGTGTGCAATACGAAGTTTAAAGCATGTTGAGATTTTGACACTGATTTCCTTTTACTATATGAAGGTCATGAACCCAATTTGAAAGCTCAGATTCTAATATACTGTATGAAATGCTGCCTGAATATATTTTCTTAATTTCTCCAAATGTTGAGAAATTCGGTGACTGCATCCATGCTGTTCTAGGCTCATCCAATTCCCAGATGTCTTAGACAAAAAACCCACTGGTACACCTCGTACTCACAGTATCTTCAGGCACCAAATCTCATATCAGCTGTTTTATTAATGTATGTCATTGCCATGAGCAGCAAAATATACTTAGTGTTGAAGTGATTCTAAATTAGTCAAACAGGGTCTTCAACAGCCAGCTGCTGTCCTACATATTTTCCTTAACTAATTTTCTTTAGATATTGGCCTGGCCACTCTAAAAAACAAATGGTCTGGGGTGAATTAAAAAATAAATTAGACAATATTTACAATTCCAAAGGACTTAAGGTTTAAGGTTGTCAACAAAGTAGCTAAAAAAATAGCACTTTTTGAAGATAAGTGGTCAAACACCTCCTCCATGCAAAGCAACAAAACTCCATATCATATCTCCAGGTTGGTATGCTAAACTTGTCACCAGAATAAATGCAATCCATTGAATTCAATAAGGCCTCAACACTTTTCTGTTAGTATGGCCGCTTAAAAGGTCTTGCGCCAGAATAAAAAATCCCTGCCACCCGTTTTGGTAGCGTTACAAACATGTGTGGCAAATTCAGGTAGTTCTTAATAGTGCTACTACTGCCGGATATTAAAAAAAATAACTTTTTAGTCTAGGACAAACCTGAAGGTAATTAAGACCAATTGAAGTTGGCATACAGAGACTGGCATAGTAATAGCAATACGGATTTAGATGCTTTGGCAGTGTTGGACGAACTGTGGTCCGAGGGTGGGTGTGAACAAGGGGAATTTAGTGAGTGGCCCATGAGCTCTTGGGGATATGCCAATATGGGGAATGTTCAACATACTACCTTTAAGCCAAAGATTTTTTTTTTACCCACATTGGACGAAGGGCAACTTCTTCCTTCTATGAAATCGTCAGAATTTAAAACAATATGCCAGAGGGCCAGGGAAGATTACATTGTTTTTATGTATGTCCCGAGAGGAGAGTCCCTAGAGAACCTTAGAAACAACTCCAATATTATTGTCAGAAAAGCAGACAAAGGGGATGGCCTAGTGATTCAGGAAAAGGAAGCCTATCTGGCAAAAGTGGCCAGACTGCTAGGGGACATGGATTCTTATGAAGTGCTCCCAGGTGATCACATCAAGTCTTATAAAATAGCCCTCAAGGGCTTGGGAGATCAGGCCCCCAGGAATAAAATGCTCGCCAAGCAGGAAAGGACTTTCCTATAAAGACTCTATCCTTTGACTCCTCCCTATTTTTTACCACATCCCGAAGGTGCACAAGAATGAATGCAATCCTTCTGGTAGACCCATTATTGATGGTATAAACAGCCTAACCAGCAATTTGGGCAATTTTGTTGACCATTTCCTGCAAGACCTGGTTTTACAACTTCCATCTTAGGTCAGGGACTCTTGTCTCATGATTGAGGTTTTGTACAATTATAACTGGCAGAAATAGGTTTCCCCTGATGTGTCTTCATTGTATACCTCTATCCAACATCAGTATGGTCTGCAGGTTGTACAGTATTTTTTGTGTAAGGATAATTCTCTACACCCATCTCAAATTTCCTTTATTTTACAGTGTATAGACTTTATGATTACACATAATTATTTCACCTCCATGGGACAATTCTACAGACAGGTCAGGGGGACTGCTATGGGGGCCAGGTTTGTCCCAAGATGTGCTAACCTTTTCATGAATTATTGGGAACAACATCATATATGGACCAATAATCCATACAGAGCAAAGCTGGTCCTATACTCCAGCTACATTGATGAAATCCTTTATTATATGGGACGGGTCAGGCTTACAGTTAGAACAATTGTTGTGTCACTGTCAGTCCAACCTGTTGGATGAGGAGACACTGGTATTTCTGGACCTGGAGCTCAGGGCAGACACAGACACTTGTATTGTGTCGAAAACTCATTTTAATCCCCCAGCGGGTAACTCATCCCAGGTAGATAAAAAATGTCTCTTTGAGACAATATTGAAGACTTGTACTATGGTTGAAGATTACGACACAAAGATTTATTCTCAAAAGAAAGTTTACTGACAAAGACTATGCCACTGAGGTCATTGATATAGCCTATGAGAAATATAGGAAAGATATTTCCTTGAAGATCAAGCCCCAGAAAAGAAAGCTGTTAGGGGGAGGAAGAGGTTGGCCGAGGACAATCAGAGTCACCATGGATTAGCCTTCTGTACTAAGTACAACCAAAATCTGTTTGATATCATAAAAGTCCTCTACAACTATTTGCTGGCTTGTACCATCCCTTAATGATCAGATGTTATATTTCGTAGGCCCAGAGATTTCAGAAGTCTTGTGGCCTCTAGTAGAGTAAGGCCCCTTTCACACGGGGCGGATCAGTAATGATCTGCCCCGTGAACCTCCGTATGCTCAGCTGGGATCGCTCCGTTGATCCCCGCTGAGCCAGCGGATGATAGGGTGGTCCCCGCACACTGTGCAGGGACGGCCCTGTCTTTTCTCCGCTCTCCCCTATGGGGGGATCGGATGAAAACGGACCGTCCGTCCGTGTTCATCCCAACCTGCAGACGGAAGGAAAAACAGGGTTTTCTTCCGTCTGCAGAGTCGGATGAATCCGGAGGTGGGTGAGATTGGGTGTCAGCGGATGTTCATCCGCTGACACCCCCAATCTCATAGGGACCAATGTATGTCCCTTTTTCATCTGCAGACGGATGGATGAAAAAGCGGACATACGGTCCGCAGGTGTGAAAGGATCCTAAGATTTCAAACAAAGACTCCCTCTGCTGGTTGGAGTCCTATCTTCGACCAGAAGGCAAGCTATAGATGTGGGGTGCCCAACTGTGGGGTGTGCGGCTTTATCTGGTATCATCGGAGGGAGTAGATTATTATTATTATTATTTTAGGTACTTATATAGCGCCGTCAATTTACGCAGAGCTTTACATATACATTGTACAGTACATTCACATCAGTCTCTACCCTCAAGGAGCTTACAATCTAAGGTCCCTAACTAACACTCATATACTAGGACCAATTTTAGACAGAAGCCAATTAACCTACCAGCATGTCTTTTGGAGATGGGAAGACTTACTCAATTAAGCAGTTCATCAACAACTATGGGACTCAGTTTGTTGTTTATTGTTTGATTTGCCCCATGGCCTCCTCTACGTGGGCCGCACGTCATGCACTCTGAGAACATGCTTTGGGGAACATAAAAGGGATATTCTTCACAGGTTCGACAAGCATTCGGTTTCATGTTATTTTAGGGATGTACATGACAAGAACCCCAAAGGGATTAAAGTGTTTGGGGTTGAAGCCATTGTAGTAGATTGTGATGAGGGCAGAAGGTATGAAAAATTATGTCAGAGTGAGACCTTCTGGATTCACCGTTTGTGATCTTTGTCCCTGGAAGGTCTGAATGAAAGCCTCAATGTACATAACCTAGTCTAGACAGGCTTTCATTTCACTAACCATAGCTTTTAACTTATTTTTTAACCATTCTATATGCATTTTGATTCAATATATGTATGCATTGCATTTAAATTCTAATATTATTATAGATTTATTTCTTCTCTAACTATAGAGAGGTGCACATTTTATATCATTAAAACTGGGATGATTAGTCTTTGAATCATGTCGTTTTTATATATTGTTTTAATGAAAAAAAATTGAACACAGTTGAGATTTATATATTGTTATATACTTTTAATGTGTGTGTATGCATTTTGGTTGGTACAGTACATTTTGATGGTCATGGGTCCATGGGCATGTACATTCCAGGGATCTAGATAGGGATAAAGATACATAAAGGGGTTTTCTTCTTTTTATAGAGCAGTTACAGCGGCAGGAGGATATTTGGCATTAGGTGAGATATGACATGTACACTGTATATTTGGTGTATTTATAAAGAAGAGATTACTCTATGTAAAAAGGGGTTGCATTCCTAGATTGTGCAGATTTTGTATGGGTGGTTAGTTGCTCTGATTGACCTGTATGGTTCTATCACCGGTTGTCTCTTTATTACATTTTATATATATATATATTAGGGCTGTGCAAATTAACTTTTAATTAATCGATCAATCTTTAATTTTTTTGATCGATCAAAATCTTTTTGATCGATTAAAATTCTTTTGATTGTTACTCACCTCTCCGCTGGCTTCTGGGCCTTCAGGGAGTTCCGTCTGAGATCCAGTAACGTCACGGACACCGGCGGGTCTTGCCGTGACGATCTGAAGGGCTCCTTTGCTGTGCCTTCATATCTGCATGTCAGTGGGACCTTACTATCTGCCATATGCAAGGGCTGTTACACTTTCCTCTATCAACCTGGGATTCAACAACCATCCACTGGGAGTTGTGATAGTTCCCTTCATGGGACATCTACATGCTGACGGACTGATGTTAACCTCTCCTCATCTGGATTCAGAAGTGGCATCGTTGTACACATTTTTATACCAGTATCATACTTGGCTACATGTTTTTATGACTGCTTTTGGTACCGTTTGGTATTACTCGCACCATTTTTACAGTTTATGTAGCTACATCGATTTTATCTCCAGTGCAATATTTATTTGGTTACCGACCTGAAGACTAAAAAAGTTTTAATGCTATTCCCATCGAGCCCTGCCTTTGTGTGTTTTTTGTATCCTGCTATCCATTTTTCCAGTTGTTGGTAGCTGCACTGGGAATCGGCCTGCAAGGATATCAGCTCAAAGTAGATCTGTATGTGCGTTATAATTAATCGAAATTAGTCGATTAATCGATTAAAAAAAAAACGATTAATCGAACAGAAAAATTTTGATCAGTAACAGCTCTAATATATATATATATATATATATATATATATATATATATATATATATATATATATATATATATACAGTGCCTGCTGTCAATTACAGGGGAGTGGATATGATTGGGAACTAGTGTCTCTGAATTCCCATCATGGAATTCATGAGAACTGATACTGTGACAACATCACTTGAAGCTGTGTTCAGGAACAGTTCTCTTGCATACTGCTGCAACAATGTTAATGACATATAATGCATGGGTTTGAGGGAGGAGTGGGCAGACCACACACAGAAGAGTCAGGTTTTTAAAACTTTGTTTTTGATCATTTAAAAGTTAAACATTATTCATTCGGGCATATAAATACCCACATATATCTAATAAATAAAATAGAACTGCTCCTCACAGATTTATCATAAGGGTTAAAAAAAGAGATTGGATGGGTTAAAATAAAATTTTACTCACAGACCAACAAGATTGGCACTTTGTTGGCTAGGAAACATTTCCCAAGACCAGGGGTCTCCAAACTTTCTAAACAAAGGGCCAGTTTACGGTCCTTCAGACTTTAGGGGGGGGCAGACTAGGGGCATTGGGAGTAGAAAATGTCCAGGTGTCCAGTGGGAGTAAATAGTACCATATCCTTGGTGTCAGTGGGAGGACTAGTGCCCCATCATTGGTGTCAATGGAAAGAATTGATGGTGTCAGTTGGAGGAGTAGTGCCCCATTGTTGTCAGCAACAAGAATTATGCCCCATTGGAGTTGGATGGAATAGTGTCCCAAGGGTCGCATCAAGGCACGCAAAGGGCCGCATTTGGCCCCAGGGCCGCAGTTTGGAGACCTCTGCTCAAGACCATATCAATCACAAAGATAAGAAAAGCAGATGGATCAACTGCCAAAATCAGTGGTCATCAGCGATTTTCATAAATTTTTCTCACAGTTGTGAACCCATAAGGTTCTTCAAGGAGACAGTAGACCCCTTTTTTAATGACTACCCAATTCTTACACTTTATCTGAAATACAGCAATTTATTATAACAAACTCTTTTGACCAAAGAGTTATCTATAGTTAGTAAACAGTTCAAAGCTTCTAAAGCCCCTGAGCCTGATAGGTGTACCACCCTATACTTATGGAATTCTTTAATGCATTTAGAGGTGGGTCTCCCATGGATACTGAGTTGAATAGAGTTTATAATAATATGATACTGAAACCACAGAAGAAAAACAGCAAAATAGCTAATTATAGATCAATATCTTTAATTAACACTGATCTAAAATATTCTTCGTGCTCCACCACAACTGGTTTTTCAAAGTGTATCTCACAACTCACACAACTCAATATTTTGAAGTCTATTGAACATATTAATCAAAATATTAAATTTATTTATAATTAGATATATAATAAACTAATAAGATAATTCATTTAAAAAAGCTTAGTCTTTCTGTAACCACTAAAGCTGGGAATATACACGCAGTTATTTTATTTTTTTTGGTTCAGCAAGCAGGTTTATCCAAAAAAAAAAAAACCTCACAGTTTCCCCCATCCACACAAGCGATGTGGATGCAGGGATCTCCCCTGACGAAATACCCCCCTACCTTTCCCATCAGCAGGGCCGGCCCTACCATGGGACCCGATGGTACCATTGTACCAGGCAGCACTTTCAGGGGGGCAGCAAATTTCCTGCCCGCACGCCATCCCATTCCACCAGCTCCACTCTCCACTCCACTGTGGGGCTAATTGCTGCCCGACCGCTCCTCCCGTTACGCTCTTTTTTTTGGGGGGGGCAGCATTTCATTCTTGGTACCAGGCAGCATAATGTCTTGGGCCAGCACTGCCCATAAGAATACACAGATCAGCACTGCAGCTAATGGCCTGGATTCTGCTGAGCAGACAGGGGAACACACAGATTGTATTTTGGCCAGTTCTTTCTAAATTGTCCAAATTTTGGTACCAAGCTCAAGTCTTTCAGGGAAGTCTACTAACTTAAAAATATCTATCTGACTGGCTGTAAACTCGGCTCCATGTGCCATGGGATCTGTAGTCATCAGAACATAGAACACATGAAAGTGAAATTAAACATTCCTATCCTTTACAGCAGTGGTCATCAACCCTGTCCTCAGGGCCATGTTTGCAAGGTAACTGAAATACATCACAGGTGATATCATTTGCTCAGTGATTGCAGTATTCTAGACTGCATCTCCCCAAGGTAATACATAAAACCTGTCCTGTTAGTGGGCCCTGGGGACAGGGTTGATGACCACTGCTTTACAGCCAAGGAGGCTCCCATCTTGTCCACTATTTGATCTGTAGGTGCCATGGTGCTGCAAATGCGATAAGCTATGACAACAGCCATTTCATGGCTTGACAGTTCAGTTGAGGGCTAACATAAACCCACTAGTAACTGTATCAGCTCCCCAATATCCCTTTTCAATATTCAGACAAGAGGGAAAGATAAAACTAATGCATTTATATCATAGAGCAAAACATATGAAATAACATTTAAAACAAAGACAGCCTTCTTCAAATGAAAAGTTTCAGCTGAATGTTCAGCATCTTTCAGTAGTTAAAGACTTGACAGGTTGACATTATAAGTTGATTTTAGGAAACATGTTTCTTGCAATTGATCTCTCTCTAGTGGTGAGTGGGTGAACATCCCTGCCTTGTGTAGAATACAGTAATGGAGAATAAAGGGACGTAAGTAGGACCTGTAGAAAACTGAAGATGAATATATAGATTATCTTAGAGGTTATCATATTTTCAAGTTGCTAGCTTTGTGCCACAGCACTAGGCACATTTGTTGTATATGGTGCAGTGCGATACAATTAAATCTGTGTTCTGAAACGTACATTTTGCTTGAAATCAAAACAACACGCTATACTTATTATAATCCATCACTCAAGTGTCTTTATGTGTACTTAATTCTTGCAAAAATGTATTGCTAAATCCATCTTACTCATGATCTTGCTTGATACCAAACAGTAATCAAAGCACTTTAGTACATCATTAATCATTGAATGTTTTATTTCAGCCTGAGATATGAGATTTGTCACTTTGTATTAAACGGCAACATTTTCTTTTATCTAGTTCTAGGTCAATTATATTTTTTCTAGTTCTAGGTCAATTTATTTTTTTCAAACACACTAACAATAAATACCAAGCATTAATCTTTTCCTTTCTTCCTTCGATGACTTGCTGGTTATGAAGTACTTTATTTTCACTTTATTTATTTTTTCTCATAACGGTGCTGAAATTACAAAGTAAGAAATGATAGATAGATAGATAGATAGATAGATAGATAGATCACCAATTGATTGGTAGAGTCAGCCCTCCTGTACTGGACTTTGACTCCACCAGTTCAGCAGGGGGCACGGGGGCAGAGGGGGAACTTTTTATTTTCCATGGAGTGCCGACAGAGTATTTCCACACGCTCCCAGCAGTTATAGTAAGGCTTCATGCACACAGGTCTTCATAGTGCCTCCCCAAGGACCTGCTGTCACCACATATAGGCACTGATTGAGATTATTGGAAAGTTGTGACTGTATGTAGTGTCAGCGGGTACCGAGGAAGGCATTATGCAGAGTCTGCACACAGTATGAACCCTGTACAGCTCTGTGCATCATGCCTTAACCCTAAAGGTCCTCGTGCATCATTAGTTCAGCAGGGGGGCTCAGGGCCAGAGGGGCACTTTTTTGCTTTTGGAAGCTGGTGGCTTTATATTAAGTGACTTATTTTCCAACCGTTAAATTATAATTCCAGTATATTCCTAGTAGGGAGTAGCACTCAGATTATCCTTCAGTACAAGAGCATCTGTCACGTTTCCATACACAGCAATCCTGTTTGAGTTGCTTGGGTTCCTGCTTATCCGTCCCGGAACCTAGGTGTTATTAAACCTGTGCGTTAGTGTTCGAGCAACGTGTCTTCATGTGGAAGCTGGACCCCTCAGTTCCTGTGATGTTCGTTGCCATCTGAGTATTCCATATTCTGTGTGTTGTTTGATCCTGTCTTTGTTCTTGGTGTTTTCCCCTCTGGCTGTGTAGTTATATTCCCTTTGGTTTCTGTCTGTGGATCCCTTCATTTCTTGTTGTTGTGGGTTTTTTCTCTGCATTTTTGTTTTTCTTGTCGTTGTTGCCTGCAGCCCTTTTCAGCTTGTTGAGTCTCTCTCTTTCTCTGCACCCTTGCTTAGAATCCCCCTCTCTCCTGCACTCCATGCTTGATCCCTGCATCCTCTCCCCTGATGTTGCTTCCTTCCTAACTAGCTGCAGTAGATTTCCTTGTTTTTTTGTCTCCTTTGTTTACCTCGTGTCCTTGCAGCATGATATTTGGATGCACTGTGCCCACACGGGTATGGTAGAGAGCCACAATATGGGGGGCTGCCTGGCATCGCAACATTCATACCTCCAGTGGCTCTGGTGAAGACCAGGTGGCTTCTTGGATCCTGCAACTCTGGCACACCTCAGTTTGCATGCGGTCACACTGCTCCTGTATATGTGAGGACCAGTACCTGGGTACACCTGTTTAGTTGTTCCCCTAATATAAGCCCTGTTTGGATACACCTGCCTTACTACACACCCCTTTCAGAGAGACTTCAGACCAGTCATGTAGTAGCTTAAGAACTTTTTCTAACAGATCACAGTCTTTCAAAGTTCATTGCTGACACAGTTCTAGTTCATTCTAGCTAATGCATACTGCCCATGATGTCATACCTCTAAGCAAGGGAGATTCCTTGTCTAAGGTCCATGTTCTGGTTCTAGTACCCCGACTGGTTACCCCAAAAGTGTGACCATATGTTTCTAGAAGAGCTACAGTACACGTTCTTGCATGAGTTTCCTTTGGGTACTCTGATTTCCTCCCACACTACAAAGACATGCTGGTAGGCCTAATTGGCTCCTAAATTTGCCATAGTTTATGTATGTTTTCATGTGAGGTGGGGACCTTAATTTGTAAGCTCCTTGACTGAAGTGACTGTACAATATATGTAAAGCACTGTATACAGTTGTGCTCACAAGTTTACATGCCCTGGCAGAATGTTTTCTTGTTGATTTCTTGGCCATTTTTCTGAGAATATGAATGATAACACAAAAACTTTTCTTTCACTCATGGTTAGTGTTTGGCTGAAGCCATTTATTATCAATCAACTGTGTTTACTCTTTAAATCATAATGGCAAAAGAAACTACCCAAATGACCCTGATCAAAAGTTTACATACCCTGGTGATAACATGGACACAAGTTGACACAAAGGGGTTTAAATGGCTATTAACCACTTAAGCCCCGGGCCTGTTTTTCAGATTCGGTGTTTACGAGACTAAAACATTTTTTTTTGCTAGAAAATTACTTAAAACCCCCAAACATTATATATTTTTTTTCTAACACCCTAGAGAATAAAATGGCAGTCATTGCAATACTTTTTGTCACACCGTATTTGCGCAGCGGTCTTACAAGCGCACTTTTTTTGGAAAAAATTCACTTTTTTAAATTAAAAAATAAGACAACAATAAATTTGGCCCAATTTTTTTATATATTGTGAAAGATAATGTTCCGCCGAGTAAAATGATACCCAACATGTCACGCTTAAAAATTGCGCCTGCTCGTGGCATGGCGTCAAACTTTTACCCTTAAAAATCTCGATAGGCGACGTTTAAAAAATTCTACAGGTTGCATTTTTTGAGTTACAGAGTAGGCCTAAGGCTAAAATTATTGCTCTCGCTCTAACGATTTTGGCGATACCTCACTTGTGTGGTTTAAACACCGTTTTCATATGCGGGCGCTACGCGCGTATACGTTTGCTTCTACGCGCGAGCTCGTCGGGACGGGGCGCTTTAAAAAATTTTTTGGGGGTTTTCGTATTTATTTTTATTTATTTTACAATTTTTAACACTGAAATAAAAAAAAAAATATCACTTTTATTCCTATTACAAGGAATGTAAACATCCCTTGTAATAGAAAAAAGCATGACAGGTCCTCTTAAATATGAGATCTGGGGTCAAAAAGACCTCAGATCTCATATTTAGGCTTAAATGAAAAAAAAATAAAAAAAATAAATTGAAACTTTCATTTTTTCAAATGACAAAAAAAAAAATGTTGCTTTAAGACGCTGGGCGGGACTGACGTTTTGACGTCACTTCCGCCCACCAGAGCTATGGGGACGGGTGAAGGAGATTTTTCCTTCACTCGCAACCCCACACAGCTGCCGAACGGTCCCGATCTCCTCCGCCACTACCGACGGCTACGGTAAGCGGCGGAGGGCGCGGGAGAGCGGCGGGAGGGGGGGGCCCTCTCCCGCCACCGATAACGGCGATCTCGCGGCGAATCCGCTGCGGAGACCGCCGTTATCGCTGACAGGACCGCCCACTGAAGAGATGAATATCTCGGTTGTGGCAGCAGCTGCTGCCGTTACCGAGATATCCATCTTCAAAGTGATGACGTATAACGACGGTGGGCGGTCGGCAAGTAGTTACATTTAACTATTATTTGCACTAACCATGAGTGAAAGAAATGTTTTTGTGTTATCATTCATATTTTATGGAAAATAGCCAAGAAATCATAATATTCTGCCAGGGTATGTAAACTTATGAGCACAATTGTAAATTACCAGCACTTTAGACATGTAATAATAGATCAAACTCCAGCATTTACAATGTTTACATTTACAAGAATAATATATTTAATGATTACAGAGCTGCATTCATTTGTGTCTATCAGCTTCAAGGCTTAGAAGACAGGAGGGGGCAGGGACAGTTGATTTTTGCATAAAATTTCAGCTCCTATATTGCTGAAAAGTCTGATTGATTTATGCATGAATTTTAAAGAAGGTATAATTTTCCATTTAAAATATTTAACCAGGTTTCTGACAGTTAATTACTTAATGACTTACAGTAATGTAATTTAGAACTTCACATTTCTACTGATATACAATGTATATATACTCGTATATATAGTTTAAAGTACGTTTTTCCTAAATGGGGCAAATCTAACTGAGCATGAAAATGTATACAGGTAGCATCTCCAGCAAATGTAATGGTATGCCCTAGCATCTCTCATTATCTGAGCCTTCCTACTGGGCAACCTGAATGGTCAATATAAAGACTGTGAATATGGTCATGCTCTACTGTAACAGGAACAGCTTTGTTCAGCCATGCAACTGCATATATTTCTGAATCTGCTGATTTTCATATGCAAATTACCTCAGTTAGCCCTTGCTTTTGCATTCTTTTATAATATTTTCAGTTTGAACTGTGCTGCTAGGTTGCCAGCTGTGCATTAAGTCACAGATCCATGAAATTGTACAATAAAAAATCCAGCTTATAAAGTCTCTAAAAAAGAAATATTAATCCATGAAAAATGATCAGACAAAATGATCGTGAGGTTAATATTCTCTGCAGGTCACTACCATAGCATGCTTATATTTTCTCAATGGGAATAATGGGGAGGTAGTAGCTTTCATGTCCTACTGTTCTCACTTATCACTTATGTTCCACACTTTTGTTGGGACAAGGGGTTATTGTTTTGTATCTATGAATTCGCTTTGATTTCTCTAACAGAGTTTAGTATTATAGGCTATTTGCTGGATTATACACTGCTTCTCATAAGCCAAAGAGAAGAATTGTTGAATGACCCAGTAAAAATGTAGGGTTTTAACAGATAATGAACAGTAATGAAGGTACCCGGTAATTGCATTTTTCATTGTTCACTAATTTTCCTGGTCAATATGTTTTTAAAAATAGCTTTCTCTGAAGCTCATCTGGCTGCCTGGTAATTGGTTTAGATTACAAGACATTCCTGCATCACATACCTTATGCAAGTGAGAGTCACTCCTGATTCATAGTGTTCATTAAACCCAGGGGTCAAGTCCTGGGGGAAAAAGTGTGGGAACTCCCACCCAAGATCCACTCCCCCACCAAAAAAAAAAATGATACGCTCATATGCATAATTACTAAACCGCATGTTTTTTTTCTTTTTCGATCCACTGTACCTTTGTAATCCTTTATGTTACTGGCCGCTTCCTGTATATGGATTTATCGGGTAGTGTGCGGGTATTCCGTCACTTCCTCGATGCCTTCCTTTAAGCAAGTTCTTCATAAATCCCGCGATAACTCGCTGCAGACCTTCCGCAATGTCTCCTGGGAACAATTACAAAAGCTCCCAAGAGACATTGCGGCATCGAGGAAGTGACGGAATACCGGCACACTACCCAATGAATCCATATACAGGAAGCGACCAGTAACATAAAGGATTACAAAGGTTCGCCTGCCCTTGACAGTGATTAGAGCCGGGCATCGCGGCTTAGTGAAGGATTGGCTCAGCTGCTCTTGGCTGCTCTAAGTCCTGCAAAGGGAACTGCGTTCCTGCTGTGGAAAAAGTGCAGGAACTCCGTTCCCACACGTTCCCGCAGGACTTGAGCCCTGATTAAACCAGTGAAATTTAAGCCATCATTGGGCAGCCTATGCTCTTAAAGGCAGTGTACTAGCAATATGGATTTTTTTTTATATTTTTTTTTATTTTTTCCCAATGTACAGTACTGTGCAAAAATTGAGAGGGACCTTGCTCCTGTCTCCAGTGCCGACCTTTGGCTTGCTTGACCCTGCTTCCTCCTGTTTATCGGCCTGATCACCTGTTGCCAACACCTAGCATGGACTCTGACTATTTTCTGCCTGCCGTTGATGCTGATTGCCCTTCTGTGTATGACCTGGCTTGTCTATTGAATCGGGAATGAGGGAATCAGGTAGGAAGGTCGGGTGGAACCCATAGTTGGAGAACTTATTACTTATGTTCCACGTTTTTGTTGGGACAAGGGGTTATTGTTTTGTATCTATGAATTCGCTTTGATTTCTCTAACAGAGCTTAGTATTATAGGCTATTTGTTGGATTATACACTGCTTCTCATAAGCCAAAGAGAAGAATTGTTGAATGACCCAGTAAAAATGTAGGGTTTTAACAGATAATGAACAGTAATGAAGGTACCCGGTAATTGCATTTTTCATTGTTCACTAATTTTCCTGGTCAAAATTTTTTTTTTTAAAAATAGCTTTCTCTGAAGCTCATCTGGCTGCCTGGTAATTGGTTTAGATTACAAGACATTCCTGCATCACATACCTTATGCAAGTGAGAGTCACTCCTGATTCATAGTGTTCATTAAACCCAGGGGTCAAGTCCTGGGGAAAAAAGTGTGGGAACTCCCACCCAAGATCCACTCCCCCACCAAAAAAAAAAAATGATACGCTCATATGCATAATTACTAAACTGCATAATTACTAAACTGCACTCTACATACAAAACTAGTCAACACATTACATCAATTCTGAAGATGTATTCTGTTGTAAGAGAATTTTCAGATGGTGAGTAACCTCTTCACTTTCTTAATGAGACTGACTAGCATGCAACAAAAACGGACAGACGGTCGTCTGAAAATCTGATCGTGTGTACGAGGCTTTAGTTATCATGTATCTGAGCTAGGCCACCAATACAGGTTACACAGTTGTGAGCAACTAAAAAAATAAATGTAATGTTGTCCATTATACCAGTTTTTTTGATCATCCACTATATACAACCTTGTTAACATAAAGAACTCTTGTTAACCTGCTTTAATTTCTTCACTTTTTTATTTTAGTTTTATTTAGTTTAGTTTTGGCACTGACAAAATACAGTACTGTATAATGTTTTTGTGGCAGTCAATGTAATGCATGCAACACAATACAATCATTTATCCTTTCATTAAAAAGTTAAATGCTACCACCTTGTGGCTGTAAAAGTATTACCACAGTGATGGATCTACATCAGTTTAGAATGACAGGATGATGGTTATATTAATAGAAAATGTGTATTTTCTTTTTCTTTTTTTTTACAAATGCATCATCATACCTTGTCATGACATACTCATTAATATCATATATAGAGAATGAGAAAGGCTTTTAAGCCTCACATATATTTATACCCTGTAAAAGGTAGTGGGGAGATAGACTTAACAATAGACATGTTGGCATATAGAACAGGCCACTATAAGGTTGCAGTGGCTCCGAGATGTAAATCAATATATTTAAGCAATGAAAATTACAATAATTGCCACTCTATACAGACATGGCTGTAATTTCGACATACTATTAGGCATAATTGTATAGAATGGAATGAGGAAGAATACTACATCTGTTAGTAAAGCCCATTTGGGAGTGATAATTTTAGTTATATAAGACATGCTGTGTCCCACTTTCCCATTCACATCCAATCTAATGTATAAAAATGTAAGGAAGGAATGTTTTATGTTCCGTCTTTAGAATCTGTTATCAGATTGGAAAACACCAGAAGACATAAGAGAGTTCCAAAGACTTCTCCTTCTTTAAAGAGGAAGTAAACTTTCTTTACTGACATTTACCTATAGGTAAGTTTATAATAAGGCTTACCTATAAGTAGTGTAAATATCTCCTAAATGTGCACCGCTTAGGAGATATTTACATTACATGTAGAAGTGACATCACTGGCGCATGCGCTCTGAGCCGTGAACCGCGGCTCCCAAGCTCGTGCGCGGGAGTGATGTCATCGTGGCTCCGGCCAGTCACACAGCTGGAGCCCTAGAACCTGGAAGCAAGACGGGTGAAGATGGAAGCGGCTGCAGCACTGACATCGTGGCACTGGAACAGCTTTGTTTTAAGGTAAGTTTCACATAATGTGCTAGTATGCAATGCATACTAGCACATTATGACTTTACCTTGCAGGGGGGGAACGTCCAGCAGCATACAGCTGCTTTAATATTAATCACTGTAAATGTTGCAGAGATCACAGTGAGCAAAAATAAATGAAGTAAAGCTTGACTCCAGTCAAAGCTTTAGGTTAAAGAAGAATTCAAGGTATGGATATTTTATACAATTACACTGGTCTGGCATATACCATATCTGGCTGTAGCAAAGTGGAAATCATTAAGTACAGCTACTCCAATAAACTTCATTCGCTTCCGGGTCCACTGCCCAGCAGCTGACCTGATGCATTGTGAACAACAGTTTGAATAAATGCAAATTGTTCTGTGATTGGTTGAGGTGGAGAGGTGGTGTAGTGATGTCTGCTGATGAGCAGTCTGTATGATGCTGGAAATCGTTTGGACAGGAAGGACATCAGTGGCGATAGGCTGAATCTTAAGCTGCAGATTAATAACAAAAAAGAGGCATCAGAGCAGAATCAATTACTTGCCAACAGTCCAGATTTTCCTGGGACAATCCTGATTTTGGGACCCTCGTCCCGATCAGAGGCCGTCCCGATTAAAATCCTGGGATTTTGCTTTTGTCCCAGGAAATTAGGACTGTTTTTGGCACCGGGGCTGCTTCTGGCTCCAAAAATATGGCTGCCGCCACCACGAGATCTCTTTCCTGTTTCCCCCTAGCTCTTAGCTCAGATCAGATCCAAACTCCGCCCCTCCGGCCCTCTGCACTGCATCTCCTCCCACACTCTTTTGCAATGTTATTCGGCCGTCTACTGCCTCCTCCCTGTCCGCGCCCCCTGTTTTCATGGTGTTGTACTGAGACCATGAAAACCAGGGGCACGCACGGGGGCAGGGGCGGTAGAAGGCCAAATAACATTGCAAGGGAGAGTGGGAGGAGATGCAGTGTAGAGGGCTGGAGGGGTAGAAATTAGAAGGAGCTGGAGTGCAGTAGGCTGGAGGAGCAAAGTTCGGATCTCAGCCGAGAGCCAAGGGAAACAGGTTTTCTGGGGGAAACTGATGTTGGCACAACACTGGTTTGTGAGAGGCAGAGCCAATGGACTCTACTGCACTGGGGACACCTGATAAAAGGAGAGACTCTACTGCACTGGGGACACCTGATGTAAGAAGGGACTCCTCTGGGGACACCTGATGTAAGGAGGGACTCTACTGCACTGGGGACACCAGATGTAAGGAGGGACTCTACTGCACTGAGGACACCAGATGTAAGGAGGGAATCTACTGCACTGAGGACACCAGATGTAAGGAGGGACTCTACTGCACTGAGGACACCAGATGTAAAAAGGGACTCTACTGCACTGGGGACACCAGATGTAAGGAGGGACTCTACTGCACTGAGGACACCAGATGTAAGGAGGGACTCTACTGCACTGGGGACACCAGATGTAAGGAGGGACTCCGCTGGGGACACCTGATGTAAGGAGGGACTCTACTGCACTGGGGACACCAGATGTAAGGAGGGACTCTACTGCACTGAGGACACCAGATGTAAGGAGGGACTCTACTGCACTGGGGGCACCAGATGTAAGGAGGGACTCCGCTGGGGACACCTGATGTAAGGAGGGACTCTACTGCACTGGGGACACCAGATGTAAGGAGGGACTCTACTGCACTGAGGACACCAGATGTAAGGAGGGACTTCGCTGGGGACACCTGATGTAAGGAGGGACTCTACTGCACTGAGGACACCAGATGTAAGGAGGGACTCTGCTGCACTGGGGACACCAGATGTAAGGAGGGACTCCGCTGGGGACACCTGATTTAATAAGGGACTCCTCTAGGGACACCTGATGTAAGGAGGGACTCTACTGCACTGGGGACACCAGATGTAAGGAGGGACTCTACTGCACTGGGGACACCAGATGTAAGGAGGGACTCTACTGCACTGGGGACACCAGATGTAAGGAGGGACTCTACTGCACTGAGGACACCAGATGTAAGGAGGGACTCTACTGCACTGGGGACACCAGATGTAAGGAGGGACTCTACTGCACTGGGGGCACCAGATGTAAGGAGGGACTCCGCTGGGGACACCTGATGTAAGAAGGGACTCCTCTGGGGACACCTGATGTAAGGAGGGACTCTACTGCACTGGGGACACCAGATGTAAGGAGGGACTCTACTGCACTGGGGACACCAGATGTAAGGAGGGACTCTACTGCACTGGGGACACCAGATGTAAGGAGGGACTCTACTGCACTGAGGACACCAGATGTAAGGAGGGACTCTACTGCACTGGGGACACCAGATGTAATGAGGGACTCTACTGCACTGGGGACACTAGATGTAAGGAGGGACTCTACTGCACTGAGGACACCAGATGTAAGGAGGGACTCTACTGCAATGAGGACACCAGATGTAAGGAGGGACTATACTGCACTGGGGACACCAGATTTAAGGAGGGACTCTACTGCACTGGGGGCACCAGATGTAAGGAGGGACTCCGCTGGGGACACCTGATGTAAGAAGGGACTCCTCTGGGGACACCTGATGTAAGGAGGGACTCTACTGCACTGGGGACACCAGATGTAAGGAGGGACTCTACTGCACTGGGGACACCAGATGTAAGGAGGGACTCTACTGCACTGGGGACACCAGATGTAAGGAGGGACTCTACTGCACTGGGGACACCAGATGTAAGGAGGGACTCTACTGCACCGGGGACACCAGATGTAAGGAGGGACTCTACTGCACTGGGGACAACAGATGTAAGGAGGGACTCTACTGCACTGAGGACACCAGATGTAAGGAGGGACTCTACTGCACTGAGGACACCAGATGTAAGGAGGGACTCTACTGCACTAAGGACACCAGATGTAAGGAGGGACTCTACTGCACTGGGGGCACCAGATGTAAGGAGGGACTCCGCTGGGGACACCTGATGTAAGAAGGGACTCCTCTGGGGACACCTGATGTAAGGAGGGACTCTACTGCACTGGGGACACCAGATGTAAGGAGGGGCTCTACTGCACTGGGGACACCAGATGTAAGGAGGGACTCTACTGCACTGGGGACACCAGATGTAAGGAGGGACTCTACTGCACTGAGGACACCAGATGTAAGGAGGGACTCTACTGCACTGGGGACACCAGATGTAAGGAGGGACTCTACTGCACTGGGGACACCAGATGTAAGGAGGGACTCTACTTCACTGATGACACCAGATGTAAGGAGGGACTCCGCTGGGGACACCAGATGTAAGGAGGGACTCTACTGCACTGAGGACACCAGATGTAAGGAGGGACTATACTGCACTGGGGACACCAGATGTAAGGAGGGACTCTACTGCACTGGGGGCACCAGATGTAAGGAGGGACTCCGCTGGGGACACCTGATGTAAGAAGGGACTCCTCTGGGGACACCTGATGTAAGGAGGGACTCTACTGCACTGGGGACACCAGATGTAAATAGGGGCTGCATTTCTATTGTTTGACATTCCTATTTCAGCAGAAAAATATAAAAAATCTCTGCTGAGACATTTGCTTGTGGCAGCGAGAGCGTGTATCCCTGTCCTATGGAAAAGCGAAAGACCTCCATCAAGAGCTCAATGGTTTATGAGGATTGCAGAAATCCAACAAATGGAGAATGAAGGACCAAGACAATAGGCACCAGAAGACATGGGCTCCTTACATGACATATAGAGAAGAGACGAGAGTTGTTGAGTGAAGGAAAGTGGCGGTAGACGGCGGGGGGAGGGAGGGAGATCGGGGGCATGGTTGGAGAAGGGGGGTTTCCTTTTTTTTTGGGGTGGGAAATGGGTGGGAAAAAACGGAAAGAAGAGTTTGAAATAAGTTGAATGGTAAAAAAAATAACATGTATGGTTATATCTGTTTGAACCAATGAGGAGGAACTTATGAAAAAGGAATAAAGAATTTATAAAAAAAAAAAAAAGTAAAGAGGGACTCTACTGCACTGGGGGCACCAGATGTAAGGAGGGACTCTACTGCACTGGGGACACCAGATGTAAGGAGGGACTCTACTGCACTGGGGGCACCAGATGTAAGGAGGGACTCTACTGCACTGGGGGCACCAGATGTAAGGAGGGACTCTACTGCACTGGGGGCACCAGATGTAAGGAGGGACTCTACTGCACTGGGGGCACCAGATGTAATGAGGGACTCTACTGCACTGGGGGCACCAGATGTAAGGAGGGACTCTACTTCACTGATGACACCAGATGTAAGGAGGGACTCCGCTGGGGACACCAGATGTAAGGAGGGACTCCGCTGGGGACACCTGATGTAAGGAGGGACTCCGCTGGGGACACCTGATGTAAGGAGGGACTCCTCTGGGGATACCGGATTTAAGGAGGGACTCCTCTGGGGACACCTGATGTAAGGAGAGATTACGCTGGGGACACCAGATGTAAGGGGGGACTCTACTGCTCTGGGGACACCAATTTGTTAGTAACATACATGTCATGTCACTACTCTCTCCTGCAGTGACACCTAGCCAGAGGAAGGAACCAGGGAGAGGTGCAGGGGACCCAAAATGTGTCCTTCAAGTGTTGGTTCTCAGGGTCCTCAAGGGGATGAGAACTTGTGATGAAAGAAGTGTTCAGTGGCATAGGCACTGGAAAATGAAAGTTTTTACACTGTTCTTTTAAGGTATCAAAAGTTTTTCTTTTGTTTTTTTGTTTTTGCAAAATGGTCACTTTAAGGGTTTATTCAAAGATTTTGAAGTCAATGTCTGATGAAAAAAGAAAGTGTCAGGAGATTAGTCCAGCTGGCAGCAAAATATCAAGAACCAGTGTGCATAAACTAAACATTTGGACATAAAAGAAAATTTGTTTAAGGTGATATTGCTTATTAGGAACATAAATAAGGGAAAGATATGTTTAAAACTCTTAACTCCTCTAATATTCTAGTCTCATTTGTTTATTTATCTCTGTCAGTTGTCTTTGCCATGATCTGAATGGCCTATGACTAATGTAAACAGTTCCAGCAACAGTGTTTTTGGTAAACCTTCCACTAGGTGGTGCTATTGACCTTCCAAGCTATGTATCATTTATTTATATCATTTGTGTCCTTTGTAAATTACATTACATGCATATAAATAATAGATGTCTTATTTTTCAGAATTGTGTGAAATATGAACATATGCCACAGAAAAATGATAGTAAGAATATCTGTACCTATACACGTGAGAATAAAGTTAAAAAATACCCTTAATCTTTCAATATTGTAGAAAGAAAGTCAATTTTTTTTCGAAATAACATTTCACTGCTGGTGTAGTATACTTCATCTTAACAGCTACATTTTGCATGCTTGCTTTTGTTACCATAATAAATCAAGATATCATGAATCAGTTGTAACAGCTAAATTTAACATTCCCAAAAAATAAAACGGATGAGGCCTCGTACACACGTCCGTTTTCCTCGAGAGAATACTACCTAATTCTTTCAACAAATAAAAAAACATGGAGCTTTCCGTTTGCATGCATACATTTCTAACATAATATACATCCACGGCACCATTTTTCAAAAACAGTCAGCAGAAAGAATTTCCTTAGTCTTCACTCCCCCAGAGATCAGATTGCAATATTGTAATACCTGCTGCAATTCACAAGGTGAGACCTGTAGCACTTACACATTACTAAGGCTGGATTCACACCTATGCAGCTTTATAGACAGATTCAGAGCGAGTTACGCCGGCGTATCAGTAGATACGCCGGCGTAACTCTGAATCTGCGCCGTTGTAAATTTAAGCGTATTCTGGAAACCAGATACGCTTAAATTAGGCTAAGATACGAGCGGCGTAAGTCTCCTACGCCGTCGTATCTTAGGGTGCAATTTTTCCGCTGGCCGCTAGGTGGCGCTTCCGTTGAGTTTGGCGTAGAATATGTAAATGACTAGATACGCCGATTCACGAACGTACGTGCGCCCGTCGCAGTAAAGATACGCCGTTTCCGTAAGAGGTACGCCGTCATAAAGATAAAGCTGCCCCTAGTTGGCCTAGTCAATGTTAAGTATGGCCGTTGTTCCCGCGTCGAAATTTGAATTTTTTTTACGTCGTTTGCGTAAGTCGTCCGTGAATGGGTCTGGACGTAATTTACGTTCACGTCAAAACCAATACTTCCTTGCGGTGTACTTTGGAGCAATGCACACTGGGATATGTACACGGACGGCGCATGCGCCGTTCGTAAAAAACGTCAATCACGTCGGGTCACCAATCATTTACATAAAACACGCCCCCCTCATCCTCATTTGAATTACGCCGGCCCCATTTACGCTACACCGCTGTAAGTTAGGAGGCAAGTGCTTTGTGAATACAGCACTTGCCTCTCTGACTTACGGCGGCTTAGCGTAAATACATACGCTACGCCGCCGGAAAGATGCGCAGCCGTTCCTGAATCTAGGTATTAGTGCTTTTTGCATTTTGCAGATTTGCACTACATCCCATTTAAAGCGGATCTCCGCCGGAAAAAAATTATATTAAAAGGCAGCAGCTACAAATACAGCAGCTGCTGACTTTTAACCACCTCCATACTGGGCACTTATACACCTTCCTGCCCAGACCAATTTTCAGCTTTCAGCGCTGTTGCTCTTTGAATGACAGTCATGCTACACTGTACCCAAACTAAATTTTTATCATTTTGTTCCCACAAATAGAGATTTCTTTTGGTGGTATTTGATCACCTCTGGGATATTTATTTTCTGCAAAAAAAAAGAAAAAAGACTGAAAATTTAAAAAAACAAATGCTTTTTTTTTTGCTTCCGTTACAAAACTTTGTAAATAAGTATGTTTTCTCCTTTACTGATGGGCACTGATGGGGCTGCACTGACGGGTACCGATAAGGCGGCACTGATGGGCACCGATGAGGTGGCACCAATGAGGTGGCACTGATAAGGTGGAATTGATGGGCACTGATGATAGGCACTAATATGCAGCACTGATGGGCACAGATAGGCGGCACGGATGGGCACAGATAGGCAGCACGGATGGGCACAGATAGGCGACACGGATGGGCACAGATAGGCGCCATGGATGGGCACTGATAGGTGGCACAGATGGGCACTGATAGGTGGCATGGATGGGCATGGATGGGCACTGATAGGTTGCACAGATGTACTGTAATATATTGTACTAATGGATGCCAATCAGTGCCAAACAATGCCTGCCAATCAGTGATGCCCATTGTGGGCACTGATTGGCATCCATTGTGGGCACTGATTGGCATCCATTGTGGGCACTGATTGGCATCCATTGTGGGCACTGATTGCCATCCCTGTTGGTCTAGGGTGGCATTCCTGGTGGTGGGCATCCCTGGTGGTCTGGTGGCATCCCTGGTGGTCTGGTGACATCCCTGGTGGTCTGGTGACATCCCTGGTGGTCTAGTGTGGGCATCCTCGGGGGGGGCTGCGCTGATAATCGATCAGCACAAACCCCCCCTGTCAGAGGAGCAGCCGATCGGCTCTCCTCTACTTGCGTTTGACAGACGCGAGTGAGGAAAAGCCGATCATGGCTCTTCTTGTTTACATCGTGATCAGCCGTGATTGGACACGGCTGATCACGTGGTAAAGAGTCTCCTTCAGATCCTAGATCGGTGTTGCGGGGTATCAGACTGACACCCCGCAACAACTATCGCCGCGATAGGGTATTGAAACCACTTTGCCGCCGTCATTTTGCCACCGTCATTTTGTAACAGGGCGGGCGGCAAGTAGTTAATATTAGGGTACTTACCTGTCCTGGAGTCCAGCGCCGTTGGCAGCAGAGGATGAGCGATCGCTCGTCACTCTGCTGCCCCCACCGCCATCCTCGGTGAGGGAACCAGGGAGTGAAGCATTGCGGCTTCACTGCCCAGTTCCCTACGGCGCATGCGCGAGTCGCGCTGCGCCATGCTCACTGGTCCCCGCTGTGTTTTAGGAGCCGTGTGTTTCCCAGAACACAATGGGGGGGACGGGATCTGACGTCCTGCCCACAGACTACCCGCAGACTGTGTGGCCGGAAGTGGGTGCAAATACTTGTCTTAGACAGGTATCTGCACCCCCCCCCCGAAAGGTGTCAAATGTGACACCGGAGGGGGGAGGGTTCTGATGAGCGGAAGTTCTACTTTAGGGTGGAGCTCCGCTTTAACATTGTTTCCTATGAAACACATTCTGTAGTGCAAATCTGTAAAATGTAAACAAATGCATAGGTGTGAATTCAGCCTGGTTCACACCTATGCATTTTTTAGTGCGTTTTCAGTTTTTCAGGAACACACTACTGTCCAATTAACATGATTTTGTATGGGTCACATTCACATCCGTGCATTTTATGGAAAGGGCCAGGGATTTTTTGGGGGTTTTTGGTTCCATAGACTTCAATGGATCAAAAATGTGTATTGAAAAATGCAAAATGCACCTGAAATATGCAAACGGCAACCTGCATAGGTGTGAATCAGGCCTACATGCTTCTACTAGCAAGATATGATTTGGCCTCTGCCTTGGCTTTTGGCCACATGAAGTAACTTTGTATCTATTAAAGCAGAGTTCCACCCACTTCTGAGAGGTGGTCTTAAACGAATATCGTTTTTGGATATTTTTTTTTCTTTAGTACCTTTTTTTGAAGTACAGCCTGTACTTTTGTTCCATCCGGGCCACGGCGCAGGACGTCATGTCTTCTTGTACAGCGAGTCCCCCTCTGCTATCTTCTAGGACCTGTGTGTGTCCCAGAAGACAAGCTGACCAATCACAAAGCGCCACGCTCCACTCCCAGTTTCCCTTAGTTAGATTGGTAGAGCCTGCACCCGATTTGATGGACAGATCAGCTTTAGGGGGGCCAACATCGCGGGCCCCCTGGACAGGTAAGTCTCCTTATTAAAAGTCAGCAGCTCCAGATTAGTGTGCAGGACACTGTGCATAGTCTATAAGTGTCTATAGTGCAGGACTTAGGAGTGATGGACCGTTTTCATCAGACGAACCGATCGTGTGTGGGCCCCATCGGTTTTTATCCATCTGTGAAAAAACTAGGAACTTGTTTTACAATTATCTGATGGTTAAAAAAACGATAGAAAAAAAACGATCGTCTGTGGGCACGTCCATCGGTTAAAAATCCATGCATGCTCAGAATCAAGTCGACGCATGCTTGGAAGCATTGAACTTCATTTTTCTCAGCACGTCTTTTGTTTTACGTCACCGCGTTCTGACACAATCGTTTTTTTAACTGATGGTGTGTAGGCAAGACTGATGAAAATCAGCTTCATCGGATATCTGATGAAAAAATCCATCAGACCGTTTTCATCGGATGAAGCGATCGTGTGTACAGGGCATTAGAGTAAAAACAAACATACTCCCTCTTTCCAGTAAAAATCCCCCCCCCCCCAAATCACCCACAGGACAGATCTCCCCTAAGATCCCTGATTTCTCCTTCCCATTAATTATACACCCTTGGTACTGACCCCCACCCCCAACACAAACTCCTCAGTTCAGACTCCCCTCCCAGCACAGACCAACACCACCAACACAGGCTGACCCCTTCAGAAAACTCCTTGGAACAGGATAACCCCCCCCCCCCAGCAAAAAACCCTCAGTGCAGACTGACCCTAAAAAAAAAGAAGAAAATACATCTTGATGCAGTCATTTGGGACAGTGGGATATACCAGAATGACCTCCATACAAAAAGAACTTTGTACAATATATGGCTGACTTTAAATGTAGGGGCGTGGTTCTGCAGTTCTTAGAAATAGCTGACAACAATGTAGCTGATAACATCCCCATAGACACACTCCTAAACCTTGTGGACAGCCTTCCCAGAAGAGTTGAAGCTGTTATAGCTGCAAAGGGTGGGCCAACTCAATATTGAGCCCAACAGACTAAGACTGGGATGCCATTAACATTCATACCTAAAACCATCAAAACATGGTAACATGTGAACAATAAAGCATAACCCCTATGTACCCCATCACAAGTCCAAACACATTTCACCCGAAAGCTTCTTCAGGTGAAAGAAGGGGCAATATAATGAAAAGTTGCTTCAGATATAACAAAGCTAACTAGCCTGAGAACCACATTGCCCAAAAGAGCAAAGATGAATCCATTCAAATAATGAAAAAAAATAAGAAAATATATGTTGATGCAGTCATTGGGATATACCAAAATTACCTCCATACAAAAAGACCTTATGGTCTTGTATTACTCTATATAATGTCTCCCATATGATCTGTGATCAGATACACAGGCATCTTACTACCATAGGATGGATACACTCCTCCAATGATCTCGAAGAGGATCCCAAAAAGCCAACACAGATGTGTGGCGTGGTCCGAGCAGATAGTGTAGGGGGTATTCACCTCTCGTTGGGGGAGGTATTTTGAAATGGTTTTATTGTCTCTCGGATAAAGAGGGCTTGGTGGGGCATTGCAATTCAATGCACAGTCCACTTTAACAAGTATTTTCTTTGGCTATGGTACAATGCATACAGTGGAACCTCGGATTACGAGCATAATCCGTTCCAGGAGATCGCTCATAATCCAAAGTACTTGCATATCAAAGCGAGTTTCCCCATTGAAGTCAATGGAAACGAAAAAAAATTGTTCCGCATTGACTTCAATGGCATGCAATACTGCATGTGGCCAGAGGTGGGGGGGGGCACCAGAGAGCCTCGCCAAACCTCGGAAAGGCTCGGGAACGGAGTATTGCTGTGTCTTTCTGGGCATTTCCGAACGGCGCCGATCGGCTGGGATTGGCGCAGTTGGCCTCTGCTCGGCTACGGCGCCCCCTCACCTCAAGCCAAACGTGGTACTGCACACCGCTTTGGCCTGAATCCTGCTAGTTTTGTGAGACAACACTCGCAAACCGAGTTAGGATTTTTAGAAGCACTGTGCTCGTCTTGCGAAACGCTTGTTAACCGGGATACTCGCAATCCAAGGTACCACTGTATTTGAAATGTATTACATGTAAACAAAAAAGGCTTTCTGTCAAGCATAGGCCTTAGTCACACTTTCATTACTATATTATATTCAGTACATTATATGTAGATGCATATGATGATCAATAATTTGCAGCTCCTTCAATTTTTCAATAAAGGGGTGCCAGGGCCAGCCATCCACTGAATGAATTTCATCTGCTTCCTCAGCAACCAGCAGAAATTTGCACAATATATGGTTGACTTTATATTGTTGGACTGTATTCTAAGGCCCCTTTCACACTGAGGAACTATTTCAGGCGGTTTAGCGCTAAAAATAGCGCCTAAATACCGCCTGAAAAACTCCTGCCCTGCAGTCTCAGTGTGAAAGCCTGAAGGCTTTCACACTGAGGTGGTGCGCTAGCAGGGCTGCTCTAAAAGCTCTGCTAGCCACATCTTTGGAGGGGTGAAGGAGCGGTTTGTTTACCGCTCCTCCACCGCTCCTTCCCATTGAAAACAACGGGACACCGCGTCTACACCGCCGGCAATGCGCCTATGCCGGCGGTATTTACCCTTTTCCGGCCGCTAGCGGGGGTTAAAACGGCACTGCTAGTGGCCGAATACTGCTGCAATTCTGTGGCAATTTATACGGTGTAGCACCGCTAAAAATATCGATATTTTGGGCATCCTAATAGAACTGTGATGTTTCTTACAAATATGTTACAAGTTATATATTTCACAAGGTACACCTGTTTGTAAAGAACCTATTATGAGCAAAATGGTTGCCATTGAGTGATGAATGTGATTTAAACTATTTCTGAAAACTTGGTATATATATTTACAAATATTTGTTTAAAGTCAATAGCTTAGGATGTATTTTAAATTAGCATGACAGCCAGGCAACCAGATCAGCCATGGCAGCCTCTATGTTTCTCTCATGACAGGTATACCTTTGATTGCCAAAGGTGACCAGAACCTACTAGGCCCTGTACACGCGATCAGTCCATCCGATGAAAACAGACTGAAGGCTGAAGTCTGATGGTCTGATGGTCTGATGTGCCTACACACCATCAGTTCGAAAACCGGGTCAGAATGTGGTGACGTAAAACACACGACGTGCTGAAAAAAAACGAAGTTCAATGCTTCCAAGCATGCGCTGACTTGATTCTGAGCATGGGCGGGTTTTGAACCGATGCTTTTGTGTACTAACCATTGGTTTTGACCGACGGTCAGGCGTCCATCAGTCCGATTTTAAAGCAAGTTCTAAAACTTTGGTCTGAAGGACAAAAGTCTGATGGGGCATACACCTGGTAGGTTTGGACTGATGAAACTGGACTTCAGTCCGTTTTCATCAGTTTGGACTGATCGTGTGTACAGGGCCCTAGAGTGATCTCTGTCATGAGCTCACTTATGTTTGAAGAACCACTAATCATGCTGCTCTGTGACCCGAGAATCACTGCATAAACCTTATACCTCCTTGTGCAATATATTAAATCTACTCCACATCTTATTCCTGATAGTATTTCCTGTTATTTTATTTTGCAGACCTAAACTATAGAGCAGTAAAAAAAGGAGAGCCTGCTGTTTCTTTATGGTTTAGGCCAAGGCCTACAGGGCTGTGGAAAAAAGCAAGCTCCATCCATTTGATATAAATATAGCATATAAATATTCTATAATATTTAGTTACCATCCTAAAGTTATGCCTCTAACTATTTACGTTGGCCAAAAAATCAACAAGACTGACAACTACCAAAGTCCATCCTTGAGTCCACCTGCTACAATTGCTTTGGTAACTTACAATTAGATCCGGTTCACAATGGGGCAGCACGATTTACCGAGCGACTCGGCAAGGCGATCTGCACAAGACTTCAGAGGCGACTTGCAAAATGACTTCTGTATTGTAGTCAATGCAAGTCGCCCTGAAGTCGTCCCAAAGTCGTACAGGGACCTTTTTCTAAGTCGGAGCGACTTGAGTCGCTCCTATTACAATGGTTCCATAGTACAGAACGGAGCGCAACTTGTCAGGCGGCTAAGTCGCCTGACGAGTCGCCCCTGTGTGAACTGGCTCTCAGAGTTGAAAAATAACTGTCTCTAATTGTTACAAATAGTTTCTGGTGCTTATTATTAACTCCAATTCAATTCCTGCATGTCCCAATCAACAACCCCTGGTTTTATTACCTCTAAATATTAACCACTTCAATACTGGTCACTTTCACCCCCCTCCTTCCCAGACCAATTTTCAGATTTCAGCGCTGTCACACTTTGAATGAGAGTGTGCGGTCATGCAACACTGTACCCAAATTAAATTTTTATCATTTTTTTTCCCACACAAATAGAGTTTTTTTTTTTTTGGTGGTATTAATCACAGCTGGGGGTTTTATTAATTTTACGCTACAAATAAAGAAAGACTGATTAAAAAAAAAGTGCCCTTTTCTTAGTTTCTGTTATAAAATTTTGCAAATAAGTAATTTCTCTTGATCATTTTTGACCAAAAATTATGCTGCTACATTTGTTTGGTAAAAATAACCCAAATCAGTGTTTATTTGGTGTTGGCAGTGATGGGGGACAGCAGAGGTTTTATGGGGACACTGAAATGTGTATAGGGACAGTGGTATCAGTGGTGCTTGGTGTACTATTTGTGGGGTGATTTGTAACAGCTCTCTGTGTAACACAGAGAGCTGTCATTGATCATCAGATTCCCCCCTTCCCCAGGACTGAGCTCTCACTGAGCTCAGCGGGGAGAACTGTCACAGAGATATGCGTCTCCATTTACATTGTGGCGACTGTGACTGGACACAGCCGTCACGTGATCGGGAGGGCCAATCACAGCGCCCATATACCAATCTATGCTGGATTCTGTGATCATAATGATCACAGGATCGAGTCGCAGTGCGCCTCATGGCGAGCAATCATTCTGAAGGACGTTCCTGAACGTCCACTCAGAACAAGGAAAGAACCACCCCGGCCGTTTATGTGCAGTGGCCAGGTGGGAAGTGGTTAATATATCCCTGGTTTTATTACCTCTAAATATTAAAATCCAGCTACTGTATATTATGTGCATTTAGGAATGAATCCAGGCCATTTTTTTTTTAACAATCTCCTGAGCTGGCCAGAACCACTTAGGGAGTCTTTTCCACATTTACATAGCTCTTACCCCGAAGAAGCCTTTCCAGATGTGGAGGTTACATTTCTTTACCTCCAGATGTAAAGAGTGCCCCCTAGTCCTTTGTAATCCTCTTATGCCCTGTACACACGATCGGTCCATCCGATGAAAACGGTCTGATGGATTTTTCCATCAGTTATCCGATGAAGCTGACTGATGATCAGTCGTGCCTACACACCATCAGTTAAAAACCCCATCGCGTCAGAATGCGGTAACGTAAAACACGACGTGCTGAAAAAAATGAAGTTCAATGCTTCCAAGCATGCGTCGACTTCTGAGCATGGATTTTTAACCAATGGACGTGCCTACAGACGATCGTTTTTTATCTATCGGTTAGGTATCCATCAGATAATTTTGAAGCAGTCCTCCTTCACTTACCTCATCCTTTGATTTTGCTTTTAAATGTCCTTATTTCTTCTGAGAAATCCTCACTTCCTGTTCTTTTGTCTGTAACTTCACACAGTAATGCAAGGCTTTCTTCGTGGTGTGGAGTGTCGTGCTCGTCCCCTCCCCTGCACTACAGGAGAGTCAGGACGCTCTCTACGTTGCAGATAGAGAAAGAAGCTGTGTGTTTGTGGGCGTCCTGACTCTCCTGTAGTCCAAGGGAGGGGGCGAGCATGACACTCCACACCAAGGAGAAAGCCTCGCATTACTGTGTGGAGTTACAGACAGAAGAAAAGGAAGTAAGGATTTCTCAGAAGAAATAAGGACATTTAAAAGCAAAATCGAAGGATGAGGTAATTGAAGGAGGATTGCACTAAGGTAAAGGAAGCTATTTAGGGAAAAAAAATGTATCTTTACAACCCCTTTAAGTCAATGCAAGTCGCCCTGAAGTCATCCCAAAGTCGTACAGGAACCTTTTTCTAAGTCGGAGCGTCTTGAGTCGCTCCTATTAGAACGGTTCCATAGTACAGAGCGGAGCGTGACTTGTCAGGCAGCTAAGTCGCCTGACGAGTCGCCCCTGTGTGAACAGACTCTTAAGGTGAATAACTCTCTCTCTATACATGGTGATAATATCCCCCCTAATCTCCTCTTCTCAAGAGAGAATATATTCAGTTCATCTAATCTTTCCTCATGGCTGAGCGCTTCTTTGCCTCTTATAAATTGTGTTGCCCTTCTCTACACTTTCTCCAGTTTTCTGATATCCTTTTTGTGAAATGGTGCCCAAAGCTGAACTGTATATTGCAGATATGGTCTTACCAACAATTTGTACAGGGGTCACTGATTTAGTAAAGATTTATACCATGTATAGCTACTGTAAACTGGAAATATGGGGTCTGGCATTTTCAGTATGCAAATCAGCAGTGTTGCAGAAAAAGAAAATGTCCTCATCTACACTCTTGTTCTTGAGTATTTAACCATGAGGGTCAACACACTAATTATGGCCGTCAGACACCTAACATTTTGGGAGAGGTCAACAATGTTTCTCTCTTGACAGGTTATCTTCAAATTAGTATGATCTGAATGTTGATTGCCCTTCTGAACTTCTAGACTACAGGAAACAGTTGAACCAAGACCAGGAAATATGTGGTCAATGTGCCAAAAGGATTCATCCCAACCGTTTAATAGGTAAACAGATAGTAAGTCAGGTGAGGATCACAGTTTATAATCCTTCACAATGTGTAGTCTTGAATTAAAACTAAATTTTTTGGAGTTTGGCTCTTTTGTCAGTTTTTTTTGCTTTCCCTTCAGTTCCTGACCCACTGGAAACCAGCACGTTGCTTTCATTCAAACCTCCTGTTTTCCTTTTCTTGAATTAAAATGCAGAATCTACTTTGGATCTGTGACATTCTAATGTTGAGATTGGTTTCAACAGACCCCCTGGTGTATTCCTCAAAGCATCATCCTGTCATTATTGTGTCGCCAGCTCCCTAATGGCTTATTTACAGGAATATAAACAGTACATTCTTCTGGGAGAGAGGAAACAGGTAATTCAGCTTACACAACACCCTGGTTGTCATTGGAATAGGGGGTAAGCGGCATAGACAGCAACCCTTACTGTATTCAAAACTAAAGAAAAAATGAGTTGGATGGAGTTCCAGTTTAAACGGTATCATATGGCATGACAAACTCAGGAGCTGAATCGTAGTCAGTCATCACCTAGCAGAAACAAAATAATCATTATTCCATACTTTCATTTCAAAGAGTACCGCAATACATGCAGTATAGAAGGTAAGGCATCTGAGAGGATATAAGACCCAGAAGCATATGGTAAAATTGTGGAATCTCAAGAGCCATATGTGCAGACATACAAACCGCCGCGATGTTACACACTGCAGATAATATCCATGATAAATTATTCACTTAACCAAAATCTGTATATCAAACCTCAACAGCTGCTAAAAACTGGCTTTCTGCCCAGCACATTAAGGAAGTTTGCTTCCCCAAAGCTCTATTGTTCTTCTGGGGATTTAATTATGCATGTTACCATGAAAGCTAATGCTGTACATATGCATTCTGCGTTATTATTAACCTCATCAGGCAGAGTAGGGGGGTAAAGTGAAAGCAGCTGTTTTGAAAGTATTGTCTGAAGAATGCAGAAGCGTTTGGCAAAGGACACAACAAGATGACCAGATGGCTCAATATTTTAGTTTGTCTGCTACTTTACCAAAACATTTTGGGAATTGGGATAGGCCCTGTGATCAGGAAAATGTGATTGCATGTTCTAGAAGAGATGTTGACATCTCATTAAATCTCTGCAAACTAGAAAAGTAGAGAACTAAATATTGCAGACTTTAAATCGCTGTTAAAATGTTCAGGCATTCATGGAGCGCAAGATGTAACGTAAAAAAAGAAAGCGCTGGCAAATCAAATACAGAGACTGCTGCACCTGAGAATCCCTGAACACCGGGAGAAATGTCAATAAAGTGCGCTGTCCCAGTATATGACACTAACATACTATACAAAATATAAGGATGAGCTCTGGCGTGTTCGCATGGTACACGTGCAGAGCCTGCCAGGAAGTGTGCACGGCGCTGTGCTAATCAGAGCCAGGGAGACATTGTCCCGATGCTTGGCTGCAGAGATCGGGAAATGTCTCCCTGGCTCCCTATCACAAAATGATAAGAAAAAATTAGAAAAAAATTAAATATAAAGCGATTTGCACCTACATATGGAATACAACCATTAAATGTAGCATATCACAAAGTGTTACAAAAATAAAGTCAATTGTGAACACCACCTTGCTGAAACATATGTGACAAAATAACAATGATTCACACCTGTAGCAATCAGGTGTGCAATAAACAACAGCCAATAATAATAATACATAAAACACTTAAATGCACAGTCCCAAAAGTGAAAAATATAAGTGAGTAAAATGAAAAGATAAATAAAAAAAAAACAGTCCCAAAAAACAATGAATTTGTGCTGATATTATAGGATTCAGTAGCCTTCAAAGTGTTGCATGCATCACCACCGTGCACAAGTAATGAAATACAAGCACTCAAAGGTCAATGAGCATATACGCTGATCACGGTTTAGGCAGCATCAATCTGCATTACAGACTCTCTAGGACTCCAGATCATCATAGACTCCCAGCTTCATAATACCTTTGTAAGGAATGGAAGGAAGGTATTATGAAGCTGAGAGTCGGTGATGATCTGGGGTCCTACAGGGGCGGTAATCCAGATCGATGTTGCCTAAGCTGTGATCAGCATATATGCTCATTGAATTTTTAGGTGTGGTAATCGGCCATTTCATTACTTGTGCAGTGGTGACGCATGCAGCACTTTGAAGGCTACCAAATGCAATAATATCAGTACGAATTTGTTGTTTTTTTGGAAATGTTTTTATTTTTTTATTTTTTTTATTTTACTCACTTATATTTTTCACTTTTGGGACTGTGCGCTCAAGTGTTTTATTTATTATTGGCTGTTTATTGTACAACTGATTGCTACAGGTGCGAATTATTGTTATTTTGTCACATATGTTTCAGTAAGGTAGTGTGTGTTTTTGTAACACTTTGTGATATGCTACATTTAGGCTGGATTTACACTTGTGCGGTGCGAATTTCAGCTCTCGTATCTCTGCAGAGAGATAAGAGAGCTGTTCAGCAGATCATCTCTGTTTTTGCTGCGAATTTGGAGACCTGGGAGAGGGGAGGGGTCGGGGGGGGAAGTGTATTGAGGTGAATAAGAGAAATCCTGAATAGAAATGAACACATCTGCGAATCAGATGCGTACCCATAGGAGATAATGGGCCTGAATTCGCACCTGAGCCGCACTGCAATGTCTAGAAAACGCACACATTTTTTCGGCAATGAGCAATGCGAATGAATCGCACATATGTGAAAACTAAAAGGCGGGGAAAGGAGAGCATTAATCAGAGAATCAGTCAAGAGGCCTGTGTGAACTCTGCTGCAGAGATCCCAGATCAGGTGGAAAAAGCTGTCCGTAGGACAACTATTAGTCGTGCACTCCACAAATCTGGCCTTGGAAGAGTGGCAAGAAGAAAGCTATTGTTGAAAGAAAGACATAAGTAGTCCCATTTGCAGTTTGTAAGAAGCCATGTGGGGCACACCGCAAACATGTGGAAGAAGGTGGTCTGGTCAGATGAGACCAAAATTCTACTTTTTGGTCTAAAAGCAAAACGCTATGTGTGGCAGAAAACTAACAGTGCACATCACCCTGAACACACCATCCCCACCGTGAAACATGGTGGTGGCAGCATCATGTTGCGGGCATGCTTTTCTTCAGCAGGGACAGGGAAACTGGTCAGAGTTGATGGGAAGATGGATGGAGCCAAATAAAGGGCAATCTAAGAAGAAACCCTGTTAGGCCCCGTACACACGGCCGAGGAACTCGACGTGCCAAACACATCGAGTTCCTCGGCGAGTTCAGCCCTGAAGCCGCCGAGGAGCTCGGCGGGCCGAGTTCTCCCATAGAACAACGAGAAAATAGAGAACATGTTCTCTATTTTCTCGACGAGTTCCTCGGCGGCTCCATCGGGCCGAAAGTGTACACACGACAGAGTTTCTCGGCAGAATCCGGCTCTGACCGAGTTTCTCGCTGAATTCTGCCGAGAAACTCTGTCGTGTGTACGGGGCCTTAGAGTCTGCAAAAGACTTGAGACTGGGGCGGAGGTTCACATTGCAGCAGGACAATGACCCTAAACATACAACCAGAGCTACAATGGAATGGTTTAGATCAAAGCATATTCATGTGTTAGAATGACCCAGTGAAAAGCCAATCCTAAATCCAAATGAGAATCTGTGGCAGGACATGAAACTTGTTGTTCACAGATGCAGGGTGGCGTGATTGATGATGTACATCCCCGGACACTTCTTTTTTAATAAAGAAATTGGCAAAAACTGTCTGTAGTCGTTTTTACTTTTTGGTGTGGAGTGTCATGCTCGGCCCCTCCCTTGGACTACGGGAGAGTCAGGACGCCCACTAACACATAGCTCCTTTCTCTATCTGCAACGTAGAGAGCGTCCTGACTCTCCTGTAATCCAAGGGAGGGGGCAAGCACGACACTCCACACCAGGGAGAAAGCCTTGCATTTCTGCGTGGAGTTCCAGACAGAAGAACAGGAAGTGAGGATTTCTCAGAAGAAATAAGGACATTTAAAAGCAAAATTGAAGGACGAGGTAAGTGAAGGAGGACTGCACTAAGGTAAAGGAAGCTATTTAGGAAAATAAAATTGTACCTTTACAACCCCTTTAACCCCCCTGGCGGTATTTCCGAGTCTGGCTCGGGGTAAGATTTTTATACCAAGAGCGGTATCCCCGAGCCAGACTCGGGCTCGCTGCAGCCAGAGACAAAGTTACTTACCTTGTCCCTGGATCCGTCGTTGCCGCCGCGCTGTGTGAGCGAGCAGGTCCTCGCTCGATTCACACAGTGTCCCCGTGTGCCGCAGATCTCCGTTCCCTGCGACGTTACGACGCACAGGGGCGGAGAACGGCGCCAAATTCAAAAAAGTAAACAAACACATTACATACAGTATACTGTAATCTTATAGATTACAGTACTGTATGTAAAAAATACACCCCCCCCTTGTCCCTAGTGGTCTGCCCAGTGCCCTACATGTTCTTTTATATAATAAAAACTGTTCTTTCTGCCTGCAAACTGTAGATTGTCCATAGCAACCAAAAGTGTCCCTTTATGTCAAAAGGGGTTTTAGAGCAGCTAGAAAACAGCGATAATAAATTATAATCACTTGCAGAATTGTGCGATAGCGATTTGTGGGGAAATTCGTCATAAAAAAATAAAAGTAATGACAGCGACAATTCTGCAACTGAGTAAATTTCAGTGATTTTGAGTTGATTACAATATTGAATCATTTTTATTATAATTATATTATTATTTGTTATAATTATTTATTATATTTTAATTTATAATTTTTTTTCAAACTTTTTCATACCCGGGATGCCTACTAGACTCTTGTTTGGTCAGATTTAAATGAGTTATTCCTAAGAATTACAGGCCTACAGTATAAAACGCCAAATTTCCTTGCAAAATAATGGTACCGCTTTCAGCACCTAAAATCTGAAATAATCATACCGCCAGGAAGGTTAACAGGATGTGGGGGGAGGGGGGATATGGAGTCCAATATACAATGTATACAATATATGCTGGCATTTTCTTGTGAGAGTTATAATATTAAAATTATTGGAAATATTACATTTGGTATGATTTTAAAAATTGTACTTGGTTATGGTCATATAGCGGTGCTTATATAATAAATAGCATGTTGGTACCTAGGTGACAGGAAATATTACACCCATATAAATTACTGACAATTTTAAATAAAACTACACAAACTACTCAGTATAATAAAGGTATCATTTGCAAAAAATTACATAACTGTACTTGCCTGTCAGTAATAGAACAGAGGTGTTTTGAAAAGCAAGGAAAATAGGACCATTGCCATGGTAATAAATCAGGGAGATTTATCAAGATTAATTCACAGCGGATCTGGGTATAAACCTTTAGTGGGATAAAAGGATTAGATGGTAATTTCTGTTGTACACAGGAGAGGATTATTATGCAGCTGTATCATAAAGACAGGTGTAGATAATAAGTTTATGTTTTGGAATGAAATTATCGTTTCAGCAGATCTGTGTTTGTAATGCCCTTTACCCTTTTCTTAACCCATATTTTATTCCCTGTGATCCGCTGCAGCATCAATTATTTATATGCTTGATCATTTATATTGCTGTACTAGATACGTCTTCTCTATTGGCCTTTTCTACTCTCTTTATCACATAAAAGTACAAGTTCACGTTCATAACATTGTTTTACCTATAACGTATTTTATGTATGTACCTTTATTGTCTAATTATATTTAATTATGTTTCTTTTGCCTTTATTCCAGTTCCTCACTTTGTTGTGCCCACTTTTTTTATTTTTCTGGTTGCTTTAGGCGATTCCCTATGTGATCAAACAAAATGGCTGTTGGAATTACTCTAATTTTATTGTAGCTTTCAGTTATGCATAGAATCCTATAATACAAGCCAAATAAACTTCAAATGGTCAGTTATAAAGACAAAAAAACTTGCAGTGATAGCAGAGATGCCAGAAGCAGTTATATCTCTGCAAGTGAGCAAAAAGTGATATTGCTATATGCCAAACCAATGAGTATTACTAATAATTGTTTGAAGGTTGCATTTATGTAATTTTTTTACAGCACCAATGTCTCTTTAACACACAGTATTACCCCTGCATGTTAGACAAAAAGTTCAACCTACCCATTTGCTAGAGATACCAACACTAGTCTCCCATTGTTAGAAATGATAACACCTTCTGGTGTCACTCTATTCCATGGACCAGTTTTAGTGTCCAGGTCATGCACCCTGAACCTGCTCCAGAAGTCCAGCATCCTGACTGATTACACTGATTCACAACCTGCTACCCAGCCTGACTTTGCTGATTTTCTGCCTGATATCCAGGCCAATGTCGCTGTCTGTCCGCTGCTTCCCAGCCTGATTCCTGATTGTGAAGGTTTGAATATTTAAAAAAAACATGTCATCTTACCTCCACTGTGCAGCTTGTTTTGCACAGAGTGGCCCCAATTCTCATCTTCTGGGGTCCCTCGGCTCCTCCCTGCCTCAAATAACCCCCTCTGTGAAGCGCTTTCCCAAGGGGGGTACCTTGAGGGCACACTCCTGAGTCCTGCATTTGCGTCCATTGACATGAATGCCGGACTCTGCCCCGCTCCCAGCGCCCGTGTCATTGGATTTGATTGACAGCAGCGGGAGCCAATGGCTGCACTGCTATCAATCTATCAAATGAAGAGCTGAGAAGACCAGGCAGAGATCCAGCGCGTTCTCGGCTCAACAAACAGGAAGGTTTACAACCCCTTTAATGTTAAGCTTCCATCAGCTGACTGGTCTGGCACTTCCAAGTTTGCATTCTTGTCACATGCCTACTGTGAGTTGTTGCGTTTAGATTTTTTCAGAGGCCAACTTGAGTTCCTTTTGCCATCTGTTGCACTAAAGTCTGGTGATCCAGACACTGACTGGTAGTTGTGTGCACAAAGGTTCTAGCAATAGTGATACTCTGGGATATGGAAGGGTTCCATTTGAGCTTTTCTGTTACCCATATTGAATCTCTATGACTCCGGGTGTGTCGGGGACCAGGCTATGGGAACTACTGCCTTGAAAAGGCCTAAATGACTGTTAACACCCAGAGCAGGTTCTATTAATCAAGCAGTCTACCTGGGGTTTCTGTGTGGCTGATAGATCTCATTGACAATTCTTCAATTTTCGCATCTGCAACAAAAAGGATCATTGTCTCGGACTAGAGAAATGCCTTTCTTTGATAGAAAATTGGATGACAAAGAGTTACCTTAAACTCAATGGCTCAAAAACAGAACTTCTTCTATTTCAGGCCAATCGGAAGATTCATCCCGCAACAACATGGATGCCCCCGCCCATTCTGGGCCAATCCCTCACCCCCAGCACCAAAGTCAAAAGTCTCGGAGTCATCTTCGACACCTACATGACAATGGATGCACAAATAGGGTCAGTAGTCAGCGGATCGCACAATCTGCTGCGCCTTCTACGCAGACTCACTCCCTTTATCCCAAAAAAAGACATAGCAGTCGTGGTGGGGACACTTATCAACTCCAGACTTGACTATGCAAATGCCCTCTATCTTGCCCTCTATCTCGTTCAAAATACGGCCGCTCGACTTGTGACTGGGAAAAAAACATGGGAATCAATCTCACCTTCGTTGAGATCCCTTCATTGGTTGCCCGTAAAAGAATCTTTCAAAGCACTCTGTCTAACGCATAAGTGTATTCTGGGAAATGCCCCCCAATATCTATGCGAGAAACTAAAATCTCACAACACCAATCGCATTCTGCGATCCACCAACCAAAATCTACTCCAGATACCCAAAGCCAGATACAAGTCCAAAGGAGAACGAAGATTTTCGGTCCAAGGACCCAGACTATGGAATGCTCTACCAACCACCATCCGATTGGAGGTAAACCACCTGGCCTTCAGGAGAAAGATCAAGACCCATCTCTTCTGAGGGCCCAGGGAATGGATACCAAGCGCCCAGAGGCGATTCAGGTCGCATGTGTTGCGCTATATAAGTTTCTCACTCACTCACTCACTCACTCTAATGACTCATGGTACCTCAGTGTTCAGACATCCAGTCTGTCACCAAATATCAGCAGTAGGGGATTTAGACTTTCAACGCACCTTAAAGAAGGACACTTAGCCTGTTACCAGACCCCAGTGCCTGTTACCAGACCCTGGAAGTAAAGTACCTAGACTGTAACCCAACCCTGGCAGCATGGCATATTGCCTGTTTGCAGGCCCTGGCAGGGCACCTAACCTAAAACCAAAGGCAGCAAAGCACCTTGTCTAATTCAGAATCTGTGGCAGGGTTCCCTCTTGGCAAACATATTCAAGAACCCAGATGTCTCTGAAACTCCTACTATTACGTAAATACGGACTCCTCAAGTACTACATGGAAATGGACTATGAATTTGCTTTATGCAAATAAGTTCCAAAAGGCAGATTTTGTTTTGTAGATGTTGCTGTGCAGTAATGCCAGGGAGCCAATTTGGACTTTCTTAGTCAGGGCTTTTTGGTGCATCCTGAGGCCACATCTTAAAGAGAGGAGCACTGTTAGGAGCTAGAACACCTGCTGGTGGTACTGTGGTCCATGGACCTGATGGGTGCATATTCAATGTCCACCAGTGAACATCTCCCAGTAGTCAGCAGGTCCCAGGAATATGTCTTCAGATGATGCTGGCTGCTGGGAGGGTAAATAGCTAAATAGCTAAATAGGCTAAATAGCTCCTGCTCTGAAGTCTTACACTGCCTCAGTGTTTTACCTGTGTGCTTGTTTTCACTGATTGACTTCTCTTAAATTCTGCTTGTTCAGGAGATCAATTAAATGCCAGATATTCAACCAGTTTGGTGGGAGCCGAACATCATACATCATGGAGGGGTTTCCTCCAACTACTATATGACAGCTGTCAGTGATTGTTAATGAAATGGCAGGTGCCTGCAGTGTCTGCAGTGCAATGTCAGCAGTCAGCAGCTTTTTTATTTCAAGGGGTGTCGTGTTGTGGTTGACATGAATCTGCATTGCTAGATGACATGATTGACAATGGATGTACACTGCAAGACTTATTTGCTTTTTTTGCAACTTAAAGGATTTGTTACTTTTTTGTGAATGAGATGGGTTACTATGGTACTCCTTACTCATTCAAATGCCGGGGTGGTATCTAGGTGCGCTTTTATTTTTAATTGGGGCTTTCAAATTGCCCCACCCACAGACTCCCACAACCTCCGGGGCCAGGGTTTTGGGGAAGAGGACCTTGTCTTCATCAACATGGAGACATAGTGCTATTACAGGGGGGTCCCTCTGGGCAAAGTACACACCAAGTTGAGGGCAAGGGGCAATCCCCCAGGTCTGTTAATAAATGGAATATTGAATTTTAATGGTTTGCTTTGTAACATGTTCACCGGAGCAGTACCCCATCCTCATGCCATTTGTTTGACAATCCCTTTCCTATTAGCCTCGAAAAAGGCCATTACTACTGTTAAACATTCAGCTTCCAATTATTTCAAAGGGGTACAAATTCTGCACCCAAACTTTAGCAATGTTTGCTGAACCTGCACCGAACTGAACTCAGGTATGTAAGGCCTTTCACTAATCATGATTAATCAGCTGTAGCTTACAGGTGCTAACAATACTGATGCAATATGCAATTGAATGAAAACAAGAGACAAAGCAGGATGAACAGGTAATTATTAGGAAACAGCAAAAGCTAGGACATATAAGATAAGAATAGGGATGTTTTCTTGTCATTCCAAAACCATGCTATGCATAAAAGGAATGAAATATGGTAAACAAAAGTATAAAAAAAAAAGCTTGAACATAAATAATATTAAACTGACACCAATTTGTTCTATGTGAGCAACAACTACACATAAAAAACAGTGGGATACACCACGATATTGCAATATTATAAATCATAAAGTGCAGTATTATTGATCTCAAATGTAGTGGAGCCCAGAAAAGTAATAATATTAATAGCAGCAATAATTCAGTGATGCAGAATTTGTCACTCTCACAGCATCAGCAAAAGGCTGTTCTTTAGCTCGGTTCTAGCCCTAATGCTGCTTATACACACGATCGGTTCGTCTGATGAAAACGGACCGATGGATTTTTTCATCAGATATCCAATGAAGCTGACTTTCATCAGTCTTGCCTACACACCATCGGTTAAAAATCCGATCATGTCCAACGCGGTGACGTAAAACACAACGACGTGCTGAGAAAAATTAAGTTCAATGCTTCTGAACATGTGTCGACTTGATTCTGAGCATGCATGGATTTTTGACCGATGGATTTCCCCACAGGCGATCGTTTTTTTAATCATAAGAAAAATTGAAAACAGGTTCTATTTTTTAATAAGAAAATATTGTGTTGCGCTGATAATCAAGTAAAAAATTGCATACATATATATATACCATATACATAAATAAGAACCCCCTACACCTCAAATCAGGGAGGTATATGTGCAAAAGATAAACAAAAACCACTCAAAAACTATAATGTGAAAAAATTCAAATAGAACCAGCAAAAATAGTTCATGGAAAAAAACACAGTTCAGTACATAGGCTAATAGGAGACAGGTGTGAGATCCACAGTCCTCTGGTGTGCAGCTGTCATTATAGCAAAAAAAAAAAAAAAAAAAAACCTTTTCCTTCTGGACTCCCCGATTAACACAGGATATCAGCCGCTCATAAGGAGAAAAGAAAGATATATGGTGCAAATAACGTAATAAAATGGGAAATGAACCCTGCAATACAATGATTGCACTCACGGAACCTCGATGGTAAAAAGGCTCAACTGCAATCAGTCATTGAACGCCGCTCAGTGCTACGATCTCCTCAGAAGGACGGATTCGACCGTCGATCGCGTCACTCGGCTTCTCCCCCACGCGTATCGTCAATAGCCACTTGACTTATTGAATAAGTCAAGTAGCTATTGACGATACGCGTGGGGGAGAAGCCGAGTGACGCGATCGACGGTCGAATCCGTCCTTCTGAGGAGATCGTAGCACTGAGCGGCGTTCAATGACTGATTGCAGTTGAGCCTTTTTACCATCGAGGTTCCGTGAGTGCAATCATTGTATTGCAGGGTTCATTTCCCATTTTATTACGTTATTTGCACCATATATCTTTCTTTTCTCCTTATGAGCGGCTGATATCCTGTGTTAATCGGGGAGTCCAGAAGGAAAAGGTTTTTTTTTTTTTTTTTTGCTATAATGACAGCTGCACACCAGAGGACTGTGGATCTCACACCTGTCTCCTATTAGCCTATGTACTGAACTGTGTTTTTTTCCATGAACTATTTTTGCTGGTTCTATTTGAATTTTTTCACATTATAGTTTTTGAGTGGTTTTTGTTTATCTTTTGCACATATACCTCCCTGATTTGAGGTGTAGGGGGTTCTTATTTATGTATATGGTATATATATATGTATGCAATGTTTTACTTGATTATCAGCGCAACACAATATTTTCTTATTTATTCACTTTGATTTTGTGCACCTCACGTGTCTGCAGCTTATCTTTAGTATTTTATATGGTTTTAGTAATAGCGCTGTAGTACCTTTTTACATATTATTAGGTTCTATTTTTTTTCACCGATGGGAAAAAAAACGATGGGGCCCACACACGATCGGTTCGTCCGATGAAAATGGTCCATCGGTCTGTTTTCATCAGAGATACATTTTCATATTTTTTTTATACATTTTGCTATACATATACAATGCCTGTTTTTACAAATAAACATTTTATGCATCCCAAACGATTTCCAGAGCCCTATCAGTTATCTACAGAGGCAGCACAGCAGTAACAGCCATACAACCCTTGCTGGCTTTGTCTGAAGGAAGTTTCAGGCTGTGTGTAAATATCAGCCTGAACTACTGTGCTCTGTAAACAAGAGTATTTTTACAACAGAATGCCAAGCAGCCCCTGCAACAGATGTTAAAAGCAGCCTAGAGCTCCCTCTTTGGGCTAAAAAATGCAAAATGTTAAAGCCCAACTGGACCTTCTTAATATATTATTGCAATAAACTCAGCCTGCATATACAGTAATAAATATCTCACACACAAGCTCTACTGTAGTCTGGCACTCTACTGTAGTTTGACAGGCTCCACTGAACACTGGTCTAAACAGCATCACTTTGTAACAGCACTGGTGAACGGAGTGAACCACAACTGGGGTTAGCAAGGAATTCAATGCAATTCTCTATGCGACAACTCAGTATTGGGCCCCAGGCATCACTCCTCGCAACAGAAGTTTGGGGGATATATACATCATCTCTGTGTCACATAAAGAAAGGCGTTGAGCTACTAAGCATGGACGCATTACAACATGCGACCAAAGCTTAGCGTTTAAAATTATAGTTCAAGATCAATATTCAAATACACCTCAATATGCAAGTGATTATCAGTAAGGGACCTCAGGCGTCACTCCTCATAAACAGGAGTTTGGGAGTTCTCTACATCATATCACTTTAAGCATATAGGAATGTATTAGGCCACTAAGGGAGATGCTATAAAATAGCATCAAACCCTAGCATAGAAAAGTTAGAGCGAACATGTTCAGACTAATAGTTGCGTAGGAAAGACAATATAGCATAAGTACTTTGAGAGTACACGTAGTAGTGGCAACTAATAGTTACATATGGGAGGCAGTATAGCTCAGGTACTTTGAGAGTACATATAGTAATACAAAGGTTGTAGTGGCAACTAATAGTTACATATGAGAGGTGAATAAAGCTCAGGGTTTTTGAGTGTAGATGTCCCTTTAAGATATTCCTTATGAGACAGTCCTTTAGCACAACAGTATATCCTAAATGTGTTGATAGTTAGAAGACATGATAAACAATAGCAATTGTTTAGCTGGCACATTAGTAGCAGATCTTGCTATAGCACTACAAGTAATAGAATAGCTACTTATCCATTTTGCAGGCTTCAGTATAGGCAATAGGGATTCTGTGGTAAAGGATGTTCAGCAAGGAAGTCTCTAAAGGTTGTCCCCAGCAATGGCTCCCAGTTGCAATAACTGCAGATGGCACTAAAGGAGTAGTTGAGGCTGGAGCGATCTTCCGGCATGGGGAGTGATGACACCTTTCTCTGTAGCGTGGCCAAGCTACGGCTGACAATAATAGAACGAGGCTTGTGTCTAAGCTGAGTGGCTTTATAGGCCAGTAACCAGCTGTAGTGCTTCGCACTTAGTTTGAAAGAAGCGCCGTTCGCCGGCGCACTTCCGCGTTGCAAGGTGGAACGCATGAGGCGCCGCGCAATGATGTCATTGTGCGGACGCCGTAATGCGTTCCAGGCCTGTTACACACTTTTGCTCACAAAGCTGTTTATAAGAGTTTTTTTTTTTGGTGTGTGGGGGGGGGGGTAATCAGAGAGCTTGGTAGCTGTGACTTTCATAATGCTACCAGCACAGAGTTTTTACACCTACAATGTAATACTATAACCTACTAACCTAGGGGAGGAGGGGGAGATGGATCTCCTATTACAATTTGTATTAGCGGCAAAGGTGGGAAGTGTCATCATAATGGGGGATTTTAAATATTCAGACATAGACTGGGCAGAAGGAACCATGCATGCAACGGGAAACCTGCATTGCATCAGAGGGGGGCTGGGTCACCTGTACACGTCACTGGGTAACCCCGACGATTCCCCTTGTGCCTCTGGCCCGCCCTCAGCTATATAAGAGCTGTCCAGCTGGCGGCACGTCATTCGTCGGGTGCCTCCGGTGGAAGAAGGATCGTGTGCGTCGTATCCTCGCTGATGATCATCGCTGGAGATCAAAAATTGATTTTTTTTTTTTTTTAATAAAGGACTTGTCTCAAGCCGTCTCCTGTCGTTTTTAAAATGTTGACACTTTTTTTGTAAAATGGTAGGGGTACAATGTACCCCTTACCAATTCACATAGGGGGGGGGCGGGATCTGGGGGTCCCCTTTGTTAAAGGGGGCTTCCAGGTTCTGAAATGCCCCCCACCCGCAGACCCCCACAACCACGGGGCAAGGGTTGTAGGGATGAGGCCCTTGTCCCCATCAACATGGGGACATCCTCCCCATGTTGAGGGCATGTGGTATGGTACGGTTCAGGAGGGGGGTGCTCTCTCGTTCCCCCCTCTTTTCCTGCGGCCTGCAAGGTCGCGTGCTCGGATAAGGGTCTGGTATGGATTTTTGGGGGGACCCCACGCCATTTTCTTTAATTTTGGTGTGGAGTTCCCCTTAAAATCCATACCAGACCTGAAGGGTCTGGTATGGATTTTTGGGGGCAACCCCACACCGTTTTTTTTTTAATTTGGCGCAGGGTTCCCCCTAATATCCATACCAGACCTGAAGGGCCTGGTAATGGAATTTGGGGGAACCCCCACGCATTTTTATTTTTCAATGACTTTCAATTACTTTTATCTGTATTGCTGGGACCCGACAATTCATTATAGCCACGAGTAGTTTTAAGTTGGCCAGTTGGCCCAACATCAATTGTATGCAAGCTCTTGAACGGAGTGATAAGGGACTATATACAAGATTTTAGTAATGAAAACTGTATCATTAGCAGTAATCAGCATGGATTCATGAGGAATCATTCTTGCCAAACCAATCTATTAACCTTCTATGGTGAGCTGCCATTTAGATAAAGGAAGACCCATAGATGTGGGGTATCTGGATTTTGCAAAAGCCTTTGACACAGTTCGCCATAAACGTCTACAGTTCGCCCCCTCCTGCCACTCTCCCGCGCCCTCCGCCGCCTTTCCGGAGCCGTCTGCATCGGCTGAGACGATCGGGTCCTTCTTCCTGCTTGTAATGGATACGGATGAGGGCAAGATGGCCCCCACACGTCTCCATAGCATAGCAGGGCGGAAGCGGTGTCAAAACGTCACTTCCGCCCATATGTCTTAAAGGGCCAATTTGATTTTGTTATTTTTTCAAATGACAATTTTCTTTTTATTATTATTGCATTTTAGCCCAAATATGAGATCTGAGGTCTTTTTGAGCCCAGATCTCATATTTAAGAGGACCTGTCATTACTTTTTCTATTACAAGGGATGTTTACATTCCTTGTAATAGGAATAAAAGTGATCCAAATTGTATTTATTTTTTCAAAACAGTGTAAAATAAATAAAATCAAGTAAAATAAATAAGAAAAACATTTTTTAAGTGCCCCTGTCCCAACGAGCTTGCGCGCAGAATGCATACGTGAGTAGCGCCCACATATGAAAACCCTAGACCTCCTCTGTAACTTAAAACATGCAACCTGTAGAATTTTTACTTTCACAATATAAGTCTTATTTTTCATTAAAAAAGGTGATTTTTTTCCAAAAAAGTGCGCTTGTAAGACTGCTGCACAAATACGGTGTGACAAAAAGTATTGCAATGACCGCCATTTTATTCTCTAGGGTGTTAGAAAAAAATGTATAATATTTGGGGGTTTTAAGTAATTTTCTAACAATTTTTTTTTTTTTAAACTTGTAAATGCCAAGTCTTAAAAACAGGCAAGGTCCTTAAAGTGGTTAAAAAGAGGATTAACTCAATAGATAAAGCGATAATTCTCCCACTCTACAAGACACCTGGAGTATGCTGTCCAGTTCTGGGCACCAGTCCTCAGGAAGGATGTGCTGGAAATGGAGCGAGTACAGAGAAGTGCAACAAAACAAATAAAGGGACTGGAGGACAGTAGTTATGCGGAAAGGTTTCGAGCACTGAATTTATTCTCTCTGGAGAAGAGATGCTTAAAAGGGGATATGATTTCAATTCCCAAATACCATACTGGTGACCCCACAATAGGAATAACTTTTCCGTGGAAGGGAGTTGAATAAGACATGTGGCCACTCATTAAGATTAGAAGAAAATAAGTTTAACCTTAAACTGTGTAGAGGGTTCTTTATTGTAAAAGCGGCAAGGATGTGGAATTCCCTTCCACAGGCGGTGGTTTCAGCAGGGATCATTGATAGTTTCAAAAAACTATTAGATAAGCACCTGAACGACCACAACATACAGGGTTATACAATGTAATACTGACACACACAGGTTGGACTTGATGGACTTGTGTCTTTTTTTAACCTCACCTACTATGTAAATATGTAAGATAATAATGTAAAAATGAGGCAAGATTATTACTATATAAAGAAAACTGACTGACAAAGGATTCAAGGGGGCTTTGATATGCAATATTTCCATAGCTAAAAAAAAATTATTTGTATATTTTTTTTATTTTTTCACACTCTACTAGTTCTGATCACACATCTGATTTAGAAAACGAAGGAAAACTGTGTTTTGAGTACAAGATGGCATTTTGGCATTTAAAAAATCTTTTGATTGCCGCTCTACAGTTTTCTCGCCTGTCTCTAATTTGTAGACAGGCCATGCTCATTTTTTTCACTTTTTTTTCAGGACTCCCATTCATCAAATCAGGACACATTCAGCATTGGTGTTAATTAGCTGCTTGCGTTCTTCATGCGCAGCAGCTTGTGATACAGGGAGTGTCATTAGGAAGACTTCAGGAGGATTTATCTGCAGCATGCATAATAATCGCTTTCAACATTGCATCTGTGACTTTTCCCTATCTTTTTTTCCTGCAAAACATCTGCCAGGTCTGAGGTGACATACAATACATTTTTGGCAGCCAGTCTGTGCCAGATGTCGGAGACCTGATTAAGTAGAATCAGGCATTGCATGTGATTTTATAAAGAAGTCATACATGTTTACTGACTTTAAAAAAAATGTACCAATAGGATTTCATCATTATACATGCTATTTTGCTAAGGCCACAATTATTATTTCAGTTATGCATTGCTCCTGATATTTATTCAGAAAATACAGCTTTATACAGCTGCAAGGCATTTGCAGTTTGCTTGACTACAGCTTTCAAATGAAGTGCCTAATTAATTGGAATGTAAAATGAAGGATATAGTTTATGTCCCTGAATGCAGAAAACTGAAGTAATGTTATCACAAAAGAAGCAAAGTTATTTCACGGTCTATAAAAGTCTTTAAAGGAAGCCATTGCCTAAATTTTAAACATAATTACATGATAGGAAGTAGTAAAAATGTAAATACCTAAGCCTCAAGAACAGATTGATGCAAGAAAACCATATTTACTGAGGATCCATGCACTAAACTATACTTTACATATTCTGTAGAATTTCTGACTAAAGTTACTGACTGACATTAGATCAGTCTAAAGTAACTGACTAAATTCTTGAGGCTTATTAATGACTCGAATAATTAAATAAAATTTTTAAAGCAGAAGTATAGCCAAAGCTCATTTGACTTTACTTCTGTGGATCACATGAGTTCAGTTTGTTCTTCACTCCTGTGACCCCTTTTCAGCAGACAGTGGGCTGAAGCCCGCTGTCGGCTGATAGCACAGAGCCAGTCCAGGCTGAGGAAAGATCACAACAATATGGGCGGGATCCAACCAGAATCCTGGACTGGCACCTGGAGCAGCCTCTCAGTGTAGCACTGACAGCCTGAGCCGGCAGCTCATGCTCCTCCACTGCTCAGCACTCCAGTAAACGCAGGGGAGGCAGAGCAGACAGCGGTGACTAAAGGCTCGTACACACGATAGGTTAAACCGATGAAAACGGTCTGATGGACCGTTTTCATCAGTCCAAACCGATCGTGTGTGGGCGCCATAGGTTATTTAACCTTCGGTTAAAAAAAAATCAGACTTGCTTTAAAATTTAACCGATGGATTGCTAACCGATAGGTCAAAACCGATCGTTAGTATGCAAAACCATTGGTTAAAAACCCGCTCATGCTCAGAATCAAGTCGACGCATGCTTGGAAGCATTGAACTTTTTTTTCAGCACATCGTTGTGTTTTATGTCACCGCGTTCTGACACAATTGTTTTTTTAACTGATGGTGTGTAGGCACGACGGACCATCAGTCGGCTTCATCGGTTAACCTAAGACAACTGCCCTTCAGACCGTTTTCATCGGATGGACTGATCGCGTGTACGAGGCTTGACAGACACTAGCTCTCTGCTCAAGGAGTTCTGAAAGCAAAGCAATCATCAGTGTTTGATCGCTCGGTTCTCAGTGTTAGAGCCAGCGGGGGACAGATGCACCATCAAACCTTGGTAAGTATGATTCTTGAAAAAAAAATCCTACTGATCTCTTTAAAATTTGGCAATTACAGTGAACCTGTGACCTGACCATAGACACTAAAACAATTACATATTCTTAACTGTGACTGGTCTATAGTCATTCAAAAATGTACACATACTTAACTGCATAAACTTTAAGAAAAAAACAGAGGATGACATTAGAAGCTGTACACACTGAAGAAAAGCATCAAGGCATCAAGAGAAAGAATAAAATTGTCTAAGTTATTTTTCTCTCTACCTTGCTCCTTTGCTGCTCTGCTGTGCTTAGATTAGAGATAAGAAAGCTAACAGGCTGCTAAATCACTGCTGGGGGGGGGGGGGGGGGGGGAATTATCTACTGTAAGAAAACAAATTGTGAATGTGAAGAGTCAGACCTTGGTCCCTAGTGTTGGAGTATTTTGGCTGTCCATGCTCTTGGATGGACCCATTTTGGGCTGTGGTTAAGATGTCTTAACTGCCCTCTTGATCTCTGCATTTACAGTTGTAACTTTTTCCTTTTTTGGGACCGTTTCACAATGGGGTTATTGTTTTTAACCTTCACCTATCTGTTTATTTCCAACCACTAAACTCTCTATGAGTTTGTATTTTATTCCCATGACGAATAGTGATACTTAAGAAGCATTGCGAAGCTCCTTCATCAAGACTGTTACACATAAAGCTATGGGAGTTATATATGAGGTTCTGTATTTTGCAGATTCAAACTGAAAGCTCAGTTTTTTAATATATGCATATGGGATGAGCTTTTATTACCAGGCTCCCAGTATGCTACAACTACCAGTACCTTCAGGCTCATGCAGGTAGATGTAAAGTCAAAATGTGGGGCTATTTTCTCACCCATGAGCCACAGATGCTGCATACAGCCACCCAATGGACATCAATGTCTGTATGTGGCTATACACCAGTACTTGCACTCTGAATTATAGTCTGGGCAGAATTAGTAGAGTTATGTTAACTCCTAGAGCAGAAGTCTCCAAACTTTCTAAACAAAGGGCCAGTTCACTGTCCTTCAGAGCTTAGGGGGGCCAGTGGGAGTAGAAAGTGCCCCAGGGTCAGATGCCCCATCATTGGGTTCAGTGGGAGCAATAGTGGTTCATTGTTGGTATCAGTGGAAAAAATAGTGTCATATTGTTGGTATCAGTGGGAGGAATAGTGCCCAGTCATTGGTGTCTGTGGAGGAAATGGTGCCCCATAATTGGCATCAGAGGAAGAAATGGTGCCCTATTATTAGTGTCAGCTGTGGATGGAATAGTGCTCCAAGGGCCGGAGAGAGGCAAGCAAATGGCCACATCCAGCCCCAGGGCCACAGTTTGGAGACCACTGCCCTAGAGGAATGGAAATCAGCTGAGGAATTTGTAGGAAGGAACTATTAAATGAAAAGAGTTAGCATGAAAAAGAAAAGAGTACATCAGTCACCAAAAAGTATGGCATGATAAACTATAAAAGCTTTCTTTACAAAGGGTCATATGACTTAAGGCTGAACTCAGGGAAACCTTAAAATTCTCCCTTGCAGTGGGGCTGCCCCTACAATGGTTAAATGCAAGGGTTAAATGCTTGTTTAGGTCTAGGGTATATGAAAGCAATTTAACTTACCCAATACTCTGCTCCCCCGACACACTGCGCTCCCCCATGTTCTGGAGGTAGACTGTTGAGTCCTCACTTCCAGTGGAGGGCTATGGACCCTGCCTAGATGATGTCAAAGGACCTAGACAGTAGGAGGATGGGAGAGAGGAGGCTTCTGGGACCAGTCCAGAAGCCTCCTGGAGTGGAGGTTTGGGTATGTAAATCTATTTTTCCAGGCCCCTGGACCAAAACAAGCAGTTAACATTTATATTGTGGGCACAGCCCCACTGCAGCCGAGAATTTTCAAGTTTCCTGGAGTTCTGCTTTAATGCATATAGTATGCACTAATTATAAATAACTGCTTATTACAGACAAGTAAAGAGTGCAGGAAACTTGCATGGGACCCAGTAGCATTATTCTCTCTAGTGAGCACAAACCTCTCTGCTCATCCATGAAAGGAACACTGATAAAAAGCAATCTGCCTGCTCTTCAGAACACTGCGATGCAATGCTTCCTCCATTCTGTGACTTATCAGGTTCATCTGCCCAAGTGTAATATTGACCTGCACTTCACCCCTGTAAATCTGGAAGACTGACTGAAAGCAATAGTTAATATCTCCAGAACATGACCGGGACCATTGAACTACAAGTGACCTCCTCCCATTATCCAGTGCCGGCAAATCAAATAGAACCTGTGTAATGTTGTTATCCTACTGCAAGGGAAACAGCTGTGGAACATTTGTTAATATGTGGTGTATTAAAACGTGCACTCAGCGGTGCTGACAATGCAATACTAAAAATATCATATCTGGAGGAAGAAGAATAATGCTTTGTATCTTCAATTTATATTAATTAATGAAAAATTTGCGAGATACAGGTGAAATTTGACACAGTTCATCATGGTATAGTAAGGTATAATATTTGGTAGTACATTTATACATTTTCCATCCAGTACTTCAATTCAAGCAAATAACAGGTATCATGTTTTCACCACTTTAATTCTGCATCAGGATTCATAAATAATTCAGGCACAACAAGCTGCAATGCAAGTGTTTGATCAACCGTTCTTTAAACTTTTAAAGGAAAAGTTCTTGGCAATCGTATTGTCACAGACCTCTACATGAAGCCCAACAATTCCTACCATTCTCAAGTAATCCTCAAGCACTGTCAGATAAATTTATGCTACATTTGTGTGTGCAGAGTCAGTAGGCCTAATGCTTCAAATTTATTGGTATTTCTGATGTAATTATTACTTTACCTTTACATGTTTACAGATCAGTAAATGAAAAAAAAGTATGAGATAAGAGTTATAGAGTTAAAGAGTTTACCTTCATTTTAAAGTTTAATGGTGGCCATACACGCTCCAATATATGATTGATTTTGCTTCCAAATGGTCACGTCTTACTGGAATAATCAATCTCTAGTAGACAATCCATTTGATCAATATGCCACACAGAGAAGTGGATTTTGATTTGTAGTTAAGATATAATCGTGACTTATGATTGTAAGTTATGAATTGTATCTCAGTTTCCACCATGTAATCTCATAATCTGATTGTTCGTATACACCAAAATTATGAAGCATTTGTGTCAATGTTCTAGTTTGAAAACAGCTCTAAAACATACAACATTATGAGAGTGATGTAAATACTATAGAGATAAGGGGTGCACAGTGCCAATTAGCAATGATCAGCACTGCACCAAGGGGGGGAGAGGGAGATGCGCATGAACTGCCAGGAGAGGGCAGCAATGCAGGAAGGAGAAAATGTATGATGATGTCAGTGAAAGATGATTTCAGATTTGGGCCAAAAGCACATTCAAATCTGGTGCACCCCCACCACCGTGACACAAATAGACAAATTTGTGTGTGTCATCTATAATAATTTGTTAAAGGAAGATATAGAAATTTGCAATTTTTTAGTGTGCTGCAATCTTTGTTAATCCACCCAGGATTTTTTTTTCCTACTACTACTACTTTTACGTTATACTTTTTTTCACACTAACAGAAACATTTATTTCAGTGCTGGATGAAAGGTTAAGCATAGTTAAAACACATTTGAGAGTAAAAAAAAAAAATCTGAATGAATTATTTTTCATCACAAAAACAGGTACCTTCTGAAGACAACCCACTGAGGGGAATAACCATATAACGTTATGACTAGCAAGGTAAAAAATCTGCCACTGACTTGAAAGTCTTTAACTAATGCAACACCCGACCAAAGCCAACTTGCTTTCAAATGAGGAAAGGAGGCCAAAGTTAAAGATGCAAACCACCTGATCTCCCAGATTACACACAAATTTAAAAACCCTGGAATTTACCAACATCCTAACGCATTGTAGGAGGGAGCCTGGGACACAGTTTACTCAAACCGTGCGAGGGACAAATTAAGATCAGACTATAATGACCTTATTACAAAGTGCAACAGTGCTCAATGTCTTTCCTAATCGTATAAATCAGATTGCCAACACAACACCATCTGAGGTCATTACTTCCATTGTAGATAACTAATATCATATTACCTGAAGCAAATCTACCCAAAAGAGAACATTTGGAAAAAACATGAGACAAGTGCATTCCACTGGTACTTCATCAGCAGATCCTGGTTACCTCAACTGGTATGCTTAGACTACTTCTATAGTATCTACATTCGGCGCAAATATAGGTCTAGTGATTACAATTATTTCTGACAATTCCCATTGTCCCAAACAGCATAGTTCATCTTAATTAAAACCCATATTAGATGCATCAGCGGTCGCACCTATGCATAATTAATACATGCAGATGTTAGCTACTGGACAATCCAGTGAAGTTAGGCATAAAATGAAAACTCTAGACAATTGATTTGTTCACCTCACAGTTCTACAGCCATGATGATGGGAAACATTTCCAATGATGTAAAGTTATGTAGAAAAATCTGCTTTGGTCCAGTAGGCCAGCCTAGATTCCACAGATCATTCATCTTTGAAATAATCAAATCTCATATCCACAAAATCCCTCAGCATCAGGGTAAAGTTCAAACACAGAGCTGGGTACTGCCTCAACCTGCTTATATGTTTGACCATTCTAAAGCCGCATACACACGACCGTTTTTCATGACGTGAAAAATTACATTTTTTTAAATGGTCATTAAAAATGACCGTGTGTAGCCTCCAGAGTATTTTTCATGATGTGAAAAATGGGCATTAAAAATTTTGAACATGCTCTATTTTTTTCGTGTCGTTTTTCACGTTGTCGTTTTTCACGTCATGAAAAACAGTCGTGTGTAGGCTTTAACGACGTGAAAAAAACATGCATGCTCAGAAACAAGTTATGAGACGGGAGCGCTCGTTCTGGTAAAACTAGCGTTCGTAATGGAGATAGCACATTCGTCACGCTGTAACAGACTGAAAAGCAGGAAGACTGAAAAGCAGGAAGACTGAAAAGCGTGAATCGTCTCTCACCAAATTTTTACTAACACAAATTCAGCAAAAGCAGCCCCAAGGGTGGCGCTATCCGAACGGTACTTCCCCTTTATAGTGCCGTCGTACGCGTCGTGTGTAGGCAAGGCAGGCTTGATAAGAATCACGTCAAATTTTTTTTTTTTTTTTTAGACCATTAACAACAATCATGTGTATGCAGTATAATTCTCCAATAAAGATAAATAAACTGAAAAACTTTCCAGCATAGACAGTGATTCTGATGTAAATGTGATATGACCCCTTTAGTTGATCAACAAAATGCCTACAAAATACTCTTTCCGTATGAACAATCCCACAGGCAAAGGTCAAATGACCCAGTAAGTATTGGATGTGGTGTTTAAGTTTTTTATTTTTATTTATTTATTTCGATTTTAGCTCTCCAAGCAAGAATTGTGGGTTGTTCTTGAGATAGACGGATATGTGTCAGTTTCAATAACCAAAAAGAGAATTTCAGTGGATATTCTGCTTTGTCTGCCAGGGGAACTGAGAACTAATCACAAATCAACCCAATATATAATAGATGTTGACAAAGTACATTATCCTAAAGATCAAAATAATAATTAGTTGAGATATTCAAACACTAACCACAACATAAAGAGCAATTCACAACATTGCACCCAGCTACATCACCAACCTCATCTGCAGATATCTCCCAAATTGCTCTCTAGCTCCCTTGTTACCTCCGCCCATGCTTGCTTTCAGTTTAACTTCTCCAGAGCCGTCCCCATCCTCTGGAACTTCCTGCACCAGTATGTCCAGTCAGCTCCTACCCTGTCAGCCTATAGGCAATCCTTGAAAACTCATCAAATCAGTGAAGCCTACCCCACCTACACCTAAGAACTGTACTTGATTAACCTCCATCAGATCATCCCTTGCAGCTATTACCTTTTATACCACCCCCCCCCCCTCTCTTTAGATTGTTAGCTCCATGAGCAGGGTCCTCCTATTCCTTCTGTATTGAACTGTATTGTAATTGTACTTTCCCCCTTTATTTTGTAAAGAGCTGTGTAAACTGATGGCGCTATTTAAATCCTGTATAATAATAAAAAGTAATAATCGCGCAGAAGAGATTCTAATATGGGTTCTCCTTGTACTACCCTTTCTAAAAAACTACTGAACATTTTGAAATAGTAAAAAGATGTTAAGCATTCCATGAAGAGGCACACATCATCATATACAGTACAAATCCTGACATTCTGGGTGGACCAGGAGAAGATGAAAGGCCGATTTGATATCAGCCTTGCCATGAGGGCATCTGGTCCATAAGCTCTGACCAAGTTTTGTCAAAGATGCATATTGACTAATGAACTACTGGGGTTGGAAAGATGATGGTTTAGACCAAATTTTCTTTATCTTCTTCTCGTTTATTATTTTGGGATAATACCTAATGGGGAAATTCTTAAATTAATGTTAAGAGTAGAAGAAAATGTTCTTGCAGTATGGCCATATTCCAGCTTCTTTCTTTTTTTCAGTGAACCCCTATAGATGGAGTTTTCATGTTAAAATTTACATGTACTACCTAAAATGTACATGTACCACCTTGATACCTCTTTTAGGTAGTGCCGCCACTTGAGTCCAGCAGAAGCATTGGCTCTGAACTGAAAGCGGGAAGGTCTATGTGGACACATAATAGTGACTGCAAGCTTCCATCCTGAAAATTGAATCATAGCTCCTTTTGTAACAACATTTTTTGTCTGAACTTTATGTTATAGTTGTACCAGCACTGACCACTGTACACTTTGTAAGCACCCACATTAAATTTAGATAGCAAAATAGAGATGCACTCAAATCTGCAAACAGAATGCTAGCGTATGGACAAAAACCCTGCAGCCAGTTGCCAAATTTTCTTGGAGGCTGATTGCTTTTTTCAGTTATGGTTGCATGTCAATACACCTGGACTTATCAATAGCATTTATTTAGCGAAAGCAAGTCAACAATTTCATGTTTCCATATTTTATTGTTAATTTCCGATGAGATATGGAATCCCAAAAGAGTAATGAGCCTGTGTGTCAGGCTACCCTGTAATAACTGACGGATCCACATTATCAGTGGTCGAATGGGAATTGTGCAAAGCAGTTAACCTGAGAGTGGAGGGGTCTTTCCTCAGGCTTCTGGAGCATATTTCTCTGTGTCCAGACCGGCCTGATGGGGCATCTGACAAGGCAGGGAAGGATTCCAACATTTTATTACGGAATCCATTAATTTTCTTGTTTGATAGATTGCTCTGCCTTTTAACACATAGCTAAGAACCTCCTGACCTCCTGACTCTGATAGTCACTGCTCTCCTTTGCTGTAGACTGAGAGATGAGAAATCAGTGGTCATGTGACAGTTTAGTTCTTAATTTTAAGCTGGCCACAAAATTCAGCTGGTTTTGCAAGGACCAGACATATTTCGACCCATTTATGGCCGAATTCGTTCAAGTGGAGTTGATCTAATAATTGAATAGTACAGTTGTTATATTTTCACAGAGCGAATAAGTGTATTTTGCTGTCAACATACTATAGCACAGAGGGGAGGAATCCCCAATCCACTTTACATGTGTAGATGGGAAAATATGTTTATTTTTTATTTTTTTAACAGCCCACTGGCTGATTGAAAAAATCGATTCATCTATGGCCAACTCTCAAGCCAGCAGGGGACAGTTGCAGTGTCACACATAGGTGAGTATGCATGTTTTTCTGTACCCCAATCTTTTCTTTTAATGCAGGCTTTACACTTAAAACACAGTACATTTTCTAAATCACAGCAAAATATGTCAGCATTCTAAAATTAAAAGTAAGAAAACAAAAATCTTCACAATCATTTCAATTTCTTCTGCAAATATTTCTCTGTGTTTCACGAAATATGTCTAAGTAGGGCAATTTCTTTAGTTAAGGTGCTCAGACACCCCCTCCCTTTTCCTGTATATTAAACTCCCAACGTAGCTAGTGGCACATCACAGGTTCTCTAAGTTCTAGGCAGATAACTGAATATATCTAGCAAAGAAGAATGGTGAAACTTTCTATGCCACACACACACACATCTGTTAAAACTAGGACAAGCATTGTCAAACTAAAAACATAAAAAATATCTCTTTTATTATGCGTGCACAGAGAAATACTGTGGGTTCAATCGAGCTTTGTGATACTTTACATTCAGTACAATCGAGTGTAAATTATAAAGAATCAGGCCTCGTACACACGACAGAGTTTCTCGGCAGAATTCAGCGAGAAAGTCGGTCAGAGCCGGATTCTGCCGAGAAACTCTGTCATGTGTACACTTTCGGCCCGATGGAGCCGCCGAGGAACTCGTCGAGAAAATAGAGAACATGTTCTCTATTTTCTCGTTGTTCTATGGGAGAACTCGGCCCGCCAAGCTCCTCGGCGGCTTCAGGGCTGAACTCGCCGAGGAACTCGACGTGTTTGGCACGTCGAGTTCCTCGGCCGTGTGTACGAGGCCTCAGTGGTTCTTGGTTTTTCTTTGGCACAAAGGTCAGGTGGTTTTGGCTCCAATCTCAGACCAATATGGACCAGTAGTCAGCAGTGAGGGCAACTGTGGTTATAATGGCCCATGACCCAGACTGTTGACATTAAAGTATTCACAAGCAGTAAAAGAGTGTAGTTTAAGGAAAAGTGCACCGTTAATCCTGCAATCGTAATATTAAATTGAGCAGGCAAGAATCATCTAAATAATAACACACTGCTAGTTTCCCTCAGAAGCAAATAAATTGGATTGCTTGGAATGAATGGATAGGACCTTTACGATGTCTGCCGAGCAAACCCCTCAAAATGGGTGGGTGGAGCTGCATTAAGCTTAAAATGGAGCAGATCCAAGATGGAGTTCCTCTTTCAATAATGAGTCTATCAGTGGTAATGGTGATGATGGAGATGGGATAATGTGCCTCTGGAGATGAATTATATATCCCTCCCTCTCACTAAGATCTCTTATTTATCCTCCTAAAAACTATTTACATTGGGGATCCTCTCAGAGAGTGTAGTTAGCAATATTTACTCACTATTGATTGAAGGGCAATAATATCGATTCAATACTTACCTGGCAGGGGAGACACCATGATCATGAAGGTGGTTCTCCCAGGGCGAGGCACGGCTATTGCACACTCTAGGCTGTGCTGATCGTGGTTGTCTTCCCTGCCGCTTCTCGGCCTTTTGGCTAGGACTGGGTGTGGTATCTGTCCTTATCAGTTGTCAGCGGAGCGCTGAAGCACCTCCTACATGGGGAGGGTGGATGCAGTCCAATGACGTCATTGTACCTGGAAGGATGGTTTCAGCAGGGACTACGCTGTGCTGCCCGACAGATACTGGGGGCCGGCCCATGGTTGAGTCTGAGCCATCTGGAAGGGTGCTCCTGGTGAGGATGGGTGCTGCGCTTGGTCTTGGTCTTTTTGCCGAATTCTAGTCTGGCCTTCTGGCTGGCTGGTGTAAGTGCTATCTCTGTCAGCGATCTGGTTGGAGGAGCTGGTAATGCCCTGTATGGTGGAACGGGGTAGAACCATGCAAATCCGCCGGGTTGGCTGGCAGGGGTGGAGGGCTGCACTGGCCGGTCGGGGGGTCGGATATGGAACGAAAAGCCTATGGTGCATGTGCCCCTGGAGTGGCAGTCCAGGGGTATCTGAAGATCACTGTGTGTGAGGGACACATTGATTTAAGATACCACGGTCACTGCACCAGATACATGCTTTTTTTACCACCTGCCTCCTGGGCCGGGCCTTTTGGCTAGGACCGGAGGAATTTTTTATTCCTGGCCGGAGGGCCTGGTCATTGTTTAACCACAATGGCCACTTCTTTCACTCTCCTCTCCACTATCCCTTCCCCCACTTTATTTTATTTAAGCCTGTGTTTGTCACTTTTTTGTCTTTTTTTGTTGTGCACGTTTTGTGTCACTGTGTGATTAGTAGGGTGCGGGTCCTCGGGCCAGCCCTGAACGTCTTGGGAGTAGGTGGACATGGCCTTCTGGCTTAGTTCGCCTGCTCTCATGGGGTCTCCCTTCGGGGGAGCCCCACCTAGTACTGGGAGGGTTCTGTTTCGGCAGTCCCTCCGAGGAAGTTGGGTCCGTGTCGGCTTCGGTTGCTCGGACCACAGTACCTCAGTCCCCGTCTGGAGCCTAACGCCCCGGGGGATCAGGGTTTGGGTCCCTCTTCACAGGAGGACCACTTGACGTTGCACCCATCTGCACGTTTTTGTGAACACTCTTTATGTGTGTGCACATTTTTTCTGCACCGGGTGGAGTTTTTGCGTGTGTTCACACGCCATAGGCTTTTCAAAAAAAGAAATAAAATAATATCGATTCAATAATTGCATAATCCATTACTTAACATGACCACAAATTGGCACTCTAAAGCCCTGTACACACGATCGGTTTGTCCAATGAAAACAGGCCGTTGGACTGTTTTCATCGGACAAACCGATCCTGTGTGGACCCCATCGGTTTGTTTTCCATCGGTGAAAAAAAATAGAACATGTTTTAAATTTTTCCTATGGATAAAAAAACGATAGAAAAAAACTATCGTCTGTGTGGAAGTCCATCGGTCAAAAATGCTCAGAATCAAGTTGACGCATGCTCGGAAGCATTGAACTCAATTTTTCTCAGCATATCGTAGTGTTTTATGTCACCACGTTTGGACACGGTCGGATTTTTGACCGATGGTGTGTAGGCAAGACTGATGAAAGTCAGCTTCATCGGATACAGTGTTGCCAACCGTCCGCATTTTTACGGACAGTTCGTAAAAACTGGCACTTTTTCCCCCCGTCCGTTTGGCTTGGAACTGCGCATAGAGATTGGAGGCAGGGGGTGATTGGAGGCAGGGGGTGATGGTGGCTGTGGTGGCACCGCAGAGGGGGATAGAGGCAGAGGGCAATGGAGGCGGCGGAGATTGGAGGCAGGGGGAGATTGGAGGCAGGGGGAGATTGGAGGCAGGGGGTGTTAGTGGCACCGCAGAGGGGGGTGGTGGCACCGCAGAGGGTGGGAAATGGAGACAGGGGTTGTTGGTGGCACCGCAGAGGGGGATGGAGGCAGGGGGTGATTGGAGGCAGGGGGCCTGGGGGAGATTGGAGGCAGATGGAGATTGGAGGCAGAGGGAGATTGTGGCACCGCAGAGGGGGGTGAAGGTAGGGGGTGTTGGTGGCAGAGAGGGGTGGAGCAGGGGGTGATGTGACTAAATAATTTGCCCTTATTATATTGAAAATAACAAAAATATTTTTTTTTTTACCTTAATCTCTACCTTAAATTGCATTGCTATTTGCCTAGCGTACTTGTTTGTAGGCTAAATACTGAAATTTGAACATAAAAATTTAATTTAGTAACTTTTGTGAAATGCCAGTAAAAACGTGGCTGCGCCAGTAAATTTCGGGGGTCGTGCCAGTAAATTTCAATCTGGTAGGTTGGCAACACTGATCGGATATCCGACGAAAAAATTCATCGGATTAGATTCCATCAGATATCCGATCGTGTGTACAGGGCTTAAGACTATAGATGCTTATAGTTTTAGAGTGCCAATTTGTTTTTGGTATTAAAGGTAGATTTCTTTGATTCAGTATTTATATGATAAACTAATGTTATCCTTAGATTGCTTTAAATGTAATTTTATTTATATATATATATATATATATATATATATATATATATATATATATATATATATATATATATATATATATATGTATATATATTTATATATTACATAGTTACATAGTAGGTGAGGTTGAAAAAAGACACAAGTTCATCAAGTCCAACCTATATGTGTGATTATACTGTATGTCAGTATTACATTGTATATCCCTGTATGCTGTGGTCGTTCATGTGTTTATTTAATAGTTTTTTTAAAACCATCGATGGTCACCACTGAGATAATATATATATATATTATGATTTTTAATTGTTGGTATATTACATCTAAACATGAAACCTTGGCTAAAAGGATGCATTTTTTTATATAGTGATCCCTGTTAAAATATTATATTACATCATATCTACTGATACGCCGGCGTACTTTCAAGTTTCCAGCGTCGTATCTTTGTTTTGAATTCTCAAAACAAGATACGACGGCATCTGGGTTAGATCCGACAGGCGTACGTCTTCTTAGATGCAATTCTTCGGCGTCCGCTGGGTGGCGTTCCTGTCGTTTTCCGCTGCGAATATGCAAATTAGCTATTTCCGAAGATTCACGAATGTACGAGCGGCTGTCGCATTCTTTTACGTCGTCTCTAGTTGGCTTTTTTCGGCGTATAGTTAAAGCTGCTATCTGGTGGCGTACGCATTGTTCCCGCGTATAATTTTAATTTTTTTATTTTGTTTGCGTAAGTCGTCCGTGAATCGGGCTGGACGTAATTTTTTATGTCCACGTCAAAACAATGACGTCCTTGCGACGTCATTTAGCGCAATGCACGGCGGGAAATTTAGGGACGGCGCATGCGCAGTTCGTTTGGCGTGGGGACGCGCTTCATTTAAATGAAACACGCCCCCTACTCGCCGCATTTGAATTGCGCGCCATTACGCCGCGAGAGATACACTATGCCGTAACTTACGGCGCAAATTCTTTGTGGTTTCGAAGCTGGGAAAAGTAAGTTACAGCGGCGTAGCGTATCTCACATATGCTGCGCCCATGCAATTGTTTGTGAATCTGCCCCTGTATCTTCCTAATAGTAACAATTGTAAGTTCTGAAGGAACATACACATGGAACAGTTTCAGTTAAAAAAAATTGTTTAGTTCTTTCTGGGTCCAGGTGTTTTCTGTTTGTGTACCAATACATGCCATTGTTCTGAAGCTCACACAACCTTTCAGACTCAGCGATTCTAAGAATCATTTAGTTTTCTATGTTTAAAAGATTCATCCAGAGGTTGTTCAGAATAATTCATTGAGAAGTGACACATGAGGAAATTTAAGTCAATAAAGTTGCCCCGGCATAAGCCCAATTTCTGGCCTAGTAGCCCGGGGCACATGACACATGTCCACCCAGACAGCTGTCCAGATGGCACAGAACAGAGATAACCTGGCTCCACTCGAATATATAGGTTCTCCCAGCAGGCCAAGGGATTCAAGAAAAACCCAGCCCATTGACTGAGATACCCCACATACCCATAACTTGACCTTGGGTTGCCGTTCTCATGTCTAGTACCACCAAGTTGCCAGACACCTGGTAGAAGAGAAAAGTGCAACAAGGCCAAACTTAGGGAGAAATCAATAGATCTCTATCAATCAACCAGGATTACTACTTCTGACAAGTAAATTTGTGAGGAGCTCCCTGCCTAAAGTACAGGGTGCTACATCCTCCCCCTGCCCAAGAAAGTACATCTCAGAGTTTGCAGAAAAATAATTTGAGCTCCCAAGCCTGGGAGCGAATGTTCTGGCAAAAGCTGGGATGGGTGGGGAAGCAGGGAAAAAGTTAACAATATAACAATATAAAATAAACATATGTGTGGCGTACCACATGAATAATGTTGATATCACATGAAAATAGTTAGACACATATGACGTTCAAATACCAAAAATAGTCATGTACATTTCTGAAGGCGAGTAAAGCAATAGTATTGCCAACTCAACTATCTATCAAATATATACAGTGGTAACAAATATATAGAGGATTAGTGTTGTTATCCGGCTAGATCCCTGTCTCTCCTTAGCCAAAGAAGACGCACCGAAACAGCAACACCTGAAAGAGATAAATCAATTAATGCAAATGCATCCTATACTATAAGAACATAGTGCAGTATATACACAGTGATTTGAACTGATCCTTAGCCGAGGACAGCATGAAAGTGTAAATACTTCCTATACATGTCTACACTATTTACATCATGAAAGAAGGCCCCATTCTTGGTGAGAATCTCACCCCCTTTCCTAATTAGCAAAGAATTTCAGCAATGGTTTGATCAGCAACAGTCCTGATATATTTATATGAGTCCATTATTTGAAGAAATAGGCAATTATAACTCTATCACAGCCTCTAGAACATGTTATCGTCCGTTAACTTTACTTCAAATGCACTACATTTCCCAGCAGTTCCTTTTCTTCTTCCAAAGGCAACTCCGGGCACAAAGGGCATGACTGCATCTCAAGCAACAAGCAGTCAAGCCTGGATGCAAGGGACCACACTTCAGGATACAGGCCCCCTTGCAAAAGTATCTTCAATCTGTCCACACGACAGCCGAAGACAAAGAGACTTTCTTCATCATTTGCAACCAACAATCTGCTGAAGTCCACCGATCGCTTTTCAGGGTGGAACACCCCAACAACTTTAGTTTTTGGCCAACATGACTCAGATGATCACTTTTTGTAACTGCCGGAAGCATTCAGTCCAGCACACTCCGGGCAATACAGCTTTCTGGGGTATCCCACAAGGTAATGGTATCACTTTGATGATACTTCACCCATAATATCTGGGATCTGGCAGTGTTACATTTCTCCCTTGGCATTTACAGTGACAACATAATAATTAACATCTTTCTTGTCTGGCCTGCGGAGGATCATGCTATCCATATTCATTTTATGGCCGTAGCCCCAGATATTTAACACTGAGAGGTATTTCCCATTTATAAGAACTTTGTACAAAGAACTGGAATAACTTCAGTAGAACACCCTTTAACTCTACAAGTGCACATATATAATCCACAAGAGAGAGCTTCACTACAACTGCCTCTTAGGCCTCGTACAGACGAGCGGACCTGTCCGATGAAAACGGTCCATTTTCATTGGACATGTCTGCTAGCAGATTTTGGTCTGATGGTTGTACACACCATCAAACCAAAATCCCCGCGGACAGAATACGCGGTGAAGTGGCGGAGACGATGACGCGGCGACGTGCGCGAACCCAGTTCAATGCTTCCACGCATGCGTCGAATCACTTCGACGTCATGCGCGGGTTCTCGGGCGAGCGGACATGTCCGATGAGTCGTACTGACCATTGGACATGTCTGGCGGACAGGTTTCCAGCGGACATGTTTCTTAGCATGCTAAGAAACATTTGTCCGCTGGAAACCTGTCCGGTCGGCCGGAAAATTGTCCGGTCGGCCCTACACACGACCGAACATGTCTGCTGAAACTGGTCCGACGGACCAGTTTCAGCGGACATGTTCCGTCATGTGTACGAGGCCTTATAGTTCTTCAACACCGAGCTCCCAGTCTCTCAGTAGACCCTCTGATTCACAGACTCTGAATCCCTTGAGAGCCTCCAATCTTTGCGGTGGTATCTTCCTCAAGCATCACCCCTGCTTCCTCGCTGGGTCCCTAGCTTGGCACAGAACATAGATCACCTGACTCCATCCGATATTGTAGGTTCTCCCAGCAGGCCAATGGATTCAAGAAAACCCCTGCCCATTGGCTGAGATACTGCACATACCCATAACTTGACCTTGGGTTGTCCTTCTCATGTCTAGTACCACCAAGTACCCGGCCACCTAGTGGTAGAAGAGAAAGGTACAACAAGGTCAAACTTAGAGAGACATCAATACATCTCCTTCAATCAACCAGGATAACTACTCCTGGCAAGTAAATTGTGAGGAGCTTCTGGCCTAAACTACAGGGTGCTACAGACCCATCCGCACACTTGATATGGATGGGGAATCCTTACTGCTGAGTTATTGTATTTTGACAACTGGGACCCTTCCCTGCATCAGAATATATTGATCAGTGCTGCTGGCTATAGCCAAAGGCGCTGATCAGTCGGAAGAATCCTGACAGACTGCTTGTACAGAAGTTAATTGGTATAAGATTCCCACTATAAAATGTATTTTCAAGACACACCTATAGCGGGTCAAGTTATTACACAGACACTGGCAAGTGCAGATAGAAAATGGTTGTTCATTTTCAGCTTGGAAACAAAAGTAATAGTGTCTATTGCCACAAGATGACATAAGATGACAGTCTAACAATCTTGCTCTTTTTCAGGACTGTGCAACAATCTAGTGACTACAGGGCAGTGCACAGCATCCACAAATCTTGCCTTAAAAAACATCCACAGAGCTATTGTTTTCTATGGTGTAAGGATCAGTCTGTCTGTTCCCGCTTCTTCCTTTATTGACTTAAATTTCCTCATGTTACTGTGGAGCCCCTGCTTCAATATATAACCAGTCCTCACAAGAGAATACTTACCTTTTTTTTACCAGCCAAAATAATTGGCATTATGTTTAGCCAATCTTGCAACCTAGACACCCCTTCCAGACAGCATAGGTAGGTATTTGACCTTGCTTTTTTTCTATAAGCCAGAGTATCTATGAATTAAACTTTATAACGTACAGTATATGTTCCACCCTGAAAAGCGATCGGTGGACTTCAGCAGATTGTTGGTTGCAAATGATGAAGAAAGTCTCTTTGTCTTCGGCTGTCGTGTGGACAGATTGAAGATACTTTTGCAAGGGGGCCTGTATCCTGAAGTGTGGTCCCTTGCATCCAGGCTTGACTGCTTGTTGCTTGAGATGCAGTCATGCCCTTTGTGCCCGGAGTTGCCTTTGGAAGAAGAAAAGGAACTGCTGGGAAATGTAGTGCATTTGAAGTAAAGTTAACGGACGATAACATGTTATGGACACTGGGCGTGTAGCTATTTAGAATAGGCTGTGATAGAGTTATAATTGCCTATTTCTTCAAATAATGGACTCATATAAATATATCAGGACTGTTGCTGATCAAACCATTGCTGAAATTCTATGCTAATTAGGAAAGGGGGTGAGATTCTCACCAAGAATGGGGCCTTCTTTCATGATGTAAATAATGTAGACATGTATAGGAAGTATTTACACTTTCATGCTGTCCTCGGCTAAGGATCAGTTCAAATCACTGTGTATATACTGCACTATGGGCCATATCCTCAAAAGGGATACGCCGGCGTAAGCCGTCGTATCCCTGGTTCTAACTTTGGAACTGATCCACAGAATCAGTTTTCCAAAGTTAGGCAGAAGATCCGACATCTGTAAGGGACTTACACTGCCGGATCTTAGGATGCAGTACCGCATCCGCCGCTGGGGGCATTTCGGACGAAATGCCGCTTCTGGTATGCAAATTAGCACTTAGGGCGATCCACAAAGCTTTTCAGCTTCGTTTTTTCGCCGTAAGTTTTAGTTTGCAAGTGTAAAATTAGGGCTGCTTTTACATGGTGTAAAGTTAGTAACACCATGTAAAAGCACATTCAAGCGACGGCATTTGGTATGCATTCCTGAGGGAGAACTCCACAGCAATTTGTAAAATCAAAACCGACATGGGTTCCCCCCCAGGAGCATACCAGGCCCTTAGGTCTGGTATGGGTTGTAAGGAGACCCCCCAACGCCGAAAAATCGACGTAGGGGGTCCCCCTACAATCCATACCAGACCCGTATCCAAAGCACGCTACCCGGCCGGTAAGGAATGGGAGTGGGGACGAGCGAGCGCCCCCCCCTCCTGAGCCGTGCCAGGCCGCATGCCCTCAACATGGGGGGGTTGGGTGCTCTGGGGCAGGGGGGCACACTGCGGGCCCCCCCACCCCAGAGCACCCTGTCCCCATGTTGATGAGGACAGGACCTCTTCCCGACAACCCTTGCCATTGGTTGTCAGGGTCTGCGGGCGGGGGGCTTATCGGAATCTGGGAGTCCCCTCAAATAAGGGGGCCCCCAGATACTGGCCCCCCACCTTAAGTGAATGGATATGGGGTACATCGTACCCCTACCCATTCACCTGGAGGCAAAAAGTTAAAGTTATTAAACACACAACACAAGGGCCCAGATTCAGGTAGATCCGTGCAATATTTGCGTGGGCACAGGGCAACGAGTTTTGCTCTGCGCCCACGCAAATATTTTGAAATGCCCGCGATTCACGGAGCAGTAGCTCCGTAAATTGCGCGGGCGATATGCTAAACAGCCGGGCGTAAGGCTGCCTAATGTAAATGATCCCGCCGGGGGCGGGAATCATTTAAATTAGGCGCGCTCCCGCGCCGAGCGAACAGCGCATACTCCGTCGGGAAACTTTCCCGACGTGCATTGCGGCAAATGACGTCGCAAGGACGTCATTTGCTTCTAAGTGAACGTGAATGGCGTCCAGCGCCATTCACGAATCACTTACGTAAACGACGTGAAATTTAAATTTCACGAGCGGGAAGGGCGGCTATACTTTAGCATAGGTTGCCCCTGCTATAGCAGGAGCAACCTTGCGCTAAAGTCGCCGTACGGAAACTCCGTACCTTGCGTGCGCAGGGCCCGCGCAACTTTTGTGAATCGTTTTGTGAGAGCAGAGAGAGCATTGTGTTTAGCAGGGAGCTATTGGTCTTTCCTGGCTGTGTTCATTATGAATCCAGTCATCAAGTTTGATTAAATACTTCTGCAGAGTTCATCACTACTGCACTCATCTCTTGATGTCTCACTGATCAAAATCGGGATACTTTGCCAACATGTATGTATATGGAGCTGCAGAATCAGTTCGACAAATTCTTCAACTTCAGAAGGATGTCTGTTGGCACTTTTGACGATCTTCTGCAGAGGCTATGACCCTGTCTAACTCACATGGACACCCATATGAGGATGAGCAAGTCACCTGAGAAACATCTCTTGGTGACACTCAAGAATGTAATTATGTAAATGCAGGGCTTTTTTTCTCAAGTAATAGGTGCTGAAACCTAACCACGGCAGCACAAACCCCCTCCCCCTACACTTCACGAAAACAGTAGGAGAGTCTTAAAGGGGCATTAAATACCAGGATTGCATTACATAAAGAGTGCAGAGCTGTCACTTGTAAACACAGAAACCAGACTTCTATGTTTACAAGTAATTTTGGTGAGCAGGCACCAAAGCAGAAACCAGACTTCTGTGTTTACAAGTGATTGTGGTGAGCAGGCACCAAAGGGTCTGATAATATAAAAAAAGGCCCTAAGGCCCCTTTCACATGGGGCGGATCAGTAATGATCCGCCCCATGAACCTCCGCTTGCTCAGCGGGGATCGCTCCGTTGATGCCCGCTAAGCCGGCGTATGACAGGGTGGTCCCCGCACACTGTGCAGGGGCCGCCCTGTCTTTTCTCCGCTCTCGCCTAAGGGGGATCGTATGAACACTGACCACCTGTCCGTGTTCACCCGATCCGATCCGTCAGACGGATGGAAAAGTAGGTTTTTCCTCCGTCACACTTTGGCGGATCGGAGCGGGTCGGATGTCAGCGGGTATGTCACCGCTGACATCTGCGGCTCCATAGAGGAGCACGGAGCGCCCGTTCAGGTCCGCCTAAAAAACTGGCAGGCGGGCCCGTGTGAAAGAGCCCTAAGGCTAATGTAGCGCTAATAAATAATAAAAATGTATGTAATTGTGTGTCATAAATAATGAATAAAAAAGTGAATAAAAAGTAAATGAATAAAAATTGAGAATAAGATATGAATGAAGCAGCTAGCACTAAAGTTCAGTACAAAAAACTCAAATACAATATATAATTCATTAAGGTGCAGCGCTACAATATTAAACTCATATTATAATAAGTTAATAGAGTGGGAAGTGAATAAATAAAGTGGAGTATAAATTGATAAAACCCCCAAAAGAATGAATCCCAAGAAAAATTCACGTGTGAAATCAAAACAGGAAAAAAACTTTGTGCAAAGTCCAATCCAAATAATAATGAAGAAAGTCCATATGAAGGTTATCTTCCAAAGTATTACAAAGGAGAGTCCACAGGGTAAAAGCGTGTCACCAGTCTTCCCAAACAAATCGTGTTTTTAAAAAAACACCCAGAGATGTGGTATTTTTTTAAAACACAATATTTTTTAAAAACACGATTTGTTTGGTGACACTCTTTTACCCCGTGGAGTCTCCTTTGTAATACTTTGGAAGATAACCTTCATATGGACTTTCTTCATTATTATTTGGATTGGACTTTGCACAAAGTTTTTTTCCTGTTTTGATTTCACAAATGAATTTTTCTTGGAATACATTTTTTGGGGGTTTTATCAATTTATACTCTACTTTATTTATTCACTTCCCACTCTATTAACTTATTATCATATGAGTTTAATATTGTAGCGCTGCACACACGATAGGTTAACCAGAGAACAACGGTCTGAAGGACGGTTTTCATCGGTCAAAACCGATCGTGTGTGGGCCCCATAGGTTATTTAACATTCGGTTAAAAAAAGACAACTTTGTTTAAAATTTAACCGATGGATTGCTAACCGATAGGTCAAAACCGATCGCTAGTATGCAAAACCATCGGTTAAAAATCCACGCATGCTCAGAATCAAGTCGACGCATGCTTGGAAGCATTGAACTTCGTTTTTTTCAGCGCGTCGTTGTGTTTTATGTCACCGCGTTCTGACACGATCGGTTATTTAACCTATGGTGTGTAGGCGTGACGGACCATCAGTCAGCTTCATCGGTTAACCTAAGACACCGGTCCTTCAGACCGTTGTCCTCTGGTTAACCTATCGTGTGTACGAGGCTTTACATTAATCTTGCTATGCCTCATCGAGTGGATAAGATGTAGTAAGAGGTTGTTGATACGTTTTTAGAGAACTCTGTTTTCCAATTGCATAGGAGCCGTGAACACGTTCAGGTAAAAATGCCACCCAAGTCTGGTTCAAGGTATTTAAATTCTAAGAAATATTTTTCCATTGTACTCTTGGAATTCATAGATGCTCATCTGTGAGCTTACAGGGGGATGCGATGGCGCGCCGGCTACATGAAGGAGATCTTGGGATTCCCACAAGGAAGCCTCTTCTGTGCACAATGGAGCCTAGTCTTCCGCTTGTGAATATAGCCAATGCAGCTTTTGGACTTTCAGAAAACCTAATGCGCTCCTATAGTGCACATGGACTTAGTCATAAACAAAAAATATTCAACTATATACTAAGCAGTGCTCAACGAGTTGTGGAGTGAGCATTTGGAGCATGTACTGCAAATAGGCGCGCACAGGAACTTGCGCTCCATTTCTCAGGCGGGTCAATTGGTCTAGTTTGTTTTATTTTACAGTAATACTACAGTAGTTACCTTTTGAATAAAGCTATTCAAATAATCTTTTTTAATCTTTTTGTGGTTTTCTTCTCTCAAAACAAGGTTGTGTATTTTTCATCCGCGTGAGTTAAAGCAGCAATTTACCATTAAGAATGGAAGCATTACCCGACGTGCATGAAAATGTGAGATATGGTTTTCATCCGTGTGAGGTAAAGTGGCCATTCACAATTAAAGAATTATGAAATTATGCGATGTAATGTGTAACTAAAAAAAGAAATAGACAACAAAAGGCCTCTGAAAACCCCTTTGTTTATTTATTGTGAAAGGGGCAAAAAAAATGTATACAAAATTGCATTTATATAAATTGTGGGCACAACATTTGGTAAATACAAAAAAGGCCAGAACAGTTGGCCAAAAAGTAGAAAAAAAGATGTCATAAAAAATATATTATTATAAGTAGGGTATGAAGATGGAGTAGGGGGGATCCATGGTAGGATAGGGTAGATATAAAGCCGTTTAGGTTGTCAGGTGTGGATGAGGTGCAGCTTGGTGAAAGGACGAAGGGAACATGCCACAGTTGAAGATTGGCGCATGTGTGGATCAGGAGGAGCAGTGCCTTGAAAGCTTCCACCAGAAGCAGCTGGAAAGAGTGGAGGTGGCAGACCTCTCATTTTTTTTCTGTGCTGGAGGATAAAACAAAGGCAAAGATGCTTTTCTATGCATTGCCTCTCCTGAGCCAAATCAAGCTCTCCAAGAAGCATATATAAGCAGTGACAGAATTTCACTTGGGGATTATTCAGGTCAAGGAAACATCATTGTTTTCTTTCCTGCCTGAGATTCCCAAGTAGTTCAATTATTCTCTCCAAAGCCTGTGCGCTCATCTCTTGCCCCTGCTTACGCTGACAATGTGTATGTCCACGACCTCTGGGAGATGTTGTTCATAAACAAGTAGGCTATGAGGAAAGAAAGCAGGATAGATAGATAGATAGATAGATAGATAGATAGATAGATAGATAGATAGATAGATAGATAGATAGATAGATAGAGCCAAAGAATAAAACATATTCATATGTTATAACAGAGTTCTAATTCTAACAGATTTTATGTCAACAACACTCACTAGCTACAGACCACATAGCTCCCAACTATACTTATCTTAGCCCCCCTCTTCTCTGTTGAGTACAGTGGTGTCATCATCAAGTTCCTGGGAACATTATGAGCTAGATTCACAGAACACTTACGCTGGCTTATCTACAAATACGCGGCGTAAGTGAACAGATGCGCCGTCGTATCTATGCGCCCTATTCTCTATACTAGATACGCCTGAATTCTGGCCTCATCCGACCGACGTAAGTCTCCTACGCCGTCGGATCTTGGGTGCATATTTACGCTGGCGGCAAGGGGCGCTTCCGTAGATTTACGCGTCGAATATGCAAATGACCTAGATACGCCGATTCACGAACGTACCTGCGCCCGTCGCATTAAGCTACGCCGTTAACGTAAGGCGTACGTCCGGCGTAAAGTTACCCCTGCTATATGAGGCGCAGGTAATGCAAAGGTATGGACGTCGGAACAAGCGTCAAATTTTACGTCGTTTACGTAAGTCGTACGTGAATGGGGCTGGGCGTAGGCTACGTTCACGTCGAAAGCATTGAGCCGACGTATCTCAGGGAGTATATGCGACGTGATTCTGAGCATGCGTGCGCATGCGCCGTTCGATCGGCCCTTCATTTACATGGGGTCACGGTTAATTTAAATGAAGCACGCCCACTACCTGCCTACTTTGAATTAGGCGGACTTACGCCGACCATATTACGATACGCCTCGGCAACGTACGGGCGAGTGCTTTGTGAATACTGCTCTGGGCTCTGTGCGCGTCGTCGGCATAGCGTATATTCGATACGCTACGCCGGCAAAACTATGCGCCGAGCTACCTGAATCTAGCTCCAAGTATTCAGAATCTCACAAGAAGTTGCTCCACCACGGTGCAGGACTCAGGAGCATCTTCTTGTGATTTAGGGTCCGCATTTGCAGAATCTCACCAGAACGACATCCTCGCCTAGACACCACAGAAGGAAGCTCGGAATATATTTTCTAACTTTTCCCACAGGTGTTTTTTTCATAGCTTTAATACAATTTGTAAAAGGGGGATAAACAGTTTTGGAGACCTAAATTGATCAGTGAAATTTGCGTTTTCACCAAATTCATAACCATAATTATAACTGGTGTGGTTATTGAGCTTGTCAAACTATTCTTAATTGCCATATTCTAAATGAATGAGGTAATTTAATGCAAATCTAAAATTAAAATCATATATTATTTTCCAATTCGTTTTTTGTTATTTCTAGCTTATTCCTATTAATCTCCTATCAATCTTGAAGTTTGTAAATCTAATTTGTGAAGATCCCCACACAGGGCAGCCATCACAAATTTTGGGGCCCCTTGCATAGCTTTAGGCAGGGCCCCCCTGGAGCAGAGAACCGATGGTGGGGGTGCTGATGGAAAAAAAACAAGTGTAATCTCTTCTCTCCTGACACAAGATAATTAGGGGGGGGGTCTGTAAGGGGCCCTGGGGACCATTGGGCCTCTTCCAGGTGTAATTGAAAAAAAAAAAAGACAGGGGTGGGGGCAGCCGAGCCTGTAAGGGGCCCTGGGGACAATCGGGACCCTAACAGGTGTAATGCAAAAAAATATTAAAATAAAAAATGTTAATAAAAAAAAACGGGAGGGGGGCCAGCCAGGCCCGTAAGGGGCCCTGGGGACCATCGGATCCCTTACATGTGTAATGCCTGTACCCCCCTGATGGCGGCCCTGTCCCCACATAATTACTTCCCCAAATTCTGTGACACATAATGATTATACCCTGTGAGTAGGCACTGCTGTGTCACACATTCCACAGAGCCTGCCTTCTAAACCAGCGGTCCCCAACCTTTTTGGCACTGGGGATCGGCGATGCGGTTTTTCGCAGGCAATTTGTTGGGGCAATGGCTGGTGTTGGTGTTTCAATCATCACAGCACCGTGGTTGAGATGGTGTCAGGAAGACTAAAACGCATTATTTCTATTATTACATTGTAATATAAAATGAAATCGTTCAACTAACCATAATGCAGAATCAGTGGGAGCCCTGAGTGTGTCACTTGCCGCTGTTGTCTATCACCAGATGCAGCTTGTCACTTCACGTGCCTTCAGATGCAGTTTATCACTTTCCACATTACCAGCCACCAAATGCAGCTTGTCACTTACCATGTCTCCTGCCACCACATGCTGCTTGTCACTTTTCACGTCACCTGCCACCAGATGCAGCTTGTCACATTGCCTGCCACCAGATGCAGCTTGTCACTTGCCACGTCACCTGCCACCAGATGCAGCTTATCACTTGCCACGTCACCTGCCACCAGATACAGCTTGTCACTGGTCACATTATTTGGCTTCAGATGCAGTTTGTCACTTGCCGCATCACCTGCTACCAGATGCAGCTTGTCATGTGCCACGTCACCTGCCACAAGATGCAGCTTGCCATGTCACCTGCCACCAGATGCAGCTTGCTATGTCACCTGCCTTCAAATGCAGCTTGTCACTTGCCACATGGCCTGCCAACAGATGCAGCTTGTCACTTGCCATGTTGCCTGCCACCAGATGCAGCTTGTCACTTGCTGTGTTACCTGCCACCGGATGCAGCTTGTCACTTGCTATGTCACCCGCCACCAGATGCAGCTTGTCACTTGCCATGTCGCCCGCCACCAGATGCGGGTTGTCACTTGCCACCAAATGCGACTTGTCACGTCACCTGCCACCAGATGCGGATTGTCACTTGCCACATTAGCTGCCACCAGATGTGTATTGTCACTATCCTGCCACCAGCTGAAGCTTCCCACTGTTGCCTGCCACTAAAAAATACCAGATGCAGCTTGTCACTTTTTAAATATAAAGGCAATTTGGTGGCCGGTAACAGTGCCAGCATGGAGAGAGGCTTCTCTACCCAGATATTTATCACATATGCATTTGCTGGTTCCCAGAATGAGGGTGGTCAGTGAAAGAGGATGTAATCTCTCTGCTGCCTGTGGCTGCACAGTGAAGGTAGAACTGCGGTGATGCAGGGCGGGCCGTGAGAGATGAGAGAAAGGTATCCTGTGATATGTAGTCCTTAATGATTGAAAGTAAACAGCAGAGGAAAAGCTGCAAAGCATGCAGGGAATCTAAGAATTTGTGGAAAGAGATGGCCGGTAGACAGGCAAAACTCACATGAAGGGAGATTTTTCAACTAAGCCTATATTGGATTGTCAAAAATAACTATTGTTTGTATTGATATTTCAATACTGATGTTATAAAATTAAAGTGTATACTTTGACCACAGAACTCCTTTAACTGCCTCCTGACCACCTGCCACAGTTGTACTGAAGCAAGGCGGCAGGATATCGCAAATCGCCATCATTGTACTTTGGCTCGTTTAAGTGATCTAGCGGGCGATGTCCGCCAGCAGCCTGTGGTGTACAGAGGCAGAACAGTGATCTCTGTCATGTCCCTGGCAGCCCATTCCCCCTACAGTTAGAACACGCTGAGGGAACACAGTTAACCCCTTGATCGCCCCCTATTGTTAACCCCTTCCCTACCAGTGTCATTTATACAATGATCAGTGCATTTATATAGCACTGATCAATGTAATAATGTCACTGGTCACCAAAAAAAGTGTAATTTGGGGTCAGATTTGTCCGCCGCAATGTCACAGTCCCACTAAAAATCATTGATGGCCGCCATTACCAGTAAAAATAATATAAAAAAAATCTATCCTATACATTGTAGACACAATGGCCCAGATTCTCGTATATCGGTGCATCCTTATGCGGGCGTAGCGCATCCAAGATGCGCTACGCCGTCCTAACTTAGAGAGGTAAGCTCCGTATTCCCGAAGCACCGGCGTTCAAATTTGCGCCGGCGTAGTGCAAATTCGTGGGCGGATGTGGGCGTAAATGAAAGTAGGAAGGAAGTGGGCGTGATACATTTAAATGAACCGTGACCTTATGCAAATGATGGTCTGAACGGACGGCGCATGCGCCGTCACGTGACCGGGTGTCCCCGCCCCTATGCGCATGCGCACAACGCGATTGGCGAGTTGCTCCAACCAAGTGCATAAATACGCCCAGACATGCGCCCATCGTGTGCAAAAGTACACCTGTTAGTTTACTGTTGGTGGTGAGCTTACTTTTGCAGTGCTTTGCCATGTCTGCTGAGCGTACAAGGAGAAGGAAAAAGAATTTCTCTCATGATGAGAGGGCCATCATTCTCGCAGGCATGGAGAGGCACTAGGACCGCCTCCATGGGTCCAGGAGTAAAACTACAAGCAAGGGGCGAAGGGATGAGATCCTGCAGAGGATAACGGATCAAGTGAATGCTGTGGGCAATGAGGCGAGGAGGCCCCATCATATAGGCAAAAAAATAAATGATCTTAGGAGGAGGGTCAAGGACAAGATGGCCCTCATGGCGAGGCATGCCAGGGGCACTGGTGGGGGACCTGCCTCAAGGATCCGTCTGACACCAGATGAGGAGGTAGTTGCCCGTTGCCTTACCAGGGTGCAAGTTGAGGGAATGCCGGGCTATGATTCTGTTCATCCGCCCTTGAGGACAGGTAAGTGTTTATTTCAACTATCTGGTGTGTAGCATGTGTGTGGGCGGAGGAAGGGAATATGTGACAAGTTTGTGGGTCCACCAACATGTGAATATTTTGTGTCATCCACAGGTGTCCAGGATGAAGCTGGCCTGTCTCGTGCCCCTGCCCGTCCCACACCATCCCCTGATGCTGATGTCCCTGCCCGTCCCACACCATCCCCTGATGCTGATGTCCCTGCCCGTCCCACACCATCCCCTGATGCTGATGTCCCTGCCCGTCCCACACCATCTTCATCTGATGAAGATGCCCCTGACCCCCAGGGAAGGCAAGCGGCATTGGTGGAGGAGAGTGGTGGCCACGCCTCCATTGAGGAGGTTCTGCAGGATGCGGAGCATTTGGGGGAGGAGGTGTCACTGTCCCTTTTCATGGAGGATTTGGGAAGCTTGGCTGGTCCATCCCGGACCTCAAGCCCACGATCCTCCATATCCTCGGACTCCATCTCCAACCCAGCCACTCCCTCTGTCTCCATCCCCAACCCACCCCCTCCATCTAATCCCTCCCCCTATGCCAGGCCTGAAGCCTCTCGTGGACCAAGGAGGTCAACGCCGAGAACCAGGGGGGTACCCGAGTTGCTGTCTGTGACCCTGACCACTGCGCAGGAAGACCAGACCCGCCTTATGGGTGCGATGGGCCAGGACTTCACTAGAGTGGCTGACAGCCTTGGGGAGAGGGGACATGTCACCGATGTGATTCAGGACATTGCAGGCAACACCACTGCAATTATCACCTGTTTGCGGGATCTCGAAACCACCACAGCAAGCCTGGTGAAAGAGGTGCAGACCCTAAATGAGTCCGTCCAGGGGCACACAGCTGCCATTGTTGGTGTTCAAACCGAGACCAATAACCTCCTGAGGAGGATAGCGGTGGCATTAGAGGGCAGGCCTCCTGCCCCGGTGGATGCTCCTCTGCCTGATGCAACCCCCCCCCCCCCTCAACCAGGCAGTTGAGGAGCCGGGGCCGGGGCCGTGGCCGAAGGCAGGCCAATTAGTTATTTTTTCGTGATGATTATTGCTTGGGTAAAGAGTTTTTTTCTTTCTTTTTCTAAGTATTGCTCTGGTAAAGAGTATTTTAAGTTATTGTTGACAAATGCACACGGTGAGGCGTGCAGAATAGTGTGACTGGTGTGAGAATGGGGGGGGGGGTTGAAACTCCTGCCAGCAAAGGGGTGTCACCCTCTGCCGTGTAAAAGGTGTATGAATGTACAGTAACATAATTGGAGCCTTGGCGCGGCGTTACTGCTCCCTAAAACAATGTGGTTTGATTGGGTCTAATCCAATTCGATGTGCATGTGGGGGGTGTGTGCTAGGGACCACAGTGGTGTGCACGCGTGCATTCACATTGTGCCATTTTTAATGTGTGTGTTTAACGTTCAAAGAGACGTTCAACGAGGCATCTCCTGATTGCTGATCCCTCAGCAGACGGGGTACCCTCAGGCAGGGGGGGATTCTCGGGTTGGGGGCTCAGGTCATCACGTAGTTCAATCTCCAGGCCCTTTCTCACTGCGAAGTTGTGCAGAATGCAACATGCCCCGATGATCTGGCACACAAAGTCTGGGGAATACAACAGGGTCCCCCCAGACTTATCCAGGCATCTGAAACGGGACTTCATTTGGCCAAAGGTTCGTTCCACAACTGCACGGGTACTTATGTGTGCAGCATTGTAGTTTTCCTCTCCTGGGGTTTGTGGGTCCTGGAATGGGGTCATTAGATGAGGTCCAAGTGCATATGCAGAGTCACCTGGAAGGGAAAAGACAGGAGGATGTTAGTCATGCATGTGCCCCTCGTAATGTCTGCGTCATGGGGGGGACAGTCATACCTTACTCCCATGTCACTCACCAACCAGCCAGCTGTCCCCATACACGTTCTGGTCAAACTCCATTGGGATGTCGCTTTGGCGGTAGATGAAGCTGTCATGACAGGATCCGGGGTGTTTGGCACGGACGTGCCATATGAGGCCATGGGCATCCACGATCACCTGGACATTGATAGAATGCCAGAGCTTCCTATTGCGGAATAGGTGCTCTGTGTCACAGGGGGGCTGTAGTGCCACATGGGTGCAATCAATGGCCCCGATGGTGCGTGGGAATCCTGCAATTCTGACAAAATCTGCCCTTGCCTTATTCCGCTGGACCTCCTGGGTGGGTCTGACGATTTGGTTGGACATGTGTCTGAGGATTGCGGGGACAACCTGGTGCACACATCTGCTCATGCTGGTTTGTGACATCCCAGCCACACCTCCACTTGTGCGCTGAAAAGATCCAGTGGCCAGGAAGTGGAGTGTTGCCAGGACCTTGATCAGTGGCTGCACTGCATGTGAGCGGTGTGTTGGGCTGGTAAGGTCATCCTGCAGGATTGTGGTTATTTCCTGGATGGCTTGAGTATTAAATCTGAAGAGGCGATACACCTCTGCTTCCCCGATGGCCAAGACGTCTAATGGCGTTCGGTAAAAACGCTGCCGTGCCCTCCTCCTTCTCCTTCTAAGCGCCTGGGCGCACACTAGTTGTGCTATGACAATGCCTGCCCCTGGCATGTTGGCATACAGAAGTCTTGTCCTGCAAGTGTGGTTGCTCAGCTCGTCCGTAAGGGTGCTGCTAAAGCTGCTCTCCAGCTGACCTGCACACGTCTGGTGCAAAGTTGCCCCTGCTTTTATGAGGGGCAAGTTTACACCGGGCGAACAGCTTACGCGCACCGCTCGTAGCCTGCGTCGGGCGGTCGTACGTTCGGGAATCTCCGTATATCCCTCATTTGCATATTTGATTATGAAATCAATGGGAGCGCTGGGCGTTCTCGGCGTAAATGTGCGCCTACGCTACGCCGGCGTACAAACGTTGCGCCGATCGAAACAAGACTAATTTCTGGCGGACCTGGTTCTGTGGGTAAGGCGCACCGATACGACGGCGCATCTGTTCAATTGCGCCGCGCATATCAAGGTGCCCCGGCGTAACGCCTTTGAGAATCTGGGCCAATAACTTTTGCGCAAACCAATCAATATATGCCATTGGGATTTGTTTTTGCCAAAAATATGTAGAAGAATATATGTCGGCCTAAACTGATGAATAAATGTGTTTTTTTATATGTTTTTGTTTTGCATATATAATATAGCAGAAAGTAAAAAAAAAAATGTTTATTTTTTTTTAAACTGTCACTCTTTTGTTATTTATAGCGCAAAAAATGAATACCGCAGAGGTGATCAAATACCACTAAAATAAAGCTCAGTTTATGGGGGAAAAAAAGGTGTAAATTTTGTTTGGGTACAGCTTTGCACTACCGCACAATTGTCAGTTAAAGTGAAACAGTGCCATATCGCAAAACATGGCCTGGTCAGGAAGTGGGTAAATCCTTTCGGTAAGTACATAATGGGGGTTATTTACTGAAGGCAAATCCACTTTGCACTACAAGTGCACTGAAGGTGCACTTGGAAGTGCAGTCGCTGTAGCTCCGAGGGGGACATGCAAGCAAAATAGAAAACAGCATTTTAGCTTGCACATGATTGGATGATAAAATCGGCAGAGCTTCTCCTCATTTCAGATCTAGCCCTCAGATTAACAGCGACTGCACTTCCAAGTGCACTTGTAGTGCAAAGTGGATTCGCCTTTCAGAAATAACCCCCAGGGGGTAATTTACTAAAGGAAAATCCACTTTGCACTACAAGTGCATTTTTAAGTGCAGTCGCTGTAGATCGGAGGGGGACATGCAAGGGAAATAAAAAACAGCATTTTAGCTTGCACATGATTGGATAATAAAATCAGCAGAGCTTCCCCTCGTTTCAGATCTAGCCCTCAGATTTACAGCGATTGCACTTCCAAGTGCACTTTCAGTGCAAAGTGGATTTGCCTTTTCGTAAATAACCCCCCCAATGTTTTCATTGTTTAACATACAATTCAAACTGTGTAATGCTATAATTGTTTCAAAACCAGCAGGGGGAGCTGTGTATTTATGAATACATTTCCGATAACCTATAATGATATGTTCTTTACATCTCACAACTATTCCTTTGCCAGAGAACATTAAACATGTTTATGAAATTAAAACGTAGTTTAATTAAGGTAGCTTTTTTTTTTTCTAGATCTCTGATCAAACAAGCTCCAAAGCAGGGCAAGTAATGTCACTAAACGCAATAAATACAATTGTGTATTTAATTCTTACATAACGCATTCTTGGCAATGTGTTTTTGTTGAAGGCTAGAATAAACTGGTGGTACCTAAAGCATGTTTTTTTTTTTTGTGCTATAAACAAAAAATGACGGACAATTTTGAAAAAAAAAAGTTAATTTCTTAATCAATTTAGGCCAATATGCCTTCTGCTACATATTTTTGGTAACAAAAATCCCAATAAGCGTATATTGATTAGTTTGTGCAAAAGTTATAGCATCTACAAACTGGGATATATTTATGGGATTTGTATTTATTTATTTTTACTAGTAATGACGGCGATTAGCGACTTATAGCAGGACTGCGATATTGCGGCGGACAAATCAGACACTGACACTTTTGACACTTTTTTGGGAACCAGTGACACTAATACAGTGATTAGTGCTAAAAAAATGCACTTTCACTGTACTAATGATACTGGCTGGGAGGGGTTTAACATCAGAGGGTTAACTGTGCCTAGCTGTGTGTTAGTGTAGTGTGGGAGGTGTTTTACTAAAGGAAGGCATTGATCTGTGTCCCTGCTTTGCAGGATCACATATACATACATGATCCTGCACAACGTGGCCGTCCCATAGGAGTAAAACTACTATAGGGCGGTCAGCAAGTGGTTAATATAAGGACACTTACCTGTCCAGAGATCCAGCGATGTTGTCACCCGAGCCAATTCTTCTTTCAGCTTCAAAACTGGTTTCTTACTGCGCATGCACGAGTTGTGCTGTGCTTTCTGAATGGTCATGCAGTCTTCTGGGACCTGTGTGTGTCCCAGAAGGCTTTAGGGGGGGAGTAGAAGGGGCCAGACATCATTGTAGATTGTCAATACCAGGTACCCGCTCCCTCCCAAAAAGTGCTGGGGGGAGGGTTCAAACAAGCGGAGCTTCCCTTTTTAGGTGGAGCTCCTCTTTAAAGCAGAACTGGGTCCCGAAGAGACATCTGCTTGTTTTAACCGCCCCTTTGAAAAAGGTTGTCTGCAGGTTAGGGTTTGAAGCAAAATGTCAAAATTCTGAAAGAGTCTTATAGACTATATTAATTGGCTTTATAGGCAAAGCCTACCAACATGTAAGCTATATTACCTGTGAACCTTCTGGATAAATATGGTTACTGGATGCCAGTTGGCATCAGGCAAAGTAGCTGTGGTCATTACCAAGTAGGGTAGTGAGACTTTAAGGAGTTGTAAAGGAAAACATTGTTTTGCCTAAAATTAATGTCTGCAAGGTAGACAGACAGAATAGTGTAATGATTCTGTTATAAAACAAGTAAATACCTATTAAATCCCTTCATCTATATCACCTCCGGCGTTCTAGTTTCTGTTCTCTCATTCACTTCCTGGTTTGCATCGCTCGTTCATGTAAGAACTACATCTCCCAGTATGAATTGCGTCACAGCCAGTAATTCACACCTCCTTGAAGTCTCTAACACGTTGAGAGCGTCCTGCCACACAGATGTAGTTCCCAGGAGGGGGTGAGCACGTCACTGACCACCGCAGTAAAGCCTCCCTTCACGGTGGTCAGTAAAATCAGACAAGCAGGACGTGAACAGAACAGAGAAGAAATAGAGCAACTTCTGAGAAAAAACGAACAATGAGGAAGTGAAAAGAGGAATGTCTGCAGGTAAAGGATGCTTATTATGAAAAAAAAAAATCCTTTATAACCCCTTTAAGTAAAACAATTGCATGGGGAATGTAATATCTTATTTCTATTATCTCTACTAAAACCTTGTGAATTGGAAAGTTCTTCTGGCTAAATAAAGCAGATGACAGTATACTAATCAAAAGGTGACATTCCTTTTGTAGATGCCTGTGTCACTGAGATATGTCTTTCTTGATTGTTCTCAATTAAAGAAGAACTCCAAGAATGTATGGACTTTTAAAGATGTGCTGGTTTTTAGGGGTTCAAATGCAACAAGGCCACAGATAAAACACTTTAACATTTTTTGCACTATGGGGTTGATTTACTAATGGAAAATAGTATGTGCATTTTGCAAAGTGCAATTGCGCTCTGCAAGAGCAGTTGCTCAAGAGCTTAGTAAATGAGCATAAGCCCTGCTTACTTTCATCTTCCAATCGTGTGAAAGCAACATTTTTTATTTTTGCATATGATTGGGTACTCGTTACAAATTGAAGCTTTACCTCATTTACCAAGCTCTGGAGAAACAGCAATCAACTCCTATATGCCTTTAAATCTGAGACCAATCAACAGCCCATGCGTGTAATCCAAATTGAAAGATCTTCTGCAGCTATCTCTAGACTCATCATGTACAAGGGAAAGCACTAAACTTGAAAATAATAGAACATTTCAATAAAACAGGCAAGCGCATAATCACATGCAATTAATCACTTATTGAATCGAATAAAACAAAATTATATTGCACTCACATCTGTCAGTTGAAAGGATGAGCATTGTGCAAAGTTTAAACATTCAAAGGCAGTCACAACTGAAAGCGCTGATCGGGACAGTCTTGTATGGACAAATTCTCAGAAGAAATCAATAAGATAAAATCATGTGTCAATTTATTGATAACATGTAGTGAATGAATGAACAATAAAATCTCCTTGCATGGATAGAACGACTGTAAAACTTACTACCTTGTAAAAGCGGTCAGAAGTGGGCTGGCTTGGTGAAGCAATGCTGCAGGTGGGAGGTGCAATGCCTCAACCGAAGCCTGGTAGTGGATGGCAAGGTGTCAAGACTTGAAGAAAGGTCATGCCATGAAACGTGTTGTCAAGACAACAGCCATTCTCCTCCACTCTCCTCGGCTTGCTCTCCACCATCCTGTGTTTCAAGCCTCGTTCTGAATATGTGTTCCCTAAGTGTATGACGTCATGCTCTGGTGTTTTTTGCCTGCTGGTTCCTATCAGCGGAAAAAACGCTTTTCCCCTTCTCATTGGATGTTTCTGGGGACATAAGAGTTCTACCACTGCAGCATCGCTTCATTAAGCCAGCCCACTTCTGATCGCTTCTACAAGGTATTGTCACAGCGGGGAGCAAGTTTTACAGTTGTTCCATTCATGCAACGAGATTTTAATTGTTCATTAATTCACTACATGTTATCAACAAATTGACACGTGATTTTATCTCATTGATTTCTTCTGAGAATTTGTCCATACAAGACTGTCCCGATCAGCACTTTCAGTTGTGGCTCTCTCTAGGCTCATGTTACTTCCTTCCCCATCATGGGAACCAACATCGGAGCATTCAAATTGCTGCGCATCCTCCAGCAGCATGTAACTGACACTATGATCAAATAATTCAGGTGACCCCTGCATTAAAGTTGGGGCTACAGAAGGAGTAGCTGTGCAGCGGTGGTGGAAAGCAAACTAGTATGAGCCTGGGTGACAGAGGATGAGGACGGCTTACTGTAGTTATCCACTCCACCAACTCTTCTGCATGTTGTGGCTCAATGACCCGGTCAGCAGCAGAAATAAAGGACACTGCCTTGCCTGCAGAGGATGCACCATGTCTCCGACCTCCACTTTTCACTGTAGAGGTGATTTCCCTCTTTTAGTGGCCTGTGGGTGTCTGCCTCTCCTTGTTGGCCTTTCGGACATGATGGGGATTTTTTGGGGGGGGATATTTATTACTTTTTATTATAGAGTGTGGGAAGGGAATATGGTGCTTGGGTGCAATACTTTAGTGCTTGGTGCACTATAACCCATTTTATTATAGTTTTTTTTTTAATAAAGAAAATAACGGTGCAGAAATTGTGGAGAATTTTTTTTTCACTGCTGCTGCAAAAAAAATAATAAAATAAATGTAAAAAAAAATTAAGAAAGGAAAAAAAACTGTGGTGACGCAGCAGGAAGACCACCTGCGACTCAGAAGAAGGAACAGAAATTATAGAGGATTTTGTTTTTGCAGCTGCTGAAAAAAAAGCCCCAAATAAGGAAGAGGATAGCAATTTTGCCCTAAATATTCTTAGTGCTGCTGGGCTTCTGAAAAAAAAAAAAAAAAGTATACCACTTCTGCATTGACACAGAAGGAAACACACCTGCGTCACAGAAAAGGGAGTACTAATAATGCAGCAACAGAACCTGATGCTGCAAGAAAAAAATAATTATTAATGAAAAAAATGGGATCAGTGTTACACACCAACACTTCAGTAGCACCACCACACTGTGTTATTCACACTACACTGTATTATATACACTGCACTGAACTGTGTTATTCACACTGCATTACACTGTATTGTATATTCTGCACTGCACTGTACTATATATTCTACACTACACTGTGTTATTCACACCGCACTACACTGTATTATTAACTCTGAACTGCACTAGTCAGGCCTCGCACACACGACCGAGTTTCTCGGCAAAAACCAGCAAGAAACTTGCTGGGAGATATTTTTTTGCAGAGAAAACTGGTCGTGTGTACATTTTCGCAGAGGAAACTGTTGAGAAACTCGACGAGCCAAAAAGAAAGCATGTTCTCTATTTCCTTGACGGGAATGGAGAAAATTGGCTTGTCGAGTTTCTCGACGGCTTCACAAGGAACTCGACGAGCAAAACGATGTGTTTCGCCCGTCGAGTTTCTCGGTCGTGTGTACGAGTCCATACTCTGCACTGTATTATATACTCTGCACTGCACTATATACTTTGCACTGCACTGCATTATATACGCTGCACTGCACTGTATTATATACTCTGCACTGCACTATATACATTACACTGACTGTACTGTACTATATATTATACACTGACTGCACTGTATTATATAGTGTGGGACGTGGTCTTAGCCCCTGAGTCATGATTGCCAAAAAGGCACTGTGCCTTTGGGCAAACATGGCTCTCACAGCACGTTGCGCTGTAATTGGAAAAAGCATACAGGTCTTCCTCAACTCCTCCCACTAGATCTAGAATGTTCTCCATCTTTCCAGATACCATGATGATTCATCCAGCCCTAGCCTCTAATAACCCCTACCAGTGGTGGCTGGTGCTCCACTGGTTGGGGGGGGCAGCAGAAGGACATGACCATGGACCCCCCCCCAGTCCGCACCATGCACCGTACCCCACCTGTGCTGACAGGTGGAGACGGCGGCAGGTTCCCCTCTCAGACTCCTTTGTGTCCCGGGCTTCCCATGGAGGCGGCGGCTTCCCCCCTCAGAATCTCAGTGTCCCGTGCTTCCCATGCGTCTCCTTGGCCATACGTCTCCTCCTCCTTCCTCCTCATAAGATAATAGGATGGCTTCTCCTTTTGGCCAATCGGAAAACGGGTCTCACGAATCAGGGTAATAATAGCGAATATTCATTGTCACACAACTAGGTAGGCTCAGGTCACCTTGCTCTGAGACTCAAGCCCACCCTTTCTTGAAGCCAATAAGAGCCTCAGGCTCTAATCACATGCCACGTGACGCTGACCCAGATTCAGTGACTCGGGTTTATCCCAGAGCCAGAAAATGCTTTTACCTGTACTACACTTCTAGTAGCACACACTAGATGGTGCTACAAATGTATTTTCAAATTTTAAAACACAGGCTCTGCTTTTTTTTTCCATGAGATCAGATTCTTAGCATCCTGCCAGCCCCCTAATGCAAACAACCAACAGGAGTTTCTAAAGGTGCACTCACAATGGGCACCATTAAACTGAACAGTGCGCCAGAACACTGCGGGTAGAAGACACTTGCATTTCCACACAGAATCATGTCCAGCACAATGTGAACTCCAAGAGCACTGGTATATTATTGTGCCTGCGACAGCACAAGTGATAGATGAGATTTCTGGGCAGTTGGCCCAGCCCTGGTCAGGATTAGTGAGCCTATTAGCTGCTGATGGCTTTCCATTACAATATCGGTTTGAAAGAGCACTAAACAAGAAAGCTGTGTTTTTATATTCACATTTAATTACCTCCATCAGGACCATAAATGAGATCATTAGTTGAAGTGGCAGTAATTTGTACAGACAATAGTACATTATTGCAGCTAGAACACAGTGGTTCAAATATTTTTCCTAATGATTGGGTCACAAAATCAGTGGAAACTGTTGTAGAATTAGGTTTTTTAAGTTCTCTTAAAATACACATTCCAAGGCAATCAATAATGTCTTTCAAACCTCAGAAACGTGGGCTATTTTGGGGATTTAGTAAGGATTTTGTAAGCCAATATTAAAGTGAAGCAGTACTCAAAAAAAAAATATTTAAACCAACCAGATCAATTAAAACGGAACTCCAGGCTAACAGCTAAATGTGAGCTATCGTACATTTCAAAGGATATGTATTTCTGTCCATCCAGTCCTGAGATTTTCACAGCCCTTCAAGACTGTATAACTAGCCTAGTGATCTGACTTTTTCCTTCTGCAGTTATGCCACACAATTTGGTCACCATCACACCCCCTGCCTGTGATTAGACAGTGAAGGCTCAGTAATAGCTTTAGGTAATCATCTCTCCTCCTGTCATGTTCCTTGTCAGCCCAGGCATGGGCGTCCACTGAAATTTTTTCAGGGGGGGGGGGGGGCAATTCTCAATAGCTCTTGAGATAATTAAGCTTCACTCCATGCCCATATAAATATAGCCTAGAGAATGTACAGACCCCCCCTTCAGCACAGCCCCCCCATTCAACACAGATGGACACCCCATTCAGCACAGATCCCCCCATTCTGCACAGACCCCTCCCTTCAGCACAGATGGACCTCCCCTTCAGCACAGACCCCCCTTCAGCACAGATGGACCCCCTTTAAGCACAGACCCCCCTTCAGCACAGATGGACCCCCCTTCAGCACAAACCCCCCCTTTCAGCACAGACACACCCTCCCTCCCCATCCCATTCAGTACCTCAGATCAGCCATCAGCGCAGTACAGCATGTTCCCTCCACCTGTGTACACATAAACACTGGAGGGGGAGGCGGCTTCACTCTGCTCGCTGTGCCTGTGTCACATGCGGCCCGGACTGCTCAGACAGCCCGCGACCGCAAGAGAAGGGGTTGGTTGGTTGGTCAGGTGCAGTGGTGTCACCCCTTACCAGACCACCCCGCCCCCCCCCCCCCGCAATGCCACGGCCAGCAGCTTTCCTCTATCTCCCTGTTCTAACCTGTCTGTCACCGTGGCGCTCTTCACTCTTCAACACCTTCTTGATTTTCCAGGGGCGGGGTTCAATTGCCCCCCCTGCCCTATGGAGCGGACACCCATGAGCCCAGGTGAATCCATGTGTAGCAAGGTCCCGGGCCTCCATAAGCCTAATGGTGACCTCGAAGGTTAGGGAGAGCTGACATCCTTCCTTGTAGAGTGGGTAACCAGGTATGGTGGGTGTGATGCAAGAAGAAAAGATGGGCGCCAGTCACTTTTGAATGCGAACAGGAGATTTATTGTCTCTTAACAGATCTGGGGGAGAGAGGGTTAGAGCCAGGACACCCTTGAGTAGATGCAATGGTAATTGGCAGACTCCAAGACTTCTATAGGTAGACAGCTATACAGTGGAAGGCCTCCAGCCGGATAACACTTCTGTATAGGTAGGACAGCTATCTCCTATGGCAACTAATCTTGTAACATTCACTAGCGGTAGATGTACTTAACTCTTGGTAACACAGAACAGTCCTTTACTTATCTCACAGTATCCCACTGTAGATCTTCACTCACTGAGCTCCCAGTCTCTCACTAGATGTCCATATCCCACTGGATCCCCTGAGCTCTTCCACAGCAATCCCGCTGTATAATCCTCAAGTGTCACCCCACTATCCTGCTGGGGCCTTGGCTTGGCACTGGCTGATGCTTTCCCAATTCTTCACCATCCCCGGCTGGTGAGAAGACTGCTCAGGTACTTGCTTCAGCTTACTCACAGTAGTCTCCGATAACAAGGTGGATGGTCTCTTAGTGGCGACAGTTTCCCCTCTACCTCAAACCACAACTGGTTCCCCTGTCCGGCTGAACCTTCTCAACTCGGTTGGACTCCAATCCTGCAGTCCCAACCCTACGCTGCTTCTCCTGCTCCTGGATAGACTTCAGGCAGCCTAGTAGCCAGGTATCCCTGGGATAGGCCTCAGGCTTCTGGCTTATCAGCCCAGGGCGATATAACACATGTCCACCCAGACAGCCGTCCAGGTGGCACAGAATGCCGTTCACCTGACTCCACCCGAATAAATAGGCTCTCCCAGCAGGCCAAGAAGCTTAAAGAAAGCCTTGCCCATTGGCTGAGACACCACATCCATTTATAATATGTCCTTGCTATGCCCTTGTCTTATCTAATGTCACCAGCTACAATGCCACCCAGTGACAGAAGCGAGAAGTGCAGCAATTCCAGAATTAGGGGAAAATCTGTGGATCACCTAACAATTGGCCAGGACAATTACCACCTGGCAAACTAAATTTGTTAGCAACTCTGCCTAAACACCAGGGTGCTACAAATGATACCTGATTGCTGTTGTACAGGGGAATAACAGAAGCTCAAATCATGACAAATTTAGGTTTTTACACTAGTTCCATTTAAATGCATGTAATGATTCTTTAAATAAAGACATAACTTTAAAGATACAATACCCCAGATCAATAACCTAAACACCTCAACACCCTTACCTATAAGATGTCCTCTTATCTTATTTATCAAGTTCCCTATCAAGGCTTCCCTTCCCGCAAGACATGCAATAGGCTGCCCCAGCTGCTGATCCAGCAGAGTCAGAGGGGTTGATTTACTAAAGGCAAATAAACTGTGCACTTTGCAAAGTGCAGTTGCACCAGAGCTATCATGTGCAAGCAAAAATGCTGTTTTTTCTATCTTCCTTGCACATGATTGGGTATTCTTTGGAAAGTGAATCTTTACTTTTCTGTATATACTAAGCTCTGGAGCAACTGCACAGTCTATTTACCTTTAGTAAAAGTGTTAATTCAGTGGGGTTGATTTACTAAAGGCAAATAGACTGTGCAATTTGTAAAGTGCAGTTGCGCCAAAGCTTAGTAAATGAGCAGAAGCTCTGCTGACTTCCATCATCCAATCATGTGCAAGCAAAAATTCTGTTTTTTTATTTTCCTTGTGAAAGAAAAAACCTTGCACCAAACAATAAATATACTAATACCTTTGGTACAAAGCTGCTCCCCAAAAAACAGTGAACCTGTTACTGTGCAAGTGAAACAAGATTAGGTGATAGGGGGCGCTAAGTGATTATTCGTTATATATTAATACCATGAACTAAAGTGAATATATTATGCATAAAGTGAAATATTTCCTTATATCAAACAGATATTCATGAACTGAAAATATAAAGTGTAATGAAAAAAACATACATAAATTGATAGTGAAATTTTTTTTTGGACAAATCATGATTTCATAGGTCCATATTTGGTGTGTCTTGATTAGTAGACCCACACCGAAAGTAAAAGGGAATTCCTTCACCATATGAATATAAATCCACCCAATGTGCTCTGAATTGAAAGCTCACCAGATGCATGTGACCTGTTTTTTTTTAAAAAAAGGTCTAATGTGCTTTTGGGAAATCCTGGATTGGATAACCCTAGGTTACCAGATGACTCCTCTGTAATGTGACCTCCTCTCCACCAAAATATCCCATATAGAAGAAACAAAGGGACACTACATAGCGGAATACTGTTGGTTATTTTAAATCATACATAAAACATGAAGGTTCTCAACTTACATTTAGGTGTGCCTTAGCCTGGCACTGAGGATGGCCTGCAGAGATTGTAATATGGAGCCACTTGCCTCTGGGCTCACGTCCAGAGCTGATGTGTGTTCCACTCGAGCATGGGAGAAATCGGAAGCTGGTATCCGGAAGTGACATGACCGGACCCCTCTTCCTGCTACTGACATTTAACAATGGGGCACATTTCTCCCATTAATGTCAGCTATAGGGCACTAATCCTCATACTGACATCAACGACGGGGCACTATTTCTCCCATTGACTCCAACAATGGGGTACTATTCCTCCAATTGACACCAGCGATAGGGAGCTATTCCCCCCCTAATACCAAAGATGTATTGTTTACTCCCACTGACGCCAGGACAATTTCTACTCCCAATGGCCACAGACCCATCCCCTAAAGTCTGGATGACAGTATATTGGCCCTTTGTTTAGAAAGCATTAATTTTGTGTAAAGTGAAATATACCTGGTTTATCCAGCTGTTCCTCTTATCTTCTCCCCCCACTGTCTCCACTGCAGGCTGAGATTGTATAGACCAACTGGTGTCCTCTACTGAGCATGCTCATATTTCAGGTCTCTTCTAAGCTCTTCATTTTGTATTGTTTTTTCTCACCTGTGCAGCCCACATGACTATAGAGTCACACATGTGGGCATATACGCAAAAGTAGATCACATTCCTCCTATTGCTAAACACTATGGGGACAGGATATAGTATGCTGATTGATTTAATTTACTAAGAAACTCACAGAAAAGTTTTAATATAAATTAGTATCAAACTTATCAAAGTTAATTTATAATACCTGTAAAGTAAAAAAAAATGGGCCTTGGATGCAGATGTCGTTGAAACGAAATTAAAGTTTTTTTGTTTGTGCAGTTGCTGTGGATCTGAGGGAAAGATCTGAAATGAGGGGAAACTCTGCTGATTTTATCATCCAATCACGTACAACAGGGCTCAAAATTTCAAGCCCTGAGCTACTAGCCAGGCCTCAAGAGTTACTCGCCACCAGTTGCCCCACCTAATTCATACACTGCTCCACGCCTAATCGCGCCCCTTACCACGCCCTCGTAGATTATCTCATGGAATGACACTGTTAAATGTTTTATGCAGAATCAAGTTACACAATTAAATATTACCAAAAACAACTTTAACAAAATGGGACAGGGCACTGGGGACAGACCAGAGGGACAGGGCACTGGGGGCAGACCAGAGGGACAGGGCACTAGAACTGGATCTCTTCCCCATTCTCTTGCTGTCTCCTCTGCAACTCCCATCCATCCATCCTCTCTCTCCCTCTCCTATTCATCTCATCATCAGGAGCCTGTGTGTGCGGCTCCACGCTTGCATGTCCCCACTTCCCCCTTTTATTCAGGCTGGCAGTGAGAAGAGGAGCTGCAGCACAGCGGGAGGGAGTACTATCCAGCGCCGAGATCCACACAACTGCACAGCCGTTGACACCATAGCACAGCGCACATTGACACCGCACAGCACACATTGAGACCAGTCTGTTCACAGTGCTCAGGCTAAACTGTTGGACACTTACATAGAGCACAAGGAGAAGAAAACTGCACAAACTGGAAGGCTGCCACTCTCATGTCAGGGCAACTTTCAGTGAGCGCTGGACTGCCTACCTGGGACACCCGGAGTGGTAATTTTCGCAATCCTCCACCTGACTCATTACTTCCTGCTCCCTGCTCTCTGCTCTCCAGCTACATTGGTCGGGGGGAGGGGGCAGGCTCAGAGAGGTCATACTGTTAGGTCCCATGGCTTAATGAGAATTGTAAGGAGAGCACCTGTGTACTGCTCTGCCTGTGCGCGGCTCACCAGACTACTTTTCCCAAGCATGCACCTTTCCTCTTTGGCCGCCAATCTCATCGGGACTCTAAGTGTAGGCACAGATTGAAGGGACATTGGTCATGCAGCCCTGTCATCACTCGCCCCCAGCTTAAATCCACTTGTCAAATGCTAGCAGGCGAGTGGAAATTTTGAGGGCTAACGTACAAGCAAAAATTATGTTTTCTACTTTCCTTGCATGTCCCCCTCAGATCTACAGCGACGGCACTTCCAAGTGCACTTTCAAATGCACTTGCAGTGCACTTGTAGTGCAAGGTGTATTTAACTTTAGTAAATAAACCCTATGCCTCCCACTGACAACAACAATGGGACACTGTGGGGTTGACATACTAACTGTGCACTTTGCAAACTGCAGTTGCACTCTGCAAGAGCTGTTGCTCCAGAGCTTAGTAAATGAGGGGAAGGTCTGCTGACGTCCATCGTCCAATCATATGCAAGCAAAAATGCTGATTTTTTTTATTTGCCTTGCATGTGATTGGATATTCTTTGCAAAATTAAGCTTCATCTCATTTTCTGGAGTTCTGGAGCAACTGCACTTGCAGAGTGCAATTGCACTTTGTAAAGTCCAGTCTATTTGCCTTTAGTAAATCAACCCCTGTGAGTGTGTGTCAGGCCCAGCCCTGGTTGGTGCTGAAAAATCCAAGTGTGTAGAAATGCTGAAATGGTCATAAAACCTGTAACGTGCTTTATACCATGCAGGCATTTTGGTTTGATAGATTGAATATCATATAATGCCAACTTCAATTGTCATCACTATTGGGGGTTACCTTGCAGTAATGCAGTGCTTCTCAATTATTTTCTGTCATGCCCCCCCCTAAGAAGAAGAAAACATTTTGCGCCCCCCCGCGCAACTGTAAATAGTATCATTTGTCTATAAAATTGTTATAAGTACACCTCTGCATAACACTGTATCCTTATTAACGTATAAGAGAATAAAAAAAGAAAGAAATGTGAATCAATTTACAACAAAGAATACGCCTCGCTGCATACGCCTCATCATATTTCCTCGTCTTAGCCTTCGGGAGACTTTCTGTTATCTCCTTCTCTCCTTCTCTCTCCGCCTGTCTTCTCATCCCTGTTAAAATTTTTTCCATGATGTCACTTGAGGGTCTGCTACACTTCATGTCTACAAAGAGTCACACGGGCGGGTTTGGCCAATCAGGATAGAGCATTATGTCTATCCAATCGGGTCTGTTCTCCTCGAAAGGGTCACGTGGTCCTCCGCGTCGGGCTGCTACTGGGGCTGCGCTGGGACAATCTCAAGTGATCGCGCCGCGCTGCTCCCTCTCTCTGCAGTATGCAGTATTTCCCGAGGTCAAACGAGCCCCCCTTTACGGAGCCTCGCGGCCCCCCAGGGGGGCGCGCCCCACTATTTGAGAAGCACTGCAGTAATGCAAGATGAAATATTAAAGTTTGGGATTTGCAGAATGGTAAAATAGTATGATCTATGAGCTGATCTGTGTATTTGGGTTATTTACCTATGAGCAGTCAAAATGCTGAAATTCTTCTGCTACAATATGTACTGTAAGAGCCGGTTAACACTGGGGCAGCACGACAAGGTGATCTGCAGACGACTTCAGAGGCGACTTGCAAAATGACTTCTGTATTGAAGTCAATAGAAGTCGCCCTGAAGTCGCCAAAGTTGTAGAGGAACCTTTTTCTAAGTCTGAGCGACTTGTCAGGTGGTTGAGTCGTCTGACGAGTCGCCCCTGTGTGAACCAGTTCTAAATAATTTTCCCAGTAAATTTCCCTGACAAAGCCAGTCAGGAGGTGTATCTCTTATGCTCAATACCCCTGAACCAAGTGTATCGGTGCCCTCGCTGGGTCACTACGTGTTCTAGCACTCACACATTTCACCCTGCTGGTCGGACATCCATTGTGGCACACTTTCCCAGACAATGAACAGTCTCTTCCTTTTTTTTGTAGTTTTTATTAGGGGATTAAACTTGGATGCGGAAAAGGGACATGGAATGCCCATATGATGAATAGTTCTCAGTAAAATCAAAGTTGGTTGAGTCTAAATTTGACAGTCTCTTCCTCTGCACATCTCCTCGAGCACACTACTTGAGATCGCTTGCTTCACTTCACTGTCCAAAGCTAGGTTCCTGTCACCATTAGCACATGGCTAGGCCTCACTCTGAATAAGTCCTAACGTTTTCCTAACAGCCCTTTACAGGCAGGAGTTTGCAGTCCCCTTTGTGGTAGCAACCGTTTTAGTTGAGAAGAATAAATGTGATAACTGACACTTGGTGGACTACTGGTCCCAGCACGTCCAATGCAAATTCTGCCAGCCCTTGTGGCTGCAATGACTTGACTCCAAAACAACACCGCAGTCTCTCCCTCTGGCTCCACATCCAAATCCTTGCATGTCTCTCCCAGAGCTTCACACTGTGCTTCTCACCCACCGACCTGGCATGGATCCCTCCTGAATGACTTGCCTGGCAGTGCTCCCAACTGTCCTCTTCCTGCTCCTGTTCCAGGACACCTCTCAATGACCGTGTAGAAAGAGGCTCCATCCCAGGCCTGAGTTCACCCCCCCCCCCCCAGAAAGGGTGTTCCCTCAGACCACGACAGTCTAACACTCTGTCATTCAATTTCTCCACCCGACAACTCATCCCACAGCAGGCTGAACATGGGTATATATAGGAAGCCTGCCCCCTGCCAATCCTAGTTGAGGATTGGTCAGGGCTCCCACATACACCCCATGTCACCCCAGTTCTCTGCCCTGTCTCTTTTCCAGAACCTTCTAAAAACCAGAGGAGGCCCCAAGTGCTGAAGCACATGTCAGTCACCTGCTGCTACACTAAACCACTCCCTGCCCCCAGATCAAAACAAACAGGCCTAGCTTACAGCAAAGGCCTGCCTAAAATTACCTGCGCTGACAGTACAAAACAAACCCACTACTCTAGCACCTACCTAAGGTAGAGGGTGCTCCTCAAGGAATCTGCAATCTCAATCGCGTACTTTATAAGCTCTTTTACAGGCAACATTTTTTATAAAAGTGACACTGCAATAACAGGGTCACTATACATTTTTCATTCCATGTTATTATGTAACTATTCACAAGGTTTCATTGTATTGTATGTCTTATTTATAACATTATTGTATACTCCATGCTTTTGAAATATTAACCTTTTTCACAACCACAATCTGTATATTACCATTAGTCACTTCAAGTCTGGACACTTTCACCCCCTTCCAGTCCAGGCACCTTGAATGACAATTTTGCGGTCATGCAACACTGTTATTATAACACGTATTAATTACTGTATTTATTGGCGTATAACACTCACTTTGTTACCCTGTAAATAGAGGGTAAACTGTGCCTGCGTGTTATACGCAGGGGGCAGTGGAAAGTTTTTTCCTGAAACTTCCCTCCTAAAGTTAAGGTGCGTTTTATACGCCTGTGCGTGTTATACGCCGATAAATACGGTAGTTAACTAATTCGTTTAACCAGGGAAGACAGAATGGAAGGAAGGTAAGAGGGGAAAAGGGAGGGGGCAAAGGGAGAAAGGGGAAAGAAAGGGAAAGAGAGAAAAGAAAAGACACCCCGGGCTGATCGGCTGGTACCCCTCATATCTTTCATTGTCTCCCCATTAATGCTGTTTTGACATCCCCTTTTTTTTTCTCTTTCCTTCCCCCTTCTCCCCTTGTCCCCTCTCTTTTCCCCTCTCCCCTCTCCTCTTCCTTTCTGTCCTCCCGGGTTAAACTAACAAATTAATGTAGTGGTATATCACCGTTTATGTGATATGAGAGACTACCATCATCTGATTAAGAAGGATCTCAGCTCCCTCCGGTGGCCGAGTTGTGATATAGTCACCTGCTGTTTACTTCTTGTCCTTGCCACAGAGAATGTTGGGAAATGAAGTACAGGGAGAAAAGAGACTCCATTGCCCTGGGTTATTTATAAACGACAACACCCAGAGTGCAACTGTACAACCCTGGAATGCTTTGCTTCCCGCACAGCCTGCTGGGGGAGGTAATTTAAGGAGGAAGGCGTTCTTGGCGCGCTCTCTCCGGACCGCCTCTTCAACCCAGGAGGACAACTGTGCGTGGTGTCTCCACAAAGGTCTAGGTCGGAGTTAGGGCCTAAATACGCCCGGGCGGAGCGCCATTGAGGAAGAGAGACAGAACCTCTGAAGAAGTGATCGGACGGTGTTCCAGTGCAATAGTGACCTGTTCGAGAACCGGAGACATTCATCCTGAAAGATTGTGACTGGAGATCGTGGATGGAGTGTTTCGGAAGGACAAGGCCTGAACTGGTTGGGTGAGACGGGCACCTGCCCAAGACCTATTGACTGTGTTGTTGGAAGGTGAATCGCCCACATTAGCCATTGCAATTTCACCATTCGGGTCTCTTCCACCCATTTCACTTGTTTCCTATTGAATTACAAATTACCCCTTGCGCACCACCGCATGCCAACACATCAGTGCACAGACTTTTGGGATAATTTGAACTAAGGTTTGGTCTGATCAACCAAACCACACTAGTTAGGTGTGTTACCTGAAGACTGCCTATTTAGTTATTGCAGACTGTTGATGTCTATCTTCATACTTTTTAATTGAGTAATTGGTTCCATTACACTGTGTAGTATCGTTAATATTGAGAGCTGGGTGAGGCTTGGCAAGGAGGTGCTTCAGTGCGGATGCCTTATTGAGGGAATCCCCTTGCTGCGTGCTTACACCGGTCTGCATAGTCGTTATAATTCAACGTGTATTTATTTGTTATCACTGCTCTGCAAGAAGTCTTTTACTGTTTTATCTTTGTTCCTTTTTCTTTATCTTATCAAGTAAAGAGTTACATTGGTTAAGCTGAAATTTGTGTCCAGTTTATCTGTCATCCTGTGGACCAATACAACTCAAGGTAATCATTAATTTACATAATTTACTGTGGTGTGACAAGATATTGTGTCCTCCAAGAAGTCATTGGGGTTCACAATTCCATTATACCAGTTGTGCCAAGGAAGGGTTTGAGCCAATTTCAGGGGTTGGTATCCAGAGCGTAGACCGAAAACAAACCAGAAGCTCCTTCTGGGGTAGTGCTACACAACTATGTACTGTCTCTGCTCACATATGTTTTAATAGTATATAACGAAATGCGTAGATTTTACATGCTTGTATAATCAAATATCATCTGCCTAAAGTCTCTTATTTTGTTGTTTTAATTAGATGGCATTCCATTTTAATGTGATACAATACACTTTTGTCTTTTTTTCATTTTTTTTTTTTTATTATTTCCTCATTTGATTGGCACATTCAAAATCCCCTTTATCTGTGTTTTTTTTTTTAGTTTTCCCTTCCTTCAATTTGGAAGTGGCTCTCCTTTCCACTGGATTAATTTTGTGGTCAAATATGCTTGTTAATGGGATGGTGCCAACATGAGGATATTTTTATATCTGTGTCTGGCTCACACTCTTTGTTGCAATAGGAAACCAAACAATTGATAATTTCTTATCCCTAATGAATTAATACAGTGAGATTTTGGTAGAGCTATGATAGTTCCATGCACTTTATTCAGTATTCACAAGATGGCTGTGCATTATTTGTCCCATCTGCTGGGCTGGCCACCTGCCCGCTCTTGCAGTCACATGCCCGCTTCAACTACATCTTTTACCATTTCTCATGCGAACAAGCAGCCAAAACAAAAAATGGGATTGGAAGTGGCAGTGAGTGGGACACAGCAAACAGCAGAACATCCATCTGGTGCCCACAGCCGAGGAAATAAAGCATGAAGCTAAAATTAATTGAGTCAGTATATCAGAATAAAAGAGAGCAATGTTTCTTTTATCCAGCAACAGGCCTTTAGATCAATACAAAATTGTTATCATTGATCTGTTAAATAAATCTGGCCCTGCCGCTCTGGTCTTAAGGTTGCTCTAATGACATGACCCCTCCACCCACCCTTTTCATAAATTGAAGTTACCTAGAGCCTCATGCCTGGCTTCCTTATGAGCTTGGGTTAATGAAACGTGAGAAATTATTGAGTGCTGCACTTTCTTTTCTTTTTCCTGGAGCAGTGATTTGAAGCCAGAGAGCTCATTTGAAACACTCAGAACACAATAAAGCAAGGAGCTGTTCTCAGAGCACCGGTTGTTCTAGCACTTAATAAGTAGCTCTTCCTGACTGCTCATATTTCTCCGCCGTTACTAAATAAGTTAATCACTTCACGAATAGGGAAATCTGCAGGTGCCTTTGAGGCTTTGTTAACACAGTGCCTAAGCCAGCTCTGCGTTCCCTCCTAATCCTTTCTAAGACAGTATGAGGCAGTGAAGTAAGCTGTAATCAGTTTTTAATGTTAGAAACAATATCCCCACTCAAGCTGGTTGCCTAGAGCAACAGGGCAGGAACGGAACGCCTGAAATGAAATGGGATTGCTGCACTTGCCTTGTGCAGCCATCCATATACACACAGTTATTTCCCTTGGCTCTTCCCCCTCGTGGATAAAGTGCTTTTTATCAGCAGGGGGCTCCTTCAACCTCATGACAGCTGCCAATTGGATACGGCCCCTGCTATGAACGGGTCTTCTTATGATAGGAAAATTTAAGTCCCTTTTAAGTGGCTAAAGGGAAATGATGGTCATGAATATTTCTCATCTGTGCCCCTAGGTTACACAAAGTATTCACAGTAATATAAAATTGATTTTACTGTAATGAGAATAGCTAGGAAAAGGAGGTCAAAACAAAGTTATGGATATATTAATGGCTTTATACCGTACAAGGCCGGATGTGTACTGTATACTTCAGGGATTAGACACAAGATATCAAATGGATAGATCCAGGGGATCCTGGGACTTTAAAGCTTATTAATACAATAAAGAAAAAAGAAGATACTAATTTTAAGGCTCATTGACTGTAGTGAGGCAGCTCACATGCAACCAAGCCTACCCTTTAATTATCACCAAGGAACGTCACTCAAAGCTTAAACCAAAAGAATAAGCACAAAACCAAATTCATAAAGGAGTCAAAAACAGCTTTATTTATTAACAAAGCAGCCAACACGTTGTGGGAGTAACCCCCACACCTCTCTTCATCGGGGCTCAGAAATATCTGAAGGTCTTTTATATAGACTCAAGGAAGCAGATGCCAAAGAAATCCTAAACGCACCAGTGGTACAGCTGCAACAAACCAGTGAAGCCTCGTACACACGACCGAGAAACTCGACGGGCGAAACACATCATTTTGCTCGTCGAGTTCCTTGTGAAGCCGTCGAGAAACTCGACAAGCCAATTTTCTCCATTCCCGTCAAGGAAATAGAGAACATGCTTTCTTTTTGGCTCGTCGAGTTTCTCGACAGTTTCCTCTACACACGAAAATGTACACACGACCGGTTTCCTCGGCAAAAAAATATCTCCCAGCAAGTTTCTTGCTGGTTTTTGCCGAGAAACTCGGTCGTGTGTATGAGGCCTAAGACATGGGATATGTTTGGCACAGGTATGTCAAAACCTAAAGAGGGGGTGAGGGGTAAAAAAAATTAAATTTGCACATTCTGGTTATTGGACAAATCATTTAAAGTTAACTAACCTCAAAGATGTTTTTCAAAGTGCATGTAAGTTAAAGTGAGAGTAAAGCCTAACTATTTTTAAAAATGGACCCCCACCTACACTGCCCAACCTGTTTAAAAAAAGGATCTGTGTACTTACCTATTTTTAATCCACTCCAGTCCAGTCATCCAGTCATATGAACCCACAGCTCCAGCTCCCCTGTTTCAGTTAGTAGCTGCTGCAGGGGAAAGGGGGAGAAAGGGACTCCTTTCTTGACTAGGGATGACACAGCACTGTAAATCCATATATCTCACACAGCTTAGTTCAAAACTGCTCCCTGTCAGTCTGTGGCCAGCTAATGTAAAAATGTGAATCCCTTTGCTGCCTCTCACCCTGTGACTAGCCAGTGTAAAGATCCATTACACCAGGGGTGTCCAAACTTTTTTCAAAGAGGGCCAGATTTGATGAAGTAAACATGCGTAAGGGCCGACCATTTTTCTGACATTCTTTGAACCATTAACATTTAGTCAACTAGAATTCTGCTGCCTTTTGTGGCTGTGTGTGGTGAAGAGATGAGCTTGGGCGTGTTATTTGTATATACCGTATTTATCGGCATATAACACACACCTTCACTTTAGGAGGGAAGTTTCAGGGAAAAAAATGTAAATAAAGAACTGTGAAGCAAAAAAAGGGTCATTGCCCATCAATGCAGCCCAATCAGTGCCATGAATGCAGCCTCGCCATTGCCATGAATGCAGCCTGATCGATGCCCATCTGCAGCCTCGGAGGGGAGGGGGGGGCGGGACGAGTGCCAACAGAGTACATACAGGAGAATCTCCTGTTTACAAAGCAGCCTCTTTAATACAATGTCCCGCCTCCGATGATGGACAGAGGAGTGGTCCAATGGCAGCCCAGGAGACGAGACTTCCTATTACAGGTGCCGCAGAGTAAACGGGAGATTCTCCTGTATGCAATTTGACAGCACTCGTTCCCTGCCCCTCCCTATCCCCTCCGAGGCAGCACCGATAAATACAGTATATATCCAAATTACCAGGGGGGCCACATTGAACTGGAACAGGGGCCACAATTGGCCCCCGGGCCGGACTTTGGACATGCCTGCATTACACCATTACATCGAGTAGATCAGGGTTTCTCAACCAGGGTTCCTCCAGACATTGCTAGGGGTTCCCCAAACAATGAGCAATTTCTGCCTCTCGGATAAGTTCCTACTGACACCATTGATCTTTTTAGCTATCTGTAAGGGGGTAATTCTTCCCAATGTCCACAAGTGTATGGAACATTCTTCCCACTGACAATCACACTAATGTATCAAGAGTTGTAGATATAGAACTTTTTAACAGGGATTCGCTGAGACCAGAGAGTTATTTCAAGGGGTTCTCTGTGTTGAAAAGGTTGAGAAAAGCTGGCATAAGTGAACCCCATGAATGTTTCTTTCCTGTGGCCTGTTAGAACACTACACTGAATAAGTAGTGGAGGAAAGGGGGCGTGGCCAAGATGGCGACCTAGACGGACGTGTTTGAGAGGAGCTCCGCTCTCTGAGACCTGATCCCCCGTTAATTTATAGGATCCACCAAGTACCTTTACCCTGACTGGCAGCCGGTGCCCCCGGGTATGCGTAGAGGCAAATCCGGTTCCGGACGGAGAGGCAGCTCCACAGCTAAGGCGAGTCCCCGGCCGCAGCAGACGCACACGCCGGTAGGCCACGTGCACATGGCATCACAAACGGCGCCCTCCCCGGCGAGCGCATCGGAGGAGGATCGCTTCCAGGCTCTCATGCTGGCGATACAGGGATGCCAAACCACCCTCACGGGTAAGATCGACACCCTACAGCTGGACCTTGGGCTCCTGCGGAGAGACCTGGACGGTATACGGGAGCGTCTGGGGGAGGCGGAGCGGCGAGTGGGGGACTCGGAGGACTCCATCTGCGATCAGCGAGCCTCCCTGCACACCCTCCAGGTGAGAGTTAAGGCCCTGGAATCGAGGGCGGAAGACAGCGAAAACCGCAGCAGGAGAAACAACCTTCGGGTGGTGGGCCTCCCGGAGGGGGCTGAGGGCCGGGACCCGACGGCGTTTACCGAAACCATGCTCCGCAACCTGCTGCCGCAGGCCCAATTTTCTCCACATTTTGTCGTCGAGAGGGCCCACAGGATGCCGCCGGGCCGCGCCGTGCCGGGGGCCCCCCCGCGCACCTTCATTTTCCGGCTGCTCAATTTCCGCGACAGGGATCTGGCGCTGAGGGAGGCTAGACGGGTGGAGGAGCTCCGGTTTGAAAACACACGCCTGATGATGTTCCCTGATTACTCCCTTGACACTCAACGGCTAGGCAGAACATTCGACCATGTCAAGGCCCAACTTCGCGCCAAAGGCCTGAAATATAGCATGCTGTTCCCGGCTCGGCTGCGGGTCATCGACGGAGAGTCCACCCGTTATTTCACAGGAGGATGCCTCGCATTGGTTGGACACCCTACCCAGGCAGCGGTAACTGTGATGGTATGACTTCTTTGCCTTATCCCCCTATTGCCACCTCCCTTTGATATTTTTAATTCACCTGAACGTTGCTCAGTTTTACATTTACCGCCTATGTGGCGGGGCAGGACTGTGCCTCTATGCCCCTGGTCCGTTTGGCCCCCTGCCCCCCCGCCTGCCCTTCCCCCCCCATGACCCGGCTTGGTATCTACAAGGATTTCCCTTCTGGAACTAATGGCCACGTGCCTGCTGAACCCGGGGGACTGATGGGGCTGTGTTCGCGGTAGGGGGGGGGGGGCGTTGGACTGGGATCGGGTGCTCTAGGGTATGAAGAGGTGGCTGGGGGAGATGGCCAGGGCCTCTCCTAGGCCTCCAGGTTTACGGGGCCTGTTTAATGGCTCCTGGTTGTAACGTTTAAGTTTGTGCCCCTAGCGTTGCCTAGGTGAACTGTTTTCAACGAATTCTTCAGTTATAATCTTGCACTAGGTTTATTTTTTTAAGCTGGGCTCTATATGTTTTATCCGGTCCATTAACATAGGTCTGGGGGTGGTGCCCTCCCTAGTTGGTACTGGTGAGCCGGGTGTTTGCTCTCCCGGTGCCTTCGGACGGGTCGCCTTGTCAGTTGTCCCCATAGGAGACTTTCCTACTGGTTGATGGGGTTGGTTTGGGGTCAATGCACTCCGGTCCTTTTTCCGGACGTGCGGGGTGGGGGGGATGGGCTGTGTTGTTATGTTTATTTGTTCTTTTCCCTTTTTTATGTTCTTGTGAGTTGCCAATGTGATTGCCAGACTATAGCATACAGTATGTTGCCTTGGACGCCTCCTTCGGCCCGTGCGGATTGCATAGGCCGGGTGCCCAATGCTTTTGAGGTGGCTGTTTCAGTGTGGTCGATGGGGTACCCGTCCCCACGGTGGCGCTACCATACCCGATCTGACCACCCTGTATTAGTGCGAACCCCATGGCTCCCATTAGGTTAATTTCGTGGAATGTCCGCGGGCTGAATGATAAGATAAAGAGATCACTGGTTATGGCCTACCTTAAGAAATACTCTCCTCACATATGCCTCCTGCAGGAGACCCATCTAACAGGGAGGAAAGTATTGGGCCTGAGGAAACAGTGGGTGGGACACTCTTACCATGCTGCGTACTCCAACTATGCCAGGGGGGTTAGCATACTCATCCACAAGTCCCTTGCCTACACCCTCCTAGACGTTAGAATAGACCCTGAAGGTAAATTTGTACTTCTCCACGCAGTGGTAGACACGGTGGAGCTGGTGATTGTGGGCATCTATATACCGCCCCCGGCCACGGTGTCCTTCCTAAAGTCCCTGGTTCCTATCATGGCTGCCTACCCCACGGACAACATCATCATTGCAGGGGACTTCAATATGGTCCCCAATCCATCTTTAGATAGGCTGGCCTCTGATATCAACGTTGATTCTCCCCTGCAGCGATGGGCTTCCCTGTATGGTCTTACGGATGTCTGGCGCTGGAAATATCCAGAGGAAAGAGTATATACATGCCACTCCACCTCCTTCAGGGCCATGTCAAGAATTGATTTAATATATGTCAGTGGGGGACTGCTCCCGAAGGTTTGTGAGGTACAGATCCTTCCCAGGGGTATATCGGACCATGCGCCTGTGCTCCTCCGACTACAGACACAAACCCCCCCTTCGGAGAGACTGTGGCGGCTTTCTCGCTATTGGATCTCAGAGGAGAGGGTCACAGCGGAGATCTCTAGGCGCGTGTCCGAGTACTGGGGATCCAATGAGGACTCCATGTCCCTGAGTACCAGGTGGGATGCCTTCAAGGCATTCACTAGGGGGTGCTATCAGTCTGCCATATCCCGTGAACGAGGTGCTGCCGTGATCTGTCTTGAGGAAGCGGAGGCCAAGGCCCGGGATCTGGAGTCCCGGTACGTGGCCACGCAGAACCCGGTCACGTATTCGGATATGCAGTCGGCTTACCGGGAGGTCATGCTTATCAGGGTGGCTAAGGCGGGGAAGAGACAACTAGCCCAGACGCAGCGCATCTTTGAGCAGGGGGAGAAGACAGGACGCCTCCTGGCCTGGTTGGCCAGGGAGCAGCAGCCTACGGCCACTATTGCCAGGATTAAAAACGACGGTGGGGAGGTGGAAGTTGACCCAATGACTATAAATGCGTGTTTTGCCTCCTACTACGAGACACTATACTCATCCAGGGCTGACTGGTCCGGGGAGGAGCTGGATTCCTTCCTGGGACAGTTGACCTTCCCGAGCCTGACGGAGGAGGCGCGTACATACCTTGATGGGGGGATATCCCTGGAGGAGGTACAGCAGGCCCTGGGGGAATTACAGTCGGGGAAAACTCCGGGTGTGGATGGCCTTCCCCCGGAGTTCTACAAAGAATACGGGGAACTTCTTGGCCCTAGACTCCACGCCATGATAGTGGCTTCTCTTAAGGAAGGCAGTCTCCCTCCCTCCATGGCGGAAGCCGTCATAGTGGTGATACACAAGCCGGGCAAGGATCCTGAGCTATGTGCCTCTTATAGGCCCATTTCACTTTTAAATGCGGATGCTAAAATCCTCACCAAAGTCCTGGCTAGGCGCCTCAACACTATTATTCACACGGTGGTGCATGAAGACCAAACTGGTTTCATGCCTGGGAAGGGCACAGACATTAACCTCCGTAGGTTATACACGGTGCTGGGGGCTCAAGGGGCGTTGACCGAGTCCGACGTGGTGGCCTCCCTGGACGCTGAAAAAGCATTCGACTCGGTCGAGTGGACGTACTTGTGGGAGGTCCTGCGTCGGTTCGGTTTTGGTCCCAGGTTTGTGTCTTGGGTACAGGCCCTATATAGTGCGCCCACTGCCAGAGTGCGTACGGGGTCGGCGCTTTCCCGGCCCTTCCGCCTCTACAGGGGCACAAGACAGGGCTGTCCTCTTTCCCCGGCCCTTTTCGCCCTGGCTATTGAACCCATGGCGATCCTTCTCTGCTCCTCGTCGGAGGTGAGGGGTATCCCCATAGGCCCGGTCGAAGAAAAACTATCCCTGTACGCGGATGATACCTTGTTGTATCTGCGGAATTCGTCTGGCTCTCTGGGGGCGGCCCTGGCACTTATTGACACGTTTGGCAGATTCTCCGGCATCCGCATCAATTGGGGGAAATCGGTCGTTTTCGCGCTAAAACCTTCGGAGGCCTCGGCCCCGGCGGACACTCCACTGCGATGGGTATCACAGTTCAGATACCTGGGAGTGGAGGTCCGTAGGGACCTGAGCCAGTTTATTCCCCTGAATCTCACTCCGGTTTTGTCCCTCCTAACCCAGAGGTGCGCTGCTTGGAGGACACTTCCCCTCACTCCGGTTGGGAGGGTCAACCTGGTCAAAATGACTGTTTTGCCGAAATTTTTATATATTTTTAGACAAACTCCAGTCCCGATCCCTAATACGTTTTTTAGGAAACTAGAGGGTCTGATCACTTCTTTCATCTGGTGTGGGGGCACCCCTAGAATCGCTAGATCTACCCTGCAGCTGCCGATTACTCTCGGCGGGCTGGCTCTTCCCTGCTTCCAGAAGTATTATTGGGCTGCGGTTCTTGTCACACTCCGGTGGTGGCTTTCGGAGGAGCCGGCCAACCCGGCGGCTACTCTGGAGGCCGCACTCCTGGGATCCTACTCCGAACTCCGCAATCTTATCCATCGGGGGCCAAGATCTAGCCCGGCTGTTACGTCCTCGATGAAAACTACCCTGAGGGTGTGGAAGGTCGTTCGATCCAAAGTTCAGAGCCCCAGCTGCTGGTCCCCGCGTACTCCACTATGGGGAAACCCGCGTCTTTCCCACTTTCACTCCATACCTGACCCGGCCCTATGGGCCCGTTTCGAGGTTAAGACGCTCGCGGACATAGTCACGGCGGGCAGACTACTCACCTTTGATGAGTTAAAACAAAGGAAAGGCCTGACGAATCGGATGTTTTTTAGGTTTCTCCAACTGCGTCATGCGTTCAGGGCACAATTCCCTGGGCTCATTACACTTGAAACTACGAGGGTAGAGCGAATGCTGAGTGCGGCGGATGAGACTAAGCCCTTGTCTGCTCTGTACTCGCTGTTGGTGGGTCTGGACACGTCTAAGGTTTCCCAGTTGTTCTCGGTGTGGCAGACGGATATTCCGGGGCTGGCTGACGACGACTGGGAGGAAGGCATACAACAATACCTCACCCTGGTGGTGTCGGCTAGAGATAGGTTTATTCAACTCAAATTTTTGCATAGGGCCTACTTCTCCCCCCAGCGCTTAGCCAAAATATACCCGGAGAGGAGTCCTATCTGCGCCAGATGCGGCGTGGAGGAGGGCTCATTCTTCCATGTGGTCTGGTCCTGTCCCGTCTTGCAAACTTACTGGCAGGGGGTGGTTAATGTAATCAAAACGGTATGTAAGATCAGCGTACCCTGTGACCCTTTGCCGTTGCTTCTGGGAATAGTGGACACACTGCCTGCGACTTCGGCTAAAAAACTTTTTATTTTCTTTGCAGCCTTTTACGCCAGGAAAGCAATTCTACTGAAGTGGAGGGAGGCTTCTCCTCCCACGATACGACAGTGGAAGATGCTGATTAATGCTGCTCTTCCTCTGTACAAACTAACATACATGGGTCGCAACTGCCCTAGGAAGTTTGACAAGGTGTGGGCGGCTTGGGTGAAAGCGGAACATTTGGACCTTGACTAGGGAGGCAGTATATACTAAAAACCAGGTTACTATCTCTGGGAGTGATGGTGAACGGTACTTGGGGCCGAGTGGGATCCTGCTGGACTACTTGTACGGACCACGAATGCATGAGGGGCTTTGGTATAGTGTGGCCCATCCCCCCCCCCCCCCCCCCGCCTCCCCCCCTTTTCATTCGTCTGCTAACACACTGTGCGGTAGGCTGGCAGGGGCTTGCCCCTGTGCCTTTAGGGGGGATCTTGCTTCCATAATAGATGTGACCCCCGAGGGGGAGGATTACTTCTGCGAAGGGGGGTTGGTGGGAGACGAGGGCTATGCAGACTGCAGCTTCTAAAATTGCATTTGGTATGTGCTTACCTGGTGACCCCACTGTGTGGGGGAAATTCTCTCACAAAACGCATGATCAGTCACCTTGCGTGGTAATCTATTGTATCTTCATTCTTTAATGCTGTATAACATGTTGAATTATGTATGGCGATTCTCTGGCAACTGTATGTTTGCTCTGTTTATTTTATTTCAATAAAAAACTCTTTTGTTAAAAAAAAAAAGTAGTGGAGGAAAACATTTTCCTTGCATGTCCCCCTCGGATCAACAGCGACTGCACTTCCAAGTGCACTTTCAGTTCAATTTCATGTGCACTTTGCACTTGTAGTTTGCACTTGTAGTGCAAAGTGGATTTGCCTTCCGTAAATAACCCCCCATGTCATGCAATATGTGTCTTTATTGAAAGGGTTGAGGGAACCAAAGTTGACGTATCCTTTAGTCATGCAAAAAAGACAGAAGAAGCTAATTTCTCTGTCACTCTTCCCCCGTATCAGCATATTCCTTGTTAGCACATGAACACTCTTTGTGCTTCTTCTTCCTCTTCCAGTCTGAGTTCTATTGTATAGCAGACTGCAAAAGGCAGATACCAAGTAAAACTTTGATTCTTTTCCTGCTTACATTTAAAAAAAAAATTTAATGACGTATTAATAAATTCCTGAGCTGCATTAATTTGTGTCTGCCTCAAACTCACTTTGGGATTTACGTTTCATATAAATTAATACTGCATATAAATAAACAAGATGATGACTCAAACTTCTCATCTTTTAAGTAGAATTTATTCTTCTATTATGCTAGCTGAGAATTTCATTTTGATTGCATTATGCCACAGACAGAGAAGATGAATTACACATATCACCAGCACTGTGTAATATGTTGACACTTTATGAATAAAAGATAATAATAATAATGAATGATAACTGCAGGTAGAAGAACAGGACGAGTGCCCATTTATATGTCTGCTTCAAATATCTGTATTTACAAAGCCTTCAGTTAAAGAATTATCTTCCAGCCACAGTTCTAGTTTCTTCCTCCTGTCATGGCTATCCAGAATATTATGCAGAACCTTTGTCGAGACAATGTAAGACATAATAGTAAAAGAAAAAATAATGTGACAGAACACAATAAGCCGCACGTGCTTCCTCTCAGAATAAGTGCAGTGTGACATATGTGTGAAGTAGGGAGAAATTATCCTCTGTCTAACACATCTAATAAATACCTCCGTCCATAACTACACTACTGGTGACAGTAATATTATCACCTCATGCACCACAAGGGGACTGAGTGGCCTCTTTATTAGAATACAAAACTGATCATACACTGCCTAACTGGTCCCAAAAGCAGACTAGAACATGAAGAGAGAATTCCTGGGATTTCTGAGATTCACTACTCACGTCTTATAAAATAATAGAAAAAAAATTAGCCATTACATTTAGTAAAAATAATCAACTCCTAACTTCAGTTCATCCGTGGAAGGTGAAGGATGTCCATCATCCATGCCGAGAAGAATATCTACCTGAAGAAGATAAATGCAGAATGTCAAGGTGCATCTGCAACATGCAGCATAGCGTCCAACTGAACAAGACCTTACATGACAGCTACGGCCTGGACTCCGGCTACGGCATGTGCCTAAGGAATATTGCTATACATTGTCAGTAGAAGTAGATGATCACTGTTTGCAGTAAAAGAACTATATCTTACAAATGCTGACCTTTCCTAATGCTGAAGCACTCAATGACACAGGGTAGGTGTAAACAGGTGGGCCAAGTGACAATCATCTGTCATTTTATACCATGCCAACATTTTGCTGTACAACACGTGACATGAAAGATGGTATACTGTTTATTAGTTTACAGAGATGGCTCATTGACATGCAATGTTCCATACAATTCTTTGTGTAAAAAAGAAGAACAATGAAATGTTATGGTTTAGTTTTTTAAAAACATAAGCTGTGTATCTGTGCTGTATTTTGTAAATGTTTGAAAACGTACCCGTAGACTTTTTTTTGTACCCTTACATGTCCTCTGAGTTATATCATCACCCTGGCAATGACATTTTGAGACTCCACTGAAGCTTACAGGTAATGTAACTGCCTAAGTGTATATATATATTTTCACAAGTAGGCGGGTGCATTCTCTTTTCTCCACTGCAGGTGGTGATCTTCTGCCATGGCAATGCAGATGGGGAAGGAAGTTTCTCTATGATTTCCTCAGTCACAGGGAGACAGCAATCCAATTGGAGGCTGACGCCCCATGAGACCTTGGTGGCCATCTTGGGCAGGGCAGAGCCTATACAAAGCCCTGGCTTCCGGACTTGACATGCTTATTTGCAAGTGGCAGGGTAGGGACAGGATACTCGCCTGTCAGGGACAGTGATTAACAGAGAGAGGTTCCAGAGGATCAGGGAAAGTGCAGGGTCACGCCATCCTTCCTGGAAGCCTCCCCAATTGGGTATGGACTGGCCAGACATTCTTCTCCTCGTAACAGACACTTTTGTGCGGCTGTCCTTCGTATTTTTGCATCACTATTGCATTGCCGGCACCTGTGGTTTGGTTCCAGTGAGGAGGTTCTTTGAAGACTACTGAGCGGTTATTTTCTCTCTCTACCAAGCACCTGATGCTGATGTAACTGAATATTTTTTTTTTAAATGTCAGATCCCTTCAAGACTGCCTATGCTGATGCTGAGTGACTATCCTGTTATGCTGAGTGACTATCCTTTTCCTCCTCAATGATCATGTCGATGGCTTGTAAGAACATTTTTGGTTCTGGGCACCGCCATCAGGGACTAAGGCCCAATTTTTCTGCCCCTGTTTAACAAGGGCGTGTAATTACAATTTTTGATGCTTTGCAACAGGCTCATTCCTGCACTCCAACTAGAGTATCTGTGTGGGGTTGCAGTGTTGTGGCACCAGCACCAGTGCCTAAGGCCCATTTTTTCTGCCCCTGTTTAACAGTGGCGTGTAATTAAACATTTTTAAGCAATACTTTGCAGCGGGCTCATTCCTACGCTCCAACTAGAGTATCTGTGAGGGGTTGCAGTGTTGTGGCACCAGTGCCTAAGGCCCAATTTTTCTGCCCCTGTTTAACAGGGGCGTGTAATTACAAATTTTTGATGCAATACTTTGCAGCGGGCTCATTCCTGCGCTCCAAATAGAGTATCTGTGAGGGGTTGCAGTGTTGTGGCACCAGCACCAGTGCCTAAGGCCCAATTTTTCTGCCGCTGTTCAACAGGGGCATGTAATTACAATTCTTGATCTAATATTTCACAGCAGGGCCCATTCCTGCGCGCACCAAGAGTAACTGTGAGGACTTACAGTGTTGTGGCACCAGCACCAGCACCAAAGGCCCAATTTTTCTACCACTGTTCAACAATGGCATGTAATTACAATTCTTGATATAATAGTTCACACAGCAGGGCGTTCCAGTGCCCACCAAGACTAACTGTGAGGGCTTACAGTGTTGTGGCAACACCAACACCTAGGACCCAAATTTCTGCAGAGTAAATACGGCAGGCCCCTACTTTCAAACATCCAACTTACAAACGACTCCTACTTGCAAACGGAAGGAGCCAAAAGGAAGTGAGAGGAAATCTACCCCTAGGAAGGGAAATTCTATTCTTTACAGGTGTCTCCTGTCAACTGATGCTTTATCACCAATCCTTGTTTCACAAAAAAAAACACATTTTCCAAAAATCATTTGTCATTGGGACAGAAAGTGAATTGAAATCTTCTGAACAGATGCACACAGACAGCAAAACAAATGTTACAGGGGTGATAACCCTTCTCTGTTTTCAGAAAAGCTTAAAAATAGATTTTATGGCTGGAGCTACACTTTAAAAAAGTACCAGTTCAAAATTACAAACAGATTCTACTTTTTTTTTTTTTTAAAGATATTTTTATTAGGTTTAAGACAAACCAACAAAAAGAAAAACATACAAAAAAAAACCCACCAGACAATCTGGTCATAAACGTTAGGCAATACACAACAGATTCTACTTAACAACAAACCTACAGTCCCTGTCTTTTTTGCACCGCCTGTATACTGCTGTTCAAGGTATATAGGGCCAAAGGGGCTTGTAATGACCTGGGGGAGGGGGGGAAACCCATGCTATTTTTCTCAATGATTTTCATCTATATTGCAGGGACCAGACATTACATTAAGGCTGCAAGCAGTTTTAAATTACTTTTTACTTATAGTAATCTCATTTTATGCAGGGACAGTTCTAAACATGTGCCACCTCACAGGCATACTATAGACACCCAGCAGGTACAATATTTAACCACTTAACGCCCGCCGCACGACTATTTACGTCCGCAAAATGGCACGGACAGGCAGATGGGCGGGGAAAATTTGTGGGGAAAAAAGGACGCCAATTTTGTTTGGGAGCCACGTCGCACGACCGCGCAATTGTCTGTTAAAGCGACGCAGTGCCGAATCGCAAAACCTGGCCTGGGCATTTAGCTGCCTAAAGGTCCGGGGCTTAGTGGTTAAAGGAATTTTTCAAATTTTTGTTTTCACTTTAAGCATCATTGAAATTACTGCTCCAGAAAAAACGACCGTTTTTAAAACTTTGTTTTACATTGATACATGTTCCCTGGGGCAAGACCCGGGTTCTCAAACCCAGTTTACAACAATAGCTTGCATATTAGGCTTTAAAATTAGCACTTTTGAATTTGAATGTTCGAGTCCCATAGACTTCAATGGGGTTCTAGATGTTCGCGCGAACGTTCGGTCCGTTCGAAGGTTCTGGTGCGAACTGAACAGGGGGGTGTTCGGCTCATCCCTAGTCACTATAACCATTGTGCACAACACACTTTAGCGCTGCACTATTGTTGTACAAAACATGACCATTGACTGACAGATACCTATTCTTATTTTTAATTTCTTATATGACTTAATAGTTACAATCTGACTGTTCACTTTACCTCTCTGACTGTTCTCATTAAGTTCATCACTCCAATTTTCACTCCAGCCTCAAAGAAATAATTTTTCTGTATTTCTCAAAAAGGCTTGGTGAGTAAGATGAAGCATCCCACCATCCTTATAATTTCTTGCCTTCATCAGCAATCCTGTTATATAATCTCTTTTTTTAACTCTGGCCCACTCACTTTTTTTTTCCAGAACTCAATTTGCTTTGAGTCTTCCCATCTCCATACCCCCTCTTCTCCTTCCAATAAAACTTGAAGAACTGGTTTCCTACTTTGCATCCACATGATAGAGCAATCTTTCTTCCAGTGCACAGGGAGGTCGATGTTAATCTGGCGGAAGCTCTCAATAGCATTAGTCTCCATCCTCCATTTGAATTCCTCTTCTAACCACAATAACCACAGAATCATGTTCATACCTAGCAAAGCAAGTAGCAAAGCAGGATTGTACTTTTTAACATGCAAACACCAAAACCAAATCAGAATTCTATAAAATATTGCTTAGTATTACAACATTTCAGAACATTTTCAACAAACATACTTGGAGACTTTGGCATTCATTTAATCTATTTAACCATTTAATTTGACATTTCTATAGGAAGAAATATTATAAGGTAAGAAATACAGCCAAGAAAATATATTGTTCATAACTCGTACTTGAGTACGAGTTATGTACTTGTTATTAGTCAATGCTTGGTTCTTGCAGTTTAAGAACCCTCTTGGAAATCTAATTTCCAGCAGAGCTCTAAACTGTTTCAGTTCAGGAAGAGCTGTTTTTTGACACAGAAGATATGGGTACAGGAGAAGTAAGTGTGCAAACAACAGCTTGTAAAGGTGATTGTAAAGGTTTGCATTCTACTTTTTTAAAATAACAAATGTCATACTTACCTCCACTGGGCAGCTCGTTTTGCACAGAGTGGCCCTGAACGCCGTTTTCTGGGGTCCCTCGGCAGCTCTCTCGGCTCCCCCCCGCAATAGCTAACCCCCTCTAGGAACCTTTCTCCCAAGAGGGTTACCTTACGGGCGCACTCCTGTGTCATAGCCGCCGAGTGTATGACACAGTCCCGCCCCCCCGTGCCAGCATCATTGGATTTGATTGACAGCAGCGTGAGCCAATGGCTGCGCTGCTATTAATCTATCCAATGAAGAGCCGAGAACCACGGCCAAAGATCAAGCTTGTTCGCGACCCCGGACTTTCCAGGGCTCAGGTAAGCAAAACGGGGGAGGGGGGGGGGGGGGGGGTAGTAATAGTCAGATGTTTTTTCACTTTAATGCATAGGATGCATTAAGGGGAAAAAACATGAAACCTTTACAACCCCTTTAACCACTTGACCACTGGGCACTTAAACACCCTTAATAACCAGACCAATTTCCAGCTTTCGGTACTCTCACATTTTGAATGACAATAACTCAGTCATACAACACTGTATCCATATGAAATTTTCGTCCTTTTTTTCACACAAATAGAGCTTTCTTTTGGTGGTATTTGATCACCTCTGCGGTTTTTATTTTTTTCGCTATAAATGAAAAAAGAACGTACATTTTGTAAAAAAATGAATTTTGATGGCACTGGTGTGGCTCTGGTGGCACTGATTAGCACACAGGTGGCACTGGTGGGAATAGGCGGCACTGGTGGGCACAGGCGGCACTGGCGGGCACAGGCGGCACTGGTGGGCACATGTGGCACTGGTGGGCACAGGCGGCACTAGTGGGCACTGATGTGGCGCAGATAAGCACTGGTGGGTGCAGGTGGCACTGATAGGCGCAGGTGGCACTGATGGGCACAGGTGGCACTGATGAGCACAGGTGGCACTCGTGTGCACAGGCTGTAGTGGCACTGGTGTGGCTCTGGTAGCACTGATTAGCGCATAGGCAGCACTGGTGGACACAGGCGGCACCGGTGGGCACAGGCGGCACTGGTGGGCACAGGCGGCACTAGTGGGCACAGGCGGCACTCGTGGGCACTGATGTGGCGCAGATAAGCACTGGTGGGCACATGTGGCACTGATGGGTGCAGGTGGCACTGATGGGCACAGGTGTGACACTGATGGGCACAGGTGTGGCACTGATGGGCACTGGTGTGGACTGTAGTGGCACTGGTGTGGACTGTAGTGGCACTGGTGTTGGTTTGGTGGCACTGAGGTGGCACAGGTGGCACAGATATAGCACTGCTGGGCACTGCTCAATAGAAAAAAACTCACTATTTGGGTCAAAAATCACTCTCCTCTTCTCTCAGGCTGGATCGGTGTGAGGAGAGGAGAGTGATGAACTTGCAATGACCCTGCTGTCTGTTTGTTTACATTTGTGAACAGGTCGCGCGCGGGAACGATTCTCTGGGAGGACGTTAATTAACGGCCTCCCAGAGTTTAGCAACCGCCCTGTAGACGTACTTTTGCTATAGATATAAATGTACAAAGGAAAGGATTAATCTAAGGCTTAAGATTACAGGGAGAGTAGGTGTGAGAGTAAGCAATACATCAATAGTTATATTTGACAATCAAATATAAGCTAACCTGAAAAGTCTTATTTTGTGTTGGAGTTTTCCATTCACAGCACTCACTTTCATTGTAATAGCAATATAAATACTAGTTACTTTTGACAATCCAATATTTGTTTACTAGAAAACTTCCCGGATTCCCTGCATGCTTTACAGCTCCTCTTCTGCTGTTTACTTTCAATCCCTGAGAACTAGTGGAGCAAACCCCAGAGGGAACTGCTTTTGTTTGTTCAGTCCGTTACTCTGCCTTTCAACCCCAATGAACTGTCCCAGCCCCTCTGGCACACCTAGCAATGTGATTAATGGAATAACTCAGCAGGAATACACAACACAGTTATTCTTGTAGTTTACTTGAAGAAAAGTAAAATTCAGGTTAACACATTAGTCAGCCAGGACCCAGGATTTGGTTGAAACAGTTTAAAGAAAACTCTAGCGTCTTTTTAGGCTTGCTAGACGTGACCGGAAGTGACGCATCATCCCGTCCACACAGCCGGATCATTGTTTTGATAGTTTTAATCGTTTGTTTTTCGATCGATTTTAATGCTCCTATTGGAGCTTTATTTTTGTTTATATTTTGAATTTTATTAAATACTCTTTGGACTACTTCACCATTGGGAGCCTCTCTCATTTATTTTTTGGGATATCGCGAGTGCTCATGCACCCGGAGCCTCCATTTTGTTGAAGACCATAGCCTGTATCCATAGTGAGAAGGATCCACAGGACCGTAGCCGCATATCCAGCGGGGAGGAAGTCGGGGAGGCGTCAGTCTCTGGGACATACCCCATCGGATGGTATCCAACGCTGTTTTCCCATGATATGGAGGTAAGCGCTCTGTGAGCCCAGCTGCATATAAGGATTGCTTCATTATTTGCATATGGACACATCTTCACCATTTGGACACATCTTCACTATTTGGGACAGTTTATTCCCATTCACTACTTGAGTGATTGGCACAGATGAACTTTATCACATTCATGCATTCATTTCCTCTGGCATTAGAGGATTGTATATGATTTTTCACATTGGACGTTTTTATTTATTATATATTAAGTGCACCATTCATTGATTATTTTTGCGCTCATCACTCACTATATTCTTACACTTTAATTATGTACCCCCTCTCCCCAAGGTTGCTCACTTATGAAAGTAGACTTTTATTTTCACATACCGTAGTTCCACGTGCCTCATTTAACAGCAATGGGCCAGATCCACGAAGCAGTTACGCTGGCGTATCTATTGATACGCCGTGTAACTTCTTGGTTGCTCCGGCGTATCTTTGTTTTGTATCCACAAAACAAGATACGCCTGAAGCTGGGCTAGATCTGACTGGCGTACGTCTTAGTACGCCGTCGGATCTAAGGTGCATATTTATGCTGGCCGCTAGGTGGCGCTTCCGTCGATTTCCGCATCGAGTATGCAAATTAGCTAGATACGCCAATCCAAAAATGTACGTCCGGCCGGCGCATTTTTTTACGCCGCTTCCATAAGGCTTTTTTCGGCGTAACGTTACCCCTGCTATATGAAGCGTAGCCAATGTTAAGTATGGACGTCGGGCCAGCGTTGAATTTTCCGTTGTGTACGTCGTTTGCGTAAAACGTTCGCAAATAGGGCTTTGCGTAGAATGACGTTCACGTCGAAAGCATTGGCTTGTTGCGGGTTAATTTGGAGCATGCGCACTGGGACACCCCCATGGACGGCGCATGCGCCGTTCAGAAAAAACGTCATTTATGTCGGGTCAAGACATATTAACATAAAACACGCCCACAACGTAGCCATTTGAATTGCACGCCCTTACACCGACACATTTACACTACGCCGCCGTAACTTACGGCGCAAATTCTTTGTGGATACGGGAAATACGCTGTAAGTTACGGCGGCGTAGCGTATCTGAGATACGCTACGCCGGACGTAAAAAAGCGCCGTGCTACGTGGATCTGGCCCAATATGTATATTTGTTATGTGTTGAAAAATGAATTGTCCTATAATTTTTCTCCCTGAAGATTTACATAAGAAAGACATGAAAAAGTCATCCAAGCGGGCCAGCCTGCTGCCTCCATACAGCCATTCATGCTGTAATTTCCCTAAGATTACCCTGCCAACATTTCTCACAATGAACACACAGCAGCTTCAAGGCCGAGGAATGATTGGCTAAATTGCTTCACTTCTCTTCTCTTCCCTGCCTGGTTATTATTAATCTGCTGCTTCCAGAACATGAATCACTAAGGAACACACAGAGGCAGGGATCACTATGAGACATCTCAGAGAGCCTCCTGTAGATGCAGAGGGCTAATGATCCAGGGGGAGGATTTGCAGCAGTGTGTCTGTCAGATCTATAATGTGAGCAGTACAGAAAGGGAGCTCTGCTCTACTGTGGTATGAAGGATTAGCTGTTCTTTTCCGTCTGCCCCACGCAGGATGAACAAATAGGAAAAACAGCAGAACTGTTGTGTAAAAAAAAGGCCAGCTGGTAGCTATGAAGATTTAACCTTACTGTTACTCATTGCAATAGTAGAAGCATCACAATGTCCTTGTAGGAAACAGCTGAGGATGTCCCATATCACAGATCTGGTTTTCTGACTAGGCCGTCTGCTTTAAAAAGCTGTGTTTAAAAAAATATATTTAGTAAATTCATTATTTTCCCTCAAAATTCTACAAACAATACCCCATAATGACAAAAGTGAAAGAAGTTTGTTTGAAACCTTTTCAAATTTATAAAAAATAAGAAATCCGCTCTGACCAGCACATGATCATCAGAAAGAGGAGAATCGACACAGAGTATACTCTCTAAAAATATAACTGAAATAAATAAATATATGTATATGTAATATAGTAACATGATGTTTTACATAATGTAGCGGGTGGTTGCTACGAGTTACTACATCCACACATTTCACCCTGCTGCCAGACATCCATTAGACACATTGGGCCAGATTCTCGTACATCCTGCGGCCGCGTCGCGTAAGCTATTTACACTACGCCGCCACAACTTACAGGAGCAAGTGCCGTATTCCCCAAACACTTGCTCCGTAATTTGCGGCGGCGTAGTGTAAATGGCCCGGCGTATGGCCGCGTAATTCAAAGGGGGCGGCTAGTATTCAAATTAAGCGCGCCCCGCGCCGATCGAACTGCGCATGCGCCGGGCTGAAAAATAGCCCAGTGCGCATGCTCCAGCTCACGACGGAAAACGTCAATGACGCCGACGTGAGCGTCATTGACGTAAAGTCGTATTCAAGAACGACTTAGGAAAACGACGTAACCGACGGAAAAAGCCGACGCGGACCCGACGCCATACTTAACATGGCATACGGCGGACTGGCGTAAGGTTACCCCTCATATAGCAGGTGTAACCTTACGCTTACGAAAATGACGTACGCGACGCAAATTCGTTCAGGAATCGGCGTATCAGGCTCATTTGCATAGTCAAATGAGACCTGAACGTAAACGCCACCTAGCGTTCAGCATTGTATTGCATTTAGGATCCGACGGTGTAAGTGACTTACACCAGTCGGATCCTAGCCTAATTCCGGCGTATCTTGTTTTGTGAATACAAAACAATGATACGCCGGCGGGAATTTCGAATTACGCCGGTGTATCAGTAGATACACCAGCGTAACTCTTTTGAGAATCTGGCTCACTGTTTCAGTCAATGAAAAGTCTTTTACTTGTTTTTGTTTTTTTATTAGGGGATTAACTTGGTTGGGGATAAGGGACAAGGGATTCCCATAGGATGAATTAGTATTTGAAATGTTATAGCGGTTCATACTAGTATTGGAAATGTTACAGCGGTTCATGCGTTACACTTCCTTGGATGGGACAAAATGGCGGACACTAATCTTGACAGACGTTACCTCAGAACATTTCCTGCTTCTGAACTCTCCCTGCAGATTTTTGCCTCAGGACACTTCTCCTGCACATAATTTTCCTGTCACAACATTAGTACTCCTGTCCCGCCATCTTGAGCTGACTAGGTCTCACTCTGAATAAGTCCTAGTAGTGGTTTCAATTGATGATTCTTAATAGTCCAGGGGCCTCCAGTACCCCTTGTGTGTCCGTGGACATTACTTGAAGAGAATATTTGATGATGGACTACTGATCCCAGCAAGCTCAGCTTGCAAATCCTGTGCCCTCAGGCTGCATCGATTTAAAACAAACACTGCAGTCTCTCCTCTGGCTCTGCACCCAGCTCCCCTGGCATGCCTCTTCCAGATCTCCACTGTGCTTTCACTCACCGACTCCTGCCCTGGATCCTTCCTGAAGGACTTACTCCGTACCATGCAGACCAACTGTCTCTCCTACCTCCTGTTCCAGGGCACCTCTCCCTGATCGTGTAAGGAGAGGCTCCCTCCCAGCTCCCAAGCTTCACCCAGCTGACAACTCCCCCCCCCCAGCATACTTACTGTGGGTACATGCAGGAGGCCCGCCCCCTGCCAATCCCAGATGGGGACTGGACAGAGCTCCCCACATGCACCTCATGTCACTCTAGCACCCAGCCCTGACCCCTCTCCAGAACACTCTCCACTGGAAACAGGGGAGGCGCCCAAGAGCTGAAGCACGTGTCAGTCACCAAAACCACTCTCCTGCCCCTGATCAAAACAAAACAGGACTAGCTCACAGCATAGGCCTGCTTAAATTTACCTGCACTGGCAGCTAACACAAAACACTACACTTAGCACCCACCCAAAGGTAGAGGGTGCTACAATAGCATGGAAATCATTAAAATACTCACTATATATGGTTGTTTATTAAAAAAGGTAGAAACATGACCCATGCTGGTGCATCTCCCACATAACACACATCAACAGCCATTGAGAGGCCACCCAGTCAGCAGGTGGCGAGTGAGGTGACACTCCTTAAACCGATGGAGAGGGAAGAGAGCTGTCTCTTGGACACTGACAAAATGGCAAGAATAGTCACTCACAACATCCATCCTGGCAAAAATGAGAGTGACATAATAAAAATACTGGACTAAAGGCCAAAGTAGTATAATACATGCATGTAATAAAAAAGATAGTAGAAATAATGCTGATGATTTTTTTTTTTTTTAAATAATACTGGTGAAGAAAATCTGATTGGATAGAGAGCGTCTAGAAACAGCAATTTTCAAGTCTTGCCACAGATTCTCAATTGGATTTAGGTCTGAACTTTGACTGGGCTATCCTAACACATGAATATGTTTTGATCCAAACCATTCCATTATAGCTCTGGCTGTATGTTTAGAGTCATTGTCCTGCTGGAAGGTGAACCTCCACCCCAGTCTCAAGTCTTTTGCAGACTCTAACAGGTTTTCTTCTAAGATTGCCTTGTACTTGGCTCCATCCATCTTCCCATCAACTCTGACCAGCTTCCCAGTCCCTGCTGAAGAAAAGCATCCCCACAACATGATGCTGCCACCACCATGTTTCACGGTGGGGATGGTGTGTTCAGGGTGATGTTCACTGTTTTTCACCACACAAAGCACTTTACTTTTAGGCCAAAAAGTTACATTTTGGTCTCATCTGACCAGAGCACCTTCTTCCACATGGTGAGATGGGGTCCCTGTCCCCAGGAGTGATGGGGTCCCTGTATTCAGGGGAGATGGAGGGGGTATGCAATGGTGTGTGAGGGATGGGGTCATCTCACTCACCATGACCAAGCTGCAGGCTGGGCACTCATCCATGGTGGCCTGGGCTCCTTTCAGCATGCTAGACAGGCAATCAGCTTATCTCCCAGAAAGACCTGTCTGTCATCATCTGTGTATGATGGGGGAGGAGGGGGGGCTGGCCAGTTCCATCTTAATAGCATCATGGGCCTCTGGGCAAAGTAATGCACTAGGGCCCCGTACCAGCCTTCATCAGGTGTCCCAATCACCGTGCTCCCTTACATCTGTCTCCCCTATCACAGTGCCCATATACATCAGGTCCCCCCATCACAGTGCCCATCTATTGCACATTGACATGACAGTGTCCCATTATACATCAGGTGTTACCATGACCGTGGCCCCTTACATCAGTTTACCCCATCACAGTGTCCTCTTACATCAGATGTACCCATACATAAGGTGTCTCCATACATCAGGTGGATCCATCACATTACCCCTATGCATTAGGTGTCACCATTAGGGATGAGCTTTGTGTTCGACTCGAACGTATGTTCGACTCGAACATCGTCTTTTCGTACGTTCGACGAATTTCAAACAAACAGGTCGTTCGCGCCAAATTCGAGTGACGCGCGTCGGCCCATAATTCACTGCGCGCTGATGATTGGCCAAGCATGCACCAGGACCCTGCATGCTTGGCCAATCACAAGGCGCAAAAAACGAAGAACCACAATTGGCCAAAGCCAGGGTGGCTTTGGCCAATTATGGCTCAGGGGGTTTAGTACACACCCCACACTATATAAGGCCGCCTGTAAGGCGGCCGCGTGTAGTGTGTTCCAGCTTTGTTAAAGAAAAGAACAGTCAGACAGTTAGAGAGAGAGAGAGAGATAGATAGAGACACAGGGCCATATTCTGGTAGAAAGTAGGCGGGCGGCGCGTAAGCCATTTACACTCCGCCGCCCCAACCTACAGGAGCAAGTGCTATATTCCCCAAACACTTGCTCCGTAGTTTGGGGTGGCGTAGTGTAATTGGCCCGGCGTATCCCCGCGTATATCCAAGGGGGCGGCTTGTATTTAAATTAAGCGTGCCCCCGATTCGAACGAACTGCGCATGCGCCGGGCTTAAAATAGCCCAGTGCGCATGCTCCAGTTCTCGGTGTAAAACGTCAATGACGCCGACGTGTGCGTCATTGACGTAAAGTCGTATTCGCGGACGACTTAGTAAAACGACGTACCCGACGGGAAAACACGGCGCGGACCCGACGCCATACTTAACATGGCCTACGTGGGACTGGCGTAAGGTTACCCCTCATATAGCAGGGGTAACCTTACGCCTACGCAAACGACGTTAGCGATGGTTACGCGACGCGATTTCGTTCGTGAATCGTCGTATCAGGCTCATTTGCATAAACAAATGAGACCTGAACGTAAACGCCACCTAGTGGCCGGCGGAGTAATTACATTTAAGATGACTTACACATGTCGGATCTTAAGCGTATCTATGCGAAAATGATTTTAAGAATCACTCGCATAGATACGCGGCCCAAAAAAGAGAGATACGATGGAGTATCCTGAGATACTCCATCGTAACTATACTCAGAATATGGCCCACAGTGTCTTTTCTACCAGATCGATAGATAGATAGATAGATAGATAGATAGATAGATAGATAGATAGATAGATAGATAGATAGATAGATAGATCGATAGATAGATAGATAGATAGGTAGAGCAGGAAGGCTAGTCAGTTTAGTTAAATTTACAGTGTGTAGAGGATATATATACATCCTAGCGTTGTACATATATTTACACACTGTATAGCTTAGCTAGATCAGCTATTCCTATTGTTAAGGCAGTAGATTGTGCTAGATGCAGTGCTCTAACGTGTTGTATTGCCTGCATAGTGTTTAGTTTACACCTAAACATAGTACTCAGTGTTAGTGGACGTGTGCTATTTAATTGCCCATAAACGCATTAGCTGTTACTGCACGTGGGCTATTTAATAGTGTATAAAGGGATATTGCGTGAGTGAGAACGTCGTTCGCAGTCGGTAGAAAACGTTGTGAAAACGATCATGCAGTACGACGATACGAAACTTGATTTTTGGACTTTATGATCAGTGGATGAGTTTGTGGGTTTGATATGGGGAGAAAGCTAAGGCTTGACTGACATTAGTTTTTTTTTATACATTTCGACTTGCAGAAATAATGGAGGCCTTCAGAGAACAGGAGTTCTTCACAGAATTTATTCAAAGGGGGCCCCCGGATGGCAACCCCCCTTTTTTCTAGAATTTTTCTTTCCCAAAAAAATTATTTATTGAGTCAAGATCTGGCATTGTAATGGCCCACCCCTAAAATAATCAACATATTGTTGCCACACAGCACGTGCACTTTGGGGGGCCAAGCCTGTATGGACAGTCTGACGGGCCACCACCACTGGAACATCAGTGGCCTCATCAGGCACAAGTGTCATGTAGTTTGTTGAGGGTCTCTTTAGGAAATTGTGCAATATGCAGGAGCAAAGTATGACATGGTTCTGATTCTACTTAAGAAACCTACAGTCCTTATCTTGTTTGCACCGCCTGTATACTGCTGTTCAAAGTATAAAGGGCCAAACGGTCTTGTCAGGGCCGATCCTCGCTATAGGCTCACTATGCAAGCCGCTTAGGGCCCCGCAAAGCTGCAAAGGGCCCCCCAAATTACTAGAGGCCCCGCCTGGTGAGAAGTCATTTTCGCCCCCTCACCCCGCTTCTGAACTCGCTGGCTGAGTCATTTCCGACAGCAGAACACCCCCTCCCCCCGCTTCTCAACTTTCTTTAATGTGACATGTCACTGTCATCAGCGCCCCCCCCCCCCCCCAATTCTCATTTTTAATGTGCCATGTCATTTTGCTTAGGGCCCCAGGGAGGTCAGGATCGGCACTGTGTCTTGTAATGACCTGGGGGGAGTGGTGGCGGGGAAACTCATGCTATTTTTTTCAATGATTTTTATCCATATTGCAGGGACCAAACATTAAATTAAAGCCGCAAGCAGTATTAAATTACTTTTTTCTGAGAGTAATCTCATGTTGTGCAGGGACATTTCTAAACACGTGCCACTACTATAGACACTTTAAGCATCATTAAAATCGCTGCTCAAGAAAAAACTACAGTTTTTAAAACTTTTTTTTCCATTGATACATGTTCCCTGGGACAAGACCCGGGTTCTCAAAGACGTTTTCCAACAATAACTTGAATATTGGGCTTTAAAATGAGCACTTTTGAATTCGAACGTTCGAGTCCCATAGACTTCAATGGGGTTCTAAATGTTCGCGCGAACGATCGATCTGTTCGAACGTTTTGGTGCGAACCGAACGCGGGTATGTTCGGCTCATCCCTAGTCACCATACACCAGGTATCCCCATTACCGTGTCCCATACATCAGGTGTCCCCACCTATCAGAGTTGTGTCCCTCCCCTCCCCCCTTGTACTTACAGATCACAAATGCTGTTCCCAACTAAAATGAAGGCAGCATCTCCTTCCTCTCTCTGAGACTGAGGTGAGTTCTCAGTCTCAGTGCCAGCTCTACTGCAGGAGGGAGAAGAAAGATGAACCCTCGCTCCAGACTTCTGACTGACATTGCTGTTATGCTGCGTACACACGATAGGTTAGTCTGAAGAAAACGGTCAGATGGACCGTTTTTATCAGACCAAATCGATCGTGTGTGGGCCTCATCGGTTATTTATCCATAGGTTAAAAAAATTGGAACTTGTTTTAAAACTGATCGTCTGTGGGTACGGTTAAAAATCCACGCATGCTCAGAATCAAGTCGACGCATGCTTGGAAGCATCGAACTTCATTTTTTTCAGCACGCCGTTGTGTTTTACGTCACCGCGTTCTGACACGATCGTTTTTTTAACTGATGGTGTGTAGGCACGACTGATCATCAGTCAGCTTCATCGGATAACTGATGGAAAAATCCATCAGACCGTTTTCATCAGACTAACCTATCGTGTGTACAGGGCATTACTCTTGTCGAAGAGTGGCATGAGTGGCCAAATTGCCAGTGCAACCTGCCAACACAGTGCCTGCCCCCCAGGTGTGCCCATTCATTAAGATGAAAAAGTACGGCGCTAAATCAATCAAAATGGCACAGTGAATAAAGTAACATATACAACAAATAACTGAGTGAAATAATCACAATAGAATACAGTGATAGGAAAGTCCATATATATGTTTTAATCACGTATTATGGAAGAACTCCTTCCAATTGGGAATACTGGATGTTGAATAACCGATGGCCAAAGGGAATCACAGTTGCTTCACACAAAGAGAAGATAAAATACTCTTACCCTGTGCTGTGGACTCATCTGTTTATAAAACAGTGGGTCTGATGCGCTTGTGGTCCTCAGGGACCCGAGACGATGTGGTAAGGTCTCCCAGTGCAATCTCGATGGCTCCTGAAGGATGGATCTCGAGGGCTGAAACGGCAGATCGATGAACGTACTGCTACAGGCTGGATGAAGGCCAGTTCATGTGAACTTCAAAAAAATCTGCTGACAAGGTGTATTGCTTGCTGGACCGTGGACGAGATCTGCTGGCCGCAGGGAAGATGCTGCTGTGACCTGCTGCTTGCTGAACCGATCTGGTGGCAGGACAAGGTCCAAGACACCGGGCACGGCAATGGCGGGCAGCAGGCTCCACACACGTCACTCACTCAGTCGGGCATGCAGGGGTCTGTCCGTTGCCCCGGTGGGGGTGTGTGTGCTCTGTTATTCATATCTAGTCCACCCGAGCCCCCTTCAGCACAGAGCCCGATCACGGTCTTGATTCTTGTGCCCCCTATAGTTACGCCCCTGTCTATCACATAAAATCCTAATAAAATACATTTACGTTTTTGGTTGTAACATGACAATATGTGGAAATTGTCAAGGAGTATGAATATTTTTTTAAGGCACTGTAATTGTCCCCAAAGAAAACAATGTATAATATATTAGGGTAGACTAAAAATGCTAAAAGTTCTAATGCTCGGAAATGAAACGTCGCCAGAATTAAATAATGCTCTGGGACTCAAGGGGATTAAAGGAGAAAAAGACTCTGGGACTCATGTAGTTAAGGAGTGAAACTGAGTTTTCCATTAAGCAAAATTTCAGCAATGGTGAAAACTGTAGTTCACAAGTGTGGATATTTTCCTGTCCACAGGTTGCAGGCTGATGATTGAGGAATCTAACTTTATTTTTGTATGAGCCTACACTGTGGCTGTACAGAGAGCTCACTTTACACAAGCACAGCCACATTGTAGCAGGGAGAGTGTGTTGACCTTGTAAAATGAGCATGCCTTTCATTTGCGGTTTGTTGGTTCAGGATTGCTCTCCATCTACTGCTGCCTGCAGTTTTGTCTCTTGTCCTAGGCTAGCAGGCTGTAAACAGCATTGGCAATATGACTGGTTTGGCCTGGATACTATGGCTGGTGAATAAAATCTCAAATTAAATTTAAAAGTACTGCCCACACAGCAGAGCAAACTTTGTAAGAAGACGGGAGCTTTATAAGGAATTCCAAGATAAACAAGCTATAATAATAATAAAAAAAGATGGAAACTAAATAGGTTGCCAAAATAGGGAAAGAAGGAAAGTAATAAGAACAATAAATCTCCATAAAATATAACTGATCTCCCACCTACCATTTAGATGTTCCATAAAATAACCTATATGACATTACTGTCCTAAACAGTATATATTATTTTTAAGCTAACTGATACTTTTGTAGTTATTAAAGTGATTTTAAAGGCATTTTTTTATTTGTATCAAAATAATAAACATTGCTCTGTACAATGGTATTGCACAGAGAAGTCATGAATCTCCTCTTCTTGGGTCCTCCACCGGATTTCTTGTCTTCTCTTCTTCTGTGTCTGCCCAATAGCAAGCGCTTGCTATAGGGGAAGATGTATGGGCTTGATTACCCATTGTAAGGACACAGCAAGTGGCAAAATGTTTTTTACCTTAATGCAGGGAATGCTTTAAGGTAAAAATTGTTTTACCTTTAGTGCCGGTTCACACAGGGGAAACCCGACTTACCTTTAAATCTATGGGTACAAGTTGCCTAGAAGTCTCTTTGAAGTAATACAGGAACCTTTTCTGAAGTGAGTAATGTGCATTAAGACGGCTCTCATTCACTTCATTTGAATTTCTCATGTCACGCGACTTGGGGCGACACAGGTCGGAACCCAAGTCGCGGTAATGTGAACCGGCACTTAGGGGTGGTACCGTCATGAATGGCTTAAACAAGCATTTTATCATGACACTTCAGTTTCTTAAATGCGCAAAGTTTTTTTTTACATTTACCCCTCCAGTACATATACAAGTAATTTTTAACTCTGCCATGAAAATAGGAGATTAGGGGCTGTGGAGGCCATGTCTATCCTAAGCTTGACAAACTTGCTAAACTAATATAGGTGTGATCTGGTGTTCTAATGAACTAACTGTACTCTGTTCCTAGAGAGGGCCAATGGCTGTTTAATAAACTGAACATACATTGTTGCTCTTGTGTAACATTTATTGCCCCCCCCCCCCCCATACGCATACTGTACCCTCCTCATCAAATTAGTAAACTAAGTAAACTATTAGTTTTACTTCCCCCAGTTGCAACCTTTTCATGCAATGTTTAGAGTCTGCTAGAATTAGGGTTCCTCAGATGTTGCATACACCACTAGGCATCCACCGATAGAGTGCAATGGCTAATAGGTCTCCAAGCATCAAGCACATGTAGACTTGCCTTGACTTGCCTAGCAGAAGTGCCTTGACTTTAGTAGGCTGTGACACTGCCTAGCCCTGGAAAAGTCACCCATAAAAGTAATTTCTGGTGTGACTCAGATTTATATTCTGGCTATATACTGTATGAGAGTAGTTGCAGTGCTTGTATTTATAGTCAGCGGGCCTGGATTCACGTACAGCCGCGTATCTTTGAGCGGGCGTAATGTATCCTATTTACGTTACGCCTCTGCAACTTAGACGGGTAAAGTCCAGTATTCTCAAAGCACTTGCTCCGTAAGTTGCGGCGGCGTAGCGTAAATAGGCCAGCGTAAGCCCGCCTAATTCAAATGTGGAACAGGGAGCGTGTTTTATGTTAATCACTCGTGACCCGACGTGATTGACGTGGACATATCCCAGTGTGCATTGCTCCAAAGTACGCCGCAAGGCCGTATTGGTTTCGACGTGAACGTAAATTACGTCCAGCCTCATTCACGGACGACTTACGCAAACGACGTTAAATTTACAAATTTCGTCGCGGGAACGACGGCCTTACTTAACATTGGTATGCCGCATGTACGCCTCATATAGCAGGGGTAACTTTATTTGTATTGTGTCGGCCGGGAGTACGTTCGTGAATTCACGTATCTAGCTGATTTACATATTTCTAAGCGTAAATCAGTGTACACGCCCCTAGCGGCCAGCGTAAATATGCAGTTAAGATCCGATGGCGTAAGAGACTTACGCCGGTCGGATCTAATACAAATCAATGCGTAACTGATTCTAAGAATCAGGCGCATAAATACGACGGCTCAACTCAGAGATACGACGGCGTATCTGGAGATACGCCGTCGTATCTCCTTTGTGAATCTGGGCCAGTGTGTTCTATCACCCCCATTCAGCAAATATTTCTCTTACAGGCCTCATTTTCAGTTCTGTTAACTCAAGTTTTAGAGTGGCTTATGGATAAGCATTTTCTTTTATTATTATGTATATAAGCTTGCAGGTTTTCTGACTGAATTTGCGGGTATTTTTTTATTTTTAATGGATAAATGTCAATTTTATATTGACCTGATATTTTATTCTTTTTTTGTAGTACTGGTAGGGATACTTGTACAAGTAATGGTTCATACTGTCTGAACTGCATCATGACTGTAGAAACAAGTAACTATACGTTTGTTAATTGTTACCTTGTAAGCTTGTTGATGCAGAAGTTTATACTCCTTTTGAAACTTAATGTAGCTTTAACTTTCCATTCTTTAAAAGCAAATACATGGGCTTTGCTTTAAAATATTTTAATGTGTTCCATTCCAGGTCATTTTTTTACTTCAATGTTTATTTCTAATTTTCTTTGTTGTCTTTCCATCTATGCACTTTTGGGAACTAGGCTGTCCTATTTGCCTTTTCCCAACATAAGTGTAGCATGTCTAAATTAAAGCAGAAGTAAAGTCCCTCATTTAAAAACTGTGAGTAGACAGGCTCTTCATTGCAAAAGAGACATGCCATTTCTCTTTTGCAATAAAAGAAACCTACCTGCGTATTGCAGTCTTGCAGCTTAGTTACATTCCAGCATGGTACCTGTGTGTTGGGATGACTGCACTCCTGCGTATCTGCAGGAGTGACATCATCCTACTGCAGCCAATGAGAATGAAGAAGCCAGGTAGAAAATGCCAAGGCCAGTGGGGGAAATCGGACCCTTTGAAAGGTGGAAAGTATCACAGCATTCTGTATGTAGGTATCCCACTCATTTCAATGGATTGCCCTACCTGCAGAAATGCTTGGAAAGAAGTCCTTGGCTCTTTTTTTATTGAATCAATATGCAGATGCTAAAAAGCAGCACGTTTGCCCGAGAATAAGGAACATGCGTGATTTTGTTTGCATTCCCAACGCGCAATAATGTTAATCTATCTTTAGGCCTCGTACACACGGACGGACAGTCCGCTGAAAACGGTCCGCCGGACCGTTTTCAGCAGACATGTCCACCCGGAGATTTCTGTCTGATGGTTGTACACACCATCAGACAGAAATCCGCTCGTAAACAATACGCGGGGAAGTGGCCGCGCCGTCGCCGCGATGATGACTCGGCGACGTGGGCGGCCCTGGAAGTTCAAAGCTTCCACGCATGTGTCGAATCAGTACGACGCATGCGAGGGATGGCGGCCGATCGGACGTGTCCGGTGAGTCTGTACAGACGACCGAACACGTCCGACGGACAGGTTTCCAGTGGACAGATTTCTTAGCATGCTAACAAATTTTTGTCCACTTGAAACTGTCCGATCCGCCGGACAATTGTCCGGTCGGGCCTACACACGACCGAACATGTCTGCTGAAACTGGACCGTCGGACCAGTTTCAGCGGACAGATCCGGTCGTGTGTACGGGGCCTTAGACATGGACTTTAGTGCTTCGGATGTGTAATTTGAAGATGAATTGGTCCACAGTTCCTGTAGCTACAGAGGGCTTGTTTATAAGCTAGTTTACTGATTGTTGACAATGAGTAAATATGTAAATGTCCACAACCCATTTACAGTTACACGTTTACATGAAACCACAGCACTAAATATGATACTAAAGTCTATTTTTTTGCTTAAAAATAACAAACATGTCATACTTACCCGCTCTGTGTAGTGGTTTTGCTCAGAGCAACCCAGATTCTCTTCTTCTCGGGTCCCTCTTCGACTCTCCTGGCTCCTCCCTCCTAATGAGTGCCCCCACAGCAAGCAGCTTGCTATGGGGGCACCCGAGCAGCGGATCTGTGTGTACATTCAGACATGGAGCCATGGCTAAGCCCCACCCCCTCTCTCCTCATTGGTTCACTGACTCTGATTGACAGCAGTGGGAGCCAATGGTGCTCCGCTGCTGTCTTAGCCAATGAGGAGGGGAGTCCCGGGCAGCCGAGTCTCTCCTTCAACATAGGATAGATTGGATAGCGATGGGTTGAGGTAAGTATTGGGGGGGCTGCTGTAAACAGAAGGTTTTTTATCTTAATGCATAGAATGCATTAAGATAAAAAAAAATACTTCTGCCTTTATAATCACTTTAGACTTAAAGTGTTTGTAACCCTAAAAAACAAATAGATCCTGTTCACTTGTTCTGTGTAATTTGGCCCCCTGTATCACATGAAATACCTGACTGATCCTGCCTGGTTCTGACCTATCCCCTGTAAACTGACCATGGTTTATCATGGCTGCTGAGCCCTGGCACCGTGGTCAGTTTACATGCCTCCGTCATCTGCAGCTTTCCTGTCCTTCTGTGTCCTAACCTTCCCCCCTCCCCTCTATCCCTGCCTGTCTGCTCGTGACAATGCCCGTCCCTCCCCTTCTGCTGCTAATAAAACTATATTATGATGATACAATCCCCTCTGTTAAACAAGGACGTGCCCCACTGCATGTGTTTTATAAAAACTATGCCGATTTATACTTGGTTTGAGTGCTTGCCGCACTCCTCCTCTTCTCCCGAGGATGTCAGTGGGAGTACTCAGCCCCGCCCATTGCAGCTGTCAGCCCAGGAGAGTAGAGCGGTGAGGAGTCAAGTGAGCACCGGGAGGCACTCTGAAATCAGGTAGAAATCGGCACAGTTTTAAAAAAACATGTGCATTATCATAATATAGTGTCTTTACAACCACTTTAACCCTACAGTACAACCAAACCCCCTGATCCTACACCTTGAGTACCTTCACTGCACCCAAAATATTGTGCTTAAATGATCACAATGACTTGTGACCGCATGCTATCTCCAAAGTTGACTACCAGGAGATTCAACAAAGAAAACCCCATATAAACTGTGGAATGGAAGGGCCCACGAATCTGAACCATTTAATAATTTTTGGAAGAAAAGCCTATGTGCATATCCCAAAAGAAAAAACATAGAAAATGGTATGCTTGTGCAAAGAAAGGTGTACTTTTGGGGAAAAGACATACAAAATGGGATGCTTGTAAAACAAGAAGGTGTACTTTTGGGGTACAGTGAATCTCAAAAGGGATACAGAATTCTAAACCAAAACACAAACACTGTAATCATCAGTAGAAGTGTAATTGTCAATGAGACTTCAGTGTATTAAAAATTTCATGAACTAACACAAACACTTCAAACTGAGGGAAATTCCACATCAGTGTCGCATGAAGATAAGCAACAAAGTGGCACAGAAATAGAAATGAATGCAGACAATCCAAATGCTGCAAAAGAAGAAACCAGACCACAAGAGGCTTCAATCAGGAGATCCAGTAGAAGCAAAAAAGGCATCTCAGCCAAATGTCTGTCCTATGTTGCTCGTGTAGCATCAAAACCAGAGCCAGATTCATAGGATGAGATGCAAAGACTTCCAAACCATGAGAAATACATTATTCATGTATTTTTGTGCAACAAATACAGTAGATGGCAGTGTTTATAAGTTTGTAGCTGCTCTATGGAAAACTCTATCGGGTTTATTTACTAAAGTTGGAGAGTGCAAAATCAGGCACACTTCTGCATATAAACCAATCAGCTTCCAGGTTTTATTGCCAAAGCTTAATTGAACAAGCTGAGGTTAGAAGTTGATTGCTTTTTTTATTAAGTAAGCCTGATTTTGCACTCTTCAGCTTTAGTAAAAAAAGGTTTCCTGTTCCAGTTAAGCAGCAAAGCTCATGTGGACTGTGCACTGTGTGTTCTGTGTGGCAATTTACAGGCTTATTAACAAAAAGAAACTGCTGCAGGTATAAAATACAGGCACACCGGTATATCCACTTAGAAGAAGGAAAGGAATTAACATTTTTCATGAAGCTTACCACATTCTATAACTAACTGTGCTTTCCAAAAGAGTACAATGACACACACCTCAAAGAAAAGGCATTTCCAGGTGTCTGCACACCACATTGCTCCCCTGTCCAGCACTAAAGTACCCCAACATTTTAGGACACTCTGTAATGCAATCAACAACTAGCTTCCTGGTTTAAAGAGACCCTCCCAGATAAAGCATTGAAATAAACAATACTCACAAAGTGTGCGGCTTCAAGAAGCTATCTAACAGTGGCGGCTGTTGCTCAAAAATTTGGGGGGCACAAAAAAACTGAAAACTTCTGGAAAATACTGAAAAAAAAACATCAATTGCTGCCTTACTGTGCCCAACAAATGCAGCCACTGTGCCATTAATTGCAGCCACTGTGCCCATGAAATGCAGCCACTGTGCCCATGAAATGCAGCCACTGTGACCCCGGTACTCCCCCCCCAGCCCGCTTGCTGTCTGACCAGCACTTACCCCTTCTTGGTGGCGGGTCAGGCAGTGGGTGACAGTGGTGAGCTATGGAATGGGCAGCAGGTCAGGTGGCGGCTACTGTGTCCTCCATGCTTCCTCAATGGCTCTAATCAGTTTCTTAAAAAAAACACCCACGCTGCTGTAATTTAGGCGCCCGGCGTCCTAAAAGGGGTCAGACGCCTGAATAGGGGGGGACTGTGGCATTAATTAAGCAAATAGGGGGTGACCTGGAGAGAGGGTCCGGCCCTTTAATGGATGGGCTACCACTGCTATCCAAGAACCTTCAAACGGATCGAACGTTCGCGCGAACATTTAGAACCCTATTGACGTCTATGGGACTCGAACGTTCAAATTCAAAAGTGTTAATTTTAAAGCCTAATATGCAAGTTATTGTCGGAAAACGTCTTTGAGAACCCGGGTCTTGCCCCAGGGAACATGTATCAATGGAAAAACAGTTTTTTCTGGAGCAGCGATTTTAATGATGCTTAACCACGTAGAATAACGGCGGCAGGGTGGTTCCTTAACTCTGGGAGGACGTCATATGACGTCCTCCCAGAATCGCTCCCAGGGTGCACGCGGGAGCGTCCGTGACCACCGGGTCCTGAGGACCCGGCGCATCATGGATCACGGTAAATCGCCACTGATAGCAGCGGTTTACCACGTGATCGCTCTGTCTAATGACGGAGCGATCACTTGTAAACAAACCGGCGTCATGTGATGACGCCGGTTCCTCCCTCCCCTCTCAGTACCGAACGGTACAGTGTGAGAGGAGAGGGGAGAGAGCGGAGGCAGCAGCAGTGCTGTGGGCTGGATCTGTGACAAATGCAGTCACAGATCCAGCCAGCCATCCATCCCTGCTCAGCCATCCCTGCCCAATACATACAATACTCCGCCCCATACTGTGCAATCCCTGCAATACACTGCAATGCCCCGCAATACTCTGCAATGCCCCGCAATACTCTGCAATGCCCCGCAATACTCTGCAATACCCCGCAATACTCTGCAATACCCCACAATGCTCTGCAATACTCTGCAATACTCTGCAATACCCTGCAATACTCTGCAATACCCTGCAATGGCCCACAATACTCTGCAATGCGAGCATGTGCAAATTTTGAAGGGTGACATGTTGGGTATCTATTTACTCTGTGTTACTTCATCTTTCACATTATGCAAAAAATAGAAGAAAAAATACTAATTTGCTAAATTTTATAACATAAACAAAGAAAAATTCATTTTTTTTACAGAATTTTCAGTCTTTTTTCTCTTATAGCGCAAAAAATAAAAAACCCAATGGTGAGTAATTGTCAGCTTATGCTCCTTGTTAATTGGAGAGCTCTAGCTCTGACTCAACAGGTGCATGTCAGACTCCTGCAGGGAAAACACTTGACCATGGTAGATAAGATGTACATCCCTTAGCTTGACTGCCACCATTTTAACTTACTCCAACCTTAAACCCCACTTAACCTTCCCTATATATATAACAAGACTACACTTGAGCTGGAGTAAAACTGGACAAAGGCAGCCTTTATATTCATAAATCTTATATATATAACATTTTTTAACCATACCCAAACTCAAATATCAGATGCTCCCCCCCCCCCCCGGTGGTCTTTGACGGCACTTCCCAACGTAATCATTTCCACTTCTTCACTGCAGGCCTTTTACCGTACTAGGCCTCTAGCCGTGATAACACCAGCTCAGGGACAACCCGTTACCCGCAGTGCCACCATTACCATCTTTAGATAACCCATGTTAGCTGCACACACCAAGGGGCCCATACCACAGATGAGTCCCCCACACTTCCATTTCATAGGATAGTTACAACCATCAAAGACCACCACCGCCCACTGTCCACTGCCAACAGGGAGGGCGGGCGGGTAACTTCTCCTCTAAATGTTTCCCCCTGCAGTGTTGCCTGGGTCACCCCTCCTGCCCCTTAAGTAAACAAAACCCCTCCTCTCACAAACTTTTCCTCCAATCCCTTAATACCCCATTTTCTGAACTAACTTTTCTTAACCCCTGCTGTCCCTTATCACTCCTGTCATGCCGGCCCTCTGCTAGTTCCTTTCCAATCCTCTCACTCCTGGCCTCTCTTTCATACAGGAAACAAAGGCCCTGCTTTACCACATGCTTTTCAGAAAATGAACTGTAAGGGCGGTCCACATCGGGAATCGCACGGGAATTTGCTGTGTGTTCTTGTGAGAAGCACTTCCACCTCTGTATGATGCAATTTCAGCCTATTCATTTTGAATTCACCCGTTCCGCACCAAAGGTAGTGCATGCAATCTGGTGCTGGCAAACCCACTTCACTTGCAACTTGCTTAAAGTGTCATTACCTTAATATGGACACCCGCTGCAGATCACAACTGCATTGCGTTTTGAACTTGGCGCAGGAAACATGCATAACACATGGGTTTCCTGCACCGGGTTCTGGTGTGATCTCATCCTAGCCCTAGCTATATACACCAAGGTTTGATACCCCTTAAATGTATATAGCTTTTTTAAACTGAACATTTAGTTGGGCATTAGTCTGCGATGTTAATTTCAGATTTTTCATGTAAAAGGATATAGATGAAATTTTACCATCCTTTAATCCCATTTGTATTTCAGTACTGTTCAATAGTCACGCCAGATGTGAAAAGGTAACAACAAGAAAAGGGAAAAAAGGTTTTAAACAAGTAACGTTGGGTATTAAGAGGTGGAAACAGCACTAGTGCCAGGTAATAACAGTTATTTACTGCCCATGTGGCTTTAGGTGGACGTAGACTATGAAAAAATCCAGCAGAAAGTCATTAATAACTGACATTACTCCCCGAAAATGATAGCAGGCCAAATCCACCAAAAAGAGAGAGAGAGTTTTCTTCACTGAGTAAATTGATATTTTAATGCCATCAACTGTCAGGAATAGATTTATTGGCATTAATAACAGTGATTTGCCACATTTTGCTAGTTAAATTACAGTGCTGTGTAGTTATTCCCTCAATAAAGGCCTGGAGCTGCGCCAGCCACTTGGGCTTTCTGAACAGGATCTTGGCCTGCTGCCCAAACTGGCATTAAAACTAGAGTCAGAAACATAACAGATGCAAAATCAAAACACAAGGTCGCTCCGGGGATCATACAAAGACAATTAAAGCAAATTACCAGCTATGTTAAAGCTATGTCCTGAACACAGAAGAACTATGTAACCCATATGTAAGGTGCTGGATCCCTTTTTTTTTTAATCCTGCCCTTGTCATTTTCCTAGGCCTAGGTGACTATACATTTAACATCAGGGCCAGATTAAGAACATCATGGGCCTGGTGGTGAGGATTTTGGTGGGGCCTTTTATAAATAATAAATAAATGCGTGGGAATGACATGAACGCAGCCCGGCCAAGGCAAGTGACCAAAGACACAGAACCCAGAAGTGAAGATGGAAGTGCCCGGGCCCCGCCTGATTCATCACAGAGCAGCACTGGAGGGCTCAGTCTGAAAATTTAAGTATACACTAATGTGCTAATATGCTGTGCATACTTGTACACAGGGCCGGCCTTTGCGGTGTGCGGAGAGTGCGATCGCACAGGGCGCCATAGCAACATGGGCGCCTGGCGACCGCACAGCTTCTTTAATTCGCCCGTGTATTAAGTAGTGTGCGGGGGGCCGCACACTGGGGGTGTCAGGCCGGCGCCCCCCCCCCGCGACGGAAGAGGACCTTGCTGGGTGGGATGGCGTGGTGCCGGGTGCCTGGCTTTGCAGGGGGGGTGCCGTGCAAGCCGCATCCCAGCGAGCCGTCGGCACACCCGGGACCTGGCCGCAGTGATCCCCCTTCTGCTTAGGCAGCTCCGCGGGTCTGAGTCTCGGCTGCCTGTGACTGTCTCAGTCACGCAGCCGAGCAGTGAAGCTGCCTCCCCCTTGTCTGTACTGTGCTGTGTGTGCAGCACGCGGCAAGCAGGTTATCTGAGCCTGCTTGCTTTACAGGTCTGAAGGGGGGGAGCCGGGGGGGTGTGTGTGTTCTATTACAGGTCTGAAGGGGGGGGCCGGGGGGTGTGTGTGTTCTATTACAGGTCTGAAGGGGGGGCCGGGGGGGGTGTGTGTTCTATTACAGGTCTGAAGGGGGGGCCGGGGGGTGTGTGTGTTCTATTACAGGTCTGAAGGGGGGGGCCGGGGGGTGTGTGTGTTCTATTACAGGTCTGAAGGGGGGGCCGGGGGGTGTGTGTGTTCTATTACAGGTCTGAAGGGGTGGGGCGGGGGGGGTGTGTGTGTTCTTCTACAGGTCTGAAGGAGGGGGGCGGGGTGTGTGTGTGTTCTATTACAGGTCTGAAGGGGGGGGGGCGGGGGGTGTGTGTGTTCTATTACAGGTCTGAAGGTGGGGGGCCGGGGGGGTGTGTGTGTTCTATCTGTATTGTGGGGTGGGGGGTTCTTTATTGTAGGTGGGTCACTCTGCACTGTAGGGGTTTATCTGTATTGTAGGGGGGGGGGTGTTTTCTGTATTGTGAGGGGGGGTTCTTTATTGTAGTGGGGTTCTGTATTGTGGGGGGGTTATTTATTGTAGGGGGTCTGCACTGTAGGGGTGGTCTATTGTAGGGGTGAATCTGTATTGTAGAGGGGGTTCTGTATTGTAAGGAGAGATCTGTATTGTAGGGGGAGGGGTATGCACTGTACGGGGGTCTGCATAACATGCAGGGGGTCCAGAACTGTTAGGGGGTGTCTGTGTAACATACAGGTGTCCGGGGCTGTGTAATGTAAAAGGGGTCCAGTGGTGCAAGGTGCTGTGTAGTGTAAAGGGGTCCAGAGGTGCAGGGTGCTGTGTAATGTAACGGGGTCCAGAAGTGCAGGGGGCTTTGTAAAGTAATGGGGTCCCGAGGTGCTGTGTAATGTAAAGGGGTCCAGAGGTGCAGGGGGCTGTGTAATGTAATGGGGTCCAGAGGTGCAGGGTGCTGTGTAATGTAAAGGGGTGCAGAGTGATGTGTAATGTAAAGGGGCCCATGGGTGCAAGGTGCAGGGTGCTGTGTAATGTAAAGGGGCCCAGAGGTGCAGGGTGCTGTGTAATATAAAGGGGTCCATTGGTGCAGGGTGCTGTGTAATGTAAAGGGGCCCAGAGGTGCAGGGTGCTGTGTAATGTAAAGGGGCCCAGAGGTGCAGGGTGCTGTGTAATGTAAAGGGGTCCAGAGGTGCAGGGTGATGTGTAATGTAAAGGGGTCCAGAGGTGCAGGGTGATGTGTAATGTAAAGGGGTCCAGAGGTGCTGTGTAATGTAAAAGGTTCCAGAGGTGCTGTGTAATGTAAAGGGGCCCAGAGGTGCAGGGTGCTGTGTAATGTAAAGGGGCCCAGAGGTGCAGGGTGCTGTGTAATGTAAAGGGGTCCAGAGGTGCAGGGCGATGTGTAATGTAAAGGGGTCCAGAGGTGATGTGTAATGTAAAGGGGTCCAGAGGTGCGGTGCTATGTAATGTAAAGGGGTCCAGAGGTGCTGTGTAATGTAAAGGGGGCCAGTGATGCAGGGTGCTGTGTAATGTAAAGGGGCCCAGAGGTGCAGGGTGCTGTGTAATGTAAAGGGGCCCAGAGTGATGTGTAATGTAAAGGGGTCCAGAGTGATGTGTAATGTAAAGGGGCTCAGAGGTGCAGGGTGCTGTGTAATGTAAAGGGGTCCAGAGGTGCAGGGTGATGTGTAATGTAAAGGGGTCCAGAGTGATGTGTAATGTAAAGGGGTCCAGAGTGATGTGTAATGTAAAGGGGTCCAGAGGTGCGGTGCTATGTAATGTAAAGGGGTCCAGAGGTGCTGTGTAATGTAAAGGGGGCCAGTGATGCAGGGTGCTGTGTAATGTAAAGGGGCCCAGAGGTGCAGGGTGCTGTGTAATGTAAAGGGGCCCAGAGTGATGTGTAATGAAAAGGGGTCCAGAGTGATGTGTAATGTAAAGGGGCTCAGAGGTGCAGGGTGCTGTGTAATGTAAAGGGGCCCAGAGTGATGTGTAATGTAAAGGGGTCCAGAGTGATGTGTAATGTAAAGGGGTCCAGAGGTGCAGGGTGGTGTGTAATGTAAAGGGGTCCAGAGGTGCTGTGTAATGTAAAGGGGCCCAGAGGTGCAGGGTGCTGTGTAATGTAAAGGGGCCCAGAGGTGCAGGGGGCTGTGTAATGTAAAGGGGTCCAGAGGTGCTGTGTAATGTAAAGGGGGCCAGTGATGCAGGGTGATGTGTAATGTAAAGGGGTCCAGAGGTGCAGTTGTGGAGACGGGGTACACAGTAGTGACAGAGATATTGAAGGATGCAGGGGGCACAGTGGGGTGTTTTTACATTTTACGGGGGGGCAGATATAGGATCCGCCCGGGTGCCAAATGCTCTAGGTACACCTGGCAGGCCACAGGCGGATTCTGCAGGAATGACAGCGTGGGCGGCTGTCCTTGCCTTGCTATGAGGAGCAGGGATGAGGAGCTCATATGCCATGCGCACTGAGAAGACAAAGGAGGGCAAGAATCCACAGAAGCAGGCAGCAGATGTAAAAACTTTTTCCTGTAAGTAAATTATTTTTTTATAAATGCAGTGTACTGCTTAATGCCTGTTTTTGTATTTTCTTTTTCAAATAGGGTGTTTCTTAAAGGAACAGTAAATACAAAAGTTAAAAAATACTTTATTGTAATTATGTTTGATATTTGATAGTAAATTTACAGGTAGTGTTATTATACCATGTGATTTACTTTATATGTGGCGTTATTATAGAGTGTGATTTGCAGTATATGTGGCGTTATTATACCGTGTGAATAAAAGTTGTATTTTTATCATAGCTTGTAATCTTTTTTTTTGGGAACTTAACGGAATGGAAGGCTTTAAATGGAGCCGGTATTGGAGAAATGGGTGTGGTTACCGAGGGGTGTGGTTACTACGGGGCGTGGTTACTGAGGGGCGTGGTCACCAGGGGGCGATGTAAAGCTTTCTCGCACAGGACGCCTAAAGGCCTAAGGCCAGCCCTGCTTGTACATTGTGGCATAACCTACCCCAGGGCCTCTAAAAAGTAGTAATGTCAGGAAAGTTTACTACCGCTTTATTATCACAGGATCCCAGGAGCCCCCTACTGACCCAGTGGCCCTTGGGCAGTGCCTACGTGCACAGTTGCCAACATTTAAAAAATATTTTCAGGGACACTTTTTTATATAAGTGTTATATTTAGAGTAGCTAAGATCCCCTATGTTCCTCTATACATCATAGTAGTAATCACAAAATTAAATGAGTACTAATAACGGGGCAAAACAAATATGAGAACTGAGATTTCCTTTAGAACTAACAAAAGTGTGTCCATTCTAGAGCTGGTAACATTGAGGATATTCAGTATAATTTTAAAGAACTGTTTTTGTGGGTAAGCGACATAGGGGAGGAGTATGGACGGTATATAAGTGGTAAGTATGTGCAGGAGAGGAGTGTGGAGGGTGCGACAGTGGGCACTATGTACAGGAGAGAAGTGTATGACAGCAGGCACTATGTACAGGAGAGGAGTGTGAAGGGTATGACAGTGGGCGCTCTGTATAGGAGAGGAGTGTGGAGGGTATGACAGTGGGCACTGTGTACAGGAGAGGAGTGTGAAGGGTATGACAGTGGGCTCTCTGTATAGGAGAGGAGTGTGTAGGGTATGACAGTGGGTACTATGTATAGGAGAGAAGTGTGGAGAGTATGACAGTGGGCACTATGTACAGGAAAGGAGTGTGCAGAGTATGACAGTGAGCACTATGTACAGGAGTGGAAGGATATTTAGGGACTGCGTAGTGGTTAAGCGGGTCATACATGGATTGAAATTATGCCAATTATGCAGAGACCAGCCATAGTCAATCTATGTATGGGCTAGCTGGTTTTACACAAGTCAATCTATTAATCGACTTGAGTACAACCAGCCTGTTAGGTTTTTCCCAAAACAATCAGTGCTGCCAGCTATATTTAGCAACACTGATCATTGTACGCACTGGCAGAACACAATAACACTGCAGGAGTGATTCCCCCATCCACAGGTCAGCAGGTGAGAGGGTGTGTGGGGACAGGCTGGGGAGAGATACTAGTCAGTGGCTGGGTAGGCACTGGTAGTATCAGAGCCAGATACACACAGGTTACATACGCCACGATCGTTAGAGCAAGAACAATAATTCTAGTACTAGACCTCCTCTGTAACTTTAAACATGTAACCTAAAAAAAAATTGTGCTAACTTAACTAACTAGTATTTTTTTTAATGAATGAAACATGTTTAAATAATTGCTGCGCAAATACTGTGCTAGAGCTGCACAATTAATCGTTAAAAAAATTGTGATCTCGATTCAACCCCCCTGACGATCTCCAATGCAGAGTTTGCCGATTCTTTCATATAACAAGTGGAGAGACTTTCAGCTATCAAAAGAAAATATCTGGGCAGTCTGCCAAGTTTTTAACAGGAAACATTGTAACTAACGCTTCCTTCTTAGATCAAAGGGATACACTTCTGTGTGTAAATAAAAAATCTGGTCAGTCTGCCAAGTTTGTAAACAAAATGAAACATTGTAACTAACTAACATTGTAACTAAATTTAACCACCATAGAGTCATTTTCTAGCAAAATACAAATTATGATTTTTACATGATCAGCAGCACGACTACACCACCACTGTAGTCAAGGCAAACAAGGCTAGCATATCCTTTCTATGTTCCATCTACTCTTCCCTGAACTATTGAGTATTGCTTTATTTTTTTAGTGGTCTCCACTAGAGTTAGGCGAATGGTTCTGCCAGAGCAAAAGTTTGGCCTGAACATTGCCTGTTTGTCAGAGAATCTGCATCTCTAACAGCCAAGTTGTGCTACGGTGCCTGCCCGTGCACGAACGGCGTGCACATGCACGGTTCTGCGGGTCAACGCGTGCACGGGCACGCGCACACGAGCGCATCCACGCACACCTATCAGAGCCCGGTCCTGCCTACTTAAACCAGCCCCAGTCTCATGACGGGTTGCTGGTTTGTTGTCAGCTCCTGCTTGTTTGAACCTTCCTGTACCTGTGCTTGAACTCATCGTGACCCGGATTTGACCTGACTACTCTGCGCTTCCTCCTGTACCTGACCCCCGGCTTGTCTCACTGGATCTGCTGCTGTCTCCAACCCCTGCCCTCTGGCTTGTACCTCGGACTTTGTTACCTTCTCCAACCCCTGACCTCTGGCTTGCATCCCGGATCTGCTTACAGTCCCTGCTTGAACGGACTCTCAGTTGTCTGAACTTTTCCAGTACTTGACCCACTGCCAGTACCTGTTACTTCCTACCTACTGAGTTCGCTGACTAGCGCCACCTTGATCTGCTATCAACTCTCAGTCTGCTGCTGGTAACCAGTGCCTCTTTGCGCCCTTCCCCGCTGTTTCACCTCCAGGGGGTGGAGTGCGCAGAGTCGCAAAGGTGAGCCGCTCTCGGCATCTCGGCCTCGGTGAGTACTTATACTGACACTGTTCATCCGTTCGGCAAACACCTGAATTTGCAGGGTGTTTTGGCAGGTGTTCGCCCCCCCCCCCCCCCCCAAACGCCCTGCAATTCACTGCACTCTGCACAGTGCATTCAATGTTCTGATTGGGCAAAGCTTTGCCCGGTCAGGGAGCAGTGAATAGCTGGTTGTTAAGGAGAGAGGCTGATGAGTCATCCTGCTGACAGCTGAATAAAAAAACTGTGCAGGCAATAAAACATTTTTTTTTACTTTTTTTTTTAAACGGTTAAGGGGTCCCCCCCCCAATCCATACCAAGTCCTTTGGGTCTGGTATGGATTTTGAGGGGAACCCTACACCATTTTTTTTTTTAATGGCGTGGGGACTCCCCCAAAATCTATACCAGACTCTTATCCGAGCATGCAGTCTGGCAGGCTAGGAAAGGGGGAGGGATGAGCAGGCTACCCCCATTCAGAGGCATTCCAGGCCACATGCCCTCAACGTGGGGGGGTTCTTTGGGGCAGGGGGGCTTTACCTCCCCTGCCCCAAAGCACCTTGCCCCTATGTTGATGGGGGCAAGGGCTTCTTCCCCACAACCCTTGGTTGTGCTATTTTGAATATGTTTTTCTTCTGTCTTTCTCTTCTTCCCCTGGCTGTCTCAATATATTTATTTTTTGTTAAGTTAGGTATAAAATTTGCTATACTAATTGCTTAGTGCTTTTGGCATTCACATTGCACCAATTTGCTGTTTTCCACTGTTAGATTTATAGATTTCTTCAAGTAATAGAACAGTTAAAGTTCTGCATTCAGCAATTTCTAGATGAAACATTAAATCTGCCTGCCTGGACCCCAGCTTGCTCACAATTGATTACTATCTTTTGAGCTTTTCCATATAAGTCATTAAAAGACAGCTGAAGGCTAAGTCCACCATAACTTAAACACAGAAAAGAAGAGGGTTTTATCAACATCCTATACATCAGCTTTGGTATACAGTATATACTGTAGTGTTAGCAGCTGAGTTATTTTCATTAAATAATTAGTGAAAATCCAGTTTCCCCCACAAAAAAATATTGCATTCTCAGGACACCAAATGCACAGTTGATCCATAGAAAAGTAAATGATCCCAATTCCTTCCTGATCCCTGGTTTCCAACAGCATTCAGGTAACTCTCAGGAGCAATTTTCTACTATTAAATATACGTTTCTACTATTGTAGCCAGGTACTAGGCTACTATGACAATATGGAGACAAATAAATTGCTTTGTTTTTATTTCCCTCATCTGAGTTGTTAATGTTGAGCTACAAAATTCGCCTCCTGCCAGCAGTGGGAAAGCCAAATCAACATGACCCATATACTTCTATGCAAGACATCTGGAATCTTGGAAGGTGTAGTTCGAGGTGTTGGCCATGTAATGGAGCAGCAGACTTTCTGAGCTATAGATCAGACTGTGGGGTGCAGGAAGACCCAGGGTTGGCCAATATATTATTTTGCCCAAGAAAGGCCTGTGCTTTTGGTACCATGGGAGTCCGATCAAGACCTGTCTGTAGGAGTAGGAGACAGAGCCAGCTCTAAAGAGCCCACTGGGTGAGGAATTACATTGCTAAGCCACCAATCTCATTTATTAGCCTTGCTGACCTGACAAGATTGCTGCCAAGAGACCAGAGAGTTTGCAAGCTTCTTCCTTCTGCCATGTGGATTTCAATTGCATCAGAACTGTACCAAAGGGGACCCCTTCCACTGCTAAATACCTATCACCATCTTGGAAGTTGTTGAGAGAGTCTCAGGCTCATTTTGTTCTGTCAGTAGTAGTCAAGTTACTGCGAACAGGACCTTTGTGGTACTCTTTCAGCACCCCTCCATCCTGCATCCTTTTACTTCTATTTTCTTGACCGTGCCATTACTGCCTATTGTAATAATATGAATGAATTATCAGGATTTCATTTTGTTGGAACGTCGCTATCTTAAATGTATCTGCCTGGTTTAAACTCTGTATATTTTCTCTTGTGATTATCTTGAGTATCTGTATGGTATGTAGGAATGTTTGTTGAGTAACATACCCCCTATTGTGTTTGTTTATGGCCAAGCTTTTGAAGCCTGGACATCCTTTTTAACCCTTAGGCCAGGGGTGGCAAACACAAGGCCCGCAGGCCGAATGCGGCCCGCCAGGCCTTGTCATGTGGCCCGCACAGCGGCCCCCATCAGCAGGGGGATCTCTCTCCTGGCAGCAATCAGCGAGGGGCCGAGCCGATGACAGATAGGCCTGAGAGCCCGGAAGTCGGGAAAATAGTTCCTCCTTGACCTCTCCCCCCCCTGACCCTGCCCCCCAAGAGGCGAGAAGCGGCAGGCGCAGTATCTCCTGTGCCTCCAGAGCGGGGATTGCTCTAACTTCCTCTTCAGTGAAATAAGGCCCAGGAAACAGACTGACTGGGGACCCAGAGGACGGGCACGCTGCCAGGGAGCTGCTGGAAGGATCAAAGGAAACACACAGGCATGAAAGGTAGGGCTAGAAGTCTCTCTCGTCATCTCTCAGCCTCCCCCTCCTCCCCCTGTGATCCCAATGTCTCAGTGAATCCAAATCACTAGTGCTGCAAAAAAATACAATTGTACAAATATATAAATAAATAAACTAGTTTCATATAATTATTAATAAAATGTTCATTCATAGCCATGTTTTTGGATGTTTTTTATTGATTGTTATATGGAATTAGTTTGTTTACTTATATATTTGCACAATTGTGTGTTCTTGCAGCACTGGTGATTTGGATTCGCTACCCAGTAGGGCCATCTAAGGCCGTGTACACACCAGCAAACATGTACGATGAAACCGTTTTCACCGTACATGTCTGCCCGGGGCTTTCTGTACGATGGCTTGTACAGAAAGCCGCGCGTAAACAATACGCGGGGTGTGTCCGCGGTGTCGCCGCGTCGATGACGCGGTGTCGCCGTGACAATGACGCGGCGACGTGGGCGGGCCTGCCAGTTAAATGCTTCCACGCATGCGTCGAAGTCATTCGACGCATGCGAGGGATGGCGGGCGCTCGGACATGTACGGTAGGTCTGTACAGACGACCGAACATGTCCGAGCGGGCAGGATTCCAGCGGACTGTTTTAAAACAAGTCCAGGAATATTTGTCCGCTGGGAAAAGGCCCGGCGGGCAAATGTTTGCTGGAATCCTGCACGCTCGTGCCTACACACGACCGAACATGTCTGCTGAAACTGGCCCGCAGACCAGTTTCAGCAGACATGTTTGGTCGTCTGTACGGGGCCTTAGAATTATTGTATTTGTTGAATTGTTTTAATGAAATTTTCTGTACTTTATTTGCACAATGAGGTTGAGGTTTCTTGCAGCACCGGTGATTGGGACTCACTACCCAGTATTTTATAATATTTCAGTTAATGGAAGCTACACACGTCATGTTCACACTATAATACTTGTTGCAGCACCGTGCACTTGGGATCAATACCCATTAGGGTTTATTTTTTGAACATTTTTGATTTTTTTCTATATATATTTTGGTTTATATATAGATATACCAAAATATATATATATATTTATCATTTTCAAAAAGGTTAAATACAAAACCCTACTGGGTATTGATCCCAGCTGCACAGTGTTGCAACAAGTATTATAGTGTGAATATGACATATGTAGCTTCCATTAACAGAAATATTATACATTCCCACTCCTAATGCCTATGATGGCTAACCTGTGTAGAAAAGATGTAAACACCTATTTTTAGGCTGTCCGGTCATGTTATTCCCTGTGTGAGCCAGTGGTGTATGCAGGGGAGAGGAGGGAGTACCAACAACAGATGGGACATAGGAATCTATATTTGATGTCACCACTCCAGGCTTTTCCAGTCATTGATGAGCACGCTCTCCTCTCCCCTGCATTCACCCCTGGCTCACACAGGGGATCATGTAACCAGACTGGAGATAGCTGAAAACAGGTAAGTCTGTGAGTCGGGGGGGAGCAAATTACCCAGGGCGCTGACAACCCATGCTACGCCACTGGTGTAAGCGCAGATACAACCGCAGTAAATACAGGGGTAGTAGGAGAGAAAATGTTCCATTCTTGCAAAAGCCCTTTATAAGGAAGAAGTACCTTTTAGCAAAAGGGAAGGGTTCTGCGTGGGCAAGAATACCTGCAGAAATCTCCAGACAGGCACAGATATTCACAACGGTGACGATAAACAGTGACGATAATTGGGGGGGGGGGTGTTTTGTCCTGGGCACCAAATGACCTTGTCCCAGCACTGCACGTTAGCACAGTGTGTAATCTGACATGTAGCTAAACCTTCTGTCTTGAAGAAGAGAAAACTGTACTGCTTTAACTTTCTCTTTTATTGATAGTAGATTGACAGGAAAGGTGAAACTACAGAATAAAACAGTAGCATTTAGAACATAAATATCTATAGTACATGGCATAAGACACAACATTATCTGCTATACATGCAGTACATGGCATAATACAATGATAGTAATGAGCTATGAAACAAGTAACATATATGAACTATGGTAAATGTCACAAGATAGTGCTCTTACCGACTATGCTTGAAAACAGGCTAAATAACAGATGATGGGGCAGGAAAACCAGGGAGAATGTTTGGCTCCTGAGACACAAGATGGTGACTGCTTGCTGTACCAGCACAAGACTAGCAAGGACCAGGAACTACCCACAATGCCCTGGGGCTCCCATAATACATAGAGGAAAACAGGCTGAATGAAATACATGAACTGGTCAGTAGATGGTGCTGTTACCACACAATGTAATGCACATGAATTATAACACAGGTAAAAATGCAATGTCAACTGATAAACACACAAACAACTGGACCTACATCTAGGGACAGAACACTCCCCGCTTGACGTCAACCGATGTCACTATTGTATTCGTTGGGTGTAAACAGTAGAACAAGTTCTCCTACTGGTCTGAGGAACAATTTGGTCTCTCCCTGTCTCCGTATTTTCAATTCTACTTTGTGAATAATCCCGTCCTTACTTGGGACTCGTTTCTTCATGACTGGTCTTTCATTAGGACTACATCGCCAACCTGGAGGTTAGGCTTGCTGGTTTGCCACTTTCTCCTCGATTGCAGAGTGTATTGCTTTTTCCATTTATCCCAGAACGAGTTTGAGAGACTCTGAACTTGTCTCCATCGATTCCTGTAAAGATCTTTGGAATTAAATTCTCCAGGTGGAGCACAAATTTGTTCAGTCTTTTGTGTAAGCAGTGTGGCGGGTGTGAGAACTGTTGGGTCATCAGGATCGCTAGAAATCTGAGTTTATGGCATTTATGATAGCTGATACTTCCGCCATGAAGGTAGTCAGGCTTTCATGAGTCAACTTTGAAGATCCTTCTTGTAAGAAGATTGAGTCAAGGATTCTCCGTGCGATGCCTATCATCCTCTCCCAAGCACCTCCCATGTGTAAAGAGTGTGGTGGATTGAAGGTCCAAGTGCATCCTTGTTCACTGAGGTATCTTTCTATGTTGTTAACATCTAAGTTGGAAGAGAGTTGTAGTTCTCTCGCTGCTCCAACAAAGTTTGTGCCTCGGTCAGAACGAATGTGTTTGACAGGTCCTCTAATGGCAATGAAACGTCGGAAAGCATTAATGAAACAGGAAGTATCCATAGATTCAATTACTTCAATATGGACAGCTCTGATGGACAGACAGGTGAACATAATCGCCCAATGTTTCCCGTGCGCACGGCCTCCCCTGGTTTGCCGGACAACAACAGGCCAAGGACCAAACACGTCTAGGCCAATATTAGTGAAGGGTGGATCCGTACTTAGTCGGTCATACGGGAGGTTTGCCATCTTCGGTGCTTGTGACATTACACAAAGTTTCCGACAGGTAACACATTTAAGTATGAATCTGCATACACATCTTTTAGCTCCAACTATCCACAGTCCGGACGCTCTTATGGGCCGTACACACGACCGAACATGTCTGCTGAAACTGGTCCGCGGACCAGTTTCAGCAGACATGTTCGGTCGTGTGTAGGCCCGAGCGGACAGGATTCCAGCATACATTTGCCCGCCGGGCCTTTTTCCAGCGGGCAAATATTTCTGGACTTGTTTTAAAACAGCCCGCTGAAATCCTGCCCGCTCTGACATGTTCAGTCATCTGTACAGACATACCGTACATGTCCGAGCGCCCGCCATCCCTCACATGCGTCGAATGACTTTGACGCATGCGTGGAAGCATTGAACTGGCAGGGCCGCCCACGTCGCTGCGTCATCGTCGCGGCGACGGCGCGGACACGCCCCGCGTATTGTTTACGCGCAGATTTCTGTATAATGGTGAGTACAGCCACCATACAGAAATCCCCGGGCAGACATGTACGGTGAAAACGGTCCAGCGGACCGGTTTCATCGTACATGTATGCTCGTCTGTACGCGGCCTTAGAGTTCCTTCAGTGAACAGATGACCTTGGTGCTTTGTCTGTTCATGGTGATGTTGCACGAGCAGAGTGGCTATATGATACTGTCCAGGAACTATCACAGGATGTTTCTCTGTTAGGCCTACATTGGCTTCCATAAGGCGTCCACCTACTCTTAAGAGCCCATCTTCGTCGATCACTGGGTCAAGATCCTTAAAACACTACCTTTGGGCACGGGTCTCTGGTTGACCACACAGTCGATTTGAGAACAACATCTGCTTTAAATGCTGCTCTTCAACTTCGCACTTCGCCAGGGACTGTGAGAGTAGTGCAAAGTGTGCAGAATGTGACAGCACAGATCATAACACAGCTCTACACCCTGGGCCATCACCGTGGGCTTCACCTAAAACCCAAGAGCATAGCGGGGAGCGAGAAGACAGGAATACTGACACTTTGGCAGTTACTTCTAAATGTACAGAGGTTTGCAGAGACCTCAGATTTTTTGAAAATTCGAAATTTCGAAAATTGAAAAATTCGAAATTCGAAAATTGAAACATTTTTCAATTTTCGAAATTTCGAATTTTCGAAATTCGGAAATACGAAAATTTGAAAAATTTGAAATTAGAAAAATTCGAAATTTGAAAATTGAAAAATTCGAAAATCGAAATTTCGAAAATTGAAAAATTCGAAAATCGAAATTTCGAAAATTGAAAAATTCACTTCCAATTTCGAATTTTTTAGATTTCAAATTTTTCAGTTTTGGAATTTTTCAATTTTCGTATTTTCGTATTTCCGAATTTCGAAAATTGAAAAATGCGAAATTCGAAAATGGAAAAAATCGAAAATTGAAAAAAATGTTTTATATTTCGAATTTTTCCATTTCCGAATTTTCGAATTTTCGTATTTCCGAATTTTCGTATTTACGAATTTCGGAAATTCGAAATTGAAAAATTCGAAAATTGAAAAATGTAGAATTTTTCCATTTTCAGAATTTCGAATTTTTCGTATTTCCGAATATTTTCGTATTTCCGAATTTTCGTATTTCGAAATTTGAAAAATTTGAAAATCGAAATTTCGAAAACTGGAAAATTCGAAAATCGAAAATTCCAAAACTGAAAAATTCGAAATACGAAACTTTGAAAATACGAAATTTCGAAAATTCGAAAATGGAAAAATTCGAAAATTCGAAAATTGAAAAATTCGAAATTTCGAAAATTGAAAAATTCGAAATTTCGAAAATTGAAAAATTCGAAATTTCGAAAATTGAAAAATTCGAAATTTCGAAAATTGAAAAATTCGAAATTTCGAAAATTGAAAAATTCGAAATGTCAAAAATTCGAAAATTGAAAAATTCGAAAATTCGAACATTGAAACATTCGAAATTCGAAAATTGAAAAATGTGAAATTCGTAAATTTCCGAAAATTCTTTTTTTTTTCGTTTCATTCGTTTTTTTCGTTTCATTCGTTTTTCGCTTTTTTGGAAATCTAAAAAATTTCCCGAATTTACGAAAAAAAATAATAAAACGATTTTTTTATCTTTCGAAATTACAGGATTTCCGAAAAAATAAAAAAAACGAATGAAACAAAAACGAATTTTTTTTTTTTTAATTTCCCGAATTTATGAGAAAATAAAAAAAACGAAAATAACATAAACGAAAAAAAACTAATTTTTTGGCAGTGCACATGTCTACCATGCATGACCCACTTCTCTTGCAAGTTGTATGGGAGCTTCTGCGGCCCGGCTGTCCTCATACTTCGCAGTAGAGTGCCATCACTGGGTCCCCCCTAAGCCTGGTCCTGAGGGATCGCCCCCTTGTACGTTCATACTCCGGCTGCTGAATTTCAGAGACCGGGATGAGCTGCTGCGAGCCTCCCGGGCCGCTGGTGACCTGCCATACCGCAGGTCGGCTGTTTGGTTCTTTTTGTTTTTCTCATTATTTTTCTGTTGTATGTTTTATTTTGGTTGGTCTGGGTCTATGCCTTATTATTACGCTGCTCTATGGGATTGTTTGGTGTGGTGCTGCTTTGGGACTGATGGACTGGTCGGTCCGAGCGGGGCGGGGGTCGTGCCTTCCCCCTGTCGTGCTGGGTCCGACCTTTGTGGTGGGATGGACGGCTCTGTTATGATGTCTAACCCTCCTCATGACTAACTGTCGGGTGGTTTCATGAAATGTACGGGGTCTCAATTCGGCAGTAAAACGATCTTTGGTGCTTAACTATTTGAGGAAGCTCCACCCTCAGGTGTGCATCCTGCAGGAGACGCACTTGATGGGTTCGCGAATCCTGAGTCTGAGGAGGGCATGGGTCGGTGTGCACTATCATGCACCCTACTCTAATTACGCCAGGGGCGTTAACATTCTTGTGCATAGATCCCTGCCCTTTCTGCTTTTGGACATGAAGCTGGACCCGGGAGGCAGGTATGTGCTCCTGCATGCCTTGATCTCTGCGATTCCTTTTGTGCTGGTGGGGGTGTATCTGCCCCCCTGGCGGATTTGGATATCCTTCATTCCCTCATGAAGCAGGTTACTATGTATAATGTGGATAATGTGCTTATCACGGGTGATTTTAACTTGGTCATGTCCAGGGACCTGGACAGGCTTCACGCCTCTGGCCCTCGGCAGCATGGACTTGCCGACTTGGCATCTGCCTTTCATATGACAGATGTCTGGCGCCATGTGCATCCTTCCACTAGGGGGTACACCTGTCTTTCGAGCACTTATCGGACCATGTCCCGCATCGACCTGGCGTTTGCCTCCCCCGGTCTCTTACGAAGGGTGGTCGATGCTGAGATACTCTCTAGAGGTATTTCGGATCATGCCCCGCTATCTGTTACCGTCCAACTTTCCCGGGAGGTGGGAGTGCGGCTGTTGAGGCTGTCCAGGTATTGGATTATGGACCCTGACATTCAGGAGGAGATGCCGGAGGCCTTGTGTACATTCTGGCTAGACAATGAGGGCTCTGTAGGGCCTCTGGTTGAGTGGGATGCCTTTAAGTCCTGGTTAAGGGGTGATTTTATGGCCAGGGTTGCGGTGCGCAAGCGAGGATCTATGCAGTCTCTGAGGGAGCTCGAAGAACGAGCTAAGATTCGGGAGGCTGAGTATGTTCGCTCCCCTGACCCTGAACATTATGTGCCCTGGCAAGATACCCTGCCGGACCTCTCCTTGCTCAGGGTTGACCTTACCAAGAAATCTATGCTGGAGAGTGCCCAAAGAGTTTTTGAGTATGGGGATAAGAACGGCAGACTGCTGGCTTGGCTTGCCAAGGGACAGCGGCCAATGACACATGTTAGCAGATTGAAGGATGGCGCTGGAGGGCTGCTTACGTCCCCTGCAGATATTGGAGCTCGGTTCCTGGATTTTTACCGTGCTCTGTATTCCTCTAGGGTACAGTATGATAGCTCTGAGCTGCTTCGGTTCCTGGATAGGGTCTCCCTCCCCTCCTTGACCGATGCACAGTGTGCACAGTTGGACGCTGACATTACTCTGGAGGAGGTACAGGTGGCCCTGAACTCCATGCAGTCCGGGAAGACCCCTGGGCCAGATGGGATTCCGATTGAGTTCTACTCTGTGTTTCAGGAGCTTATTGCTCCTAGACTTACATCTATGCTGCAGAGTTCTTTCTCTGTGGCTTCCCTACCAGATTCGATGTCAGACGCAATAGTTGTGTTGGTGCCCAAACCTGGATAGGGTCTCCCTCCCCTCCTTGACCGATGCACAGTGTGCACAGTTGGACGCTGACATTACTCTGGAGGAGGTACAGGTGGCCCTGAACTCCATGCAGTCCGGGAAGACCCCTGGGCCGGATGGGATTCCGATTGAGTTCTACTCTGTGTTTCAGGAGCTTATTGCTCCTAGACTTACATCTATGCTGCAGAGTTCTTTCTCTGTGGCTTCCCTACCAGATTTGATGTCAGACGCAATAGTTGTGTTGGTGCCCAAACCTGGCAAGGACCCTGAGGAGTGCGGCTCGTACATCTCCTTGATCAATGCGGATGCAAAGCTCCTTGCAAAAATTTTAGCTACTAGGCTTGGTACAGTGATAAAGAAGTTGGTTCAAGTGGACCAGACCGGATTTATGCCGGGGAAAGGCACCGGCATCAACATCCGTCGCTTGTTCTTGAACCTGGCTACTTCTCACAGCAATGGGGGGACTAGGGTCGTGGCCTCTCTCGATGCTGAGAAGACCTTCGACTCTGTGGAGTGGGGATACCTGTGGGCAGTACTGAGGAGATTTGGTCTAGGACCTAAGTTTCTCCAGTGGCTCGAAATGCTATATAAGTCTCCCAGGGCTAGGATTCGGGTGAATGATTTTCTGCCAGATTATTTTCTCCTCCAGAGGGGGAACCGCCAGGGGTGCCCTTTGTCACCCAGCCTGTTCGCTATTGTCTTTAGAGCCCTTGGCGGTGTTGGTCAGGGAGTCGGACCGTGTAGTTAGACTTCGGGTTGGTCCTCTGGAGGAGAAAATATCTTTATATGCAGATGACACTCTCCTCTACCTTCAAGACCCTGTTGACTCCCCGGCGGCTGCCTTGGAGATGTTCAATTAATTTGGTAAGTATTCTGGGATACGCATTAACTGGTCCAAATCAGCTCTTTTCCCGATGGATGTGAGGGCTAGAGAGGTGGCCCCGTTGACGGCATTACAGTGGGTGGACGAGTTCACATATTTGGGCATCAGGGTCTCCCGTGACCTTCAGTCCTTTGACCGTCTCAATTTGAGACCGGTGGTTGAACGACTCAGGGATCACTGCACACGCTAGCGTAACCTCCCGTTGAACCTTCTGGGGCGAATTAACGTCTTAAAAATGATCTATCTCCCTAAACTTAATTATATATTTAGGAACTGCCCTGTGTGGATATCCCCTTCCTTCTTTAGGAACTTGGATGGCTGCATTGGCTCTTTTCTGTGGCGGGGTTCTCCCCCTCGGTTGGCCAGGTCCAACCTCCAGCTGCCTGTCAGTTGTGGGGGTTTGGCACTGCTCACATTGCTGGTCTACTACTGGGCGGCTGTACTGGTTACGGCACGGTGGTGGTTGGAGCAGTCCAGGGCTAATGCAGCCGTCTGCCTCGAGGTGGCGATTGTCGGGTCTCTCACTGAATTAAGTAATTTTCTTTATAGGGGGTCCTCTGCGTAACCCACGCTACCGGGTCCGTCGAAGACTACGCTTCGGGTATGGGGCATGGCCAGGCGCCGTTTTATGTCCCCGGGACATTGGTCTCCCTTCACCCCGTTGTGGGGGAATCCTGCACTTGGCCACTTCCGCACTATGCCGGACCCACAGTTGTGGGCCCACTGGGGTGTCAAATTGCTGAGGGATATTGTTTCGGGTGGATCTCTGTTGTCCTTTCAGGAGTTGTCGAGCCGGTACGGCCTACCGCCCTGGATGCTATTCCGCTACTTTCAGCTGCGGCATGCCTTCAGGGCACAATTCCCCGCTCCGCCTGTACTTCAGGCGGACACTGTTGAGGACCTGCTGGCTCAGAGCTCTCTAACAAAGACCCTGTCCTCCTTGTACTTGACGCTTCTTACTAAAGATTCCCCTAAGTTGGATTCCCTGTTGAGGAAATGGGTGGGGGATGTCCCGTCCCTGGATAGGGAGGCATGGGATGATTGCTTTGAGGATAGTTATAAGTTGGTGATCTCTTCTAGGGATAAGTTGATACAAACTAAGTTCTTGCACAGGGTATACTTTACACCTCAGAGACTGCATGGGATTTATCCGCTGCGCTCCCCGAATTGCCCAAGATGTTGTACCTCCGAGTGTACCTATATCCACATGTTCTGGTCCTGCCCCAAGCTTGCAGACTTTTGGTCCGCAGTCTTTGAGACTATTAATGTCCGCCTCCATCTGAGTCTTCCGGTCTCTCCAGAGCTGGCTTTGCTGGGGGTGCAGGATGATGAGCAAAGGCCTAAGTTCACCAAGCTGTTAATGTCGCTACTGTTTTTCTACGCCAAAAAGTCAATTTTGGTTAAATGAACATCTAGCGCCCCCCCCCCCACTCTGGGAATGTGGATGGATGCGGTTAATGCTGCCCTCCCTCTATATAAGATGACGTATTTGAGCAGAGGTTGTCCTTTGAAGTTTGAACGTGTGTGGGGACCATGGACTGATCCTCTATGATAGTGTTTGGTATTGTGCTCATTGTCGGTGGTGGGTTCCCCGGCCTCCTCTTGCTCCCTCCCCCTTCCTTTCCCCTCTTTCCCCCCTGCCCTTCTCTTCCCCCTTCCCTCCCTCCTCCCCCCTCTCCTCCCCCTCCTTTCCTCCCCCTCTCTCTTTCCCAATTTCCCTCCCCCTTCTTCATCTGTAGTGAATAATGAAGATTTATTCCTTCCATCCGGTCTTATAATGGACCTTAGGTGTGACTCAATATAGTTTGTGCTGTTCTTTGCTTCAATTAAAAAAAAAAAAATTCTTATGTACTACACCTGTCTTGCCATGTATGCACTGTACTCTGATACCTTGTGTGTCTCTTTTTATTTTGATTTAATAAAGACCAACCTTGTTGTTAAAAAAATTAAAATAAAGCAGCTGCCTCTATGTACCCACCTGGGTGAAATAATGGATTGGATTGGATAGGGTGTGGAAGTAGGCGTGGCGCTACCTTATTAAATACCTAAAACTTAATAATGAAAATGTGTGAATATATAATTTACATTCAAAATTGGTACAACTTATACCTGAAAACAGTGTGCCATCCTGCAATTAGTGCAATAAAAACAAATGATGAAAAAGTGTATGGATAAATAAATAAATAATTGAATAAAAAATTGATTGAATATAAATATATAAATAAGAATGTACAAAGTGCTCAAGTGTTAATTATACATATACAGTGGGTGAATTGCTGTGCTCTCTATATCACAAATCCTAAAGATCTTTATGCCGGGTGAACTTCTGTTTCTGTATTCACACAGTGACCACCTCAAACTGTGCTCTTATATGGCCCGCACTCACTGGATCCTTCACCCCCTCCTGGGGTATAAAACATTCACAGTGTGTGCCACTGTGCAGCACTCTGGCAATAGTCCGTCCTGCTGTATTCCTGGTGGTTCTTCCAGTGATTACCCCATATGTAGGAGAGAAGGGTCCCAGAATAGTGTGATACCGTATTTAAAATTGTACTTTTATTTGAAAAAAATGGGTACTTTCATTTGGGCAATCAAACAAAGCATTTCATGCTGACATGCGTTACAAACGGAAGTGTTGTGACATTCTGTCAAAACGCTCGACCGGTTTCGTCAACCTGACGTCTTCTGGAGTGTGCAGAACGTCACTATCACTTCCTGTTTATTACAAAAACACACACAGTGTGTCTTGTTTGCCTTACGGCGGCCATATTTGATGTGAAGAATAATCAAATAATGGTGTTGCGCTCCCACATCAAATAAAACCTCTGTAGATAAATAAATAACAGTAGGTAGAAATAACAAAACATAAAATATATATAAGAAGTGGATAAAGTGCTGATGTGCTGTAATCAGGTGACTTCAAGTGGAGCAATAGTCAGGTGACTAAAAGTGGAGCAATAAATATGCATTAAAACATAAAAGGAAAAAAACATAGGTGTCTAAATAAGTCCATTGAAGGTGTTGCAAAATTGCTGTGAGTGCTAGCGGATCTCAGAAGGGGAATTGAGCATACTTCTAGATTCAAGGTGCAATAATACAGGTGCTCTGTAGCAGTAACAGGTGGCACTTGTGACTTCGGTGATGAGTGGCTCTTCGTTGTGAGTAACACCCGGAGGTGTACTACCTTCTTACCTTACTGCTGTAAGGTAAGCAGCAAAAAGGGTATGGTGGAATGCTAGGTCATTCAGGATGGGGAGAGGGTTCCTTCCTTCTCGGGCATTCCCAATGTTGTGCAGATAGGAGATGGGGGGCGCTTGGGGAGCCAGGTATGGTGGAGAGATAAGAGAAACAGAGCCCCTTGGTGCAATACGTTTGGTTCAAGGTATTGGAAATGTATTAAATAAAAAAGGTACTCACATTTAAAATAACATTAAGTTGCATTGAATGATACGAGCAGCGAGCTCGAGACCTGATTGCGTCACTTCGGTGTCCGTATGCCTGTGTCCTACGTGTTACGTCACTGACACGTGACTTCAACAGGGATAAACATTTTTGATGTGATATTAAGGACCGAAGTCCAATTAGTCCAGTGCATTTGAGCGGTGGCCATTTTTGGTGTGATTTTGTCTGAAGATTTGTGCAGTCTCCGCTGCCATTTTGTGTGAGATATTGGAGACTGTGGTCTGGATCTACTAGTCATCGAATGGTATTAATCCCACAGGAAGCTATGTATTTGACAAAAAACTTTAAAAACTGGTTGCGTTTTAACCATCTACTAAATAAAAACATATTATGAGTGTAAATCGGAAGGATATCATACTGATGTTAATATATCACGGGGGAATTTGGCAAAGGGGCATAAAACGTATATCGTTATAGCGCTGGGAAATTTTAAAATATGAATATAATACCCTTATATTAATGCAATTTATATTGATATATTTGTATAGTGGAAGGAATATGTTTATTTTTATTTTTATTCCTATTATTTGGAAATATATAGGGCGTTTTACACCCCAGGAGGGGGTGAAGGATCCGGTTAAAGTGGGCCATATAAGAGCACAGTTTGAGGTGGTCACTGTGCGAATACAGAAACAGAAGTTCACCCGGCATAAAGCACTTCAGGATTTGTGATATAGAGAGCACAGCAATTCACCCACTGTGTATGTATAATTAGCACTTGAGCAATTTGTACATTCTTATTTATATATTTATATTCAATCAATTTTTTATTAAATTATTTATTTATTTATCCATACACTTTTTCATCATTTGTTTTCATTGCACTAATTGCAGGATGGCACACTGTTTTTAGGTATAAGTTGCACCAATTTTGAACGTAAATTATATATTCACACATTTTCATTATTAAAGGGGTTGTAAAGGTAAAAAATTTTCCCCTAAATAGCTTCCATTACCTTAGTGCAGTCCTCCTTCACTTACCTCATCCTTCGATTTTGCTATTAACATCCTTATTTCTTCTTAAAAATCCTCACTTCCTGTTCTTCTGTCTGGGGGGAGAGGGGAGGGGGCGAGCAGAAGTGTCAGGACACTCTCTAGTTTGCAGATAGAGAAAGGAGCTGTGTGTTAGTGGGCATCCCGACACTCCTGCTCGCCCCCTCCCCCCTCAAGAGGCTTTCTCCACACCAGGGAGAAAAGAAAGCCTCACATTACTGGCCCAGATTCAAGAAGCAATTGCGCCCGTGTAACCATAGGTTACACGGCGCAATTGCTTACTTGCTCCGGTGTAACGAGTGCTCCTGATTCAGGAACCTCGTTACACCGACTGCAGCCTAAAATCTGCGCGGCATAAGGCTCTTATGCCACGCAGATTTTAGGCTGCATTCTTGCGTGGGCCGCTAGGAGGCGCTCCCATTGTGATCAGCGTGTAGTATGCAAATTGCATACTACCACTGATTCACAAACTTGCGCGGGCCCTGCGCAAGCCAGGTACAGAGTTTCCGTACGGCAACTTTAGCGCAAGGCTGCCCCTTCTAATAGTAGGGGCAGCCAATGCTAAAGTATAGCCGCCGCTCCCGCGACGTGAAATTAGAATTTCACGTCGTTTGCGTAAGTGATTCGTGAATGGCGCTGGACGCCATTCACGTTCACTTTGAAGCAAATGACGTCCTTGCGACGTCATTTGCCGCAATGCACGTCGGGAAAGTTTCCCGACGGAGCATGCGCTGTACGCTCGGCGCGGGAGCGCGCCTAATTTAAATGATTCCCCCCCGGCGGGATCATTTACATTGCGCGCGCTTACGCCGGGCAATTTTGCCGGCGCGCCCTTGCAATTTACGGAGCTACTGCTCCGTGAATCGAGGGCAGCGCAAAATATTTGCGGGGGCGCAGGGCAAAATCGTTGCCCTGCTCCCCCGCAAATATCGCGCAAATGTACCTGAATCTGGGCCACTGTATGTAGTTACAGACAGAAGAACAGGAAGTGAGGATTTCTCAGAAGAAATAAGGACATTTAAAAGCAAAATTGAAGGATGAGGTAAGTGAAGGAGGACTGCACTAAGGTAAAGGAAGCTATTTAGGGAAAAGAAAATTTAACTTTACAACCCCTTTATGTTTTAGGTATTTAATAGGGTAGCGCCACCCCTACTTCCATACCCTATCCACTATTATTACTTTGCTGGTACTAGTGCTGTTATCAACTTATTGAAGAATAATATATTAAGTTTACTCTTATCTGCTGTTTGTTGCCTGGTTTTCAAGATAACCTTAGCATTGAGTAACAGGAATCATTTGCTGTGTTTCATTGTGTTTGAGGAGGTCAAGGCGAAGAACAGGGGGCCTAATCCATAGCCAGCGGCGCAAATTAGGTTACTCAAAACTTATGTCATTTAAGTTACGGCGCCCTAATTTGGTGTCGTAAGTGCCGTATCCACAGCGCATTTGCGCACAAAATTGCGCAAGCGTAACTTAAATCCCGAGGCGTAAGGCGGGGTTATTGCAAGTGGGAAGGAAGTGGGCGTGCTTCATTGTAATGAGCCGTGACCCCATGCAAATGAAGGGCCGGCCGTACTGCGCATGCGCGCACGAATCTGCTTCTCACTGGGCATGTGCAGAACTTGGCGCAATCAGTGAGATAGGAAAAAGGCCAAGCGTACTTAGTTTGAGGATCACCCTGTGTATAAATAGCCCCACACAAACACACTTCCCTTGCAAAAGTATTTCCCTATGTTACCCTTCCTAGAGCAAGTTGCTTCTGCTCTGAACATTTGTCGGTGTTTGTTGGTGAGTTGTGTGTGATAGAGAAGTTTTGGAGGAGTATTAGATAGTAGTTGGTGTTTGTTTCCGCTAAGTGTATTTTCTGTTTGTTTTTTTCTGAGTGTATTATTTATTTATTTTTTCTGATTGTATTTTCTGTTTGTTTTGTTCTGAGTGTATTATTTTTTTTTTTCTGATTGTATTTTGTGTTTGTTTTTTGCTGATTGTATTTTGTGTTTGTTTTTTGCGTGTTTGTTTTTGAATTTGTAGTAGCTGTCTGCTTGTGTGTTTTGCTTTTTGTGTGTTTCTTCTGTGAGTCTTTTTGTTTGTTTGTTGTGTGTGTATTTTTGTTTGTTTGTCCTGTGAGTTTCTTCTTGTTGCTGAGTGGTGTCTGTGATGGCACCCAAGCGCAGGAAGCTCAATTTTAATCAGGTAGAGAAGCAAATGCAAACCTCCATGGCCCAAAGGAAGGCGATAATAAAAAAGGTTACGGATCAGATCAATGCGGCAGGGGGGGGGGAGACGAGGACCCCCGCTGGCATTCAAAAAAAGATCAACGATCTAAAGAGCGTGGTCCGTAATAAGGTGGCAAAGATCAATGCACATACCACGGGCACTGGAGGAGGGGGACCCTGTCCCATCCATCTGAGTGAGGAGGAATGGGCAGTGGCCCGGTGTTTCCAGCCAGAGCAGGTGGTGGGCCTGCGTGGATATCAGTCAGATGTTGCTGTGAGGCCAGGTAAGTTTTTGGTTTTTCTATCTGGTCATTAGCATGTGTGGGTGGGGGAAGGGAAGATGTGCCAAGTGTGTGGATCCTCAAACATGTGATTGTTTTGTGTCCTCCACAGATGACCAGGAGGTTGCTGGGCCATCAGGGCAGGCTGCTACACCACCCCAAGGACAAGAGGCTGCTGAGGAGTCCCCAGGGGAGGGGAGTGGCCAAACCTCCCCTCATGAGGAGGTTGAGGGGGAGGAGGATGAGGGGGAGGAGGATGAGGGGGTGGAGGAAGAAGATCTTCAGATTGGCCGGGAAGTCCTTTTGGCCTCGGATATGATGACCCTTGAGGCTACCCTTGAGGCTACCCTTGAGGCTACCCCTGAGGCTACCCCAGAGCCTACCCCAGAGGCTGGCAGCAGTCAGGCCACCATCAGGGGTAGCCCCTCCCACTCCACCCCCAACAGGCCACAACCCACAAGGGTCACTCCCCCCCCTCCTCCCAGGCCACAAGCCTCAGGGGCAGGCAGGATGGCGACCCAGGAGACCAGGGGGGTGGCCGAGCGTCTGCCGGCCAATCTGCAGAAGGACAATGCCCGGCAGACCCGCCATCTGGGTCAGATAAAAGAGACTCTGACCCAAATGGAGCACAGCCTGGTTGCAATGAAGGAGTCACTCAGTGATGTGGCCACCAACTCATTGGCGGTCATCACATGTTTGTGTGAGCTGCAGACTGCCACAACAGGCGTGGCCCAGGAGGTGACTGCCCTGAACCAGGCTGTGCAGGACAATACCAGGGCTGGCCAGGCCAATACGGCTGCCCTCACTCTCTGTCTGACAAGGATAGCAGTGGCCTTGGAGGGCAGGCCAGCAAGAGGACAGTCACCAGGGGAGGCTCCTCCTTCCCCTGCTCACACCCCCCCATGAAGATACTCCCTCCCCTGCTAACACCTCCCCTGCTAACACTCCCCCCCATGAAGATCCTCCGGTTGGCCGTGGCCGTGCCCGTGCTCGTGGGCAGCCCAGATGGAGCAATCGCCGCTTCAATTAATTTTCAGGGGTACTTTTTATTAATTTTTTTTATGATTTTTTTTTTATATTTTTATGATTTTGTTTATTATACTGTACTTATGATTTGGTTTATGTGTGTGAATGATATGTGAATGTGGGTGTCACCCTCAGTTTTGGTGGAGAAGGGATCCCCAGGACCAGGGAGAAGTGATCCCAGGTCCCTGAATGGTGTATAAAAGCACAGTAACAGAATTGGAGCCGTGGCGTGGCGTTACTGCTCCCAAGTACCAATGGATCTAATCCAATTAGATGTGCATGTGATATGTCTGTGCTAGGGACCACAGTGGTGTGCATCCATGCATTCTCATTGTGACATAATTAATGTGTGTGTTTACTGTGCAAAGATGCATTCTGCAAGGCGTCTCCTGACTGCTGTTCCCTCAGAAGAGGGGGTACCCTCGGTCACTGAAGTCACTAGTCTAGCTATGCGCATGGATGCCCCTGGCATGTTGGCATACAGATTGTAGTCCAGCAAGTGTGTGTGCTCAGCTCTTCCTTAATGGTGTTGCTTTAGCAGACCTTTACACGGCATGTGTAAAATTAGGGCTGCTTTTATAAAGTGTAAATTTACACATTGAAACTAACAGAAGCGCACAGGGCGTAATCTACGGCGCACACACTTAATTTTGTGGATCGCCCTATCTCCCTCATTTGCATCTTTGCCTATCAAAACAGCGGCGTGTCTAGCGTAATTTGCACACGAAAAAGCGCCGGTGTAATTATTTTAGGTAGGACGGAAAAACATGATTTTAATGCGTATCTCATTTTGAGGATCAAGCGCAAATATACGCGCGTGTAAATTTTAATTACGCCACGTATCTCGAGTTAAGTCGGCGCATCTGCTTTGTGGATTAGGCCCTCTGTTCCTCCAAAGATCAAAATTTGTAAACCGTACAGTTTTAGCTAAACAAACATAACATTTCACAAGTAATCAGATAACAGTGCCACTAAACTAACTGTACCTAATGAGTAAAACTAGACTGATTTTGTGGAACCTTCTAGCACAAGATATAGGTGGGGTACTCCACACCATGGTGTGTCAGGTGCTGTCACTCACTGGTATAGTAACTTAATGCCCTTCACTGGTGATATCTTTTCTAGAACACACCCCTCTTAAAGCACCTATTGAATTCTCAGTAGGACAGATTTATTGATTCACCCTTTGCTCTCTGGACTCCAAAATTTCTTTACCGAAGGCTCCATGGGACTGTGAAAAGGATGTGTCTCATAAACCTCAAGTCTCTTTTCTTTCTCTAGTTAATTGTATCATAATCTTGATTGGGAACCTCCAGTAACACACAATGGCAAAGCTCCCTAGCTGTCTGATGACTAAGGGGTCAAGTATCAACTTGATCTGTGGATAACTGTCGTAGGGATTTTTCCAAAGGCATATGCTTCAGGTGTTTATTGTAGAAGTCTCAAATCAGCAATATCATCTAAGTACCTAAATCAAGAAGAGTTCTTGTGTATACACCTTTAACTTGAACTGACACCATAGGCAAAAGGCCTACCAGCTTGACATGAACTTTAGTAGAAGCACTTGAAAGGGTAAGACTTGCAAAATGTATTTATACCCTTCTTTTGCATTCAAAACTATGCTTCCAACGATGTTCTATTGGTCACTGGATGTCTTTCTCCTGAGAGGCATATCTCGATAAAGAAACAGACATCTTTACTAATGGCGTCCATCTTGACTTGACTGACTTGGCTCGTTGACATGGTCATCACTCCATGAAAGGGCTAGAAAGCCATCCTGGATGAAATCCTCCTTGTAGCACTAACCTTGAAGGAGCTGCGGGATGTTTGGGTTCTTCATTACAGTACTTTAAATTCCTGATGTTGATGACCTACTATGTGGTACCACACTTTCTGACACACCTTGAAGCTGCTGCTTTGTTCAGAAAGCAATCCTCATTAAACAAATAATAACAATCACAAATGCATACCAGTAATTTGGAACAATATACCATTGTAAAATACAGTTACCAATATCACAGAATATGGAGGCAGATTCCAGACCCCAATGCACAAGAGCTAAAGAATAGCCCTAACTGATGGCAAATACACTATAGAGTTTAACAGATGTAAAGTCCTTCCCTATCCCACTGGCCAGTGGTCTCTTAACTAAATTTTGAGTGGGGCCCAAAGTCCTGGGTTGAAGCACTCACTCCTTCCCGCTGGGGGAAGTCAGGCAAACTACATAAATGTGTGACCATAGGTCTTTCACCAATCCAGTCGCATTGACCTCGTCCTGTGATGAGCTAATGAGATGTGCATGATTAAACCCTCACCCCCAACACTCACCGATCCTTAGGTATCGGTCCTTTTTGCCACACAGTTGATCAAAGCTCTTCTTTGTTCCTATAGTTCCTGGTTGCTTATGCATTTACTGAAATTCATCCTATAAATTCTGGAACTCTAGCCCAGCTGTACAGCCCAATCCCAACCAAGTAAGAAAGAAAGACATGCTGTAGGGAAGGCTGAAAGGTCCATGAGGTGCAGCACACAATTTGGTAAATTGCTAATTTTGTCAAGGGGAATCGGGTAGTTTTTTAAAAAAACAAAGCAGTACTTACCGTTTTAGAGAGCAATCTTCTCCGCCGCTTCCGGGTATGGGCTGCGGGACTGGGCGTTCCTATTTGATTGACAGTCTTCCGACAGGCTTCCGACGGTCGCATCTATCGCGTCACGATTTTCCGAAAGTAGCCGAACGTCGGTGCGCAGGCGCCGTATAGAGCCGCACCGACGTTTGGCTTCTTTCGGCTACTCGTGACGCGATGTATGCGACCGTCGGAAGACTGTCAATCAAATAGGAACACCCAGTCTCGAAGACCATACCCGGAAGCGGCGGAGAAGATCGCTCTCTAAAACGGTAAGTACTGCTTCGTTTTTAAAAAAACTACCCGATTCCCCTTGACAAAATGAGCATTAATCTAAGGTTAAAAAAAATTTTCGGGTGAACTCCCGCTTTAAGGCTCTGTGCAAACTAGCATTTTTTTTAAGCTCCTAGAATCTGTTATTGCCATTTTCTGCTCCTAGAAGCTAAATAGTGTTATCCTGTGTCCATGCACACTACTTTAGGCTATTAGCGTGTTTTGAGCTTCAGCCTCTAGAAGGCAAAAAAAAAATTTTTTGTATAATTTCTGTGAGTGTTTTTCCAGAAAAAAAAATGCTGAATAAACACTCCTAAATAGCATTTTTTTTAAAGGAACTGCAAAAACTGCTAACAAAACACTAACGCTCCTAACTGCTACTAAAATGCTGCTAAAAAATGCTGTTATCAGTTTTTTCCAGCATTTTTTTTTTAGCTTACTGATCAACTACAGAAAGAATAGCAAAATGTGACAGTTGGTTGTGACATCTAATAAATGTTACAAGATAAAAATGTAAGACTATTAAAGCTATTGTATTGAATTGTTTTTCCTTTCCTTCATCCTATAGAGTGTCCAGTAGATGGCACTTTTATATAACCATTTTGTTTACTGATGTTTAGTGAGCCGATCTGAAAACCTTCCTGATTTTTATTCTTGTGTGTAGTGCAATCATAAACATTAAATCCACTGACACAAGTCAATAAAAGTTCTTCTATATATTGAGGATGATGCCTTATTAATTCTTTCCCCTTGATTTTGTTGGCTTTCTAGATCAATGAGGAAATCTATATGAGTTTACAAATTGCCTCTCTATCCCTCAGAGCTCCTTCAGGGCCCATTCACACTGGTCTGCTCCATTGCTGTTTAAGAGCCCATATATTTGTCAACCCATCAAAACTGACTAAAAATTGGGAACACACCATTTTTTCTGACATAGCACATCACAAAACATGGTAGTGAATTACAATGCTTTGTGGTGCATTGGAGGTACATTGCCCTGGTGCATTGGATTGCTATTGAAAATTAATGACACCTCAATAAGCGGGTCCGGCGTCCATCTTCGGCGGGTCGGGTGTCCTCTTCGGCGGGTCGGGTGTCCTCTTCGGCAGGTCGGGTGTCCTCTTCGGCGGGTCCGGCGTCCTTCTGCGGCGTCCTCGCGTCCTCCCCGATCGTTTCCCGCCATGAGTTTGAATACTGCGCCGGCATATACCGAGCGCAGTACACTCGTGAATCTTCGGGCAGGCTCGGCAACTGTCGCGCTGACGTCCTGTACACTCAGGACGTCAGTGCGAGAGGCGCCGAGACTGCCCGAAGATTCACGAGTGTACTGCGCTCGGTATATGCCGGCGCAGTATTCAAACTCGTGGCGGGAAAGCGGGTATCGGCGTATATCGCGCACCCACGACTTTGCCCTGATTTTCAGGGCAAAATAGTGCGCGGTATACGCCGATAAATACGGTAAATGTGATGGATCAAAGGTAAAAAGATGTAAACGTATACATGTCCATTTATATCTGCCTGCCCATAGCCCTAACATTGGTCTGTTAAGCTCAGTTTATTGCTTCATTACAAAAGAAAAAAAAAAACGCATGAACATGGATGTCACAAAAGTGCCATTGGTTCTATTCTGCTCTGAATTACTTATCCCTACATTCACATTTAACAAAAGTTAAGAATTTACAGATGACTGATCCAGCAGCCTCCCAACAGCTGCATTTTGAGGTTGTTGCTTACGTCTTCTGTACTCAACACACTGTGAAATTGCTGTCTGAACATGTCAGTTTTGCATGTTTCAGCAGGAAGCAAGGTACTTGAGAAGTGCTCTTTAAACCGCAGCAATACTTAAAAATGATATGGTGGCTAACGTAAAAAATAAATAAATAAAAAATACTATAGAAGGAAGCTGACTACCTATCAATAATTAATTGGCAAGGTTCTAACCCTTCCTTACTTTATGCAAAACTAAAAGAGAAAGGGCTAGATTCAGTAAGAGTTTACGCCAGCGTATCTATAGATACACCACGTAAATTCAAAGCTGCGCCGGCGTATCTTCTTTCTGTATTCAGAAAGCAAGATACGTCGAAATTAGGCTAAGATCCGACTGGCGTAAGTCTCTTACGCCGTCGTATCTTAGTTGCATATTTACGCTGGCCGCTAGGTAGCGATTCCGTCGATTTCAGCGTCAAATATGCAAATGAGCTGGATACGCCGATTCAGAAACGTACATGTGCCCGGCGGAATTTTTTACGTCATCTGCGTAAGGCTTTTTCCGGCGTAACGTTGCTCCTGCTATATGAGGAGCAACCAATGTTAAGTATGGACGTCGGGCCAGCATCAAATTTTGCGTCGTTTGCGTAAGTCGTTCGCAAATAGGGCTTTGCGTAAGTTACGTTCACATCGAGAAACTTCATTTACGTGGGGTCATGTTTTATTTACGTAAAACACGCCCAGCTCTTTAAAATTTGAATTTGGCGTGCTTACGCCGGCAGATTTACGCTACGCCGCCGCAACTTACGGAGCAAGTGCTTTGTGAATACTGCACTTGCCCGTCTAAGTTGTGGAGGCGTAGCGTAAATAGGATACACTACGCCCGCACAAACTTGCGTCCCCCTACGTGAATCTAGCCCAAAGTTTTCTTTTACATACAGTACACTTTTGGTGTAAAATACATAGCAATATGAATGAAAAAAAAGGTTCAAGTAATGGATAATGGATCATAGACTGTATTTTCAAATGGAGTAGGAAGACGTGTGTTTAATATCTTATTGTAGATATTTGTGTAGCGGCCTGCTACTTTCATAGCTGGCGCTGCCTTAAATTTAGAGGATGGCCCGAGACTTAATTACCTCTGACTGTATTGTTTTACCAAATTTGGGCCTCTGTTCCAGCCATGGCTGTACTGTGAGTGACCACTATTACTGTCTGGGGTGTTGGTACCGCCCCAGGCCAAGGGTGGCAGCAGTCGAGTCAGGGCGTATTGGGTGTTTTTCCACGGCAGCCAATCAGTGGGGGTTGATCGCCTCGCTGTGCATGCTGGGGGAGAGTACTTAAGGGACAGACGTCATTAGTTCTGGGTTGTCGATCGCTGGTTTGTCGTCCCACCACCCTCCGTGTGTGGCCCTCATGGCCGGAGGTACGTGTTCAAGTGTTCCTGGCTCTGGGACCACGTTGGTCCGGGGTTGTGATCTACTATGTAGGCCTAGTAGTCAGACCGGGTCTACAATCGCAGAGTGGTCCTGTGCTGTCGGTCCTGAGGAAGGAATCCACCCGATGAAGAAACTGTCTGGGAGAGCACCTAGGACGAGGCTGGTATCTCAGGAGAGGCCTTGAACTTTATCAAAGGACGCACGATTATTCAAAGGCTGAGTGATGGTCGCCTGTCAGTTCTGAGCTCACACGTTTATTCAAGAGAGATCCGAGTGCTTAATCCTGTATTGAGAAGGATTCTGGACCGAATACATCTCCACCTTTATGAAGGTCTGTGGCAGAGACTTTGCAAAAGTTTCCGTGTGACACTCTGGCTGCTAGGCTGGTGAGAGAGGCCTATCCAGGTGCACAATACCCACTCTGGCTAGAGTGGCGACGAAAGTTACATTGCTGGAAGCATGATTGTTTTCGAACAAAGTTATACACCTGTACCTACTACCTATTACCCTTTCCACCTCTTCAACTACTACTTTAATTATTTTACCCCGTTGGGTAATAAGGCAGAAAAAAAGATACCTAAAGTGTGGACATTGCAGTTCTTCTCAACTCTCATCGTATACCCTAGACGGCGAAGGAGTAGAGGTAACATGTCACCCAAAACAAACCAGCAGCTCCTTCGGGTGTAGTGCTACATTTGCATATAACTCTACTTCTGTAAAACTACTATTGACTTAAATATGACTGCACAATAATATACTTGTCAGGAATTTACTGCTAAGAATTTCTTTATCTTATCACACATCATCCTATGTTACATAAAGCAAATGGATTCAATTAACATGAAATTAGGATATGTTTTTATGTTGCATTCTGCCAAGTTAAGGTCTAATAGTATAACAGCAGGAACAATGGCTGGCTGTGCTCTGTTATTGTATTATTCTTCATGGCTCCTACTGGATGTCAGCGTGACAGAATCTCTGTGACATTTCCGCATATGCTTAGCACACCGTTGGCAGATGTCAAGGTACATTCACAGACCTGTCATTCAGATCTGGAAGTCTCAAACACTTACTTTATAGAATTAATATCACACACTGAGACTCAGCACTCTTGTTTAGCTACAGGTGCCTGATTCTTCACTGCAATTACAGCTCGGAAAAAAAATGTTTCTTTCTTTTTTTTTTGTTTGTTCTAGTTAATTTTAGTTGCGGGACCAATGCAGAATTCTCTGGTAAATTGATATACTACTGTACCTCCTAAATTTTGAGCTTGTGAAAGAGACACATCAGGGGGGAGAAGACATGCAGTCTGCTCTGCACGTTATGGAAAAAGCGGGCATGCTTAAATTAATTGGCATTGGTGTGGCAAGTATCTTGTTGAAAACTGTGTCTGGGAGCACAGGTGTGTGCAAACAGCCCTAGCGGGGAAACCTGTATAAAACAATGACAGGCTGACAGCGGCCACAGCTGTCCACCGCTGTTTGGAAGCATTTGAATCAGAAGAGATTGCCTACAGTTAGGGAAGATTTCGCTGGATGCACACCAGTAGACAGCTGTGGCCGCTGTCAGCAGTCTGCAGACGCGTGGGCTCACGGCTGTAGTTACATGCAAAGTACTTGCTGCACCACAGTCAGTTTAGCTGGAAAAAGACATCATCGACATCAACATATGTCAAGGCGTTTTACGCAGATGTGAATGAACATTGAAAATAATCTTTTTATTCCAAATGCGTTAAATCACTCCAACATGTAAATTCACATGAAAGATGTGACAGCAGGGTCCTGTGAATATTGTATGCACCAAACACACCTAGTTTTCTCCAGATCCTATAGACCCTTTTCACACTGTTGTTCCAAACAGTTTTTTAGGCAGATCTGAATGGAGGCTCATAAGCCAGGCAAACGTAAATGGATGTGTGTCTGTTTACATACGTTTACCTCTGAGCAGTGGCCGCACTTCCAGACCCCTAATCTACATGCAGGGTGCCGGACACATGGATTTCAATGTTTTTTTTTTTTCAAGCACATTATTAGGCTCTAATTGGCTCTAATTGGCTTCAAAAAGAGCACTGCGCCCCAAGCCCACCCACTTGTGTGACATTAGAGAATTAATATTCGCTAATGCCTTACTGCTTTTCCTCCCGGCCAATCAGGAAGCCGGCCTATTCAATTGAGAACTACTGTACGTCTGCTGCAGTAATAAACTGTACACAGGAATGAATGACACGGTTATGCCACCAGCGCTCCCCACTGCTGCACGAATTTAAGAAGTGACAACTGCTGCGGTGAGTAGAACTGTCGGGGGGGGGGTGGATTGTGGTTGTTCCACGGGGCAGGGTTTCCTTAGCAACATGCTACCTGTTACACCCTAAATTTGGAGAAGTTTGGTTGTTTTTTTTCTTGTCAAATATTTTTATTAGTATTTCATAAAGGGAACAAAAAAGAAAAGGAAGGGGGAATATATAAAGGTACATAGTCTATTATTTATAGGGTACATACAATTTTTGCCGTATCATGTACTTATTACATATGTGTTACAATTACTAACTTACAGTAGTTGATATGCACAACCTGTAAATCAGGAGAGAAAAAAAAAGTATATATAAGGAAATAAATGAGTAAATAAGTAAAAAAAAATAGGTAAATCATCCGGGGTGGTGGTCTGGCTCAAAAACAAACTAACATATACATTCTAAATATTGTTTTATGCATTCTAATTAGGAGACAATAAAGACTGGTCAAAGTCAGAAGGGAGATCATTTTCAACCCAAGGTTGTCAAATCTTATGGTATTTATTAATTTTATTATCATCAATGGCTGACATCTTTGCGTGTACAATAGCTCTATTCATTCTGTGTTTGGCTTCCGCTAGGATTACGGTTTTAGTTTTCAACGCTTTAGCAATGGTTTGTTTGGCTGCAGTGTTTAGGTGTATTAACAATTGTAATTGAGTATGTGTGAGCATTGCAGGTTTTAGGTTAAGGAGTGCTATAGACGGGTCTGGAGAGATATTAGTATTAAGAGCTTTTGAAGCCATTTGAAAAATATTCCTCCAGAATTCTTCCACGACCGGGCATTGCCACCATATGTGGAAGTGGGTGCCTGGTGTGTCGCAGCCTCTAAAGCAATTAGGTGAGCATGCAGGAGCAAATTTTGCTATTCTAGCTGGCACAAGGTACCAACGTGTCAGTACCTTGTAATTTGTTTCCACAGCAAAGCAGTTAGGGGAAGAGTTTTTACTGGCTAACCAGATGTTCGACCAGTCCCTAGTGTCTAACACTATGTTCATATATTGTGTCCATTTAGTCGTATACAAGGGTGAAGAAACGTTGGAGTTATCATTTATTAACTGATACAGAATTTAAATGTTACCTCTGGCATGCAGGTTCCTTATACAAATTCGTTCAAATTGAGAAAGTTGAGTATGTGATGAGCCTGTGTCGAGTAATGGTTCGTAAAAGTTTTTGATTTGTAAATACCTAAAGATTTCAGATCTAGGAAGCCCGAAAGTTTCACACAATACAGGAAAGGAGTGAACATTGGTATTGGACACCAGGTTATGCAGGCGAATCAGTTTGGTTGATAACCATGCTGTAAAAGATTTTGGGTATTTCCAAGCAGGGTAGAAGGCGGGGTTCCTAAGAAAGGAAAGTAGGGGATTATGTGGAGATTGGAGCTTTTGAGAGCATTTCAACTTATCCCAGATAGTTAAGGAGTGTTTAGTTATGGGGTTGGTTAAATGAGATCTATCATGGGGTCTGAGCCATAGTAAGTTGGCTACTGACAGCAGATCGCAATCTACCGACTCTAATGCGACCCAGAGAGGTATTTCGTCAGTAGCGTGGTATTTAGATAGTACCGCTATTTGTGCAGTATTGTAGTAAGAGGAGAAGTTAGGTAGTCCCAATCCTCCCTTTAATTTATGAAGGTACAGAGTAGATTTAGAAATACAGGATTTAGTTGCGCCCCAAATAAAGGGCATAACTCTACGTTGGGTAAGTCTTAGAAAATAGGATGGTAAAGGGATAGGGAGTACTCTAAGTATAAAAATGTGGGCATTATTGACATTTTGACCGTATTTATTCTATCTGTCCATGACAAAGGAAGGGAAGTCCATATTTTCATCAAACCGGTTATATGCTTCAGTAGAGGTAAGTAATTAGCAGCAGACATATCTTTAAGGGAAACTGTGAGTTGAATACCTAGGTAGGGGAGTTGTTTAGAAACCCAATTGAAGGGTAGGGAATTTTGGGTGAGATGAAGCTCGGATTGAGACAAGGAAATATTCAGTGCAGTTGACTTAGAGGGATTAACATGGATACCTGAAGTCTGAGCAAAATTATCAAGAGTTTTAAGTACATTTGGGGCTGTTATATGTGGGTTAGACATAAAAATAAGTTCTGAGTCTGGCTTTGGGATCATGGCAATAATAGAAGTTAGAGTCTCTGTTCTAAATGAGTGCCCTGTCAGGATTGAGTTGAAAGCCTTAGTTAGAATTGGTGTCAGTATGTGGATAAACTGTTTATAATAAACTGCAGTAAATCCGCCTGGACCCGGTCTTTTCTTACGTTTTAGAGATTTTATGGCATTTGACACTTCTGTATCTATTATGGGGCTTTCAAGAAGATCACACTGCTCTAGGCTTAGGGTGGGGAGCTTAATTTTGGAAAACATAGTGTCGGCTTTTGACTTGGCAAAGTTTTGGGCAGAAGAGTATAATTTGGCAAGGTTAGAGCGGAAGACCTCTAATATCTTGACAGAATTGCTAGTATATGCTTCACTGGATGTTTTAAGCCTGATAGGTGTCTGTGGGTGTTGCACAGACTTCAGACTTCTTGCCATTAGAGTGTCAGGTTTATTGGCCTAGATCTAAACTGGCTCTTTCTAATTTAGAGTTATTTATAGCAGTCGGGGAGGTTTGAAAGTCCAAGTGGCATTAATTAAAGGCAGTCTCAAGTTTCGCAAACAACATTTTCCGTTCTTTTTTGAGCATAGATGCTTGTTGTAGCAACTTTCCCCTAATGACAGGTTTATGGGCTTCCCATAAAGTAAGGGGCGAAATGTCTTCAGTATCATTAGTTAACAAATAGTCAGTGAGTGCTTTTTCTATATCAATGCAGTGGGATGGATGGGTTAGTGTTGAGTCGTTAATACACCAGGTATTATTGTGAGATCTGGGTACTGTGGATGATACAGAGGTAAGTACTGCACAATGGTACATCCATGGAAAAGGAACGATTTTAGAGGAAATAATTTCTGGCATCATACTAGATGGGATTAAGATATGATCTATACGTGAGAAGGACTTATGTGGGTATGAGTAATGGGTGTAGCGTCTGCTGGTGGGATTAGTTTCACGCCAGGTATCTACCAGACCGTGTTTAGTAAGTAAATGCTGAAAAGTAAGTTTCTGTGTATCGTTGGTAGGGCCTGGTGGGGATTTGTCTAGAAAAGGATAAATGGTAGCATTTGAGTCTCCACATAGAATTACTGTACCAAACTTGTGGGTATCTACTACTTGGAAAAGATGGGATAGAAAAGCTGTTTGACGTTTATTGGGGGCGTAATACGATACAATTGTGATTGGATTATCAGAGATGTAGCCTGTAACAATTATGTATCTTCCTTCTGGGTCCTTTATTTGGGATATGAGATGAAACGGTGTGGAACGATGAAATCCAATCAAAGTTCCACGCTGCTTAACAGTGGTGGATGCAGAATAAAACTGCGGGTAAGCAGCTGAAAGAAATTTAGGATGAGTTTTGTCTATAAAGTGGGTTTCCTGCAAACATATAATACTGACTTTCTTAGACACAAAAGAACGAAAGGCCTTGGTTCGCTTATTTGGAATGGCTTGCTCAGGCTCTCAGTGGCTCTGTTGGTGGCTAACAGTCCCTGTTAAAAAAGCAACAGCCCCTTACTGACTAAGAACTCTCAGTGTCAGGTCACCTGTGTCCAGATGACAAATGCACCCCGTTGGAGTCAGGGGTGCACCGCAAGGTAGTGAACCCTATAGCGCACTGCTGCGGATGGACAGGAAGCATGAGCCCAAGATTCCCCAGGGCGCGGAGTCTAAGGTCCAGCAGGTGTTCACCAGAGCCTCTAGTGGTGAGGATGACCTTCGCTGCAACTGAACCCAGGTCGCGGCCCCAGGAGTCCCCCAGGTCACGCTCCGTAGGGGGAGAGGGAAAGCAGCCAATCGGGACACAAGGGATCATGAAGGGTAAGTCGAGGTTGGGGCAACAGGCAGACGAGGATAACCAAAGGACAGGCCAAGAGTCAGGGTTACAGGCAAACAGGAGTAGTCAGGGACAAGCCAAAATCGGTACAAAGAGAGATTAACGTAGCACACGGCAAGCAGGAACACAAAGCTAACAAACGACGTTGAACAGCAAAGCAGGCCTGCAGTGCACTAGTTAATATAGAGTTCCTGGGATGGCCTGGGGTGGAGCCAACCAGGGAGGAGAGATGATAAAAGGCAGCCAGATAAGAAAGTCAGGCCTCTAATGAACACATGGAGGAGAAGGTAAGCTGCCAGACATTATTGCATATCCATGACACTCAGTTCTTTTTAGGAAGTAGCACAAAGTGTTGTAAACTGCATCCTGGAGAACCTCCAACTCCCTTGTAGACACTGGTACTAGCTCTCTCACGGCAAGAAATGCTAGCCCACCTGGCTGCTTCTCCAGCATCCCACCCAGTTGACTTTTCACCAGTCTACCCAATTAACTTCAGAGATCTCCCAGGACAAAGTTAGGGAAGATTTAAGCACACTGCTATCTTTCAGAGACCCGCTATGTGTGGCAAAGCACATTTAAGGGGTTTGCCTCAAGGACCACCGACAGTCTCCTCAACACAGGTTATTAAACATGATTCAGAATGTAAATTTACCTGCACTCACACTAGTAACACACTAGAAGATGCTACAATGCATACCTATAAGTATAGGGTATTTCACAGGGCTCTGGTTTGCAAAGAGGTTGTGAGGGGGAAGAGAGGGGGGAGCACTGGGAAGATGAGTATATACAATCCACGAGGAGGACAAATAAAATTAATGAATAATTAAATGTTATTAAAGAATGAATAGGCAAAGCAACATAATTGTTTTATGTAATAGGTATCTGCTTTAATTCCAGTATCTTGAATAACAATGTTAACTGCCTAAATTATAAGGGTAATCAACCACTTTTTTAATAGGTATGAAAAATCGAAATTTAAACTAAGGCATAGGTTAGGCCATCTTCAGACTGTGCCAGTAACACTGGTCCTTCAATGGAATCTATCTGAAGTTTAATTGACTGTGTGGCTTTGTGGTCAGATATATAAAACCCTCTTAAATAAACAAAAGGATTAAGCTATCAAGGTAAAGACAAAGAGGGAGAGACAGGAAGAGAATGTAATATTTGTGTTAATCCAATATTTGTCTGCCTGTGAATGCTATACTTTGACCTTTAATCACTGTCATTACTAGGATACGCATGACAGAATGGAAGGTTATTAGAGAGAATATATGATAGTATCTCAACATCACTCAGGCCAAAAAACAAAGAGCCTCCTGAGAGCAGAATGTTCAGCATAGTAGCCCGCGAGAGAGAGCACATCTTGGCTTATTCACCTAATCCATGTTGTCCAACACAGCCTAATATGATTGAACCTGTGTACACTTAAAGCGGGCGTTCACCCAAAAAAATATTTTTTAACATGACATTCAGCCGAGTTGTCAGAATGACAATCTGCTGTTTTTTGTTTTTTTTGTGCCGTACATACCGTATTTTCACTGCCGCTTCCAGGTATGTAATCTGCGGCACTGGGCGTTCCTAATTGATTGACATCCTTCCGACCGGCGCATACAGCGCGTCACGAGTTGCCGAAAGAAGCCGAACGTTGGTGCGCAGGCGCCGTATAGAGCCGACTCGCAGTCCGGCTTCTTTCGGCAACTCGTGACACGCTGTATGCGCCGGTCGGAAGAATGTCAATCAATTACCGCAGATTACATACCCTGGAAGCGGCGGTGAAAATACGGTATGTACCGCACTGAAATAAAAAAAACAGCCGATTGTCATTCTGACAACTCGGCTAAATGTCATGTTAAATTTTTTTTGGGGTGAACCCCCGCTTTAATCATGATGAACATTAGGAAACAGTAAAGCAAACCTATAATACAAGTTATATTTATACAAAAGAACCACTACCAACTAAATTAAAGCTCACAAATAATCAAAGGTTCCTATACTTGTTCTATACTGAAGACCCATTACTTTTTATGAATTTTTTCTTCATTAGTAAACAAAACATTCAGTACTAATTTGAGTCCGCTATTGCCTTAAACATTGTTTTCCTGTTAACTGCTACTGAATGCTTATTGATTTTTTACATACTTTTGTAACGCTACCCCCTGCTGGAAATTGCCTGGATTCCTTTTTCCTGTAACTGCCCTGCAGACAGCCACATACGATCACAGTCACTCTTTGGCTCAATAACAAGTCTAGGGGTGCTGTTTTTGGTGTTTTTATTTTTGAAGTAACTGAGATAGGGTTGAGGGAGTAGAATGGGATACGCCAACAAAAAAAAGAACTGTGTACAGGTTGAGGACAGTAAACTTCCTTCTGTAGAGCTATCAGCAGAAATCCTTGCACAAGAAAACTGTGGACTTGGCTTTGTAGTAGAAGCAGTTAAAAGAGTAAAAGCTTCTTCTTTAGAGCAACAAGAGCAGGGTCCCTTCACAAATAGCTAGATAGACTAAGTGCTTCAGGACACCAGTCAATGTCCCCTTTAAACAAACACACAGCTGACTCTCTAGCACAAGAGGGGTGGCAGCAGGCCAAAAGTCCCTAAGATTTTTCACAGTAGTCTGTCCTCACAAAAGTCCAAGGAAAGTTGGTTGCCTCCTTCCAACATCTAAGCAACACCTTTCTCCTGTGATACCAGACTAGATCTTTAGATGACAGCCCTTCAGGAGCTCTCTGTAGCTTCAGCATCCAGGCCCTCAGGTCCTCTACCGAAGGCCTCACGAACAGCAAGCACATTGCAGCGCTGCCCTGGAGGGCAGCAAGCTCTCCAGGCTGTTTTACTTTTTTCAAGGAAAAGACCCAGCAGCTCTGTGTCTTAGAGTATTTCTACAGACTCCCAGCAGCCTTGAGGGTCATCCTCCCTAGGATTGGCCATGGCTGTATAAATATTCGAGCCACACTTACAGTAAGGCCTCGTACACACCAGCGGACATGTCCGATGAAAACGGTCCGCGGACCATGTCCGCTCGGAGATTTCGGTCTGATGGCTGTACACACCATCGAACCGAAATCCGCGCGGACAGAGAACGCGGTGACATAGACGACACCGACGTTCTCTCTCGCGCGAGTTCAATGCTTCCACGCATGCGTCGAATCAATTTGACGCATGCGTGGGATTTCGGTCCGCTGGTTAGACGTACTAACCAGCGGACATGTCCGCCGGACAGCTTTCCAGCGGACATGTTTCTTAGCATACTAAGAAACATTTGTCCGCTGGAAATCTGTCCGCTAGCCTGTACACACGATCGCATCTGTCCGCTGAAACTGGTCGGTGGACCAGTTTCAGCGGACATGTCCGGTCGTGTGTACGAGGCCTAAGACAAGCTAAATTTACCTAACAACAAAAATGCAGCTCCACTGAACACAGTGAGCCAAAACTAAATCTACCTAATTCTAATTCACACAACCATTTTTAATGACGAGAAAAATGCATTTTTTTTTAATTGGTCGTGAAAAATGGTCGTGTGTATGCTCCAGAGCCTTTTTCTCAACGAGAAAAATGGCAGATTTTTTTTCAGAACCTGCTCTATTTTTTCTCGTAGTTTTTCATGTCGTTCTTTTTCACGTAGTGAAAAACGGTCGTGTGTACGCTTTTACGAGGGGGAAAAAAACATGCATGCTCAGAAGCCAATTATGAAACGGGAGCGCTTGTTCTGGTAAAACTAGCGTTCGTAATGGAGATAGCACATTCACTGTAACAGACTGAAAAGCACAAAGACTAAAAAGCGCGAATCGTCTCTCACCAAACTTTTACTAACACGCGGTAACACGAAATTAGCAAAAGCAGCCCAAAGGGTATCGCCATTCGAATGGAACTTCCCCTTTATAGTGCCGTTGTACGTGTTGTCGTACGTGTTTTACGTCACCGCGCTTTGCTCAAGCATTTTTTTTTCACGAACGTCTGTATGAAAGTCAGGCTTGAGAGGAATCACGAAAAATCACGTCGATAAAGTCGTCTAGGAGGGTGTAACATTTTCATATGGGCAGCACAGTGGCAAAGTAGGTAGCACTTCCTGCTAGCAGCACAACCTGCCTGGAGTTTGCATGTTCTCCCTGTGCCTGCATGAGTTTTCTCCAGGTAATCTGGTTTTCTCTAACACTCTAAAGACATGCTGGTAGGTAAATTGGCTCCTGTCTAAATTGGCTCTAGTATGTGCATGTATAAATGTGGGTTAGGGACCTTAGATTGTAAGCTCCTTGAGAGAAGGGGCTGATATGAATGTACAATATACTGTATATGTAAAGTGCTGCATAAATTGACAGCGCTGTATGAGTACCTGAAATAAATAAATAAAAATAAATATGATGGATCTAAAGGGAGGGTATTGGGATTGGAAGTGCCTATTTTGCAGATAGGCATGTACAGTCATAGTATGTCAGCATGCACTTGTATAAGTTAATCTTTATAATTAAAACTGTAATGCTTTGGGATCAATTTTAAATGTATTTTTAAAGTTTACAAGGCCATTCATTAATGTTTTATGATTTTTTTATTTATTTATATAAATTCTGTATATTACATTAAACATTTATAACAGGTGCTCTGCATCTTAATGCTTCCTGTCAGACTGTGTTAATTCCCTGTTTAAAGTGTATGTAAACCCTAGCAATCAATGTCTCTTATGTGTTCCTTTTTGGTGTATTAAATATAGAGGGTTTTGTTATATCTGTTTCGAAAAGTGAAAAAAAAAAAAAAATATTGATCCTGACGAGAATCCAGTGAGTGTTCAACTTCCTGCTGACTAACAATCCCAGCTCCCGTTTTATGGAAATGAGGAGAGGGGGAGCTGTTCTGTTGTCCTAACACTTGTCCTAGGGTGACAATGCTGCTCCTCAAGAGATACAGTACAGTGAGTGGAAGTTTGCATCTTAGTACAGGAAGTGCATTACTGGCAGGATCACCAGATGAAAGTAAAGGAAAGGGGTTTAAAAAATTAAAACAATGCAGCCTCCATATCGAATAACTGGTAAGCTGCAATATATTACATTTTTGTTCTTAATGTTACATGCTATATTTTAAGTAGGGGGTTAAGGGAATACCTCCTATTTAAGAATGAAAAACAGATATTTGCTTATTAAAATGTAATATTTTGTATACATTATAGATAAACAAATATCATATATAACATAGATAGGGATATAAATATAGATTCCCTTTAAAAACTTTGAGGCTGGATTCACACTTGTGCGGTGTAAATTCCAGCTCTCTTTTCTCTGCAAAGAGATAAGAGAGCTGTTCAGCAGATCATCTTAATTTTAGCTGCAAATTTGGAGACCTGGGAGAGGGGAGGGGGAGGGGGGAATTGTATTGAGGAGAATGAGAGAAATCCTGAAGAGAAATGAACACATATGCAAATCAGATGCGTGCCCATAGAAGATAATGGGCCTGAATTCGCACCTGATCCGCACTGCAATGCCTAGAAAACGCACACGTTTTTTGGGCAATGCGCAGTGCAAATGCATTGCACATATGTGAACCAGCCTCATTAAAATCTATGTATTTTAAAATGTTATGCAAATTGGATGCGGTTTAAGCCACACTCAATTCGCATAGGTGTGAACCCAGCCTGAAAGTAGATTGAACAATTAGCTTCTTCCTAATGTCCATGACCAAACTAACTCACCCCTAAAAATTGGGGCTCCCTTTAGCTCTCTGTAAACTTTGGCTTGCTAGAGTCGCATAGGGTCAATGATGCTACAAGGGAGAATTTACTCTGTGAGTCAGAACTATACAAAAGAGGCACAAGGAGCCAGGAAAAACAAAGTTAAATCTTCTAATATGTTTTTCCTACCCTGTCAATGCACAAGAGTGGGGTGATTGTTATCTTGAGCTCCTCAGAGATCTGTGTAGTGGCCAAGATTCTGACAAATCATGTGGTGAAAAACCTGAGCAGATGCAATGAAAGATGTGCAGCCTGTGAGCTTTCACAAGCTCTTGCTAACCCTTTATTTACAATTGTATTAGTTGTGGGGAAACACTGAACTAAAGCAGCCCATCTATTAGTAATTTTTAGTAATTAGTAAAAATGTGTAAATTAGTAATTAGTAAAAAAGCAATAATCCCCATCCACACACTGTGAATGGAGGAAATCTTCCCGCTGAGTTATTGTATTCAGACAGTGGGGAGACTTTGCCGCCATTAGAATATATTGCTTAGTGCTGCTGGCTATAGCCAAATGGATGGATGTGGACCTGGGGGCCACAGATAGCCCAGGTCTGGGTTAGAGCCATGTTAGGTATTTGCCTGCCAGTTAGAGGTCTGGCTGCATTTCAAAGTAGAAACTATTAGAGAGGCACTAAAGTACAGAGTAGATAGGCTAACTTTGAGTTCCAGTGCTACATCACAGTTCCTGCTGGTGTGAAGCTCCATTCCAGGCTGGTTGGACAAAAGTTGCAGGATCCCCCATGATCGGGAGGCGCGCTTTTTTAATAATGAATGGCCGCCGGCTTCCTCTCCCCTCCTCCTCCCTCCCTCCCTCACAGTCCGGAGCCGTGCGGGGACACGGGGGAGGTGAGCGCCGAGCAGGTAAGGAGGAGGGGTCATTACTGGGCAGTGGGCTCCTATCACGTGACTGCACCGGGGTGGGTGTCTATGGGGGGTGCACTGGTTGTGTGTGGATGAAGTTTGCATCCTGTCACCTGCATGAACGAAGATCCACACATCTATCATTGTCCTGTCACATCCCCAGCCACTGTCCTGTACTCGGTATACAATCATCATGAACATACATACCATACACCTCCGTTGTGGTCTGTTATTTTAATTATTTTATATATGCTTTTTACAAGTTTCAGCCCCATAATTGATTGTTTTGCGCAAACACCCTGAGCGCTGTACTCCTCCGCTATATTGGGTGCCTAGGAGGAGGGTGATGCACAGCAGAAGGGCACCGTGATCCACACCACAGAAGAAAGAAGAAAGCCGCCGCTTTTCTGTCCCGGCTGTCCTCTGGGAGGGGTAACTGTCGCCGCTGACTGACCAGCGGGGGTGACTATTTGCCAGCATGGAGGGGGTTAATGTACTGCCACTGGTCACTGATGCATTGGTGACCAGTGGCAGGTTATTAACCCCTTTGTGCTGCATTAGTGACACCAGTGTCAGTGTTTATTAACCCCTATATGGTGCAGCATGAAAGGGTTCATAAACACTGATGCTGGTGTCACTAATGAAGCACAAAGGGGTTAACTGTCACTGGTCACCAATGCATCAGTGACCAATGTTGTATTTCATACTGCCCAACTCCCATACACTCCGCACCCCTCTCATGTACATACCACCCACCTCATACATTCCGCACCCCTCTCATCTACATACCACCCACCTCATACACTCCGCACCCCTCTCATCTACATACCACCCACCTCCATACACTCCGCACCCCTCTCATCTACATACCACCCACCTCATACTCGTATCCAACCATATTGGAAAGAAGTCCATAAACATATCTCCCAAATAACCTCTTTTAATTTGGATTTCACACCTGCTCAATTTTTACTCCACTATTCTCCCTCATTACCTGGAGGCTACTACCGATCCTTGGCAATGCATCTAATCAATGCGGCCAGGATGTGTATTCCAACTAAATGGAAATCCACTCATCCCCCGTCAATAGTTGACTGGTTTAACCGCACCCAGAGGAACATGGAAATGGAGAAGTTGATTCATCAAGTGAAAGATATTTTAAAAAAGGTTCACAGATATTTGGTCTGATTGGCTAAATTTCATTTTGACTGATAGATACAAAATTATCATTTCTGGAAATTGACATCCTCTTTTTTTGATTCTCTTGATACATTGGAAATATGGCAGATCCCTTCTTTTCCTCCCTTTCCCATTTATTTTCCCTCATTTGTATTCAAAATATTGTTATTTACTTGATTATTTTGTTATCCTGGATTGATTTGCAGTCTAGATTCATGAACATTTCATGGGTTCGGGCTGTTTATTCTTCAATAATTCCTCTATTGTTTATTCGAAAAGATTTGCTTCTCAATGATTTTATATACATGCCTTATTCAACATGTAAGTTACATTGATGCTTTAATGTTGTTATACTTATCTAATACTGTATACTTCTGCTCCGTCACACGGCTGCGTCCGTGATTCTATATACTTTTCAATGTATTATATATATATATATATATATAACTATATATACCCGGATATATGTGCACAATTCTACCCGGACTGTTGGAATTATGTTGGTTGCAGGAGTTCTGCTCCCAATTACTTTGTTTGGATTACTGATTAATTTCCCAGGAAGGGAACCCTCTGTTTACAGAAGCCCTGTCCTCAGTGGAGGTACTGCTGCCTTTATTATCAAACCCACTCTTCCATTTACCGTATATACTCGAGGATAAGCCTTCTTGAATATAAGCTGAGGCACCTAATTTTATCACAAAAAAATGGAAAAAATTATTGACTTGAGCATAAGCCTAGGGTGGGAAATGCAGCAGCTACTGTAAACAATACCCATCTGCAGCCTCAATGTGCCCATTTGCAGCCTCACTGTGTGTGCCTATCTGCAGCCTCACTGTGCCCATCTGCAGCCTCACTGTGTCCATTTGCAGCCTCACTGTGTCCATTTGCAGCCTCACTGTGCCCATCTGCAGCCTCACTGTGCCCATCTGCAGCCCCACTGTGCCCATCTGCAGCCCCACTGTGCCCATTTGCAACCTCACTGTGTGTGCGCCCATCTGCAGTCTCACTGTTCCCATTTGCAGCCTCATGTACCTTTTGCTCTCCGTCTGTGTCATGCAACTTTATTTTTATGCTGAAAAAGCCCCCCTTGGCTTATATTCGAGTGAGGGTCTCCTGTTCGGTGGTCGTCAACTGTAACAAAGCCCTGCCTCCTCGTTGTCCATGATAGACAGAACACTGATTCAGTTTGTTATCAGTGTTCCGTCTATCACGGATGAGGAGGAGGCGGGGCTATGTTACAGTGGATGGCCACCGAACAGGAGACCCTCACTCGAATATAAGCCGAGGGGGGCTTTTTCAGCATGAAAATAAAGTGCTGAAAAAGTCAGCTTATACTCAAGTATATACGGTAACTAAGGTTCTGATTCTCTTATTTATTTACAGGTTTAGCCCAATATCCTGCTTGGGGAGGGTCATTTCTCATAACCCCTACAATTTCAGACACATTATTGTTTTTGAACTCTGCTAAATTAAATCAATGTTGGCAAATCCAACACAGTTTTCTGTTAATCCCCAGTTTACAACGCACACATAAAACATTTTCAATATTAGTTATATAATTAGAAACCAGAATTTCAATATTAGAGCTCTAAAGTGAGGCCTAATTAGTTGACAGAGCATTCTGCTTTCATCATTTTTGACAGATCAAAATTAGAGTAGGGTCTAAACAATTTAGTAAATCATTGATGGATGAATGGTTTATGAGCCAGTACAATCAAATAAAATGGCTATTAAACTCATAAATGCTAAAAATAACAATTAATTCATGTTGACTGGTTATGATGTGCATAGCTTATTAAGGTCCATAAATATATTATTGATTATGTAAGTAATCCTAATTATTTTATAAAAGTATACAAACATATGAAAGTCAGGCCCTTGTACCAAACTTTGTAATTTACTAAGGCTGGTCATACATTATTCTTTTTTTTTTTTTTTTCATTCAACCAGTGGGTTGAACAAAAGAAATGACCCAATTCCCCCATCCACACAATTGATATAGATAGAGGAATCCTTCCTGCTGAGCTTTTATATTCTAACAGCAGGGAGCCTTCCCCGCCATCAGAATACAGTGTTCAGTGTTGTGGATTGATCGCAAAAAATGAATAGGCTGCTTATACACAAGTCAAACGAAAGAATGGCTTGTGTACAACCAGTCTGCCCATACATGGATAACAATTCTGCCCTGCTAAACCGGCCGAATTTTGATCCATGTATGGCCACTGTTCTGTCAAAAGAGCCAACTGGTCAAAATATCCAATTACGTTACTTCTGGTGATAAAGAAAAAATTACTCAAAAAGAGTAACCAATGGTCGGACTTTATAGGCAAGACAGACAGAAATAGCACAAAAATATTGTTTTATTACAAAAATAACATATACATAAAGCAACACAATATACAAAGATAAAAAAAACATACAGGATGTAAAGTATGAATACAATGTGTACAGCACAGGCTGTCTCCCGGGGGCAAGTAATGCTCTCCTAGCCGTCATACTGTGCGGGCTTTACTAGCCCAGAAGGCTGTTATCATTCTATGATCCACTGGATCCAGGATTGAAATATTTACTTGGAGTTACATGTGGAGCTTATGAGTCTCCTATATAATCATTCCCGGACTGCCCCTTGATCTATCTATCTATTTTCTTAAGCCAAACCGTATATGCATGCCCAGTGTGAGGCACTTCCCCATAGAAACTATTTTTCATGGAGGGAATTTTTTGCTACCACTCAATGCTTTTCTGAGCTTGTGGAGATATGTTTTGGCCATGTTTTCTACTTTAATATGGAATTTCCCTACCTATGAGGTTCCTGACATATGGATATACATATATATATATATATATATATATATATATATATATATATATATATATATATATATATATATATGCCTATATGGTTCGGATTACTTTAAGATAGTGAAATTTATTTTCCACTATTGTCTTCTCTTGTTGGTCCTGAAGAAGCCTCACGGCGAAACGCATAGATGCACAGGGAACATTATTCATACTTTACATCCTGTGTGGTTTTTATCTTTGTATATTGTGTTGCTTTATGTATATGTTATTTTTGTAATAAAACAATATTTTTTTGCTATTCCTGTCTGTCTTACCTATAAAGTCCGACCATTGGTTACTCTTTTTGAGTAATTTTTTCTTTATCTCCCAAATTTACGGATGTGGCATTTTGAGTGCTTTTCACCCCTCTTTTCCCTCTATTGTTATTTTATTACTTCTGGTGACTCTCCAGCAGCAGTAATTGCTAAGCTAACCGGCTAAGGAGTAAAAAAAGATGTCACCACCCTGGAGGCGGCCATGTTGTTGATTACTAGCGGGCAGACTAACAATGTCCACTCATTATATCATGTACCGTAGTGTCGTCTAAATCTGCAATTACTGCAATTACTGATGCTGGAGTCACCTAAAGTGACGTGGTTGGAGATTTTGCAGAGTTGGCTCATTTGACAGAACACCACCTTTGCTCTGTGTGTTGCAGACATTCAACACCACCCCAGAAATTATTGTGCAGGGGATAAGGTATGTTTTGTGCATGGGCAGAGTTCTTATAATTCAGTCAGACAAACAAAATGATAAAGTTACCGAGAGCATTCAAAAAACAAGAAAATATGAATCAAAATGATTTTGCAACAGAATTTATATCAGTCCAAGTGATTATTTACCAGCTGTTGCAGGCATTTTCTCTTTTAAATCTGCTTATTTACGTAGTTCTTACAACCAGAAATGATTAATCAGATTTTGGATAAATTGTATAAAATTATCACAAAATGCATAGCATTATCAGACATTCATTATCATTCTAATACCACAAATATATGAAATGGTTTGTCCAAAAAAAAACAATCAGCCTGTTTATGCCCACTCTGAGGCCTCGTACACACGACAGAGATTCTCGGCAGAATTCGCCGAGAAACTCGGTCAAAACCCGGATTCTGCCGAGAATCTCTGTCGTCTGTACAGTTTTGGCTCGATGGAGCCGCCGAGGAGCTCGACGAGAAAATAGAGAACATGTTCTCTATTTTCTCGTTGGCCGCGTTGTTCTATAGGAGAAGGCGGCCCGCCGAGCTCTTCGGCGGCTTCATCCCAAAACGAGACGAGGAACTCGACGTGCCAAGCACGTCGAGTTTCTCTGTCGTGTGTACGAGGCCTGAGAGGTTATTCAGCATCCATGGTAACTAAAGTTTTAAAGTCTGAAACCATAATTATTTCAATGGAAGGTGAACCTGCGGGGGCTGAGAAACCACAAAACTGGCAGTAGAATGAATGAATGCAAAATTAAACACAAAAATAAACATTTATTAAATTGTAGATTACCAATTCTTTGATGTGGTGGCTGCAGTGTTCTTTTTTAGGCTTGTTTTCCCTTCACTTTCACCTGGTGAACCGACCCGTACATCTGTTGTGGCAGCACAGTGGTGTAGTGTTTAGCACTTTCACCAAGCAGGACACGGGTCGTTGGTTTGAATCCCAGCCACAACACTACCTGCCTAGAGTTTGCATGTTCTCCCTGTGCTCGCGTGGGTTCCTCCAGTTTACTCCCACACTCCAAAGACATGCTGGTATGTTAATTGGATCCTGTCTAAATTGGCCCTAGTGTGTATGAATGTGAGTTAGGGACCTTAGATTGTAAGCTCCTTAGGGGGCAGGGACTGATGTGAATGAACAGTGAGGGGAAAAAATATTTAATCCCCTGCTGATTTCTTATATTTTGCCCACTGACAAAGAAATGATCAGTCTATAATTTTAATGATAGGCTTATTTTAACAGTGAGAGACAGAATAACAACAAAAATATCCAGAAAAACGCATTTCAAAAAAGTTCTAAATTGATTTGCATTTTAATGAGTGAAATACGTATTTGACCCCTTAGCATGCGCCAGTGCATGCCCTTTTTATGCACAAGCTAGTATGCTTGTGCCTGTGCGCCAATGCACGCTTATTACCCGGGTTTCTCTTACATTAACTATGCAACTAAGATGCCAAAGAGCTTAATTTGAGCAGGGGGATCTAGTGGGAGCTGCAGGATTTCAGTCCTTCAAGGTGTGGTGTGTTACCAATTGTTTTCTTGGTGATTATGGTCCCAGCTGCCTTAGACCCCTTTCACACTGGGGCCCTTTTCAGGCGCTTTAGCGTAAAAAAAAAGCACCTGTAAAGCGCCTGAAAGAAGCTGCATCTGCAATCCCAATGTGAAAGCCTAAATGCTTTCACAATGAGGCGCTGCGCTGGCAGAGTGTCAAAAAAGTCCTGCAAACAGCTTCTTTGCAGCGTTTTAGGAGCGTTGAATACACCACTCCTAAAGCGCCCCTTCCCATTGAGGCCCCTTTTTTAACACCAAATTTCCTGAAAAACGCCCCAGTGTGAAAGGGGTCTTAAGATCATTGACAAGATTCTCAATGTAGTTCTGGGCTGATTCCTAAACATTCTCATGATCAAGTCTGGTTTCTGTGTTTACAAGTGACAGCTCTGAACTCTGTGTGTAACCCCCCTGAACTCTGCATTCTGTATTTAAGACCCTCTTATTGTTTGTGAAATTTGACTGACCACACCCACTATTTGATGTGATTTGGAGGGTCAGTGTAGGGGAGGAGTTACGGGGGGTCGTGGTTGAGTTCCAGCACCTATTGTTTGAGAAAAAAAAGCCCTGCTCATGATCATTGAAACTCCACAAGGTGAGATTATTGCATGGAGCCCCATGGGGATTGACAGTTATTTTGTGTTTCTTCCATTTGTAAATAATAATCGCACCAACTGCTGTCACCCTCTCACCAAGCTGCTTGGCAATGGTCTTGTAGCCCATTACAGCCTTGTGTAGGTCTATAATCTTGTCCCTGACATTCTTGGACAGCTCTTTCTTCTTGGCCACGGTGGAGAGCTGAACAGAGTGAAGCGGGCGGTTATGTTCAAGGAACCTCTCAAGGGCGGTAAGGGCGTGCCCGACATCTAAACATTATTGAGGGTGTTCTTTGCTTGTAACTTAATCCGCAGGACTTTGGTTGACAGAACTGTGGACTTTGAACCACAGACTGCTATTACACACTTTGGTGTGTTAAATGGACTCTTCTGTGGAACTCATTCACAGGAGGACATTGACAGTGCCTGGCGGGTGCTGTGTTGCTTTAAGGACACTTTATGGTGCACAAGAAAGCGCCTCATCCACCAGCGGGAGAGGATGTCCATCTAGAACTGTCGCAGACTGATCTTCAGCCTGCTGAGAGACTATACCTTGATGGACTTTAAGGAAGAAGAGGACGTCTGAAAAATGCAGTTGACCACATTTAAAGATTGCTATGTTGAAATATAATAATTATGGGCAGGGCTTTAATACAACACCCCTTCTAAATGGATAAGCCATTAGCAGATACCACTTACCTTACTAACTGTTCATTAGGCACCACAAGCAATACCCCACTGCTTCCCTGATATCCAGTAACAGAGTGCATGGTCTTTAATCTGCAGTGAAATACGCAGGATATAGCAAACTATCATCAGGTCCAGTCCAGGCAACTGAAAGGGGCTTATATGCAGGACCGATCCTAGGCAGGGTGCACAGGGTGCTTTGCACCCAGACGCCTGCAGAGGTGGGGGCGCCGAAGTGCCAGAGTTCTCCCCTCCCTCCTTCTCTCCTTGTTTGTGTCCGTCCAGAACTAGTGTTCTGAGCATAGGTGTGTGTCTGTCCAGAACTTATGTGTGAGCATAGGGCAGCCTGTCCAGCCTGGCAGTGCTCGGGGGAGAGGCCGCTCCTCTTCCTGACATGAGGGTTCTAGTTTTCAGTGGCTACTGTGGTAGAGATTTTTCATATCCATATTTCTAAGATTTGTATGAAGAGGTATATGTCGTTCGGTTACAAGATTTTTTATTAATGTGACTGGGACAGGTTTCTTTGTCAACAGCGTGACCCAGTGTTAAAGTTCACCAAACAACAGGCTTTTGAACCTACGTTAGCATAAGGATGTTATCTCAATGGGGGGGGGGAATCTGATAGGAATTGTCCCTCATTGAATTAAGAGAATTTCCTGCAACCTCCTGATTGAAGACCACATTTAGTTGGACTGTGTTAATTAGATAATAATACCAGGTGTGTGTATATATTAAATGAGGTTCCTTTCATCTCTTGTCCGATCAAAGGCCACAATAGGCCCTGTGTTATGTAAAGGGCTGGGCCAACCAGGAACTATCCAGGTGTCGTGTAAGATACTAATTGTAGGAACTAGATGTCAGGAAATTACCCCCCCTGAGGTCCTTAAGTGTCATTTCAAAGGACACATATTCAACCAATCGTATCCGCGGGAAACTTGAGTTTTGGAGGGAGGAAAATGCAGGCTCAGGGGTATAAAAAAACAGTCAAGTCAGCTTGACAAAGGTCAGTGTATGATGCCTTGACCAAGCAGACTGAAGCATGATGAAGGAGCTGACCTAAAAGACTGGTGATGTAATCTCTCTCTCTCTCTCTCTCTCTCTCTCTCTCTCTCTCTGTCTGTCTCTCTGTCTGTCTCTCTGTCTCCCTCTCTCTCCCCCTGTCTCTCTGTCTCTCTCTCTCTCTCCCTCTGTCTCTCTGTCTGTCTCTCTCTCTCCCTCTGTCTCTCTCTCTCTCTCTCTCTCCCTCTGTCTCTCTCTCTCTCTCCCTCTGTCTCTCTGTCTGTCTCTCTCTCTCCCTCTGTCTCTCTCTCTCCCTCTGTCTCTCTCTCTCTCTCTCCCTCTGTCTCTCTGTCTCTCTCTACCACTTAGCATTACTTATTGTTGAATTCTCTATAGCCATATTATCATGTATGTTGTATCAGCATTCAGCAATATCCTCTCTGTTTTAACAAGTGATATCCTTTATGTTTTGTGTAAATATTAGAGTAATACCAGTTTCTTCTCTGTATCAATAAATGTAATACTTTTCTCTTTTTCGCAGCGCTATTCTTTGTTTTAATTTTTATATAGACAAAAAGATTTTTATAGCTTATCTTAAATTATTCACGTGCGATATTAATATTTCTCTGATTATTGATTATGTACGTGCGTTATCATTTATGCTATGACACTACTGAGTGCGGATGTGCAGGAATTAATTCCTCACACTGGGAGTCTTGGATCCTGCACTGTCTCCACCAACTCCAGTTGGAATGCCTCCCTCTCCCATCTCTATCTTGGGCTGCACAGAGAGAGAACCAAGGTGAGTCAAAGTGTTCAGTGTGCTGTGTGCTGTGTGCTGGGAGATGGCATCCCCAGCATCCCTTTACACATGCTCTGGGCTGCCCCTGCTCTAGATGTTTTATGGCATGATAGATTGCATAGGATACACAGTCTCTGACCATCTCCTGTACTATGTCTGCAGTTTCTGATCATCTTCTGTACTGTATATGCAGTCTCTAACCGTCTCCTGTATCATGTCTGCAGTCTCTGACCATCTCCTGTATCATGTCTGTAGTATGTCTGGGGGCTCTTTCAAACAGACTCTCTAACAAAAGCCCTCTCTGTGTCCATCAGAGAGGCCCCCCTCCATGTCCCAATAAAGTACTCTGCTTCTCTTCCTGTATTTTGTTTATTGTTAAAATATAATGTAAAGATCCCAGGTTAATGAAGATTTCATGGGGGAGCATATCTATGGTTGAGTCATTGCCATAGAAACAGTTGTAAATGGAGGAGTTAGTAAAATGACCACGCCCATGTGGGGTGAGCCAGAAATATTTCTGCACCCAGGCACCTATGACCCTAGGATCGGCCCTGCTTATATTTATGTAAATAGCAACCAGCATGCATAGTGACTTTTAAGTATGGCCAAAGCCGTGTTGGAGGGGTAAACCTAAGCAGAGTTGTATATGCAAACTGTTAATGTTTTTATAACATGCGCTCCTAAAAACCTATGAGGTGCATTTAGGTCTCTTGACCCAGTTTGGGTTTTGTAGAATAGTGTAGTCAGAATAATAGAAGCAGAAAGCTTTTGTATCACAGTTACTCTTTTCAACATCTTGTTTAATAGGCCAATAGGTGTGCCTTTATGTAAATCTAGAGCAGGTGAATTTTACAGTCCTATTCTGATTAAAGGATAATTATTCTGTCAGCTTTTGCAACGCACATTACAAAATGCAAGAGGTTGGAAGGAAAGATTTTGCTGAACAATTATGGTGTAATTACTGAGCAATTAGAATGCATTACGCACGTCCTGTACAGTAACAATTTTACTGACCTCCAAAACCATTATTCCCGAGGGTTGGGGTTTGTAGGAAACAAGCATTGATTGGAGCCCAGCTGTAGGTAAGCAAATTATATGTGCCTGCAGGACAATATTTTAGTGATAAGTCACCACATCTACTTACTTGAATTGTCTGTGATTGCTAAGAGATATACTGACCTCATTTTCCTTTTCTCGTGCACTGAGGGCTTGTTTGATTTGCCTTTAGTACAGCCAGAAAACGTTTTAATTTTGGGTGGAATTGGAAATTGTTACCCCTGACCTGAATGTAATGTGTGTCCCTGCTAGGTAGAGTTAAGCCCCATACACACGATCGGAAATTCTGACCGTGTGTATGCCCCATCAGAGTAATTCCATCCGAAATTCCTATGAATTCCATCAGAGTTTAGATAGAGAACATATTCTATTTTAGTCCGATGGAATTCCGTCGGAATTCCGATGTGAGTTTGGCCGGGCAAAAGCCAGATCGTGTGTACGGGGCATTACCCTCTCTATTTGTCCTGGTGACCATTATTATTGAAACACAAAATTTGGAAAATGTTACAAGAGGGAGGCTAAATTTTCAAATGAAAACAACTGTCTAAGAGATTTCCTCCCACTTCCTGGTGCACCTCCAGGACAGGAAGTGAAATACAATTTCCAAAACAGGACACAGAATCTCTACCCTACCCGAAGCTCAGAAAATGTTTTGGCTAAACTTACACTTTAAAGTGACACTAAGGCCTCGTACACACGATAGGTTAACCAGAGGACAATGGTCTAAAGGACCGTTTTCATCTATCAAAACCGATCGTGTGTGGGCCCCATAGGTTATTTAACCATAGGTTAAAAAAAAAAAACTTGCTTTAAAATTAACCAATGGATTCCTAACCAATAGGTCAAAACCGATCGTTAGTAGGCAGGACCATCAGTTAAAAATCCACGCATGCTCAGAATCAAGTCGACGCATGCTTAGAAGCATTGAACTTAGTTTTTTTCAGCACGTCGTTGTGTTTTACGTCACCGCGTTCTGACACGATCGGTTATTTAACTTATGGTGTGTAGGTGTGACGGACCATCAGTCAGCTTCATCGGTTAAACTAAGACAACGGTCCTTCCTATCGTGTGTACGAGGCCTAAAGCCTTATTTTTTTTTATTAAGAAACACATACCTCCCAACTTTTTTAAATGGGAATAGGGACACCTATTAGCGAACGTATGTAGGCATAGGGCACACCCCCTGCCACGCCCCCTTAAAGAAGAAATATACAAAAAAAAGTGATTAGTTAAACCCACAAGTACTTTATTTACCACTACTATTCCTTTGTATTGGCTTTTGAAATTGACAAGTGCAGCAATTTAGAAATTGGATGAAAGGTTTAGCACTGAGAAACACGTTTTAAAAGATAAAAAGTGCATTTTATATACAACTATAAATCATACTAAAATGAGGGGCAAATGAGGAGGAAAGAGGGACAGAGGGACATTGTTCTATATCAGGGACAGTCCCTCGAAATCGGGGACAATTGGGAGCTATGGAAACATGTTATACTACTCTTCGCCAGCAGTTTAGCAGACAATCACTAGGCCTGCAGTGTCACATGATTTGGACAGTAATGTCACTGCCACAAGTCATTTCAGTACAGGAGGAGGGAGTAGCTGGAAATTGTTGGTATGGTAATTATGGGTTCCTTTGTAGAGATACTGTCACTGGCAAGGTGACAATGTGGTTGATTTGCTAAACCTGGAGGGTGAAAAATCTGGTGCAGCTCTACATAGAAACCAATCAGCTTTCAGATATTATTTGGTCAAAGCTTAATTAAACAAGCTAAAGCTAGGAGCTAATTGGCTACCATGCACAGCTTAACTAGATTTTGCTCTCTCTAGTTTTAGTTAATCAACTTCAATGTCGCCTTAAAGTGTTACTAAACCCCCAACAGTAAAATCAGTCTGTATATACAGCATGCTTGTTATACTCACTGTGGAACTTAAGGAGTTAATCATGCGTATTTTGTAAATAGACAATTTTATCCTGTCGTCTCTGACCCTCCTCTTCTTTTAGTGTTCCCAATCCATCTCCTGATACTACAGAGCACTGGGAGGCACTCTGCACATGCTCAGTTTGGTGTGGATTACTAGAGAGTTTTTTTGGGGGGGGGGGGGTGCATGTGATCAGCACAGGGCCAATCAGCACTGTCCAGACAGAAAGTCAGGGGTCATGCAGCCTCATAGAACAGTCAGAGGAGAATGAAAACTCCTACAAGCTTTAACCAATGCTCGGCCAGACACTGATAGAAGTCAAAAGACTGCTTTGTACCGCTGATGAGAAATGCTTTTTTTTTTTTTTTTTTCAAATTTCTCTATATTAATCTTTTTCAACATTACATTACATACGTTACAATACAAAAATACTTAAAACACAGATAATACAAACAAACATAAACAGTCTCAATAGAACCCCTTCATAAAATTTGACTAATATTTATAATTATTATTATTATTATACTGGGGGATCCCCTTACCGTATGTAAGATAATTTAGGGGAGACAAAAATAAATTAAGAGAGGATAGAGATAAGAAAGGAGAGGGACAGGATAGAACCAGAGACAAAGGAGAAAGAGAGGAGAGAGAAACTCTGGGGAGAGGAGCCTTATCCCCCTCATCCTCCCCCTCCAAAAAAAAAAAACGAATAAAAAAAAAAAAAAAATATATATATATATATATATATATATATATATATATATATATATATATATATATATCAGGGGCGGACTGGCAACTCATGGGGCCCTCGGGCAAAAGGATATTACGGGGCCCTCGGGCAATAGGAGATTATGGGGCCCCCGGGCAATAGGAGATTATGGGGCCCCCAGGCAATAGATTATGGGGCCACACAGTACTGTAAACACACACATACATACAGTATACATACACAGTATACACACACAGTATACATACACACAGACTACACACAGAATACACATACAGACACACAGTACATACATACACACACTGAGACGGTACTGGAGAGGCGGTGTGCTATAATCTTGGGATCTTTAGACCAAAAGGATATCGGTAAGGGACATTTCAGGGACAGATGTAAAAAAAAACACAGATTTTTACATACTGTCCCTGGTTTTACTAAGGCTGGCAACCCTGATGGGGCCCCTAGTGTCATGGGGCCCCCTAGTGTCATGGGGCCCTCGGGCAGTGCCCGAGTGCCCGAATGGTCAGTCCGCCCCTGATATATATATATATCTATATATATATATATATAAAAATCAAAAGGGAAGGGGGAGAGAGGGGAAGTATATGCCCCTCAAAATTCCCAATGCAAGTAAACAATCTAATACACAGGTGTCAAACACAAGGCCCGCGGGCCGAATCCGGCCCTCCAGTCCATTTCATGTGGCCCTCGCCCTCTTCTGGTCCTCCTCCAGATCCTTACTTTCTGCTTTTAAGCAATGCATCCAGCTTCTTCCCAGCAGCAGCTTAAGGAAAGGGGGTACACTGTGATGTAAGGGAGAGTGGGGGACTCAACTTATGATGGTGGGGTGGCTCTTAACATCTAATGTAAGGGGAGGGGATGCACTGGACATCTAATCTTACAGATACAACCGGCCCTTTTGAGGGCAATCATAATGCTGATGAGGCCCACAAAATTTAGTTTGACACCCCTGATCTAATATGTAATAAGAAATTTAAGAAAAAAACAACCAAGAAGTAATATATAGTTGAACTATATATTGCTTTAAAAAGGCTTCCCACTTCCATATATGGGGGAAAAAAAATCTATTTACTAAAATAATTTCAATGTTCTGTGTACTGTGGGTGACCAGATATAGTGAATGCAGGGTCCTGGGTTTAGTAACACTTTAAGTTCATATACAGTTCTAGTATTATAATACTAGTAGCATTGCAGAAATGTTGCCAGCCAAACTGCGATATGCCAAATAATAAAAGATATAACTAAACCTTTCAGCTGAATGGGCATGACCAGGGCCGGACTGGCCTACCGGGATATCAGGAGATCTCCCGGTAGGCCGCCTGTCCTGTGGCCGGTTTCAGTTGTGGGGGTTGCAGTGCTCCCTGTTACCTCTCTCCTGTGTATCATCACGGAGCTGGCCTGGCTGGGTCTGTGTTCGGCGATGACGCTATACCGGCTCATGTGATAGTAGGAATATAGACAGCTCAATTAATCTATATGCAGCTTCTCCTCCTATCAGGTTCTCCTTGAAGCTCCCCCCCAGTGTTCTCCTCCCCCACCACACTCTCCAGCCCCCCCCCCCACAGTTCTCTCTACCCCTGTTATTTCTGCCCCCCTGATCTCCCCATTCTTCTCCAGCCATAATCCCAGTGTTCACCCCCCAACAGTGCTCATCCACCCCTGTCCCCCCCCCAGTGTTCTCCACCCCCTACCCCCCCCAGTTCTCTCCACCCCTGTTCCCCCCCCCAGTGCTCTCCACCCCTGTTCCCCCCCCAGTGTTCTCCACCCCTGTTCTCCCCCCCAGTGCTCTCCACCCCTGTCCTCCCCTCAGTGCTCTCCACCCCTGTCCCCCCCCAGTGCTCTCCACCCCTGTCCCCCCCAGTGCTCTCCACCCCTGCCCCCCCCAGTGCTCTCCACCTCTGTTCCCCCCCAGTGCTCTCCACCCAGTGCTCTACACCCCTGTCCCCCCCCCAGTGCTCTCCACCCCTGTCCCCCCAGTGCTCTCCACCCCTGTTCTCCCCCCCCAGTGCTCTCCACCCCTGTTCTCCCCCCCAGTGATCTCCACCCCTGTTCTCCCCCCCAGTACTCTCCACCCCTGTTCTCCCCCCAGTGCTCTCCACCCCTGTTCTGCTCTCGACCCCTGTTCTCCCCACCCTCCTGTGCTCTCCGCCCCTGTCCCCCCCAGTGCTCCCCACCCCTGTTCTTTCTAGCCCTTCCAGTGCTCTCAAGCTCCACCCATTGCTCTCCAGCCCCCCAGTGCTCTCCGCCCCTGTTCTTTTTGGCTCCCCCTCCAGTGCTCTCAAGCTCCCCCCAAGCACTCTCTGCTCCCCACCCCTGTACTCTCTGCTCCCCCTGCATTTTGCCCCCACCCATGTGCTCTCCAACCCCGCCAGTGCTCTCCGCTCTCCCTTCTCTCCAGCTCCCACCCAGTGCTCTCACTTCCCCAGGATCAGAGGAAAGGCTGACTGGTGGCAGAAAATGAGGACGGCTGAAGGTGCAGATGGCAGGGACCACTCCATCTCACAGCAAACAGATCCTCTGGAAGGAGCACTGTCCCCATCCAAAACGAGAACAGACCCTGCATGCTGATGGCGATCATGGATATCCTGCTGGCATAGAAGGTACCGTACCAAGCATCAACAACATACCTTCCCACAGACAGGGACTGCAGACTGGGACATGGGGCATAGGAGGGGCTGCAATGATGGGCACAGTGAGACTGCATTTGATGGGCACAGTAAGGCTGCATTTGATGGGCACAGTGAGGCTGCATTTGATGGGCACAGTGAGGCTGCATTTGATGGGCACAGTGAGGCTGCATGTCTGCAGTCTCTGACCATCTCCTGTATCATGTCTGCAGTCTCTGAGGGAGTCTGGAGAGGAGTCAAGAGTAAGAGCACTGCTGGGAAGGGGGTCATGGGAGAAGTCTGATGTCTGTGGACTGTGGAGAGGAGACTATATAGGATACAAATAGAGCCACCAAGCTGGAGACGACTGACTAAGCCCTGCATGGTGCACCTGAGAGAAGGTCGGTGACAGCACCGCTAGGCCAGTCTGAGGGGGGGGGGGTCATTGATGTAAGAGGGAAGTGAATACGATAATGTAAGGGGGCACTGATATAAAGGTTTCCCCCCCTACCCTTACCGTATTCTTTCTGCGGAAGGTGACCCCCCCCCCACATTCTGAGTTCCTGGGGTCCCCCTTGATGATTGACCACTTTTACCTGGAATTTGCGTTTATAGATATAAAGCCCTGTGTGCTTTCATATCTGTCTTATCTATATATACTGTAATACACTCTTCAAAAATGCTTTAAAATGTATGGTTTTCCCTTTCATGAACAAGAAAATAATGACGCTATGCTGTTACGCTGGTATAATAATGCTGTGGGGCCGGTATGACATTTTTTCCAGGGCTGGTTTTTATTCCCAGTCCGGCCCTGGGCATGACAGGGCCTGTGGTTGGAAGATGACCAACAAAAAGTTGCACACTATTCTTTGGTTCAGATGCTAGCCAAATATTTTGCAATAGTTGCTTGGGATTGAACTAATCTACTGACCATTGCTGGGTATTATTTCATAGTGGTTTACCAAATACGAGAAATCAGCTACACATTTTTTGAAGAATGAATGAAGATATTTGTGGTCTATTTATTAAATGATAGATGAGAATAGCACTCTGTGAATCATGGTTTGAACTTATGGCTCTGGCGAACATTCCTTTGATCTGAAATACATCCTCTATCCAAAGGACATAACATTTTGCCACATACATATTTACAAAGGTATAAGTTAATGAAATCCTGTGGCAAGGTATCTGAAATGCAAATTTATAGCACCTGATCTCAGAGACTTCAGGCTGCCAGCAACCACAAAATATGTAAACATGTTCCAGCACTGCGCTGAGTCTATAAAGTAGCATTTTTATTATATTACAATACCTTTGCTTTTTCACTACTTCATTGTGTATATGACCACCCATACATTAAACTGGTTTAAGAATAACTAGTGATAATGGGGTTAAATATTTAAGGTATTTGACTCAATGAGCTTCAAAAGTTTGCAGGATTTTAGGATATCTTGTCATTTTTTTAAATAATGCATTCTTCTACAGTGTTGGGTCTAGTCTGTCTGGTGTGGGAGTGCAGGACATTTTTAGGGGGCAGTGGATTGGAGGTAAGCCCCCAGGCAATAGGAGATTATGGGGCCCCAGGGCAATAGGAGATTATGGGGCCACCATATACACACACGCACACAAACACTATACACACACAATATACACACACAGTATACATACACACAGAATATACATTCACACACTGAAAAGGTACTGGAGAGGCAAGGCAGCTATAATCTTGGGATTTAAAAAAAAACATACTGTCCCTGGTTTTACTGAGGCTGGCAACCCTGATGGGGCCCCCTAGTGGCATGGGGCCCTCGGGCAGTCCTGCCCCTATCTCCTCCATGAAGTGCTAATTTCCAAGCAGGAAGAAATGTGGGTAAGGGGCGGGTTATTAAATCATGTACAGTTTTTTTTTTTTTCTTTTCTTTTAAAGTGTATTTTGTGCATGTACTCGAGAGAGGAGCCGGACTGCAGGAGTTGGGAGTAGGCAGGCCTCCCCCAGAGGCAATCTGCCACCTTTCTCCATGCCCTGGGTGGCAATGGCGGGTGTGTGAGGGGGTCCTCCCACACAGCCCGCCCTACCTGCTCCGCTTTGAAGCCCAACGGGGCAGAGGTGCGACGTCGTATCCGTGCACCGGACCCACAAACCAAGATGCGCCTAAAAATAGGCTTCATCCCGCTGACGTAACTTGCCTATGCTGGCGCATATTTAGGCTGGACGCATGTGGCGCTCCCATTTATTTTCTATTCAAATATGCAAATGAGGGAAATACAGCGATTCACGAACGTATGTGCGCCCATAGCAGGCTAGGCGATGTGCGCGTAAGTTGTACGTCCAGCGTAAAGTTAAGCCCCATAAAGGAGGTGTAACCCAGCAGCAGACATGCAAAGGTCTGCTCCAGGGAACACAAGCCGGCGTATTTTACGGAGTTTACGTTGGACGTGTGTGTGGCTGGGCGTAGGTTAGGTTCACGACATAGGCATTGATCCGGCATAGTTTAAGCAGTTGTTTCGACGTGGTTGTGAGCATGCGCAGAGGGATGCGTCCACGTCCCGGCGAATGCGCACTTCATGATACGTATCTGTCTGGTGTTTGGCCCATCATTTGCATGGGGTCACGCCTCATTTGCATGGCTCACGCCCACTTCCACCTACGCCGACTTACGCCTTCGAAACACAGCGCAGTTTTGGCAGCAATGGCTTTGTGAATTCCATGCTTGCCTCTCTGCGCTGCGTCGGCGTAGCGTATATTATTTGCGCTATGGCGGCATAATTTAAAAAAAAAAAAACACTACAGATATATGTGCCCAGGTCAAATTTCATGAATTGGGTTTACATCCACTTTAACTGCAGCTGCTGAGTGTATGTCTAAATCCTTGTAACAGACAGAGGGCCAGATCCACAAAGAAGTTACTCTGGCCTATCTATTGATACGCCGTGCAACTTCTAGGATGCTCTGGCGTATCTTGCGCCGTTCGTAAAAAGCGTCATTTACGTGGTGTCACAATACATTAACATAAAACACGCCCACATGTTCCATATTTGAATTAGGCGGGCTTACGCCGGCCTATTTACGCTACGCCGCCGCAACTTTGCTTTGAGAATACTGCACTTGCCTGTCAAAGTAGCGGCGGCGTAGCGTAACTATGATACGCTACGCCTGCTTAAAATTACGCCGTTCTATGTGGATCTGGCCCAGATTATCTCTGCCCTGTCCTTGTTATTATTTCACAGGCACAGTTCCAGATAGCTAGGTCTGTGCTACTTTATGTGTAGTGGTTATCTTCCAGTATAATGGTAGGGCAAATTGTTTATTGCAATATAGTTTGTATGCTTAGTTTGTATAGTTTGTATGCAGCCTCTGTTATTCGATCAATATTACAGCCAAGCAACTAGTATATTCAAAAGGAGAGTGCATCAATCGCAAATGTTGCACCCTGGTGTTTAGGCAGGGTTGCTCCTAAATTTACCTGCCAGGTATTTACTTTGGCTAATTGTTGAGGATCAATTGATTTCACTCTAAGTCTGTAATTGCTGCACTTCTCTCTTTTGTGGCTAGACGACCAGGTATCTGGTGACATTAGATATAAGAAGGGCACTGCAAGGTCATATTATGGGTATATGGGGTATCCCAGCCAATGGTAAGGGGTTTTCTTAAATACCTTGGCCTGCTGGAAGAACCTATATATTTGGGTGAAATCAGGTGATCGGGGTTCTGTGCCACCTGGACGGCTGTCTGGGTGGACCTGTGTTGTATTGCCTGGGCTGCTAGCCTGGAGTTTGGGCTTATCCGGGGAACACATCTGGCTGCTCTGCTGTCTGATTGCAGTCCAACCAGAAGTGATGGTTTAGCCAGACGCAGAAACTGTTGTGGTCGGAGGTAGAGGGGAAGCTGGCGCCACTAAGGGACCAACCACCTTATTACCAGGGACCATGGTGACTTGAGTAACTGAAGTAAGTAAGTACCAGAGCCGTATTCTCGCCAACCGGGGATGGTGAAAAATCAGGAAACTTTAGTGGGTATTCAGCCAGGGACCAAGCCAGCATAGGTGACGCTTGCAGAGCAGCCTTGTGTGTCAAGCCATGGACCAAGCAGGCCAGTAGGGTGAAGCTTGAGAAGTATCTTGAGTGCAAAGCTAAGAACCCAGCAAAGAAGTGGGGGTGATGCTTGAGGAAGATGCTGCCGTGAAGATTGGAGGAGCTCAAGGGATTCAGTGGCAGTGAATCATCTATTCTAGTGATAGACTGGGAGCTTAGTGGACTGAAGAACTACAAGAAGTGATTATAATGGAAGAGAGGGAACTGTTACACTTTGTGTTAGGAACTGTTAAAGACTATTGCCATAGGAGACAGCATTCCTACACATGCAGATAAGGCGTCTTGCTGGATGCCTTTCCCTGCATGGTTGTCCACCTGTTGAAGTCTCGAAGACTGCAAATTATTCATAGAACTTCTTAAGGGTATCCTGGCCCTAACCCTTTTTCCAAAGTTCTGTTACAAGAAATAAAATCTCTTTTGCATTCAAGAAGTGTCTAGCGCCCAATGAATCTACCTTGCTTTGTACCCACCATGCCTCACAACCCACTCTACACAGAAGGATGTCAGCTCACCCTGACTCTGGAGGTCATCATTAGGCCTCTAGGGGTCAGGGCCCTTGCTACACAATATAGGGATTTTTTTTTGTACATTCTTCTGTATAGGACACGGTGTTGCTGTGTATACTCCAATGACAGGGTACAGCATATTACAAACGGATACGACAAGTTTAATTGCATTGTATGTAAATTATCCAACAAGTGTGTCATATAAGCACATTCAATCAGGCAGGCCAGGTTTCTTTGTGAACAAATCACACAAACATTGTACTATAATGAGAAATGTACCTGTTCTAAACACCAAAGTAATTGTCTGTGCCCACTGCCAGCATTCTAGACGTGGCAAATAAATGACCAGAACTGAGATGAGTTGCCAGGCACTATGAAATAGTAATGAAATCTCCTGACAGCAGCTGTGCACATTAGAGCACAATTATCCTTCTTTACCTTTGACTAATAACAGCTCTGTGCCGCTAGGCCTAAAATATTCATTCTCTTCCAAATGAATAACAACATTGACTGTAAAAAGGTTATAAAAGATTTTTGGAAACTAATAAGAACTGCATCATCCAAAAATTGGATTTAGGCTCGGTTCACATCTATGGCCGGGATTCACATAGCACTTACGCCGACGTATCTCGAGATACGCCGCGTAAGTGTAAATATGCACCGTCGTATCTATGCGCCGTGCCCATAAACTGAGATACGCCTGAAAATAGGCTTCATCCGACCGACGTAACTTTCCTACGCCGGCGTATCATGGGCGCATATTTACGCTGGGCACATTTGCCGCTCCCATTGATTTTCTATGCACATATGCAAATGAGGGAGATACGCTGATTCACGAACGTACTTGCGCCCGGCGCATAATATTTATGCGGTTTGCGTAAGTTGTACGTCCGGCGTAAAGTTATTCCCCATATAGGAGGCGCAACTCATGCAAAGGTATGGACCAGGGAACACAAGCCGTCGTATCTTTTGTCGTTTACGTTGTATGTGAATATGACTAGGCGTAGGTTACGTCGTAGGCAGTGATTCAACGTATCTTAGGCAGTTGTTTCGACGTGATTCTGAGCATACGCACTGGGATGCGGCCACGGGACGACGCATGCGCCGTTCATTTTAAGTACTTCTATGACGCTTGGCCCATCAATTGCATGGCGTCACGCCTCATCAGCATGGCTCACGCCCACTTCCACCTACGCTGGCTTACGCTGAGGAAACCCAGCGTATCTTTAAGAGCGAGTGGGAGCGAGTGCTTTGTGAATCCAGTGCTTGCCTCTGTGCGCTGCGTCGGCGTAGCGTATATTAGATACGCTACGCCCGCATAAATATGCGCCGATGTATGTGAATCCGGGCCTATGTGTTTTGTAGTGTGTTTTGCAGTTTGCAGAAATGCACTACAGTCCATTTAACACGGGACATGTTCACATTAATATATTTTACAGCCGATGCATTTTTGGAAAGGGTCAGGGAATTTTTCCCACAGCCCACTGACAGCTGAATGTAAAAACAAGAATTGCAAACAATTTTAAATATTGTCAAAAAAACGGTATCTAGTTAGTCTGTAAACTAAGGTCCGCTTTGTTAGGTTGTTAGAGCATTTAGTTAATTTATAATCTAGAAATAGACCGTGGCCATCTTAAGTGTGGGCATCATGAAGCCAGACTGTATGACTTCCTGGATTTCAGCCTTGCAGATCTCGCACATGCTCAGTGCTGCACAAGCGATGTAATAGGTTTCAGTCAGGTTTCCATAGCAACGGGAGTGTCAGAGGAAGTTGCCGCCCCTTCTCTATGCAAATAGGCTATTTGCAAGGACTACTGGGATACATGATGCCTATCCCAGAAACCCTTGCGAATAGCCTTGTGACTTAATAGCCTAGGCTAATAAGGAGGAGGAAGTAATGAAGGACTACAAAATAAAGGTATTTTTGGGGGAACCACACCATTTATATTTCATTTTGGCGTTGGGTTCCCTCCATACCAGACTAGAAAGGGCCTGGTATAAATTAGGGGAGGGGGGGTTTCGGTCAAATTTATCTTCAAAAGCGATCTGATATGCGTTCCCATAGAAGGCAATGAGCCTGGAATTTGAACCATGTTGCAGTGCTCAAAAAACGCACAGGACTCTTTTAAAATTTGCAGTGAATTCGCTGCACTGCACATATGTGAACCAGCTCCATAGAAAGCTGGTTTGATTCTCATGCCATGTGAATTGAATGCAGTTCAAAGCTTATCCAATTTGCATATATGTGAATGGAGCCCTAAAGTGGTTGTATACCCCGCTTGCACATTTTTACCTACAGGTAAGTCTATAATAAGGTTTACCTGTAGGTAAAATGAATGTCTCCTAAACCTGCATGGTTTAAAAGATATTCACCTTGCATGCAGCCGCTGACGTCAGCGGCGCATGCGCTCTGAAGGTCCGGCGGATGCTGCCAGGCTTTGCCAGAGCAGAGGACTTCCGCGCACAGCGCCAAAGCTGGAGAACATGTCAGCTCCCTCAGTGGTGACCGGGAGATGGTGCGGGTGCTTTGTTCTAATGTAAGTATTTCATAATGAGCTAGTATGCGGTGCATACTAGCTCATTATGCCTTTCCCTTACAGGTTTTTTTTTTTTGTCCAGGGCATACAACCGCTTTAAGTGGTGGCCTCATGATCAGATATCTTAGGTTGCTTTAGTAAGTCCTGCCTGTAGAGCAGACAACTGTTGACACTGATAGACATCTACCCAAATAATGAAGAGCTAGGGTGGTAATCATATGACCCCACCCCCCCATGTGGTTCAAACTATTTGCTACCATCTGGATCAGTGTTTTTCAACCTTTTTTCAACCAAGGCACCCTTTAAAATCTGTCAGAATCTCGAGGCACACTAAACCAAAAATGCGGGGGAAAAAATGTATGCCACATGCTATTTGCACAGTGGTTTTGCAAACACATTTATTTTTGTAAAAAATTCACTTCAATGAATTAAAACAAAATACCAAGGTTATGGCTGATATCTTCAGCCAAATCTGTAACGAATTGTAGTCTTGTGGGGGAAAAAAATAAAAACCTACATAACACTTGTTACAATTAGGGCACTTTCACATTGACTCATTCCATTGCAGACATGGTGATTTTTTATTTTTTTTATATAATATACATGGGCTATGTGGGTTATTATTGATAATGATAACTGTATACTTTAATACTGCAGTTTGGCCGCAGTGCAGGTGTAGCGCAGGGTACCTGCGTTTTTCATGTGGTTTCTCATAAACTTCTATAATGTTGTACATTTTTGGTACATTTTCTGAAAGCGCACCAAAAATGAGGGACATAATAGAAGTCAATGAGAAACCACATGAAAACCGCAGGTACCCTGCGCTACACCTGCGCTGCGGCCAAACTGCAGTATTGAAGTATACAGTTATCATTATCAATAATAACCCACATAGCCCATGTATATTATATTACATTTAAAACAAAAATCCCCATGCCTGCAATGAAAAGTGAGGCAATGCAAGTGCCAACAGGTGTTATGTCGTTTTTCTATTTTTAGAAACACCATGTCTGCAATAAAACGATCATACATTGAAAATGACAGGTACAAGTACTGTACCTGTGTCTCCTCACTGTTTTTGTTTCCTCACTGTTTTTTCACCTCTACTCATGTTGTTCTTCTCCTCCCCTCAGGGAAACGCGCGCCAGCCAGCATCTACTCTGAGACCCGCGGCTCACACGTCACAGATAGCGGTGCGTGCGCCCGACCCTCCCATAGCAACCGATGACGTAATCGGTTGGCAAGACACAGTCGGAAGGCCCCGCACAGCCAGCACAGCTTCCTGAGTGCCTGTGGCAGCAGGAAGTGAGCTTTACACAACGGACCAGCACCGCTGTAATAACAAATATTAAACAAGTGGCCAGCAGTAGTTAAAACATCAGATGGCTGCCATAGCTGCCTATATTGGGGGTCATTTTGCCGCGGCACACCTGGGGACTCTTCACGGCACACCAGTGTGCCGCGGCACACTGGTTGAGAAACGTTGATCTGGATCATAATGTATGCTGTCAACTAGTTGAACTACTTCCGGTAACTAAATCTTGCAGTTGTAACTTTACAGGTAGGCGACAAATGAGGATTTGGAGGTCTGGTCGAAGTCATGTACTTTACTAATACTGGTTTTAAAAATTCTGGAGAATACATCCACTCGAGAAACATGTCACCGTTAACGCATGTTCGCACATAAAAGCTAAAAACCAAATTCCAGGGTCAGTAAATCTGTGCGCACCTCTGTTTTGTGCTGAAGATCACTAAAATTATAATCCTGCAGGCAGCATTATTGATGTCCCTTATCATTATCATTAAATGCTATCATAAGCGAAAATCCATGATGGCAGTGCCATGGCAAAATGTGGGTCTGGTTTCAGTTATTTTCCACAGCAAAAATGTAAGCAAGCTGAAGGAAGACATACTAACCTTTAAGTTATTGTTTTTTATATCCAATAGCCTATCTTCAGTTTTGTTAATAGCAATGGCAAAAATATCAGCGATATGCCGGGTAGAAAGTTCACGTACCTTATCAGTACTGTGCAATAATCAATTTCCAGGCTATAAAACTGTATTGTTTCTTTATATTTTTGTCTTTAGCTGTCTTACTTAAAGCATAAAGCTGGTAATAACATCAGAGATTGTTGATCTAGGAAATAATGGATTGATCAGGAAAGAAAAATGTCCCCCCATTGGAGCAAATTGGATCATGCTTTATTGTTTTTTTTGTTTTTGTTTTTGTTTTTCTTCCTCTGGATCAAATGTGGATAAGGAAATGTGTATATGGAGGTTTTCTAGGTGTTTATTTTTTTTCTCTTGGTTGAACTAGATGGACTTGTGTATTACTTCAACCAAACTTTTTCCCGATGGCATTAGTCTGCCCAGATAAGTTACCGTATTTATCGTGGTATAACGCACTCCCGCGTATACCGCGCACCCCTAAAGTGGCCCGAATCCTGTGGAAAAAAAGTTTTTTTTGTACTTACAGTTTTGGTGTCTTGCGCGGCGTCCATCGGCGGCCTCGTCGGGTCCGGCGTCCGTCTGCGGCTTCGGGTGTCCTCTTCGTCGGGTCCGGTGTCCTTCTGCGGCTTCGGGTGTCCTTTTTGTCGGGTCCGGGGTCCGTCTGCGGGCTTCGGGTGTCCTCTTCGTCGGGTCCGGGGTCCGTCTGCGGGCTTCGGGTGTCCTCTTCGTCGGGTCCGGCGTCCTTCTGCGGCGTCCTCGCGTCCTCCCCACTCGTTTCCCGCGCCGAGTTTGAATACTGCGCCGACATATACAAAGCGCAGTACACTCGTGTATTGTCGGGCAGGCTCGGCAACTCTCGCGCTCACGTCCTGTATGTCCAGGACATGAGCGTGGAAGGAGCCGAGACTGGCCGACTATACCCGAGTGTACTGCGCTCGGTATATGTCGGCGCAGTATTCAAAACTCGGCGCGGGAAAGCCGTTATCGGCGTATACCGCGCACCCACGATTTTGCCCTGATTTTCAGGACAAAAAAGTGCGTGGTATATTCCGATAAATACGGTATATGTCAAAAGTAAACTTATTAAGAAATGCTGGCTTGCCATACACAGTCACAAACAGATCTTTAAGCTTGGGTTCAAACTGTAGCGATGCAGGAACCAGCGTGATTCCACATCGCATCTCTCCTGCAGGCAGTTCACACTGCCCTCTGAATCGCTGTGGGTGTTAATACAATGTTAAAGGGGTTGTAAAGGTTTGTTTTTTATTTTCTAAATAGGTTCCTTTAAGCTAGTGCATTGTTGGTTCACTTACCTTTTCCTTCGATTTCCCTTCTAAATGTTTTTTTCTTCTGTGTCTGAATTTCTCACTTCCTGTTCCTCCTCAGTAAGCTTGCCCCTATCATCTGAGCCGTTCTGGCTGGGGGTTAGTCAGCATGCTCGCCCCCTCCCTTGGGACTACATCCCTGCGGGGAGACGCTGTGAACGTTCACAGGCACGGAGGCAGGGATGTGCTTCTTCTTGAGCAACTCCTTTGTTGCCTTAGGGGTATGTTTTGGGTCATTGTCATGCTGGAAAACCCACCCATGACCCATCTTCAGTGTTCTGGCTAAAGGGAAGAAGATTCTCATCCAAGATTTTATAATACATGGCCCCGTCCATTGGACCCTCAATGCGGCAAAGTTGGTCTGTACCTAGCGGAGAAACAGCCCCGTAGCATCATGTTTCCACCTCTGTGCTTGATTGCAGAGATGGTGTTCTTAGGGTTATAGTCAGCATTTTTTGTCCTCCAAAGTCCCCCTCCTCAACAAAGCACATATACAGTCATGCCAATGACTATCTAAATGATTCAGAGAAGGATTGGAAGGATGTGCTGTGGTCAGATGAGACCAACATTGAGCTCTTTGGCATTAACTCGACTGGCTGTGTTTGGAGGAAGAAAAATGCTGACTATGACCCTAAGAACACCATCTCGACAGTCAAGTACAAAGATGGAAACATTATGCTTTGGGACTGTTTCCCGACTAAAGGTACAGACTGACTTTGCCGCATTGATGAGGCAATGAACAGGGCCATTTATTGTAAAATCTTGGATGAGAACCTTCTTCCCTCTGAAGATGGGTCGTGGATGGATCTTCCAGCATGACAATGACACAAAACATACCGCCAAGGCAACAAAGGAATGGCTTAAGAAGAAGCCCATTAAGGTCATGGAGTGGACTAGTCCTTAATCCTATAGATTTATGGAGGGAGTTGAAACTTCACATTGCCAAGAGAAAGCCAAGAAACCTTAAAGATTTAGAGAAGATCTGTAAAGGAGAGTGGACCAAGATCCCTCCTGAGATGTGTGCAAACCTGGTCACTAACTACAAGAAACATCTTACCTCTGTGCTCGCCAACAAGGGTTTCTCCACCAAGTCCTAAGTCATGTTTTGCTTGGGGATCCAAATACTTATTTGACTTCAACTTAAAGCGGGAGTTCACCCAAAAATAATTTTTTAACATTACATTCAGCCGAGTTGTCCTAATGACAATCGGCTGTTTTTTTTGTTTTTTTTTGTACATCCCGTATTTCACCGCCGCTTCCGGGTATGTCTTCTCCGGGACTGGGCATTCCTATCTGATTGACAGGCTTCCGACCGTTGCATACTACGCGTCACGAGTTGCCGAAAGAAGCCGAACGTCGGTGCGGCTCTATACGGCGCCTGCGCTTGCGCACCGATCTCAGATCTTTAAGCCTGGGTTCAAACTGTAGCGATGCAGGAACCATTGTGATTCCAAACAATGTACTGTAATGGTCGCATCTATACAAGTAGTCAGGGAATATAGCGTAGTGTCATCTACAGTATTCCTTGTTCCTATAACCCAAGCCATAGTGACACTGCACTTGCTCTGGTGACATTATTAAACAAAATAAATAATAAAATGTTTTTTAGTTATTTTTACATACTGTCAACAGAGCAGTGACACTATACTGCTCTTGGGGGGGGGGGTTCACTATGACTACTTACACAGTGATGATCACTCTGTAAGCAATAATTTCCCAACTGTGTTTGACATGATGCCATTGTTTACTACTGTGATTTGCCACAGCTATAACATTGTACAGTTCCACTGTGGTTTGCCCTGTACCATGTGATCACTGTGACCAATCAATGTTAATTATTTTGTTTGTGGGTAAGTTCTTGGACTTACTTTTGGTCTGGCTATCTCTAAGCCATTAGGTGTTGGTTTTCAGCACAAAAAGTGTAACCAAGCCCTTTGGATCAAAAAA